>NC_056630.2:190596465-191269679 GCF_002870075.4 Lactuca sativa | reverse complement strand
TTGAGATGTGGAGTTTAATGGAGGTAGCGAGTTTAGTGCTTCCAAACTAATTTAAAGCTTTGTAATGGTTCATAATGGTTCAGAACAGTTCGTAGGCATAGAAAGTCCCAATAGATGTTCTTAGCAAAGAGAGTTATACAAACGCCGAAGAGTTACAATAATGTTTCGATGCTTCGACATGCATCAAAACCAATTGTCTCTATCAAAGGGCAAGTTGACTTTATGCAGAATTTGTTGTCAGAGGGTCCATTACACGGACATTGAATCCTAGGTCAACTCCAATATATATATATATATATATATATATATATATATATATATATATATATATATATATATATATATATATATATATATATATATATATATATATATATATATATATATATATATATATATATATATATATATATATATATATATATATATATATAATGCAACCCTAATTTGGTACGAGAGACGTGTGTATTGGATTAATGTGTCTAAGCTCATAACTAAATTGGTGTAAACTTATAATTCGAAACAAAGTCCTTTTTGGATTGCCCTCATAACCAGAAATAGCTAAAAATGATATTAGGAGAGAAATATAATTTATTAGATTATTATATGATTAATAAACTAATTGGAAATTATGGGAAAATGATTTGTTAATATATTATATGAGTAATGTATTAATTAGAAATAGATAATTGATTTGTTAATTTATTATGTGATTAATAAATTAATATGACATCAATGGTTAAATAATTGATTTTTTAATTTATATGGTTAATAAATTAATTACAATGAATTAATTATTAGTCATAATTAATCTAGAATTAATTAAAGGTACAAAGAGTGAATTGTAATTGTTTAATAGTTAGAACAAAAAAAGCAATTTTAGAACCCTCCATGACATGAAAGGTTTTTGAGGGATTCCTAGGGTTTTTGGAAGCCTCCTAGTTGCATATAAGGAAATGATTTAAACTAGGATTAGATTTGTTCTTTAATCAATTCAAATATGGCTTTGCATGTAAGTTACCTAAACTATAAATAGGACCCATTGGGAGTCAAAATTCATGCAAAACCTTTCTAAGAGGGTTATGAACGAAAATTCCTTCATCTCTCCTTTCTACTTCTCATTCTAGGGTTTCTGGTTTTGGGTGTGAGCTATTAGAGACATCATACTTTTGGTGCTAGCTTTCCAAGATCTAGAAGGAACCAAGAGAACTATTTTCTATAATAATTCTAAGGTATGTAAACCCAAACTCTTGTATTTTTAGATTATACTAGGGTTCTATAGGTTTCTGGATATTCACAGTATGTTGATATTAATTGTGAAGACATGAATCCCTATAGGTTGCATGTGTCCTTAAGTGTTAAGTGATTTTTTTGTATTCACATGTAATTTTATAACCTATAAAACCCATCAGTTGCATCAGAGCCTTGGTCTCATAATTGATTATGCATGAGGTGAATTGATCAAGCTAGGGTTTATCGAAAATAAACCCTTGCCTCTTGCAAATTTCGATAATTGCTAGGGTTTCGTCAAACCTTAGCCTCCTCACCTACTTTCGAACATCCCTAGGGTTTTCTTAGGGTTTCTAGTTTCCTTATTTGTTATTTTAAATGTCTTAAAATTTGAACAATTAAAAATTGAACCCATCATACAACCACATTTAAAATTATAAGGAAACTAGAAACCCTAAGAAAACCCTAAGATAATTCACATATGGGCCCCGACCTTAGGTATCTTTCAACCCAATCATACAATAGTGGACCCCACCCTGGGGTTTATTTCAACCTGAACATATAATAGTGGGCCCCGCCCTGGGTTTATTTCAACCCATCATACAACCACATATAAACCACATAACAACTATCATCCTAGATAGCACAATAATGTGCCGACATTGGTGCCTTCGACCCATGGATATAGTGAGAAGACTCACCTCATAGATAGATGAAAAATTGAAACAACATGCTGCTCCGAAATCAACTCGACCAACTACCATTAAAAATACAGTGACCAAAATTCAAAATATATGCAACACCCCGTTTATTAAATGAATAAATAGATAAAGTTGAGGAATGGATAGTAGCCCTAAAATCAATAATTTTATAATAAGAGTTGGTCTCGAGGAGTTAATTGTTACAATATTAGAAGTCGGGGGCTAAACGTGTAAGTTTTGGATTGGTTCTGTAAATAATTATAAGGGCAGGGACTACTTGGTAATCTATTGGGACTTAATTTGAAGAGATTTTGGAGGCTTAGGGCCTAAATGGTAACATATAGAGTTGAATTGTAAAGATTTTAGATGGCATGGGTTAAAAAGGTAAAATATTGATCTAATTCGAATTAAATTAGAGATAGAGGGACCAGAGTTGTAATTTTGCGAAAGATATAAAGTGGTCGGGGATATAACCTGCCACCCTCACCATGACAAACCCTAAACCTAAAGGTTCTAGCCGCCATGAGTGAAGTAGCCGCCATCTCCCTCTCCTCGTTCTTTTCCGATCCGACCAAGTCACTATCCACTGCCGGCGACGCTGTGAGTGACATGGACCACCGAGACCAGGTTTCTGTGCTGTGAACGACGAAGGGTGAGCTGTGAAGTCGATGTTTAGTTACGAGCGGTGGAGGGACGAGATAGCCTAGTCGTTGCTGCTGTTTGGATGTCGGACGGCCACCTCCCTACTGTATTCTTCCTCTCCTTCTCCGCTTCTGCTCGGTGCTGCGATGCTGTGGGATCCCGATGAATATTCTGTTGTTTTCTACTCATCTGCTTCACGCCACCGCAGGGGTGGCCGGGGCTAGTGCGTATTCGAAGATGTATGTGCGAGTTTTGGTGCTATGGGCGTGTGTTTCTTGGCTGAGAATCAATAGAACCGCCGCCACCACCGTGAGGTGGTGGCTGTTATCGCAAGAGTTGTTGCTGCCGCCACCATACACCGCTAGGCGGGTGGTTGGCTTTTCTTTCCGAGCAAAAGACGTGAAGATGCGTGTGTTGCAGTTGGTGAGTGTATGTGTGTATGGCTGGAATTCCCGGAAAAGGCATCACCACCACGAGCCACCGCCGGCCACCATGGTGTGGTTGTGTGTGTTTATATTAGTTAGTGTGTGTATTTTGGATAAAAGCCTTGTAATTGTAATTAGCATGGAATAATGAAAATAATAATAGTAACCGCCACCGTAAGGTGGTGGCCGTCGTCGTGTGCTGCCGTTGACCACCACTACCTGAGGTGGTAGTGGGTGGTGCACCACAAGAAAAACCCTAATGGACCTAGCCAAAACCCTAATGGGCTTAAAGATTAATTTTGGACCTATTGGGCCATGTTTGGGTGGAAAACCCTAATTGTGAGTATTTTGGCCTTGGACTTATTTGGACCCACTTTTGAGCCTTTGGGATTGGATTGTGTATTAAGCCCAAATATCACATATTACTTATCTAGTAGAGTAAAGGACTTAATGGATTAAGTCCTTAATGGTTAAGTAAGAAACACTTAACCCTAATTGCCATTTTATGTGAAACCCTAGTTTCACTTGGGTCTTGAGTTGGGCCTTTCGTTTGGGCTTTGGTAATTGGTTTATTATGGGCCATCCAATAATAATCAAATGGACTAGAGTAATTAGTTGGGCTTTAGGGTAAGGCCCATATGAAGGATTAGGCCGAATTTGGAAAATTGGGCCATAGTTTGGGCCTAGATGGTTGTATGATATTGGGCCCTTAGAAGGAGACATGTTGGACTGGACTGAACAATTGGGCCTTAAGGGAAGTCCATGTAGAGGTTTGGGCCCAATTTGGATAATTGGGCCATAGTTGGGCCTTGGTCTATTATTAGACTTTTAGGCCTTTGATTTGGGCCTTGGGCTTGAGTCAAGCTAAGTTACGGGGTAAAGTAGTCTTTTACCCCAAGCATGGATTTATGAATGTGTGTTAGAACCCAATTATTAATTAGGTGTTATTTTGATATTGACAGATCGGGAATTTGTCATCGAGCAACTATGGTTCTGTCAGTGGGACTTTAGCAGTGTGAGGTGAGTTTCCTTCCAGTAGGAACGGGTCTACGACCACAATGCCGGCCCGTTTAGTTAGCAGTAGTTCCAGACTTCGGTTCGATGCAGTAGTTCAGTGTGCTTGATGTCTTTGTGATTCAAGCATGTCTTTGTGTTATGTGTTCTGGATTTCGGTCGGATGCAGTATGTAGTATATGTGTTTATGCAAGTAGTTATGATTATGCTATGCTATGTTCAGTCAGTTTCCGGACTTCGGTCCGATGCAGAGGGCAAGGCCCTGGTTAGTTCCAGACTTCGGTCCGATGTAGTTTCCGAACTATGGTCCGATGCAGAGGGCAAGACCCTGGTTAGTTCCAGACTTCGGTCCGATGCAGTTTCCGGACTACGGTCCGATGTAGAAGGCAAGGCCCTGGTTAGTTCCGGACTTCGGTCCGATGCAGTTTCTGGACTACGGTTCGATGCAGAGGGCAATGCCTTGGTTAGTTTCGGACTTCGGTCCGATGCAGTTTTCGGACTACGGTCCAATGCAGAGGGCAAGGCTTTGGTTAGTTTCGGACTTCGGTCCGATGCAATGGGCAAGGCCCAATATGTGTTTATATGTTATTGTATGGTATGTGGTAGTTTGGGGGAGCTCACTAAGCTTTGTGCTTACAGTTTTCAGTTTTGGTTTTAGGTACTCAGTTTCAAAAGAGGAGCTCGGGAAGATTGTAGTGCACACACCATTTGTTCAGCTTGAGATGTTTATACACTGATATACTTGACAGTTGTTATAATATTTTGAGATACATTGCTTATGATTTTTATATGAGGTTTATTGACTATGGTTTTTATTATTAAATTAAACGAAATTTTTTGGCCTTGAATTTTGGGATGTTTCAATATAGATCAAAATACCAAAAATACCCCTAGGTCAAACTTTGGTCAAAATCTAGGTCAAATTCAAAATTCAAAAGTCAACCCACCTAGTGGCCACGTTGTGGCCGCAAACCATCAAAACAGGAGGGTCTTGACCAAGTCACCACGTCGTGGCAACCTCAACTACGCCGTGGTGATGTGTCTGGACAACTTAAACCATTAAGTCCTTTCCTTCGACTAGACAAACTCCAAGGCTTAGATCTGGTCCTTCCCATGGTCTTAATGGGTAAACTTTCCAACTTTATCCCTCAAATCCTTCCATAAGCCAAAGTCCCAAACCCAACCACTAAAGGTGACTTAATTCATCAAGATTCTCATTAAGCACCAAATCCTTAGAGTTGCATCTCTAAAGTTTCCAGAATGGATTCACACTCCAAAGTGACCTTAAAAATCATGGCTTTATGGACTTGCATGTCCAATACATGCATTTTCCATTTTAGGTCAAAAATAGGGTTTAATGACTAAAATCCCATGCATGACATCAAAAGTTGATTATAATCCAGATCCAAGACACTAATTACTCAATTTGACCTGACGATTCATAAAGTTGCAAACTTTATGAGATCCCATCACTTAAGTCCATCTAAATCATGGAAAAAGGGGACAAAAACAAGAGATCTAACAACATGGCAAGAAAAGGTTGAGTCTTGGGCTCTCACCAAGCTCCAAGAGATAAGCTTAGCTAAAGAAATGATGCTTTCCAAGTAACCACCTCACCAAAAGCTTCATTCTCATTTTAAGATCACCAAAAAGAACTAAGAATGAGCTCACAACTTCAATGGAGGCTAGGGTTAGGGTTTTTGAGGTTTGGAGGAAGATGGAGGCTGAAACCTTAGACTTAATGTTCATTATATAGGATCCAAGACCCGAAATTAGGGTTTTCATATAAAACACTTGCCACGTTGTGGTGCCCCAAGACCACGTCGTGGTGGGTCATTTAAATCCTATGGTCCAAACTAATATGCCACGTCGTGGTGATGCTCCACCATGTTGTGGCCACCCCTTTTAAAGAAAATACAGGTAAATTGATTCATACCTAGACTAGACGTTACAAATCTCTTCCACTTGAATTAGACATCGTCCTCGAAGTCCTTATCTACAAATAACTTAGGGTAGTGCTCTCGCATTTCTATCTCAAGCTCCCAAATCCATTCAGAACCTTTTCGATGCTGCCACTGGACCTTGACCAAAGATACCACCTTGTTGCGCATGGCCTTTGTCTTCCTATCCAAGATCACCACTGGTCTCTCAACATAATTCAGGCGATCGTCAACCCGAATATCATCCAAAGGAGCAACCATCGAATCATCAGCCACACACTTCTGAAGCTAAGAAACATGGAAGGTGTTGTGGATCTGACTGAGCTCATCAGGCAAATCCAGCCGGTACGCAACCTTGCCCACCCGAGCGGTAATCCTTAAGGGACCACTGAATCAGGAGCCCAACTTTCCCCACTTTCAGAATCGGATGACACCTTTCCAAGGTGACACATTCGTAAGACCAAGTCCACCACTTAAAACTCGAGATCCGAACATCGCCGGTCTGCATAACTCTTGTGCCGGTTTTGCACGACTTGCAACCTTTCGCACACCTATTGAATCAAATCAGTAGTCTTGAGTACCACCTCATGAACCGATGCCCGACCTCGCCCAATAAACCGTGGTCATACACCTCCTCCCATACAACATCTCAAATGGTGGTCGTCAATACTTGCATGATAACTGTTATTGTAAGAGAACTTGTCTATTCTGTGTTTAGATCTGGTTTTGGAGTGATTTCTCATGTTTTGGTCCAATATTTGCTAGCTTTTGAGACTTGGATGTCCTAAGTGATTACTCTTTCAGATCTATGGTCTAGAAGGACTTTCATGGCATAAAGGTGCAGACTTTATGGCCATGGAAATCCCATGCAAGTTTTAGGATGCCATTTTGGCCTTTTATGTTCCAAAAGGCAATACATGGAGGGAAAGTCAGGGACTTTACGTGTTTATATGATGTCTAGGGTCTAGATCTCAGTTTTTATGCTTTAGTTTAGAGTATTATGGCTTGTGGATAAAGATCTAGGTCTTAAAGAATTATGGTTTGAGCTAAACCCATTAAGTAGGGCTATTAATGGGTAAAGTTGGAAATTTTACCCTTAAAAGGACATTTTCAATATGTAGTGGAAGTATGGAGCTTAGATCTGAAGGATAAGGACTTAAGCCATTAAGATGGCTCAACAGATTGAAGAACTTGTCGAGTCCATAGAGGAACTCGACGAGTTGGGTTGAAGTATCCCGAGTCTGTAAAGGGCAAAACTCGACGAATTGATTGGAGAAGTCCTGATTCTATGGATAGGAGGAACTTGACGAGTTGTGAAAGAACTCGACGAGTTGGATCACGATTCAGGGTTCCCGATTCATGGAACTCGACGAGTTGATGAACCAACTCGGCGAGTTGAGTTAACCAGGATGTTGACTTTGACCTTGACCGAAGTTGACCCTTAAGGGGGTTATGAGTATGAAAAGGGTAATTAAAGGAACCATTTATATGTATGAGTCTGAGAGGGGTTGGTTTCAGGGCAAGATTTTTTGCAGCTATTCCCAGTTATCGAGGCGAGTTACCTCCAGTAGAATTGGGTCGATGGCACCAAGGCCGACCCTCTAGTAGTTGATATAGTTGAGATGATTGTCTTTTTGATAATTGCCTAGTATGCCACCATCTGTTAAGCTTTATGTGCTAGTATGTTATGATATTATGTGATAGTGGTAGGAGGGGTAGGTTAGACCCCATAGCCGGTTGAGATAAACCAAAGAGTAGGTCAGGCACCCAATAATGCCTGAGAGTATGTTATACTATGTTATCATGTGGTAGTGATAGGGGTGAAATAGTCACCGTAACTGGTTGAAATAAACTGGAGGGTAGGTCGGGCACCAAGATATGCATGACAGGGTAGATCGAGCACCTAGATATGCTTGACAGGGGTAGGTCAGGCACCCCGGTATGACTGACAAGGGTAGGTTGAGCACACATATATGCTCAGTAAGGTAGGCCGGACACCCATATATGCTCAGCAGGGTAGGTCGGGCACCCATATATGCCTGACAATATGTCTATTGTACGGTATATGGTATGATGGGGGAACTCACTAAGCTTTGTGCTTACGGTTTTCCATTTTGGTTTAAGGTATTTCCTCTTCGAAGGGAAAAGAGCCGGCATGACTGCAGTGCATCACACCAGGTTTCCGCACATGAGATCTATGGGATTTATACTCTTGTATTATTTTGTCATGATATGTTTTGACTATGGATACATTGGTTTTGATATGAGATAGTACTATGATGTTTTCAGACAAATGGTTTTATAATTATTAAATTAAAAATGAAATTTTTTTGGTCGTAAATTTTGGGATGTTACGCGCATGTTCTGAAAATGGAATCACACATTGACTAGATGGAAAAAATAGGTGTTGTAATCCTGAAGGAGCAACCCTTACTGATCTGACTTATATGTTGATAACTACTGAATAAGAAATGCTTAAGAGTACAACTAAAGTAGAAATGCTTAGTGGATTTATTCCCAAGGTTTCCATGGACATTGACAATGGTAACATTTGTGATCAAGACAAGGTTTTGTTGGTGATTTGTTTCACTAATTTGATTTAAGTGTAATGGGATTACTTTTGTTGACCAAAAGTGATCTTGATAAATATTAAACAAGTAAGGAAGGTGTGGAGTGCACACTTGTTTAAGTTTATTCAAGATTAAAAGTAGACTGTCATTTAGGGGCGAAGCCCCTGAACGAACAGGGGTCCGGGGGCAACGCCCCTGGAAGCGGGGTCCAAGGGGTGGCAGCCCCGTTTTTGACTTGGTATTAATTCTTATAGAAAACCCGGATTTATGACAGTTTGTTGACTGTTGCCAAACTGTTTTATGACAGTTTTGCCAGTTTTCAGACAAAGAAGGTATTTAACCGATTTTGGTCAGTTTTTTCTGGTACTTACGAAAATTTATATACTCATTCTCTATTCTTTTCTCTTCTGAGTCTTATCCAATCAAAGATTAGGGAGTACCACCTAATACTTTGATTTGATAGTGAAATCACAATTCTCAGAATTTCCAAGGCTATTTTATCCTTATTATCTTACAGGTTTCTCTTCCCAATCGAAAGGGATCGACCAAGGTCAAACCGTTTGATCGTATGGTTAAGAGAAAGGTTGATTCTAAGATCATTCCTAATGAGATTCATCGATAATGAAGTTTGTATGCGAGAGTTACGGAATTTCAAAGTTAAATTTTTACCGTCACGGGCGCTCGTGCACGGTGCGCTGCGCACACCGGATAGGCGATACGCCTGGATACAAAATGACATGGCACTTGAAGATTTCGACACATGGCAATAATCTATGGCTCACAAATATTTACGTGGTACACACTCCAAAACTTTCTATAAATAGTAAGCTTCGACAAATCATTTCCTCACCCCTTTCATATGTTCTCTATCTGCTATGATTTGCGTGCCACTGCCCTAAGCACCTATCGAAGTGATAAATTGTGGTTTCTACACTATAGCAACGTTTTCATAACTCATAGGTGAGTTCGATGCCCCATTTTCCAAACCTTTTCAGGGGGGGGGGGGAGGGATACATGTTTAGAATGCAACTTTACATAGTTAGTACTAATTGTAGTTAGATAATTATGCTTATAACATTAGAATGATATTATGCCTGGTAAATACTCTGCCCAAACCTTTTAGCTAATATTATACCTAGTTGTTATACTAAACCACAATGATAGATATGATCACACATTGTTGTCATGTTGTCCAGTTGCCAGGAAACGTTGAAAATCGTTATTATAGCCATCCTTTAGATACGCTTAGTACTAGGGACGAGCATGGGTTGGTTTTGACCTAAAAACTAACCCAAAACCGATAGCCTCAATTTTAAAAACTTACACCCAAAACCAAACCAATGGGTTCAGTTTTTCGGTTTTTACTGCTTCGTTTTCGAGTTCATCGGTTTTAAACCCAAACCCAAAACATTTAAATTACAAACTAGACCACAACCCATCTAAAACAAGTTAACCCTTGTCAAACAGGGCTTTGTCAATGAACCAAAAAAATTTGTAGTGTAGGCTCCGTAGGCTTGTGTGATCTTCTATTTATAAGAGGAAGGGATTCACATTTTTATTTCCAATGAGCGATGTAGGATCAGCTCCCATACTACACCAAATGAAAATATAAGAGCTCACTACAAGAAAAAGAGCCTTTTACGACGTGCAAACCACGACACTCGTTGATTTATGTTACGCAAAAGAGAGTGACATTAAAAAAATGTCATCTCTTCAAAAAATTTAAGGATTTAGGTCATGCATTATTGCATGCCCTTAAATTAGTGTCTTATATAAAAAATAAAAAACACGGAGGGCACAAGTGCGTCCTCTGTGAATGTCGTTTTATATTTTTTTTATAAAACGCGGTTCTCCTTGAAGGGAAAATGAAATACCAATTTTTTAAACCCACGCCTTTTTTTCCTTGTCTCCACCCCAGCCCTCACCCACATCCGCCGCCTCCAATCATCGTTGCATCCTCTAGCCTCAGACTGCGCGTATTGTTCATCTCATAACAAAATCGTAAGGGATCTAGGTTTTTTTTCAAAAGGATGCTCTCTGCAAAGTTCGTTACATCTGCTCACTTCCGCTCACCTCTTACCTCCGGAGACCTTTGCTCAACTCTTCCCACTGGCGACCTCGAGCTCATCTCACCTCACCGAGACTGCGACGAATGATCAATTTTACAAGCCTTCATTTAGGAGCCAACCCTTTACGACTCCTCACGTTGACAATAATATGATTTTGGGATGGTTACATTATGCCTATGTCAAACTTACAAGGAGATTAAGGGCTTTGCGACTTATCCATGTCGCCATCTATGAACTAGTGATGCCCTATATAGGTCTGATTCAAGCATCGTTTAAGGTATAGGTAGCCTTTCCTCCTCCACAAATCAATGTGCAAGTTGTCTTCGTTGTTCCTCCCATCAGGTAAGTTGATGGTCGCTCATTCTCGACCATGTGTATTCTCTCTCGCTCACTCTCTCTCGATATTTCATCCCCATTCTCCCTTTTCTGTTGAATAATGTTTCTCTATTGAGAAAACTTCAAATGATTCTATAAATTAGAGGTTCACTAGTAGTCGATCTTATTTCCAAGAGATATGATGACAGGTTTCAAGAAAAAGATGGGACGAATCCTAAATCTTCAATCAATGCCCATTGATTCCAAAAGCTACCCCAAGTTTGTCCGAGAAATAGAAAAACATTTGATATTGCCCGTTACTCTTCCGCAATTTGTCTCCTCATCCTCCCACCCCCGCTGCCAGGTAAACCGAACCCTAAATCTTCAATCAATCATCCAACATTTAATGCTCATCCAGAACTTCTTCTATGACTTTTTCTTTTCTATCCTAGCTAGGGTTCTTCAATGCCACGTCATTTCTATATGCCTACATAGTTGTAAATGTAATATATGTTGAATTACGAAAAAACCCCTAGTCTGTAGCGATTAAAGTTGAAAAAATTAAGTCACTTCAACATACAGGGAATTTGGGATCTAGAGGTATAACAGTTAGGCTAAATGTGTTGACTTTGTCTGATTAAGAAGGAACATGACAGGAAGATTGAAGTTGTGGAAATAAGGATAGTGTGGTGGACATGCTGTGTGGGACAAGATACTGAATGCAATAATAAAAAATATTAGGGAGTGATTTTCCTCATTATTGTTGTCCCGTTATTTTCATTCAACTTTATTGCTTTGTATGTGCTTTTTTTCTTTCTCCCCTCTATTCATCCTTGTGAGATCACGTTTCATATGCCAGAGGTCATCTGTGAAAGCATTCTATCTACCCTTGGGTGAAAATAGGACTGTATACATCTTACCTACCTCTTACCCCATTTATATAGGATTTGGGTTTACTTATTGGTTGCCTTAAAGTTAATACTACATTGAGATATATTACATGCCTAATCAACTTTTCTCATGACATGCAGGTTGATGTTAATCTTCAAAAGTTTTTTACTTGGTATACGGACGGTATATATGACACTGAAGGGTGGCCTCATATCCTAAAGCTGAAAGACTGGCCTCCATCAAATTCATGTGAAGAACGGTTTCCATGTCATGGTGTTGAATTCACCACTTCCTTTCCCTTCAAAGAATATACACATCCTTGTGATGGCTACCTTAATATTGCTGTCAAGTTGCCTGAAAAATCTTTGAAGCCAGACATGGCATCAGCGTTGCTACATTTTTTGCTGGTGCAACAAGTAGCCATTATTGACCCTTGTAGAAGCATGCTTCCGTAACTTACTAATTTGATTCCCAATTGTAGAAAATTGTCTTTTAAGCAGACTGTAGTTAAATCGCTGGCAGTTTTCATCTTTTTCTCTTTGTTTATTATGTTATGTAGGTACCCTAACATGACAGAGGAAATGTTTGCTGAGTGTTGCCCTGTTTGCCAAGGCAACAACAACTCTATAAATTGCTTGCGAAATGTGTACAATATAGTTGGTTCCTGTAGCTCATCTTTTGTTATGGAACTTATTGATGTTATTACTCTCAACCAGATAAGAAATTTAATACTGAATCTGTTGTTGGTTTTAGGTCAAAGAGAAGATTGATTTCAAACCTAATGATGATCAAAAATTTCAATATTCTATTTACATCCTACATTTGCTTTTTCCGTTATTAAAGCATGTAAATGAGCAGCATATGAAAGAGATAGCAATAGAGTCTAGAATTCAAGGTATTTTTTGCTGTTTATCTCATTTTTCTTGCTTTATTTAAAATATAGACCTTCTAGTTCACATTGTAGCTAATCTAAATCGGTGATGCCATATATATGATTCTTGACTAATGATGATGACTATTTCATTCTTATGGGAAATGGTTTGAGTTAGATAAGTTCATTGTTGAGATTTCATGGAAATGCAAGGAAAGTCATTTCTTCTGCTTAACTTCTCAACTTAAAGTCTCAAGTCTCGTCCTTCATCATTTTAACTTAATTTTTATAGATGATCTCATAATGGATGACACGAACTTGAATCTTTGACCTTGAACTCAATATGAATGGATAAATGGCAATCAACCATACTTTATGTAGGTTTTCCTGACTTTATTACTTGGGCAGGATCTTCTATATCGGAGGTACATTTGAAGAAGGTAGAGTGCAGCTTGGATAAGAAAATTCACTAGTATTTCATTTCAATGATTGTACAAGTCTTTGAGGATTTTGTTTCTTGGGTGATGTATTCCTGTTTTGATTGTTCCCTGATATATGTAGTAACTGCTGTAAAACATCAATTTTTGACTTGCATAGAAGCTGCCCTTCTTGTCATTATAACCTTTGCCTTCAATGTTGCTGGGAATTGCGAGATGGCAACCCTCAAGGAAACAAAGAAGAAGTTATCATTGAACCTAATGATCCAGGGCCTGAGTACTTACATGGAAACCCTAAGGGATTCAGGAAAGCATGGAAAAAGACATGTTATGTTGAGAAGGCTGTTGAAGATCCTGCACCGAAGGAAAAGCAAACTCATGACTGGAATTCTTTGGTTGATGGCAGAATTCTTTGCCCTCCAAAAAGCATGGGTGGTTGTGGTCGTGGGATTTTAGAGTTGATGCACATAAAATCACTTGATAGTGTTTTAGAATTGCTAGAGAAAGCACAAAAGCTCTTAAATATGCACAAACTGGAGGAAGATATGAGGGATATGCCTGAGAAATGGTGCACATGTTCTTTAGATGGTGGTGATCAGCAATTACGAAAAGCTGCTTCCCGTGAAAATTCTAGAGACAATTACTTGTATTGTCCACGTGTAATAGACATTCAACATGGAGATTTGAAGCATTTCCAGTGGCATTGGTCAAAATGGGAGCTTGTGATTGTTAGTAATGCTCTTGAAACTACACTTGGGTTGAGCTGGGAACCCATGGTCATGTGGCGTGCTTTTTGCTGGGCTTCAAATTCCAAAGAAAACAAGCTCTCAGATGAGGCTGCTATTAACTGTTTGGATTGGTGTGAGGCTGGATAAGTACTTTTATATTTTACATCTTTTATTTATTTTTCTAGTCATCTAGTGTTCTGAGGTGATTGGTAGATTTATACAGTTCATACAAGCTTAGGAGAACATTTTCTATTTCTATTGATATGAACTTCTCTCCTAGTATAGTATCATGAGGTTCCACCTCTTCAGATGCCTTACAGAGATAATGTAGAGAAAGAAATAGGGATCTCTATATTTTGGTGTTTATCATCATGAAGGTGTATGATACTATACTAGAAGAGACATTTTGAGGACCCTGAAGGGAAGGGTACCAAAGGGCGGGAGAGGGAGATATCTACCATCTGAAACTGAGGGGAAGTATTATAGGGTGGCAGTTAGGCTAAATGTGTTGACTTTGTCTGATTAAGAAGGAACATGAGAGGAAGATTGAACTTGTGGGAATAAGGATAGTCTCGTGGACATGCTGTGTGGGACAAGATATTGAATGAAATAATAAAAAATATTAGGGAAGTACTATATCACGAAAGATGCTACTTCTGAGCAAGTTGTTGGGTCGAAGAAACAAGAAGGGCATAAAACTACTAGTAATCAATCAGACCAATATTTATTGAAAAGGAAAGCTGTAAGGAGTTGAATTTGACATTGATAAAAAAGATAAGAAGAAGAGAAAGGGTTCAGATCAAAGAGTTGATGGACCAGATGGAAATAAACGAAAGAAAAAGAAGGGCAGGAAACAAGTGTTATCTTCTGATAGTGAAGAAGGTGATAACCAAGATGACACTTCAGGTACTTGTGTGGTTGGATCTGATTTGGGAGTTGGAGGTGCTTTGTTGGACATATTTGTTGGGTTTTGAGCATTCTAACACTCCTAAGTGTACATGCAACCCTAAATACCTTGGATCTATGTTTTCTCTATTATACATGCAAATATGAACTTTCCAAGGTATTCATCATAACTAGCATAACAACATTGATTCAAATGAATATATCAAGTTAGAATTACATACCTCTTTGATGTAGATTGTCTGCATGAAGCTTGAGTGCCTAGTGCCCCAAGTGTGACACCTTAAATGGTTCACACAACACCAAATACACTTGGAATAGATTGAGAGAACATACAAACTTCATGAAATCGGCTAGCCCTTTCTATTACCCATAGTCGCCAATTTTCTCCAAGAATAAGATCATTATATAGTTAGTGACAATTAGGGTAAACCCTAATGGATTTCCATTTCCTTGGATCCATGGGTTCAAATACACCATGGAACATCTTATGGGTTTTAGCCCAACTTGAAAATCCATGGAGCATTAGCCCACTATATAAGTATGAATGATTTACACAATCAACCCATATATTTAATTAGTCTTCTTTTGATCACTTAATTAATCCTAGATTAATTCTTGATCAATACTAATTAAATAATCTTATTAATATATATTAGAACTTATAATATATTAACAAACCTTAAGTGTTATTTCTCTCATTATAGTCTATCCAAATGGATGATGCCATGCAACCCAAATGGACCATGCCGGGTCGGGTCAAGTCTTACCAATTATAATTATGGACTTAGACATTAATCCAACAGTCTCCCACTTGGATAAGTCTAAAACTATTATTGCAAGTATGACTTCAAGAACCGACTGGCAATCATAGCTCTCAAAAGCTTCTGTCGAACTATGACCTTGCCGATGATCTCTGACCTTTGTCAATGACTTGTCCATTAGATAAGGGATCATATATTCCTCCATTCTAGATATCATATGGACCGAGACATGGATTATAATCATTCTCTCTGTCCATTTGTTGTTTCCTGATTTCCGATTTATGATGACTGACTAATTAAACAAATCAAATCAGTCCTGGCCCGGCCGAGCACTTACATTTGTCATCACCAAATCATCGAGGGGCCCATAGATATCGCTTTTATCCCGAAGGTAAAAGGAATGGATAAACTTCGACTCATATGGCTTACTTGTTGAATCATACACAAAGGCACGTTTTATAACATCGAGTTACCAATGCGTTTTTGTGCAATCAATGTACAACCAACTCATAGTAACAACTCATATCTCTAGGTTTGAAGAATCTAAGATATTATCGTCTCATGATCACTCGTGATAAAATCCATGAAGTGATTCCAATGAGCGCAGGTTGAATCCAATACTCAGAACTTATGAGCACTCATGAGTATTGTAGCCCTTTGTCCAACATCTTAGACCTCTACAAGTCAACCCATGACAGTCTTGATTCATATCTACTTCCAACATATGGCCGACTATGGATGATTTGAATAACTTAGTCATTCCGGAAGAATAACCTAATTTATTCTGGAATTCAAAACATGCAAAATGAAACACAAGAATAATCGAATCTAATATGGCATCAGAACCTATGAACATAAATAAAACACCTTTTATTTATCACCATATGATTACACATTATTCATTATATATTGTTTCAGCTATCAACTTTATTCTTGAATTTAAAACAATAGTTGTCCCATGCTCCAAGCATGTACACTATGTTTTTCTAAACACTAGTCATGCCATACACCAAGTATGCATACTATGTTTGTCTATGATCTTTACTTTGTGAATTAGATCAATTGAACATAACTCCAATGATCCTCTTTCACAGTCCCAAACCCTTACTGCAAATGCAAGAATTCCAAATTCATGCCATTTACTGAAATATGTTAGATTCTAAACTTATATGCACTGATCCTCTTGTAATGATTATGCACAAAGTAAGAAAGACTTGACAACAACCATTACAGAGCATTCCAAAGGAGATCAGCTCCTTGGAAATATCCTTCTTGCATTAACTTTCCTAATCTTACACAGATTGAATAATTTCTAACTTTGAAACATTTCCATATTCCATTTTGACTATCACTTTTGAACAAGAGTTGCCTCCTTACAGATTATGTCAATATGGTCCTTCCAGAGTTAACATTATACTTCCAACTGTCCCTGAGCAACGAATCTTTGGTAAACCTTAGATTGTCCTCAATAGTTGCTTAATCCTTTTAGTCATATCCAATTCTAGACCTTTTCCCTTCTTAATGCCCCAGGAATTTGGAAAATTTTAGAAAGGATGAATATAGAACATGTAATCGATCCTATATCCGAAGCATATGTGAAACGATTCATGATGTCTCACATAAAGACTAAACCAGACTTTTTGCTATAACATTTTCATTTCTATTTGTCAAGTTCTCAAAATTCAGATTATGAAAAAGGATGCCGTAATCATAATCGAATTTTAGAACTCAAACAATGGACCCATATACAGAATTTCCTTATGTTGAGCCATTCCAACATGAAATTCATATATATATATATATATATATATATATATATATATATATATATATATATATATATATATATCCTTGACTAAATACGATTAAAACCTCAATCTAAGCTTTTAGATTTGAGATGAAGTATAATTTCCTCTCCCTTAATTATAGCAAAACAACTCTTTCCCAATTGAAACCTTTTGTTTTCTATAATTAAAATTGCTAACTTGCAACCTTTGTCATAATTATCATGCTCCCACTAAGATGATGATTATTAGCATAACACTTATGCTCCCACTAGCTTTGACATGTACTCAGAAATCAGCTGAACTTCTAGAAATCAATACTTTATTGACTTTCTTACCAAAGTTCAGATTTCTTATACTAGATTGCTTTGATGAAACTTTATCAATATCATACACCTTATCTAAGATGGCTCACAGGTGTGTTTAAACAATTTTAAGAACTATGAAAAGGGATGCCGTAATCATAGTCTTAGTTGGTTAGACCTTTTCCACTTCTCACAAGTCCATGTTAGTGTGCCGGTAAACCACACACGCTCCACTAACGATGTTGAGAATGCAAATATCATAATTGCTATCTAGCTAAAATCTACTTAGTGAAAGTGTTTCCTCACCATCATTTTCATGAATCAGAGAGAAACCTTATGACACTTAGATTTAATGGTGTATGTGTTCTTATCCATGTGACTTGTCAAAACCATAGTCACAAGACAAGGATAATGACAAATCCAAACTCATATGGACTGAACTCAATCTTAATTTCTTGCCACCTGGCAGCTCAAGGGCCTGCCATTGCTTCCAAGTTGCTGTGCAACCAATTGAGAACTCTAAGAACTCATATGCAAAGCCAACTTAAATTGGAATGGGCACAAAATATGTCAACACGATGGGTTATAAACCTCAAGTCATGTGCTAATGAAGAACTTCAGGTTTTATTCTTGATTAGTTCTTGAGACTTTCAAGACCTTAAAGACTCCCACTGTCCTCTTGACATATAAGACTCTCTTGTCAAATATTCAAGAGATAGTGTGGCTTCTAATCAAGACAAACACTTCACACAATTGCCCTTAGTTGGACTTTGTTTTATCCAAAACATTACAACTTACCAATTTCAAATGTACAAGAGTAGAAAACTTTTACTCTTACATTTGACAAGTGTTTTTAAACCTTGTCTAAGACATGTCACTCAAGTTATAATCTTGGAGTATGACTCTAAGACTTGTATTGGAACGAAGTATGACTCATCTTCTTAATTTAACCATTCCAACAATTCAAGATTCCTCTTCTTAGTCATAAGAATGCACTAAGATGAACTTAGAGGATCAATTGTGATATGGTATCTTAATCATTAAGATGATCATAAACATGATACTAAAGTACTCTCCCATCTTTTCAGATTTGAGAAACTTTTATCTTTCTGCCTAAGTTGATTCTTCTTATTCGCTCTGTCATACATTGGAACCTTTTCCAATGTCTCAGAATTACACTTAAGCTTGTAAGTATAACCATATTTACTGAGCTTTAGTAAATTATGACGAATAATCTTATCGATCTTTTGTGGTGGACTTGACCAGTGCACAAGAATGTGTACTCGATCCCTTAGTCCTTCACTTGACTCACATATACATGTGAACAAGGATCTAGGCTTAATTTTCCAAAGATGAAAAATTCTCATTCATCATGCTATACAACTTGCATGATTCCCAGTTCCGGTCCAATTGAAACTTGGGTGATGAGGATCTTTCCTTATTTGGTAAATTTAGACATTACCACAAATGAAAGAATCAATTTAATATTTCCACTCTTGCTATTAATGGAATCATATAAGCAACAATTTTTTTCCTCAAATGCCATTGTAAGGATACATAAAATAAATAAAATCAAAAAATTTCCTTTTATTTTAAAACTTTGCAGAAAAACTTATCCTTACAATCTATATGAAAACTTGTTGTTATCTATTCCTAAGAAATATCTCATAACTCCTAAGAAGTAGCTCAAGAATCCGATCTTCAAACTATGCGATAGAAATCCATCTATGCGATCAGATTCAACATATTCTTTCTTTAAGTTCCTTCACTTTTCTTTGATTCTTAAAACATCAACATGTGACATAGTCACATCATGTATCAAGGATCTCAGAATAGAAACTTAGCAGAGTTAGATAGTGGACTTTACTTGAAGTAGAGTCAAACTTATTGACTTTAACATGCTTAGGTAAATTTGACAGCTTCGCAACTAATGTCCCTTTCTTTGGCAATGGACCCTTGATAATGGGACTATCTCAGACTTAGCTTCTTTCTTTACCATTTGGTTAACCGAGTTGACTATGGCCGATCCCTTTCCATTGGGAAGAGAGAGCTTGACTGGATATCCAATGTCATCATTGTCAATGTCCATAACGTTTTATGAAGTTGATCTTAGCAAATAGATAAGATCATTAAGGGTCTTGTCATAGTCTGTTTCATAGGAGTCCTAAAGGAACTCACTATGTGACTTAGAAAGTAGTTGAGCCACCAACTTTCTCAAGACTTTGACACCCAACTCTCCCGGCTTGTCAATATGTGACTACATCTCCAAGATGTGACCACACATAGACCTTTGCTTGCCAATAGGGCTTGAGTGACCTTAAACTTTTCAAGAACTTGTGGGTTAGGGAGAATAATTGGAGGAGGTGAAAGAATTATGATTTCCATGGGACATCATCTTCATTTAGGAAAGCTTGTTTCAAGAGATTTGGGAAGATCATAAATGTCTAAACCAGACATCTTTTGGGAGATATTCAAGATAGTTGATTTAAAGACCCTAATATAACAACCAATATGAAATATTAAGGCTAGGACCCAACAGAATACTTTTATAACTTGGAAGAGGGATGCCGTAATCCAAGCTATAAAATATTTGAAGGTAGGTGAATGACGATTCACCAATTTCCACCAAGAGAAACGAAATGTATTATTAGGTTTTTAATTGGTTTTGAAACTCCTAGATTCTTTTGAGATTCATTGAACTTTTCAATGGCATGTTTCAATCTCGAGTGTGCCCTTCAAGTTTTGTGACTGGGATGCCGAGGATCACAAAACAAGGTGTGAAGTAACCATGCAAATTACTTGGTACCCTTAATATTTACCCCTTAATTGATGTGTCGGTTAACCACACACGCTCCACCGATACTATGATAAATATTAAGTTACCCTTTGACTACCTTGTTAAATACGAGTTAGTGTGCCAGTTAACCACACACGCTCCACTAACCGACTTAAACAAAGTGCAAAGTGTAATTTCTTGGATTAACACCTTATTCACTTTTTCCTAAGTAACTAAGATTGGGTATTTTTAAAAGGTTTAGTTACTTAGTATTTATCATTAATTCTTTTAATGAAGGGAGAATTATAGTCCTTGTCCTACCCGTTCGGCTAACAACCCTCCACTAGTCAAGGAAGTGGTGGGTGAGAGTGGACACCCATTAAACAACCATTTATAGGTAGCAACCTTATACCCCCCTTATAGTCCGGCTTCGTGAATGAGGCCTACTAACGGTAAGACCGACTTGCTCTTATACATACATATATATATATATATATATATATATATATATATATATATATATATATTATTAACTTATTATATTATAAAGTATAAGGGTTGAATTTTAACTTTTAAAATTCTAAGGGCTTAACTTGGATTTAAAGTATTCATAAGTGAAAACTTTGCAAATTTCCAAACTTGAGGGCAAGTTTTCAAACTATTCAAAACTAATTAATTCCATAACTTATGTGTTTAAAGTAGTTTTAATTAAAATACTCTTCAAGTTCCATAACTTGAGGGAAAGTTATGGAAGACTTTAAACTAATAAAAGAATGTACCCTTTCTTTATTTTGTAACTTATGGAATTAATTAAGGTTACACATTTTATTACTTAATGAAGTGACTCTTGAACCTCCATAACTTGAGGACAAGACTCTTCATTTTTGTAACCATTGCCAACTTTTATGAGTTTTATGAAACTTAAATGTGAGTTTTCATATAACTTGAGGACAAGTTACAAAAACACATTTTAGAATCAACTCTTAGACTAAAATGGATTGAAAACACATAATAAATTAACTTTTCTATTAATCTAAGCAACTCATAAGAACAAGATAATTCAAATCAAAATTTTTCATGTAATTAGCCTAATCACTAAACTAATACAAAACATGAATCTATTGAAAATTATCTTTGAAATTGGATTAGTATGAACATTACCACATCAAAAACAAATTTACATGTTCAAAAACAGCTTAGGGTAATGTTCCTAGTCCATTTCTAGCCAAAAAACTCGAAAATATGCTGTCTGGGGCTCATACTCGTTGAGTGTATCAACCTACTCGACGAGTAGGATGATTTTCTTCATGGACTCGGCGAGTTCATCAGTGGACTCGGCGAGTCGAGTTCCCAGAAAGCCTGAAAATCGATTTTTTCCAGCATTTTTCAGCAATTTGCATCAAGTATAATTGAAAACAAGCCTAGGCTCTGATACCACTGTTGGGTTTTGAGCATTCTAACACTCCTAAGTGTACATGCAACCCTAAATACCTTGGATCTATGTTTTCTCTATTATACATGCAAATATGAACTTTCCAAGGTATTCATCATAACTAGCATAATAACATTGATTCAAATGAATATATCAAGTTAGAATTACATACCTCTTTGATGTAGATTGTCTGCATGAAGCTTGAGTGCCTAGTGCCCCAAGTGTGACACCTTAAATGGTTCACACAACACCAAATACACTTGGAATAGATTGAGAGAACATACAAACTTCATGAAATCGGCTAGCCCTTTCTATTACCCATAGTCGCCAATTTTCTCCAAGAATAAGATCATTATATAGTTAGTGACAATTAGGGTAAACCCTAATGGATTTCCATTTCCTTAGATCCATGGGTTCAAATACACCATGGAGCATCTTATGGGTTTTAGCCCAACTTGACAATCCATGGAGCATTAGCCCACTATATAAGTATGGATGATTTACACAATCAACCCATATATTTAATTAGTCTTCTTTTGATCACTTAATTAATCCTAGATTAATTCTTGATCAATACTAATTAAATAATCTTATTAATATATATTATAACTTATAATATATTAACAAACCTTAAGTGTTATTTCTCTCATTATAGTTTATCCAAATGCATGATGCCATGCAACCCAAATGGACCATGCCGGGTCGGGTCAAGTCTTACCAATTATAGTTATGGACTTAGACATTAATCCAACAATATTTAGGAGGGAAGATACTCCTAAAATCGAAGAATATCTCAAAAAAACATTTCAGAGAGTTTAGACATTCCTTCTGTCTTCCACTGCAGTAGGTATTAATCCTTACTTTTAGTTGAAATTCTTTTATGTGTAACATCACAATCCTACATAGTAATTTTTTAAATTGTTCAATTGTATTTTCTTTGGTCTAGGTTATACACCCAATTCATGATCAAACATTTTACTTAACCATGGAACATAAAAAGAAGCTCAAGGAAGAGTTTGGTTAGTATGCATTTGCAAGGCGTGTTATGTATCACCTTTCTCACTGATATAAAATCTCTGAATGTGCTTTAGTTTTTGGTTGTGATCAGGGATTGAAGCATGGAGTTTTGTCCAAAAGCTTGGAGATGTTGTCTTAATACCTGCTGGATGTGCCTATCAAGTCAGAAATCTAAAGGTTAATAACTTACCACTAGTTATTATACTCTTTCAAACTGCATTAAATTGCTTCATTTGGAAATATTAGGGATCATCAGGGCTTGATGTTGTGGGGACGAATTGCCATGTCACAAATCTACCCAAAGCTACATGTATGGTATCTTTTCTTCTATTATCATTATCATTATCATGTTTTGGGTTATGTTTCTATATTGTACTGAAAGTAGAAAGTATAATTCATTTGTTCCAGGAGATTAAAGAATCCGTGCAGTCAGATTCCAGGCATTTAAGTCAAGAATATCATAAAATTATTGAGTGCATTTAAGGCAAGAATATCATAAAATTTCTCTTCTTTCCAGGGTTATATCATAAAAACCTGATTAATTAAAATTTTAAAATTATTGGATAAATTAATATTTTTGTGGTGGCTAATTTCTGGTTGACATTCTTGCGGCGGCCACCATTGAACACCCCCAAAATCCGGTGGCCATTGCCCACAGAACAGGTAAGGATGCTTTGATTTGTTTTTTTTTTACTGATGTGTTGTTTTTCGGTGACCACCAGCCACCACCGGAAGACCAGCGTTGAAGCCAACCCGGAGAAATCCCGCTACCACTGCAAATCTGCAATCCACTACTCCCTCTTAAAATTTTTGAAACTTAGACATGACTACATATGATCAAAATAGCTATCTAATTTTATTAATAATAACTATTTAGGAGGTTGTATTCATTTGAATACACTGTCAACTTTTGACTTGTTTTTCCTGTTGACCCTGTTTTTTTTAACTAATTTTGTTATCTGATGATGGAGATATTAAAGTACTATGTTTGGATAAGGAAAGGTGGAAACTTGTAAAGAGTGGGCACAAACTTGCAGAGGTATGATTCCTTGTGTTTATGCTTAGGTTTTGTTTCGTTGGATGGAATGGAATGAACCATTCCATTCCATTCCTTCCCTAATTCCATTCTACCATACAATACAATGATATATTACATTTTCATTAATTTTTCTCTTTATAAAATTTATTTATTGAAGTTTGTTAGTATTGCCTTCTCTTTCATTCCTGCTTCGTTAGTTGTTGCTATTATGAAGGTAGGCCATTCTCCAGTTGTATTTTTCACATAATTGACAAAGAGCTGTTGTATCTATTCAGACTAGGCTTAGAGCAACAGTTGCAAGAGATGAGTTCAGAAGAAGAAGAAACAAGGCTGCAACTATAGTTCAGGTACTATGGATGAATTATGTTTGTAAAGTATTTAAGAAAATGATTAGAAAAAAAGGTGAATTTGTACATATTAGTTAGCTACTTGCAGGTTGATCTTGAATAAGTAAAGGGGCAATGAATTGTATTTTTTGTATATAATTCGTTTGTAAATTTTTGTTACAACTTCTATTGATTTGTTTTATCTTTCAATGGAACGATTATTTGTATGACATTAACATTATGCAATGGATTCTATTTTTTGTATATGATATTTTATTTTCTAATATGAAGCATTAAATACAAATTTAATTTGAAAATAAGTAAATCTATTAATAATATTTTTTTTAAACATTTAAAATTATGATACGCAAAAATGTGTGTCATCTTCAGTTATGACATGACCTTTCTTGACAGGGGCTTTCTTGATACGCATTGTGTGTCATTAACATGCGCGTCGTAAGGTTACGACACGCGAATGCGTGTCGTCTTCCTTTATGACAGGGCGTTCCTTGATACGCATTGCGTGTCGCAAACGAGCGTCGTAATTGCGCGTCGTAAATGAGCGCCGTCTATAGACGACGCGCAAAAGTGCGTCGTCTCTCTTTATGACAGGGCCTTCCTTGACGCGCATTTGCACGTCGTCTGAGCCTTTTACGACGCGCAATGAGCGTCGTAAAAGGCTGTTTTTCTAGTAGTGGTTGTTTTATATAGGGGCTGAGATTGGCAAGAGTTTGATCCCACAGTCAATGTTGGATGAGAAGAATTGTATATATAAAATTAGAATTCAAAGTATTGAAATAAAACACTGGTAATAAGAATCAAACTCGAGACATGAAGTTGTAAAGGTTAAGCGATGTACCAAGTGAGCTACAAGCTGTTTGTGATATTACTTTGCTACACACACACACACACACATATATATATATATATATATATATATATATATATATATATATATATATATATATATATGTATATATATGTGAATTTGGTTCGGTTTAAGCTTTTATCGTTTCTATATTTCCTATAACCGAAATCGAACCCATAATTTCAGTTTTTAAAAAATTTCAAACCCAAATCGTTGGTTTTCAATTTTTCTGTTTCGGTTTTGTCAGTTTTTGGGTTTCGGGATCGGTTTTTCTCACCCGTACTTAGTACCTAGTGTTACGCTGGCCAAACACTCGCACACACATACTATATATAATAATAATAATAATAATAATAATAATAATAATAATAATAATAAGTAAGCCCGTATAAATATAACGCGAATAACAACATGATCGAGCAGGAGGCCTCCACAACAAGAGTTAGATGAGACACCATTCATCAACACGCTAATAGATTTTCAGCTAGCTCGCATCCAATAATCGTTAAATCTTAAGTGAACCAGAGAGATATGTATAGATCTATATGAGATTGACACTCTCACCTGTGGTTGCTAGCTACAACCTGACGGCAAGTCAAAACCTTCATAACTTTCTAAACACATTTGCGATGTCCGATGAAGTGTCATGGTTTTCGGGATCAACAGTCATAGCTCGATTATAGGAATTTGTCGTAATTTTGTTAAACTAAAACTAACTATCTTAGACTACTATTAGGAACCAGTTTAAGAAAGTAGTGAAAATACACATAAACTTGAGGAAACACCTTTAGGATAAACAAGTTAAACTAAAATACCTATACAACACTAAAATCATAAGCTTGTGGACTCACCAACATTATGTTGACATCTTAAACCACATGTATTCTTAGGAGAATGAACCTGTCTGAAGGAGGAGATAACCCCGGTGATGTAGCCCGGAGTCTATGTGCTTTACTTTTGTACTTTGCTTTCGTGACCTGCTTGTACCTCGAATAATTGTGTAATATATTTTATTTAAAGAATAAATAGCAACATTGTTTAATATATCCGGTGCATTACTTAATGTATATCTTTGGCCTGAATCCCAACATTCTAACGCTGAACAGCCTGAAGCTTCCGTCGTCGGCCAGGAGTGTGACAATCTAGGCTCGACTAATTGAAGTACTCGGTATCAAAGTTCCGGCAGCACAAATCCCAATTTTCGCTAGAAATTCTCTGTAAGCTAAGCGACACTTACTAGGATTTTAAGTATAACTTATATTTATATTCATAGTCGTTATTACGAAAGTGTAAATAAGATGTCACTACTAGAAAAACAACCTTTTACGATGCTCATTGCGCGTCGTAAAAGGCTCAGACGACGCGCAAATGCGTGTCAAGGAAGGCCCTGTCATAAAGAGAGACGACGCGCATTTACGACGCGCAATTACGACGCGCGTTTACGACACGCAATGCGTATCAAGGAAGGCCCTGTCATAAAGGAAGACGACATGCAATCGTGTGCCGTAACCTTACGACGCGCGTGTTAATGACACACAATGCGTCTCAAGAAAACCCCTGTCAAGAAAGGCCATGTCATAAATAAAGATGACACACATTTTTGCGTATCATAATTTTAAATGTTTAAAAAAAATATTATTTATAGATTTACTTTTTTTCAAATTAAATTTATATTTAATGTTTCATAATAGAAAATAAAATATCATATACAAAAAATAGAATTGATTGCATAAATTTAATGTTACACAATTCTATTTGTTACAATATATAAATTTGCATCTAATCTACTATGTACATCAAATTCCAACTAAGTAAAGTTTAATCTTGCCTTTCATAAGTTTTTAAGACTAATGCTCCAAACAGCTGATTATATGGATAAGCAGTTGTACATTGGCCCATATCACTCAATAATGACTTAGCCAAATTCAACCCACTTTCCAAGAGCTTTCTCATGTCAACAAGGCCAGTTCCAGTTCCTTCCAACCCTACACAAAGTATCACATCCAATTAGGAAGTAAATATAAGCATATCTTGCAGGGGTAAAATGGTAATTTGTGTAATTTTATAACCAAACACAAATTACCAGGCACATACATAAGAACAGGAGAATCTTTTAGAGGCCTGTTACAGGCAACAGGGCAAAACCATGTTGAGATCAAGTTTGGAGATGATATCATCAAATGAAGGCCTATTGTGCATGTCAGCATCCCAACATTTTTGTACCAGAGATAGTAATCTTGGTGGTGCACCTGATTCAGTCCCTGCAAGACCAAGTCTTAACCCTTTAAGGAGAACAATATATATATATATATATATATATATATATATATATATATATATATATATATATATATATATATATATATATTATATAATATATTCCATTTCCATGCCAAATTTATTGAACATATTGTTATATCACATATGTTGTTTAGGTTAAGAAACCAATTGAAGCAAAAGGAGGAGCACAATGCCAAAAGATAATAGGAAATTGACAAACTAACCAAATTTAAAAAAAAACATATATACAGTACATGATGTTGTTTGTGGAAATAAAAAGAAAATTTATTATAGTAGAAAGTAAGATCATTCTTGATCCATTGATAATTAATTATGAAAATTTGTGAACAACACCTTGGAGTCATCAAAACTGTTGGGAATTAACTTCCATTAATTGCCAAATATCCTAGAAGGGCATTAACGGAATTTTAATCTTTTGATCAGAAACTAAAAGGAATCTCCTAAATTAATTGAACCCTAAACCACATGTACTAGAAGGGTATTACTTCCAAACTGTTAGAAATTAACTCCCATTAATTGGAAACTAAAAGAATCAGATTTCAATAAACTAAAATGAAAAAAGAAGTATAATATAATTACCTGAAAATATCAATAGCATTCATTTCAACTGGGAAAGGATTTTAGGATGGTCAGGAGTGAATTAATGGAGTTAGATACATGCTTCTTTGAATTGATGTTGTCATAGTTGCTCTTGTTGTTGCTGCCCCTGCCCCTACCCCTACCCCTGTCCCTGCCCAACCTCCTCACCCCTTGTCCCACCTTCAGTAGGACTTTGTCCCGTGCTACATTTACACACAAATCAACACATTTACACACAAAACAATTTGAGAACTACATATATAAGACTTTCAATGTTTGTAAGATTCGAATCCAAGTTACTATTTTGGTTTTATGATTTTTTTGCCGTTTTTATAAGTTGCTGTGTAGTGATCTCATTCGAAACAAAAACCACTCATTCTAAGGGACAATAGGAACTGGAACATACTTTATACACACAAAAATAATCATGGAATGGACAGTTGGAAGACTCGAGAAGAAAGCAGGTTCAAGAATGTTGGATACCGGAGTCTCTGAAGCTGACCCCTGATACGTTCCAAAGTAATCATAAATTCTTAATATAATATTCATTACATACATATGAATGATTGTGCTTGCAAGATGTGATGATAGGTAGTAACTAACCAATACAACATCAGCCAGACCATTGGATGAGTTAAAATTGGATGAACCTGGGAACATATTTCTAGCTAAATCTGTCAAATTAATATACATCAACATAAATTTATATTGATCAGGATGTATATACAGAACATTGACATGAATAAGGGTATGCAAGAGATAGAGTGAAGTATCCACTTGGTCCAAATTTGAGTATTCAGTCATTGGAATCGGAATAGGTGATTCCATCTTTGTACTACTTTTGGAATTCACTTCATTTTGCTTCAAGATTCCTGATGCCTGAAACAAATCATAACCACACAATGAAAAAATATAAAAGTCAAAAGTCAAAACAAGATGAATTTCACATAAAAAAATACCCATAGACAATCATTGCAACAAATATTCGGTGTAACTTATCTGCATAAACTAGGTTAAACAGGTTGACTATGTGGTCATTTACTCCCTTCTTACGTCCAAAAATGGAGATGAGCATTAAATAGGTTGGATATGCTGACAAGGGTAAAATGGTCATTTTACCAAAAATGAGACAACCATCAATAAGAGTAGTTGAGGACTTGAGGTATGTTACTTTTAATCATTATTATTATTATTATTATATCAAAAAGAGGGAAATTTTATCAAATGTACACCTGTAATGAGATTAGCACCATCTACAGAAAACACCCAATCCCATACCCATCGTTGGTGCCCTGAAACACACATACGATATTATTACTATTATATTAATTAAAAAAAGCATGCGACATTTTTTTAAGACATGTAAGTATATATATAGTAATGTAAAATTGGTCATTATCTGCAGTAAATAACACAAATCATAAGATCAGATTAAGTAAAAAAGAAACAATATTAGATGAAAAAAGAGAATAAATAGTGAATTTACCTGTGTCCCACGTAAGAGCCTCCAGACATAACAAGTTCCTTTGTTGTTTACAGCAACAACCAAGCTTCCATCCCACATCACTGTCAATGATCTCATTGATGTATCAACCTATGGCACCTGGGTTTTGTTAAAACTTTAAACCCATACAGCTTAATCAATGTATATATGTTGAAAATTAAAAATAAAATCATACCAGCTCACAGCTACAAGAGTTTGCAGTCAAGTCCCAGACACGGATATTCCCATTTTAATCACCAGATATGAACTCAGTCTGGACACCTAAAAACAAACCAATTAAAAATAAAATCATACTAGCTCACATCTGATGGTTTCCTGTAGGTAAAAAAACTATGGATGAGTCCTTAAACATTCTTGTTTAAGGAGTTGTTTCTTCAAACTGAGTCAAATCTCATTATAATATTAGTTTTCTGATTATTTAGGGTCAAAATAGTTAGATTTGTAGAAGCAATTTAGGAGTTCTTGCAAGAAAACTGATTATCAAAATCTTTAACATTCAATATGTAATATCCTATCTATATTCAAAATTCAAACTTTAGCTTAGAAAGTACCTCCAAAAATCTGTTGAATAGAAGGAAATCAAAATGTTTGGGGATGCTTCTTATCAATTTCAATTACTTTGTTTACTTTCCATCTTCCATCGGCCATTGTAAATGTTGTTTTGTCGGGAGCGACAGTAGCAACGACCTTGGTGCTGCCTTCTTTCTTGATCGATGCTTCTGTTAACCATGTCTCTCTCCCACATCTCTTCTTCCTCTCCTAAATCGATCCCTTAACCTCTCTCGGTTTTTCTTGTTGTCGCTATCGCACACACTCACCAGACAAAGAGCGTGTGGATGTGCGCGTCAGAGTGTGTTGTTCCCATCGCCACAGAGAAACACGTCGTTGCCTTTCTCCATAATATAGGAAGCCCTAGAACTAATATTATTGAAAATACCTTAAATGCCCTTAAATTTTCCCTCTAGTATGATGTGCCTTTAAGCGAAGTGCCAACATCTGCTCCGATTTTGATGAAACGAGAAGAACCAATCAGATTCTTTTGGATAGAGGGTTCTAACATGGCTTGATAACAGGAATATAATTACCGTGGGTCGGCCATTGTCATAGATTGGAACTCTTCCAATCTGAATCAGCCATCAACACAAATAGATCTGAATCCAAATTCTAAACAAACCCCAAACGAAGTTAAGAAAGTATAAGAGCAGAGAAAGAAACAAACATTAGCTTTATTTTTCTTTTTTGAAATCCAACATTATCGATTCTTCATTTGAGAAATCAAAGCGTATAGAAAAACCTTGTAAGAAAAACCCTAATTCGCTGGTGTCTAAGAGTCAATACCTTGTACCAAAATCCCTAAATCGCTATGAGAGAGAAGTGAGGCCTGAATCCATTTTGATTAGATCTGAATTCGAGGTTTTAGATTTGGTCGAGGCCATTGACGAGGAGACCTCACAGATCAATTACGATTCACGATCGCTTTATCTTCTTGTTCTCCTCTTGATGATTTCAGACTCTATCTCTATGACTTTACATGATATTTTTCAAAAAGGAGTCTAGAGGAGAGAGTATCAGAGAGGGGAGAATGGATTGCAAGGATGAAAGATAGATAGATGATAGAAAAAAGGCGGGTTTTCAAAATTTTGGGGATTTCGTTTCCCCCTGTCTACTAAAAGCACGTTTCATTAAAATTATAAAGCGACAGGTACAGACGACGCGCGTTTAAGATAAAGCGCCCTCCGTGTTTTTTTTGAGACACTAAATTAAGGGCACGCAATAAAGCGTGACGTAAATCCATAATTTTTTTGGAGAGATGACTCTATTTTAAGGGCACGTCCTTTTGCGCATCGTTAATTAGAGCGTGTCGTAAAATGCGCGTCATTAAATGTCTGTTTTCTAGTAGTGTGTATCAGTAATTTTGTTCATAATGCTGATTGATCTACTTATGAGACATGTGTCTAGAATTGTCACGTTGGATTGATTGTTGGATTTCAGAAAAACTATATGTCGAGATGGTCTTTCCTCCCAACTGTCCAGCCTGACTGATCCTTATTTGATAGAACTACCGATGTTAATTTGGATTAATGATAGATCTAGCATATATTACCATATTTCTGTAAGGACTAATAAGCTACAATATTATAGTTTAGTACTTGTTAGGCATGTACTTGCCAATTGGATTGCCCGGATAGCTGTTAACCATCTGAGAAACTGTCTTCTCAATATAATGTATACTTCGGTATGTATATTTTGTATGTTAGGATATAGTTGTCATGTAGTATGCAATTAGGCAATTAGGCTACGATAGTTAGTTGCCTGTTGTGTGGACTGTTGCTATATGTACGTTGTTATATATGTTGAGTTGAGGGTGGACCAACCTTGTGCTGAAGGCTAATAGACTTGAGCGGACTAGCTTTTTGCTAAAGGCCAAAGGAAAGGGACCAACTACATGCTGAAGGCAAAGTTGCGGACTAGCTATAAGCTGAAGGCCAATATGTGTATGTATATTATATATGTTGTGGTATGTGATATCTTGAGGGAATTCATTAAGCCTCGACTTACAGTTGTTGAATAACTGATTTTTAGGTTGCTCTTCGGATCGAAGAAAGGTTCCCGCATGAATGTACTTGCATCGAAGACAATAAATAATATTTTAAGACTTTTGCTTGACCTCTATTTTCAAATAAATGTATGACAATGCTTTTTGTAATGGGTTCTAGACTTCTATTTTGATAAATAAAACAATTTTTTCCTTGAAATTCGTGACATTACAAAGAACCAACAACTTACATCCAATCTTCCCATTTTAAATACTTACAACCTTTTCCTCTTCATCTAATTCAATGAAAAAACAAAGAATTGAATTCCTCTACAAAGATAAGGATGCTTTTGGCCTTTCCATTGAAACAAATCCCATTTCCGTAAGACAAAAGACTCAAAAGGAAGGCCTTGATAACCACGTCAAATTTGCTAACTTGAAAACTAGACCATCTATGCATGGCTGAGTCTAGAATATGATCTTCAATAGAGTTTATATTGTAAAAGTTTGGGAGATTTGACCACCACATTACTAGCTTTTCCAATAATTCTCTGGCTAAAGAACACAAAACAAACAAATGCCCCTCCTTTTCCTTGGTGGTGTTGCATATCGAGCAACATAAATTATGGATTATCACCACTATTCTTACAAGGTTCACCTTAGGAGGCGGGCTACCTAATCTAAGTCTCCAAATGAACATGTTAATTTTACTGAGGACAACCTTGATCAAATCGTTGCTAGAGGGACAGAAGGTAAGAACACGTCGTCAAAAACCTTTTGCAAGGAACTAACCTAGAAAACACCCTTGTTATCCAACTTCGATATCCAATTACCTTGGTTTTGATTCCCAAAGGCGTCGCCATGCTGTAACAGGGAGTTTAAGTCCAAATCATGACTTAAAAGGTCAATGCCAATATCACAAATCCCCCCCCCCCCCCATGTAGTTGATTTACTCTGAGTAGACCTAGGAACGTCAAGACCACCACTAGGACCATACAAGCAAGTAATAACTTCTGTTCAAAGATAGTTGGGGCCTGCTCTGTACCTCCACCACCATTTACAAAGCAAAGAGATACTGAAAGCCTTCAGGCTACTGATGTCCAGACAACCATTCCTTTTAGAATTCAAGACTTGTTAAGAGACCTAAGTGATTTTCTTTCCGTCCCTACCTCCGCCCCATAAGTACTTGTTTTTAAAACTTTCTAGCTTCGATAAAACCATGGATGTGACTTTATAAAGAGAAAAAAGGTAGGAACCAAGAGGCCCGGGGACGAATTTACATAAGATCAACCTGCTGCAGCAACAGAAAGAGAACGAGCTTTCCACCCCCAACCGAAATCCCAAGGTATTTAAGGGGAAGAGACCCACCTTCGCAAACATCGGTTGGGCCATATTCTCTAATTCTTTGAGAGTTGACCCTAACTCCATTTCAACAATCCTTACTAAGTTTATGTTCTATCTAATAATAAAAATGACTTAGTTATGACTTACGATTAATTACCAAACATAATTCTACGTTATTTCTATGCTCTACATTCAATATTGGTAGTGGCGGATGCAGCCCCATTTAGGGGGGTGCATGGACCCCACTTAGAAATGTGTCCCACCATTTTTATTATTAATAAACCCTTCAAAAATCATATTTTTACTAAAAACACCCTCCTTAACACCTATTTGTACATTAAATTGCCCCAATTGACATTTTATTTACCTCAAAACCCCAAAAAAGTTTTGAATTTTATGTGTTTATATTTTTTTTTTTATGAAAATAGGCCCCACTTATATTTAGTTCTGAATCCGCCACTGAATATTAGTGCAACGAATACCGCTTTACACAAATTTAGGCTTCATTTTTCTATTTTATGGATCTAATGCATACACAAACATCAACATACACATACAAAAGAGTAAGGGTGCTACTATATGAACCCTTCATTCACATAAATTATCAAATCTTGAGGTACACACTCACCCACTCACACAAGGACATACCAAGCAATTAGAAGGATACGTACAAAATTAGCCAAGAATAAATGCATGCTGCAGATGAAAAGATAGCTATCAATTGTCTTCGGAAACATTTAATGGTAGCCATCCAATTTTGACCATTTACTTGAGGTGTGTGGATATAAATCGATGCATAACTTTATGAATTATGTTGTGCAATACACTTGGGATAGAAAAACGTTGGATATAGATAGAGGCAGAGTTTGTTGAAACCCTACCTGGATAAAGTGAGGAGCATAAGATGCAATCGTGTGTCAATGAATATCTCTTTTTCTAAGCTCCACGTTAAAAACGAAAAAGTATGAGGAACAGTACTTCTGTTGTTGTCTACATGGCTGTGAATAGACACGCATTGAACTTATGCGGACAGATGTAAAGGACTTCCGATAATGACCAAGGAAAGCACCATAATACTTGGGAACACTTTATTAATTATTATTGATATTGATGCTATAACTATGAACTATAAAACTATTGCCCTCGAGATGGTGTAGCGAGTTCCGGCCGCCTAAGAATCTGGGAACAGTCAAGAAACATAAATTGTATTACCATCCCCGGAGTTGTGGCGATTCCGATGGGAACCATATTTTTTATTTTCAGCAACAGAAAACATAAAGTAAAGAAGGAATTATAAAGTAGAGAAGAGAATGGGAGCTATAAAGTGAGTAGGAGCCACAAAGTGTCAATATCTAACCCTTTGTCCTATACGAGGGTTATCCCATCAATTATGTATATTTAACATCATACAACGTGTACTTTTTTCATATAGCCCAACCTAATATTACACTTTTTAGCACAGCCGTAAAATGGTGAAAGTGACGTAGAAAATGGGCAAACATTAAACACGTGTCATTGTTATTATGGAAGGAGCTGTGGGCCAGGTTCACGACTATAGCCGGTGTAAACTGTAAAGCTCGGTATGATCATCCACTTTGTAATTTGATTTAGATTTTTGATTTTGAGTGAATCTGCTAAAAAAGACATCATTATGTATAAAAGTTGCGTTGTATCATTAAAAGTAACTTTCAAAAATATATTATTAATTTTTTTTGAACATCCTGTAGACTTACGATGAGATCGATCAAATGTTATATTAGATCACGAACTTGAATAAATTATGATTGCAAAAAGCCATGATTTTGAGTAACCCTTTTTGAGTGTAATATGGAGTGTTCCCAATTACAAGTCTACCCATGCATTTTAGGTATCAGTGCACTAATTTTAAGGTAAAAATCGTGACATCACTGTTCCCATTAACAAAGTACAGATTACGATATCTCAACTTGTGTTAACTAAAGTGGTCTGTAAACGAATAGCTCGAACACTCCATTTCGTATATAAATACTGAAATCATCTCATTGTTTACCTCCACAAAAAATATACCATTAGTTTGTTTCTAATCAACAGAAAATAAAATATATCAACCCACAATGATAGGGTGGGAAGACATTTATAATGTGCTAACTGCTATGCTTCCTCTCTATGTAGCACTAACTTTAGGCTATGGTTCGGTGAAGTGGTGGAACATGTTCAACCCCAGCGACTGTGATACAATAAATCGGCTTAATTGCTACTTCATCATGCCACTCTTCACATTCGAGTTCACTACTCGCATCAATCCCTACCAATTCAATCATCTCTTCATAGCTGCTGATGTTATCTCCAAAGCCATCATCCTTGTAACAATATCATTATGGGCTAATTGTAGTAGTAAAGGCAGCTATCAATGGTCAGTGACAAGCTTCTCTTTATCTAGCTTGAATAATACTCTTGTTGTAGGGGTTCCACTTATGCGAGCAATGTATGGGAGCTTGGGAGAGAATATGGTCATCCAATCTTCAATTTTGCAATCTATGATATGGAGTATGTTTCAGCTGTTCATGCTAGAAATCCAGCGTGCGAAAAAACAGATGGATTTAGCAGTTGCAGTGGACAAATCAGCCATGGACCTTGAGAACGAAAGTGAAGGGGACAAAAGTAGAAGACCTAATTCTGTGTTGATTTTGATGAAGACTGTTGGGCTTAAGCTTTCTAAGAACCCTAACTCTTATGCTTGTATTCTGGGACTTTTTTGGGCACTCGTATCGTATAGGTATGCTATCACTGATTATCAACGTACAATTTAGGAATGGTGCAATTAAGTTTTATAAGCTGCGTATATCATTAATTATAAATATTAGGTGATTGGTATACAATAATTTTTTTTGTCATATATATAACAATAACTTTTATTTATTTATTTTAGCATATTCTATAACCTTTTTAAATCATATAGACAAAAACTTGTGTACGAATTAACCTACGTACTATAAAAAAAATATGTTAGTAATATATGCTACCATTATTTAGGTCCTCTCCTTCGGTTTACTCTAACGTTCGTTTATTTATTATAGTTTTGAGCAATTAGAAAACATATAGAACTCGTTCTCATCTTCTGTTTAAACATATCAATTCAGGTGGAACGTTCAAATGCCGAACATCTTAGAAGGATCGATACTGATTATGTCAAAAGCTGGTTCTGGAGTTGCCATGTTTTGCATGGGTGAGAATTTTTGTCCCTCATTTGTCGAAGTAAAAGATATATTCCAAGATACTTTTTTGTTACTTTTGGTGATGAACAAGCACTAAAAGATAGTAATAAAATATAAAAATCACGTATTGCTCCAAGACAAGTAATTTCTTTTTCCAAAGCAATTTTTCCCACCCCATTGTTTTAATGAATGTTGTGCTATGGGTTACCGGCGAATTACTTCTCAAAATTCATTGATAAAAGGTATCATTTATTGTAAAAATGGTGTATAATACCAGGTAATTTATTGAGTATACATCTCTCTAATAAACTTTATTGCTAGTCAATTATGTTTTTGAATTTTAAAGGTTTTTTTTTGTGTTTCTATAGCAGATTAATGTTTAGCAATCTCGTACAAGAAAGTAAAAGGTTGGTTATGATGTGTAAGAAGATAAAAGAAATCATAGAAATATCAACAAAAACTCGATAAATATATACATGGTTGTCTATGTATAGTTTTTCTTTTTGGCTATTGAAAGGGTTTATTCGTGACTCTTTAGAGTGGTAACCAAAGGTACCCGCGTTACCCCCATTTCGTGAAAGTGGGTGGCCGCATTCTCAACCCGCTCCCGCTCCCATGCGCAATCTCTACTGTTTTCCTTTTATGATTTTAAAGTTAGAAGAATATCCTTATTTCATAGATGGATTATAGTTCAAGTAGTAACTATACTTGTTGCACTTTTATAATAATCTGAATTCTTTTTCTTCAATCACACGTTGAAACAAAATTAAAAGTGGTCCATGTATACTAACTTCCAAGCATACAGGACTATTCATGGCATTGCAAGAGAAGGTGATTGATTGTGGTGTGAGGCTAACTGTGTTTGGGATGGTGATGAGGTTTGTGGTTGCACCAGTAACATTTGCTGTTGGTTCTCTTGCTGTTGGTTTAAGAGGGGATGCACTTCATGTTGCAATCATTCAAGTAAGTATATATACCAGTTTGTCTTCATATTACAAAATTGGTCATCTTAATCTTTCAAGAAATCCACAAAAGGCTTCCATCTAGACCTAATTTAAATCCAAAACTAAAATAAAAATTTACATAAAGGAAATGACAAATTTGCTAGGGTTAAAAGAAATAATGAATTTACGTTAATCGTGCTACTTTTGCAACTAAATGATATATAGAGGTTTTTATTAATTTCAAGATGTTATCCCAAGTAAGGTTTAGAAGTATAATCCGATCTAGAACACACTCACTCTCTATTAAAGCATGCACACTTCAAGTATTAAGACTATCAGATGAACAACCGCAAATATGTTTTGCAAGCATATGTTTTAACTTTTAATAACTTGTTAACGGGTTGCTCTAAACTAACATACATGTATGTATCTATCGGTTTATAGGCTGCTCTACCACAGGCAATTTCGTCTTTTGTATATGCAAAGGAATATGGACTCCATGCAAATGTGCTTAGTACCGCGTAAGTTTGTTTACTTCTAGCATTTCTACTATTCTTTTGTTATTTTATGCCAACTTGAGTGTCATACTGTTTGTATTTTTAAAAATGTATTATGTTTTAAGAAAACGACTACAAGGTACTATAATCTCAAATGCAAATGGTTCCATGTCTTTCTTGGAGGATTATGCTTTTCTTTTTCTTTTGAGTAAGGTTACTGATTGTTAATTTTCATTTTCCAGGGTCATCTTTGGCACAATTATATCCATACCGGTTCTGGTTTCATATTATGCTCTTTTGGACCTCCTACATGGATGATTTTCAGTGTTCATATTTTCATGTGTATTCATGCACAATGTAACATATATATAGTTTTGGATCAATGATTAATTATCAGGTTAACTAATACATGTATTTGAATGATATTACAAAACATCTCGATTCATTGTTATTAACCGTTAAGGTGCAAAATATCTTGATCACAACCAAATATTGCTATTGTTCGCTTTAATCCCAAGGTTTTGGTCATGGGTAAAGAGGAGTGTATGTTTACCTTTTTTTTTTTTTTTTTTTTTTTTTTTTTTAAATCTTACTAACTAAAAGTAGTTGTTAATAAACACGTGGTCATAGTCTTTGCTTACGTTCTCTATCTGGATTTTTTTTTCTTTCATATACATACAGTACTTAGGTAAGCAATTAATGAATATTTTGAAGAATTAAAAAGAAAATAATATAGTGCCCACCGTAATTAAGCTGATTATTATTATTATCTAATATCATTGCTTGAATAGTATTGTACAAAACAATATTAATACACGATACCATGAGGTTGGCTTGCTACACCAGGCTATAAGCGTGCAATACAAATGGGCTAAGTACAAACATACACTAACATCCCCCCACCCCTACCCCTGCAGTTTTATCGGGAGGTGTATGACAGACGTTCAACGTTCAAACTAGATTGAAAGTTAGAGAATAAACTTGTTGTGAGCCCTTTTGCGAAGATATCGGTGTTGAAAATCATAAAATAAACTTGTTGGGAGCCATTTTGTGAAGATATCAGTACAAGTGTACTGAGCAAATGAAGGGACATGAAGATGAGAACACAAATATGTCTGAGAGTGGCTTTATCACGAAGAAAATTTATGTCAATTTCAATGTGTTTCTTTCTATGATGCTGCCTTGAATTGCATGACATAAAAACAACACTAACATTATCACAATAAATGATGGTGGCTTCTAGAGTGGGACAATGCAACTCAAGTAACAAGTTGCGAACCATGATGTTTCCGCAATAGCATTAGCAGCACCTCGATATCATTACTAGACATGCATTGTGTGTCATAAGGGGATATAGATGACATACAAATGTGTGTCATTAAAGCTCCTACCATAAAAGAAAACGACACACATTTTGTGTGTCATAAGCTTACAACATGCATTTACGATATACACCACGTGTCATTAAAGCTCTGTTATAAAGGAAGACGACCCACATTTTTGCGTGTCATAATTTTAAGTGTTTTAAAAAATATATATTTTTAAAGGATTTACTAATTTTCAAATTAAATAACATTTTAAAGTTTCATAATACATAATAAAATACCATACACAAGAAAAATATTTCATTGCACAAAATATAATATGTTAAATACAAATGATTATTCCAATGCTAAATAAATGTAATACATTAATTTTTTTTATCATATAATATCAATTCCCTTAACAAACTTGGAATGCCAATTTCCTAAGACTTCATTCCTTCCACAACTACTGGGTCGACATCACTTGTCAGCTACGTTGTATGCAAGCTCTTGGGACACGCTGGCGAGATCAATTATATGTCGTATCATTTATAATACAAATTTAATACACAAGGTAAGAGGAGCAAGGGGGAAGATAAAAATCAAATCACCAAGATGAACAAAAAAAATAGCAATAGACTAGGATTATGACTGCAAACACCATTTGTCATGAATTCTAGTAGTAAGTGAGCCATAAAACAACAATGTAGCCCTAAGATAATCCAAACATAACACTATACAATAGGGAAGGGGGTAGAACTTCCACATGTTAAGACCCCATGAAAAAACAAAACTTTTCAGTATTCATCACCAGACCTTCCAGCAACAATATAACATATCCAAATAACTCTATAAAAACATGAGCCGTTTGGAGATTAGAATAACCACCATCTTTATTTTTTGCAAAAACAATAAATTATATTGTTAAGGAAATAGTAATGTACTTCAACTTCTTTGTTTGTTACAACAACCAAGTTTCATTACATCTAGTTTATGGAGTTTAACTTGAATTTAAATGGAAGTATAATTCTTTTTAGGAAGTTTAATGGATAGAATAGTAATGTACTTCTACTTATTTGTTATATATAGCATCCAACTTTCAATATAACTTTTTTTGGCATTTAATCCTAATTTAAATAGAACATTGCGTTTTTAGGCGATTTAATGCAAGAAAAAGCAACGTAAGATTAAGTGGTACAAGGGTGAACTAAATAATCACACAAAATGATACTTTCATATAAACGGTGTTACCTTCTTGACTGACAACAAGTAAAGTAATAAATGGTCTATGAAAATGGAAAGTAAGCAAGATATGGAAATAAACCGGCTCCATTGTTAAACTGCTTTGGTATGTGGATTCATAACCTTAAATGTAAAACTTTTAAGTAACAATAATGTGTCTTGTGTCCACACCTTTGCACCTTCACACCAAACGCCATCAAACTGCAAAATAATAATAATAATAAATAAAAAATAAAAATAGTAATAATAATAATAATTGTATGTACAAAGTAAGTAATTCAATTCAAAAGGACACAATAAGTACATAAGAACAATGTTTTATATTTTTTCGGTAATTCAAAATCGTTACTAAAATCATTTGTAACGTCCCAAAAATAAGACCTAAAAATTTCAATTTTAATTTAGTAAAACGATAATCTGAAACATAGTCATACAACCAAAATAAACTGAAGTATATCATTACATCACAAAATATCAGAGTAAATCACAAAATGCGGAATCGAGTGTTGTGTGCTCTGCAAGCATCCTGGGCTCTTTCTTTCTGAACCAGAAGTCCTGAAACATAAACTAAAAATGTAACATCCTAACTCCCATGTATAAATTTAAAGCTTATATATTCATAATTTGGACTTACTCAACCAGTTGACTACCCCAACTCGTCGTGTAGAGATTGATCAGGCCACGTGGGTTTTAGAATCTACTCGACGAGTTGGAGGACCCCAACTCGACGAACAGAGGCTGTGCATGGAAACCCTAATTTTTAGGGTATGTACCCTATTTAAAGGACCTTAAGTCCTCACACCAGCCCCCTACCTCATTTTGTCCAGAGAAAACCCTAGTTGAGCTTTACACCTTCTTGTGTGTGTGAGAGAACCTTGGAGTGTGATTGTGGTGTGTTTGTGAAGGAATTTAGACCTTGAAGAAATTGTAGCAAAGGGAGAAGTTGTAGATCCGACATCTACTCTGTGTTAGCTGCCATTTGGTGGCAAAAAGTCTTTACCTTGGCTTTTCATTTCCTAGATCTCCCCTTATGCAAGTATATGGCCATTTTTGGTACAAAATGGAGTCATTCTCGGGTTTGAGCTTGTCATAAGGACATGGTCTCAGATCTGGACTCCTTTAGGCCCCATGAGCATAAAGTTGTCGACTTTATCTAGCCTTGACCCTTCTCTATGCCCTAAACCTCTTCCTAAGCTTAGTTTTGGGTGTTTTAGCCTCTTGAGGCCTTGCATGCACGTAAAGTTAGCAATTTTACGTGGTAACTACACCCTAGGAGGATAGATCTACAGTTTGGAGCTTTGGTTTCATTTAAAAGCATCTGAATGAGAAAAAGACCGAAGGAACTCGACGAGTTGAGTCAGGTTTTCCTGTTTTTGGATTCTAAGTGAACTCGGCGAGTTGGTGAGGTAACTTAACGAGTGGTTAGGGTTTTCCCCGATTTTATGGACACTATATGGACTCGAGAAGTTGTTTGATAACTCGACGAGTTAACTCGAGTCTTCATGACTTTTCTGGGTTCTGAAAGGAACTCGACGAGTCGCTAGATACACTTGCCGAGTTGGGTCAACATAGACTACTAACCTTGATTGTTGACCGTTGACTTTGACCAAGGGTTGACCAAGTTTGCCTTCTGAGGGTATTTTGGTAATTTGGATCTTAATGGAATTGGTTCTATGGTGGTTATAGGTGTTTAATTTTGGAGCAATATTTTGGGAGCGTGATCTTTTCTGTTCAGTTTAGCATTGTGAGGTGAGTTCTCCCCACTATGTCAACAAGGTCTAAGGCACCAAGGTCGGCCCTTTTTTATTATATCCTGGTTTTAGGATGATGATATGTTAGTGATATGTTAGATCGATATCCTGGTATCTAGGATGATTCTATGCTTAGTGATCTGTTAGATCGGTATCCTGATATATCAGATGATGCTATGATTAGTGATCTGGTAGACCGTATGATTATATGTACATGTTAGCTAGCGTATGATATTTATGTTTTGATTGTGTGATTGCGGGTGGGTTGATGCGGTCCTGATGTGTGCAGAAGGCTAACATACCCAAGGCAGACCGGACAGACTGTAGACCCATCAGGGGGCAGTAGTCAGGCCGAAGGCCCGGGGAACGGTCCAGACATGCTTAAGCCCCGGGAGTACGGACCAGACATGCTGAAGGTTCTGAGAGTAGGCCAAATAGACTGAAGGCTCGGTACGGGCGATCCAGTCATACTGCAGACTCTGAGAGTGGGCCAGATAGACTGAAGGCCCGATGAGGGCGGTCCAGTCATACTGCAGACTCTATATGCATGTTGTTTGTTATGATATGGTTATTATTTGTATGGAGTTGGTATTTTGGGGGTAACTCACTAAGCCTTCTGTAACATTGTAAATTTCCAAAACAAATTTTCGCATTTTATAAAAACATAATTCATTCATTACTCATAAAAACATCATTGTTTAAAACTCAATTCATAACATATATCAATCCCAAGATCTCATAACATAAAAATCCCATGTGTGTACTGATCAGGCCGACGCCTTCCCGCGATCCTCACTAGTACCTGAAACACATAACACATAACACTGTAAGCACGAAGCTTAGTGAGTTCCCCAAAATACCATATATAACACGTATTAGCCACTCGAGGCTATAACTCTGTGGGTCCGTGCAACCAAACTCTGTGAACCCTCAAGTTCTATCTATGTGAACCTTCAGGTTCTAACTCTGTAAACATGCACAACATAAATCACATAGAATAATGCAGTGCAACACATGACACATATATAGCATACAAACACTGTATCACATAACTCTGATTACCTACTCAAGGTAAAGTATAGTGAGAAGACTCACCTCAGACTCTCGTAAATCCCTAACTCGGTAGAAGTATTGCCTAGCCTCCGCCTATTCACACAAAGTAAATATCCTCATAAATATAACACTCGAGGCAAGACTCGACCCTCTATTGTCACCCTCAGAAGGGTAAAAGACTATTTTACCCCCTCTTGACTCAAGGAATCCATTGTTGACCAAACCCTAAAAGTCAACAAAAGTCAACGGTCAAACTTTGACCCAACTCGCCGAGTGCACTCCGGTGACTCGGCGAGTACACACATGACTCCTAACTCTTTGTCCCGCTTGGCATGTCGAGTACCTCCCTAAACTCGACGAGTCACATCAGGCATGAATTGCGGGACCACCCCGACTCAACTCGCCGAGTTTCAAGAACAACTCGGCGAGTACAACCTTGAACTTCAGTCCTCTAATCCCCTTCTGACTCACTGAGTCATCCCCCAACTCGGCAGTCCACTCACTGAATGATTAATGGGCAACCTTCATACTACTGACCGAGTCTGTTCTTGGGACTCAGCGAGTTCATGCCATCCACACTCTTAAAACAACTTCTGAGGTCAGATCCGTCCCATACAATCATAGATCTGGCCTCCCCAAGCATGATAATCACGTAAAGTTTGGACCTTGACACACATATAACATAGAAATGGTCCAAAATGGTGATTTAGCCCCAAAAATGACATTCTAAGTTCATGACTTCCAAAATGGCTCATAAAGCTCCAAGGGTTAAGGTCTCTGGACCTCTTTGAGTCCAGATCCAAAGCACATACTCGAAAAAGGGGACTAAATACTCTACATACTCTTCTTCTAAAGGGTTAAAAACCCTAACTCTATGAATCAACACCCAATACTGGAAAAGGTCCGAAGGAATACCTTAATATGAAGCCTTTGATCTCTGAAGACACTAGATTTGCACTTCCTTCTGCCTTCTTTTGCCTTGGACACCTTCTCCTTCAAATTTCACCAACAATGATCAACAAAGGGGCTCTCTTCTCCTCACAAGCGATCTAGGAGTCTCTCTGGGGTGTGGTAACCGCAATGGACAGCCATAAGGGCCTTTAAATAGGTCCCAAGCCCTGGAAATTAGGGCTTCACAAAGCAGCGTGGACTCGCCGAGTCCAGACATGAACTAGAATGAACATCCGTGTCCCTACTCGGCGAGTCTTTGCCCCAACTCGCTGTGTTCCTCTACAAACTCCAAAAAAATTAAATGAATAAATAATATACCTGGGAATCCGGATGTTATAATTATCCCCTACTAGAATCAGACTTCGCCCTCGAAGTCTCACTCTAAAAACAACTCCGGATGCTGCTCACGCATCTCACGCTCTGGCTCCCAAGTCAACTCTGACCCTTTCCGATGCTGCCACTAGAACTGCACCAGAGGCACATCCTTGTTCCTCAGAACCTTGATCTTTCGATCCCGAATCGCCACCGGCTTCTCAATGCAGTTCAGGCCCACATCCACTTGAATATCCTCTAATGGCACCACCGCCGACTCGTCGACTATACACTTTCTCAGCTGCGACACATGGAAGGTATCATGAATCTGGTCCAACTCTGCGGGTAACTCCAAACGATACGCTACCCTACCCACCCTCGCGATCACTCTGCATGGCCCAATATACCGGGGCCCCGACTTGCCCCTCTTTCTGAATTGGATCACTCCTTTCCAAGGAGACACCTTCAGGAGCACGAAGTCACCAACCTGAAACTCGAGCTCGGATCGTCGCCTATCCGCATAACTCTTCTGGTGACTCTGAGCGGTCAGCAATCTCTGCCGGACCTGCTGAATCTGTTCAGTCGTCTAAAGCACGATCTCTGTGCTTCCCATCACTCGTTGCCCCACCTCTCCCCAACAAATGGGAGTCCGACACCTCCTCCCATACAACAGCTCAAAGGGCGGCATAACAATGCTCGAATGATGGCTGTTGTTGTAGGAGAACTCCGCTAAGGGCAAATACGTGTCCCAACTTCCGCCAAAATCCAACACACATGCTCTGAGCATGTCCTCGAGCGTCTGAATCGTCCGCTTGCTCTGACCGTCAGTCTGTGGGTGGTATGCGGTACTAAAATGCAGCCTCGTACCCAACTCCTCATGGAATTTCTTCCAAAATCTGGAAGTGAAACGCACATCTCGATCTGACACGATCGAGATCGGCACCCCATGCCGCGATACCACCTCTCTCACATATATCTCTGCTAACTTCTCCGCGGAAGAACTCTCACTAATGGTGAGAAAGTGAGCGCTCTTTGTCAAGCGGTCTACTATCACCCAAATTGCATCGACACCCCTCGCCGTTCTCGGCAATTTGGTGATAAAATACATGGATATCTGCTCCCATTTCCACTCTGGGACTTCCAGTGGCTGCAACTTACCATGTGGTCTCTGATGTTCGACTTTAACCCTACGATAGGTTAGGCACCTCTCAACAAACCACGCTACATCTCTCTTCATATAGGGCCACCAATACTCCCTTTTAAGATCCAGAAGCATCTTAGTGGCCCCGGGATGGATCGAGAATCTCGATCTATGCGCCTCCTCCATCAAGATGGTACACGTTCCTCCAACAAACGGTACCCAAATCCGACCCTGGAAGGTCATAAGCCCTCTGCTATCGGTCACGAACTCTGACACCTGACCGATAACTTACTCTCTCTTATGGTTCTCCGGTCTCGCTGCCTCAGCCTAAGCCCCTCTGATGGTGTCCAACACCGGAGTCATCACCGTCAATCTCATACAAATGTCCCGAATCGGGGCGTTCTCTGCCCTACGACTCAGGGCGTCGGCTACCACATTAGCCTTGCCCGGGTGGTACAGGATCTCGCAATCATAATCCTTTACTACATCCAACCATCTCCTCTGACGCATGTTCAGGTTTGGCTGATCCATCAAATACTTCAAACTCTTGTGGTCCGTGCATATCGTACACCGAACCCCATACAGATAATGGCGTCAAATCTTGAGGGCGAACACCACAGCCCCCAACTTTAGATCGTGGGTGGGATACCTTGCCTCATGGGGCTTCAGCTTCCTTGATGCGTACGCGATCACATGCTCCCTCTGCATCAACACCGCGCCCAACCCAGATATCGATGCGTCACAATACACCACGAAGTCCTCCATTCCCTCTGGAAGAGCCAACACCGGGGCTTCGCATAATCTCTAGCGAAGAGTCTCAAATGAGGCTTGCTGCTCTGGGACCCAGCTGAACACCACACCCTTTCGAGTCAACCTGGTGAAAGGAACAACAATCTTGGAGAAATCCCTGATGAACTTCCGATAATAGCCGGCCAACCTTAGAAAAGTCCTGATCTCAGAAGGAGATCTCGGCACCTCCCAACTCATCACTGCCTCGATCTTGGCCGGATCGAGCAAAATCCCCTTTTGGTTAACGAGGTGACCAAGGAATTGCACCTCCTGTAACCAAAAATCGCACTTGGAGAATTTGGCGTAAAGCCTCTCCGATCTCATCATATTGAGGATTTCTCGCAACTGCTCCTCATGCTGCTCCCTGGATCTCGAATACACCAAAATGTCGTCAATGAACACAACCACTGATCGATCCAGCATCGGTCTGCATATTCTGTTCATGAGATCCATGAACGCTGCAGGCGCATTGGTGAGCCAGAATGGCATCACCACGAACTCGTAATGCCCATAACGAGTCCTGAATGCGGTCTTCTGGATATCCTCCTCGCGCACCCTCATCTGATGATATCCAGATCTCAGATCAATCTTGGAAAACCAAGACGCTCCTTGCAGCTGATCGAACAAATCGTCGATCCTCGACAAAGGATAACGGTTCTTGACCGTTAACTTGTTCAGCTCTCGATAATCTATGCACATTCGGTGCAAACCATCCTTTTTCTTCACAAAAAGGATTGGTGCTCCCCACGACGAGCTGCTCGGCCGTATAAACCCCTTCCCCAACAGCTCCTGAAGCTGTGAGGATAACTCATGCACCTCTAGAGGTGCAAGGCGATAGGGCGCCTTGGCAATAGGTGCTGCCCCTGGAATCAAATCAATGGGAAACTCAACCTACCTCTTGGGAGGCACACCCGGTAACTCCTCGGGAAAGACATCCAGGAATTCACGCACTATCGGAACCTCCTCAACCGTACTCGGTCTCTCTGCACCTACTCTCGTATCCATCACATAGGCTACAAAACCACTACAACCCTGTTGTAGAATCTGCCTCGCTCTAGCAGCCGAACAAAACGCTGAATCAGGACGGGTACCCTCGCCGTACACCGTAAGAACTCCCCCACTTGGGTCTCGTATAGTCACCAGATGCCGCTCGCAATCGATAACTGCTCCAAACCTGCTAAACCAATCCATGCCTTCGATGACACAGACGTCCCCCATCGCAATCGGGACCAAATCAATAGGAAACTCTACACCGAAAATCTCGAGTACACATCCTCAAATCACCTCCGTGGCATACACTGTTCTCTCGTCGGCGATGGAGACTCTCAGAGGTCGACTTAACGCCTCTCGACTAATACTGATGTGCTGACTAAAAGCCAACGATATAAAAGATCGACTCGCACCTGAGTCAAATAACACCAAAGCAGGTACATAACTCACAATAAAAGTACCTACGCATATCATAATATAAGCACGAAATCTCAAACATTAAAATAAATACATGAAAGAATACATACCAGCCACGACATCGGGCGCTACGTGGACCTCTTCCGCAGTCAGCTGGAAGGCTCTCCCCTGAGCCTTCGGCGTCTCGGTCTTCACCGGCCGACTATCAGAAGCTCTAACAGCAGCAGGGGCAGACCCCTGAGAAGCTCCCTGTGCTGAACCTCGTAGTAGCGGACACTCAGCCTTCCGGTGTCCGGTCTGATTGCAGTGAAAACACACTGCAAACCCCTTGGGGCAGTCCTTGGCCATATACCCCTCCTTGCCACACTTGTAGCAAGATCCAGCTCTACAAACTCCATCATGACCCTTGCCGCACTTTCCACAAGTGCGGCCCTTCTGGCTCCCTGCTCTGGAATTAGCGGGCTGGGCCCGCTTGGCTGCCGGCTGGGACTGTGCCGGTCGCCAATACCTCTCCTGAGACTCCGCCTCCTCCCTAGCCTGAGTCTCTAGCTCGATCTCCCTCTTCCGAGCATTTTCCTGAAGCTCAGCAAATGTCCGGTACGAGGAGTTCGCCACGAACTCCCGAATATCTCTCCTCAAAATACTCAAATAACGGCCCATGCGTGCCTGCTCAGTAGACACGTGCTCAGGGTAGAACATCGCCCTCTCATGAAACATCCTGGTAATAACCGTAACAGACTCTGTACCCTGCTTGAGGGTCAAAAACTCATGTGCCAACCGATCCCGTTCCATCGGGGGAACGTACTCATCACGAAACATGGCGGTGAACCTCTCCCAGGTCACTGCAGCAAGCTCTGCTGGAGAATAGTGTGCTGTCGTGAACTTCCACCAGTCCTTCGCCCCCAGGCGAAGCTGGTTCAGCACAAACCGAACCCTCAAGTGCTCCGGGCACGAGCATGTATAGAAACACCCCTCAATGTCAGATACCCATCTCATCGCTGCAATCGGATCCTGCATCCCATCAAACTCTGGTGGCTTCGTGTTGCTGAACTCCCTGAACAACAACGAGTCACCCCCCTGCGGCCTAGCAACAGCGACGACTGCGGTGGCCGCTGCAACAGCAGCCTCAGAAAGAGCGGCATAACGCTCGTCAAAAGTCTCAATCAGCGTGGTCTTAATAGACCCGAACATCTCTGGTATCTCTGCCCTGATGGCCGCAGCCACCTCCTCATGGATGATCCGACGGATCTCCTCATCACTAGTCTCGCTGCTCTCTGGCGCATGACATGTCCTCACCATGATCTACCTCTGAAATACAACATACAATATATTAGAAACTCACTCGAGCATACTCGCACTCGATAACTCATCCCTCCTTGATCCATGGCATCCCGAAGATTCTTACTTGAACTGTACACCGTCCCAGTGTTTTCAGTAGTACGGGCCCAATACTACCGTCCACACCGCGTCAGTATACACCCCAAGTCCTCCTCCTAGGATCCCAAGTCCCAAGTACTCTATTATGCATAATCTATTCTCTAACAGATCTCTCATAAGCTCCTCACTGCTACCTACTCACTCTTGAGCATCTCATAGTAGCTCACCTCCCCCTAGGCTAAGGCATCACAAATCAGGCCACTCTAGTCCTAATAGGAATACCTAGCCCACTCTAGCACGAGAATACATCATATCAATATCACAAGCATATAACATAAAGGTATTTTGGGAAATCACCGTTCGGGCGCTGACTGATCGTACACACGACTCTGCTCTGCGTTTTCCAAAAAAAATCTTTTACTCTTTTTAGAAAACTTGGTTCTCTTTTGAAAGTATTTCTCAAATCCTCAGTTTGAGTTCAAATACGCCCGAAGGTGTACTCGAATCCCTCAAACCAAGGCTCTGATACCAACTTGTAACACCGTAAATTTCCAAAACAATTTTTTGCATTTTATAAAAAAATAATTCATTCATTACTCATAAAAACATCATTGTTTAAAACTCAATTCATAACATATATCAATCCCAAGATCTCATAACATAAAAATCCCGTGTGTGTACTGATCAGGCCGACGCCTTCCCGTGATCCTCACTAGTACCTGAAACACATAACACATAACAATTTAAGCACGAAGCTTAGTGAGTTCCCCAAAATACCATATATAACACGTATTAGTCACTCGAGGCTATAACTCTGTGGGTCCGTGCAGCCAAACTCTGTGAACCCTCAGGTTCTATCTCTGTGAACCTTCAGGTTCTAACTCTGTAAACATGCACAACATAAATCACATAGAATAATGCAGTGCAACACATGACACATATATAGCATACAAACACTGTATCACATAACTTTGATTACCTACTCAAGGTAAATTATAGTGAGAAGACTCACCTCAGACTCTCGTAAATCCCTGACTCGGTAGAAGTATTGCCTAGCCTCCGCCTATTCACACAAAGTAAATATCCTCATAAATATAACACTCAAGGCTAGACTCGACCCTTTATTGTCACCCTCAGAAGGGTAAAAGACTATTTTACTCCCTCTTGACTCAAGGACTCCATTGTTGACCAAACCCTAAAAGTCAACAAAAGTCAACGATCAAACTTTGACCCAACTCGCCGAGTGCACTCCGGTGACTCGACGAGTACACACATGACTCATAACTCTTTGTCCTGCTTGGCACATCGAGTCCCTCCCTAAACTCGACGAGTCACATCAGGCATGAATCGCGGGGCCACCCCGACTCAACTCGTCGAGTTTCAAGAACATCTCGGCGAGTACAGCCTTGAAATTTAATCCTCTAATCCCCTTCGGACTCACTGAGTCATCCCCCAACTCGGCAGTCCACTCACTGAATGATTAATGGGCAACCTTCATACTACTCGCCGAGTCTGTTCATGGGACTCGGCGAGTTCATGCCATGCACACTCTCAAAACAACTTCTGAGGTCAGATCCATCCCATACAATCATAGATCTGGCCTCCCCAAGCATGATAATCACGTAAGGTTTGGACCTTGACACACATATAACATAGAAATGGTCTAAAATGGTGATTTAGCCCCAAAAATGACATTCTAAGTTCATGACTTCCAAATGGCTCATAAAGCTCCAAGGGTTAAGGTCTTTGGACCTCTTTGAGTCCAGATCCAAAGCACATAGTCGAAAAAGGGGACTAAATACTCTACATACTCTTCTTCTAAAGGGTTAAAAACCCTAACTCTATGAATCAACACCCAATACTGGAGAAGGTCCGAAGAAATACCTTAATATGAAGCCTTTGATCTCTGAAGACACTAGATTTGCACTTCCTTCAGCCTTCTTTTGCCTTGGACACCTTCTCCTTCAAATTTCACCAACAATGATCAACAAAGGGGCTCTCTTCTGCTCACAAGGGATCTAGGACTCTCTCTGGGGTGTGGTAGCCACAATGGACGGCCATAAGGGCCTTTAAATAGGTCCCAAGCCCTGGAAATTAGGGCTTCACAAAGCAGCGTGGACTCGCCGAGTCTAGACATGAACTAGAATGAACATCCACGTCCCTACTCGGCGAGTCTTTGCGCCAACTCGCCGAGTTCCTCCATAAACTCCAAAAAAATTAAATGAATAAATAATATACCTGGGAATCCAGATGTTACAGTTCTCTCCCACTAGAATCAGACTTCGCCCTCGAAGTCTCACTCTGAAAACAACTTCGAATGCTGCTCACGCATCTCACGCTCCGGCTCCTAAGTCAACTCTAACCCTTTTCGATGCTGCCACTGGACCTGCACCAGAGGCACTTCCTTGTTCCTCAGAACCTTGATCTTTCGATCCCGAATCGCCACCGGCTTCTCAATGCAGTTCAGGCCCACATCCACTTGAATATCCTCTAATGGCACCACTGCCGACTTGTCGGCTATACACTTTCTCAGCTGCGACACATGGAAGGTATCATGAATCCGGTCCAACTCCGCAGGTAACTCCAAACGATATGCTACCCTGCCCACCCTCGCGATCACTCTGAATGGCCCAATATACCGAGGCCCCAGCTTGCCCCTCTTCCTGAATCGGATCACTCCTTTCCAAGGAGACACCTTCAGGAGCACAAACTCACCAACCTGAAACTCGATCTCGGATCGTCGCCTATCCGCATAACTCTTCTGGCGACTCTTAGCGGTCAACAATCTCTGCCGGACCTGCTGAATCTGTTCAGTCGTCTGAAGCATGATCTCTGTGCTTCCCTTCACTCGTTGCCCTACCTCTCCCCAACAAATGGGAGTCCAACACCTCCTCCCATACAACAACTCAAAGGGCGGCATGCCAATGCTCGAATGATGGCTGTTGTTTTAGGAGAACTCCGCTAAGGGCAAATACGTGTCGCAACTTCTGCCAAAATCCAACACACATGCCCTGAGCATGTCCTCGAGTGTCTGAATTGTCCGCTCGCTCTGACCGTCAGTCTGTGGGTGGTATGCGGTACTAAAATGCAGCCTCGTACCCAACTCCTCATGGAATTTCTTCCAAAATCTAGAAGTGAAACGCACATCTCGATCCCATGCCGCGATACCACCTCTCTCACATATATCTCTGCTAACTTCTCCGCGGAAGAACTCTCATTAATGGCGAGAAAGTGAGCGTTCTTTGTCAAGCGGTCTACTATCACCCAAATCGCATCGACACCCCTCGCCGTTCTCGGCAATTTGGTGATAAAATCCATGGATATCTGTTCCCATTTCCACTCTGGGACTTCCAGTGGCTGCAACTTACCATGCGGTCCATGAGTTCCCCAAAATACCCCATACCATATATAATAAACACATAATGGGCCCCCGCCCTTCATCGGGCCCCGTCTGACATTGAGTCCCACCCGGCCTTGGGCCCCACCCGACGTCGAGCCTTGCTCGATTTATAGATCTGTCAGTCCCTAGGCTCCGCCTGACATCGTGCCCCTCCCGATTAACATATACGCACATAAACAGATAATCTTACTAACACATGCGATAATCACAAAATACCCCATACCATACATAATAAAGACATAGTGGGCCCCCACCCTTCATCGGGCCCCGCCCGACATTGAGTCCCACCGGGCCTCGGGCCCCGCTCGATTTACAGATCTGTCAATCCCCAGGCCTCGCCCGACATCGAGCCTCGCTCGGTATACATACCAATGCATACACATGCAAGTGTCACTTAAACATCTAGCATCCTAACATAATAAACCATGGGCTGACATTGGTGCCTTAGACCCACTAAAGATAGTGAGGAAACTCACCTCAAACTACTGAATCTCATAGATAAATCTCTGGCTGCTGGCCCGCTAAAATCCCCGCACTATCAACATAAAATAACATCCAATTAATAATCGGATCCCGACTCCCACTAAGAGTCTAAACTAGGGTAAAAGACATTTTTACCCTTTACCTAACTTGGCCCAAGGCTAAGGACCAAGCTAACTATCCAAAAGGCCTAAATTCCAAAATGAACACCCAAAGCCCAAATATGGCCCAATCTTACAAATTAGGCCCAATCTTCCAAATTAGGCCCAAATCCCTTTGTAGGCCTTCAACCAAAGGAGTCCAATATAATAACATCAGTCCAAAAATAGAATTTTGGTGGCCCAATAAAGCCCTAGACTCCTATGATCCAACATGGTTCCAATACCAAAAAAACCCAAAATTTTGAATCCCACTGCTGAGTACGGGGGCGTACTAGCTCGTACGCCTAGCATACACCTCAAATGTCTACTTTCTTCATTAAGATCTTACTTGGTTAAGACTTCAACCCAAATCTCAGATCTGGCTTCCTTAGGGTGACTTATCACGTAAAGTTGGCAACTTTACATGCATGCATGGCTTAATGGAGGCTCTAGAGCTAAAAAATAGATTAACAAAGTGATGGGTTTTGAGCATAACAAACAAATCCTATGTGTGCATGCAACCTTAATTGCTTGGATCTATGTTTTCTCTAATTGAACGTACAACTTTTGAACATCAAACAGAAAAACCTAGAAGGTATATACTATTTTCAAAATCCATAAAATAGGGTTAAGAAAACATACCTTGATTGTTATATAGCAATAACAATTGAAAGCCTAGTAATCTTAAATTTCGAGAGTAAGCGTCACAAGTGGCATGCCTCTAGTAGATCACACCCAAACTAAGCAAGAGGAGAGAGGAGGAAAAGTTCTTAAAAATTCGGTTATCCTTCTGGGATTCAGATGGCCGAAAATCTCAAGCCCTATAAGTTGTTTTATAGTGTAGATAGGATACACTGGATAACCCTAATTTGAATAAAATATTATTAATTCAAATTTGTAATTATCCACCTCTTTAATTATCCACATGGGATAATCTTGAAACCCTAATTATCCTTAGGAATTTTGTCCACCACCTTCCCTAGGAAGGTTCTGGGACCTCTTGTTCAACTATTGAACAATTACACTTTAGTCCCTGTACTTTTAATTAATTCTTTTAGTCCCGAAATTAATTTCAATTAATTTCTAATTAAGTATTAATTAAATATTACTATTTATAATTAATATATTATTCTCATAATATATTAACAAATTATTTATTTCAATTTATTAGTCAAATAATAAATTCAACCTCTCTTCAAAAGTCATCCTGTCTAGTTGCTAGTTATGAGGGCAACCCAAAAGGACTGTGCTACTATCAATTCAAGTATATACCAATTATAGTTATTGGCTTAGACACCTAATCCAACTGTCTCCCACTTGGATAAGTCTAATAGCTATAGTTTCCAGTATAATTTCAAAAGATGATTAGCAAATTGTAGCTCTCAAAGCCCCTGTCGAACTTTGACCTAGTCAGTTACATGTCCTAAGATAAATGGTCATATAATCCTTCTTTCTACAAGATATCATGTGGAAAAATGAAATGGAATATAATCGATCTCATTATCCAATAATTTGTTTCCTGATTTCAGCAGAATCGGGATATTTCGACCCAACTCGTCGAGTTCCTCTATGGACTCGACGAGTTCTTCAATCTGTTAGCCTTTCTTAGTGCATTAAGTCACCATTCTTCAAACTAAGGTCTTATCTTTTGGATCTAAGCTGGAAATACGTCTAAAAGGGTAAAGTTTCCAACTTTACCCGTTAAGAGTCTCTCCTAAAGCATAAAACTCAAACCCAACCCAAAATGACTTAAATCCAACTCCAAAGGCCATCAATACTTCAAAGTAGACCATGAGGTCATAGATCTGGGATTAAGGGACGACATAATCATGTAAAGTTTCCACCTTTTTCAACATGCATGGCTTTAGGAGCTTCAAAAGACCAAAATAGTGGTCTAAAGGTTGCATGGGACTTCCATGGCCATAAAGTTGGCACCTTTATGCCATGTAGTCCCCTTATGACCCTAGATCTAAAGGGTTTGTTCACATGGGACGTCCAAATCCCAATCATCAAATTTATTCGGCCAAAACATGAAGCAAAACATCATAACACTAGATCTAAGCAAATCATGGAAAAGGTTGGAGCTTTATACCTCAGATGAAACAAAAATGAAGCCCAACTTCTGGATCTATACTCCTCCCACCTGTTCTTGCTCCTCCTTCAAGCTTCTTCTTCTCCAAGCTTATCAAGAAAGCACAATATTAGCTCACAAGCACCAAAAATGGCTTAGGGTTTCGTGATTAGGGTTTGGGGAAATGGAGGTTAGAAATGAGGCCAACTTATGGGGGTTAATGTGTTTAAATAAGGCGTAAAACTATAACGACCCAATTTTCAAGGCCAAAAATTTCATTTTTGAAATAATAATTTAATAAACATTTTACCAAAACATTGTCAATAAAACTTCACATTAAAAAATTATAATGTTGTGTCTCAAACCATGACATCAAAAGTAATGAAAATCAGAGTACATGTGACAACCCGAAATTTCCATTCTGAATAAACCATATCAAGCCAATAGAAGTTAGAACAGCAACAGTGAAATTCCAGACTTCGGGTATAAGTTTGGCAGTTTTTCAGGATTTACACATAAGGAGATATCAGGAGAGTGGATGCACTAGGGTTTTGTGCAACACTGTTATTCCAATACTCTAGGACATTATAGTTCATTCATGTGTCAATACTTACTAGATAGAGAGAACATACATTACGGCTAGTACACATAGTACATTACTATACAATTACATGATTACGTTTACATAGAGATTCTGTTATAAACATGTCTATATATGTATAGTTACATAAGTAATGTTTAAAAGACTTAGGAAGGCTATCCACCCTATTTCCTTTTCCTCGATTTGGATGTGGTCTGGTGGGATATCGGGTACCGTCCGAAGGTCGTTTAAACATTAGTTATATATCATGTACACATATATGGACATAATAGTTCCTTTCAGTCAGTTCAGTACCTTTGGGTAGCAAAGGCATACGTTCATATACATTACATTACTATGAGTACATATACAACTATACTAGAGGAAGAACATATACAACTTTACTAGAAAGAGAACATATACAACGATACTAGAACGAGTAACAATACATTACATATACATATATACATTGACAAAATTGTGATCCTGTATCGGAGCATGACTTAAATGTCATGGCCCGAGTTGTACCCAGAGTCTCTTGGAGGGAGAGCGTGAGTTTGCATATAGATCTATACTGGATTGACCATCCTACACCTTGCTGCTAGCTACAGCTGGACCTGCAGGTCTGCGGGTGCCAAACATCATTTCTTTTTACGACCATACGTATGTCGTTGTTACCAGTCAATAGTATGGTGCAATTAATCACATGATACCTTAATATAAATTCGGTTTAAGGTAGTTAGTACAGCAGTAGTTCCTATAATACAACACTACAATACTATATTAATTTCCCCTTTTCATATATTTAGTGATCATTTCACTTAAACAATAAATGTAAAAACTATATTTTGTTAATGATAGTTACACTTGGGAAAATTACACACTTTTACAAGAAACGAACATTTAGAACAGTTAAGTCTTGGTAGAAGACTACATCGAGAACAGTTAGGTCTTGGTAGAAGACACCCCTTATATAATAGTAGGAATCATAGGGATTTCTCGGGTTGTTCAAACGTTTACAGTTGTTTTACAAACATTTTTACACTTACCGTTCATATACATTTTCCATACTTACAGTTCATATACATTTTCAATACTTACAATTCATATACATACAAATTCTTACATACAAATTAAGACACTAAAATACTTATGATCTACCAGCTTCAAAGCTGATACTCGCTTTCAAAATTACTTGTATCCTCAGGTCATCATAGACAGGTACCGATGCAAGGATTAGGGAAGATGGAGCTCGTTCAAGACTCATCTTTCATTTTGATTTATGCTTTAGTGTTTATCAAAATTTGACAGAACACACTTGTATAATAATTATATTATTAATGCAATGGATGATGTTGTTGCTTGTTTACTACTTTTCATTGTTGTGATACTGTACATGACGTCCTCTGCCCCAGAACATTTCCGCCGTTCTTGGTTTTGGGGTGTGACAGATTGGTATCAGAGCATTGTTTATAGTGAATTAAGTATATCAACCCATAAAAGATATACTAACTATAAATACATAAGGGATTAAAAATACTCTGACCAAGAGTTTATACTTTAAATAATAAAATATTTTATAAAGTATACGTGTTGCATTCATACTAAAATAAGTGTCACTAGGACAGTACAAAAGAATTACGGTTGTTGGGCAACACAAGAGGACTTAGAGACATATGGTCAAAACTGGGAAGATATAGCCTGATCACGTATATTATCCGAAGGTTGACTAGCATGTGTCTAAGTTTAATTGTGTGGTTGCAACAAGTCTAAAATCTTACCAACCCTACCACAATGAGAACAGTAGAAACATAACATTAAACTTAAAATACTATATGAGTATTTGGTGTTACTATAAGTACGCTATACTTGAGAACAAAAACGGGATCTTCATTACTAAGTTGATAGTTGCTAAGTGGATACACTAAGGATATATGTAATTAGGATGTTATGGAGTTAAGGTCACTTATTCGAAGGCCTGTCCTGTTTCGATTACATATAACTGGTATGCACTTCACAAATAGCGATGTAACTGATGAAGATTTTCTAAATAATTATCTATATAGTTCGTCTAATAATTATTTTCTTACCCCAATTCTCGCATAAATAACATGGTTGGACTCCATCCCCACGGCAACCAGTACCTCCCGAATGAGGTCATTACTGGATGGTTTGAAGAAGAACCAGAGAATGATCATCCTATCCCTTTGAATGATCACCATGATGAAGACCTTTCGGACGATGCTAACTCCGAACCTGAGGTTGAGAACCTACCCCAAACAGCTCCCGTTCTAATTCCTAACCCTTGTTCGACTTTTCATGGCCCGAAGCCTGAGTGGGTGGAATGCTTGGAAACATGGATCCAAGGACAAGATCAGCCCATGCCATTTAATGATGACTGAAGCTTCTACGACCTGATAAATGGGGGCTCAGCAGAGTGGCCCGAAATGAGATTCAAGGCAGGACAGCCCTACATCAGATTACCGAAGTTGTCGCCAATGCGAGAATGCATTCCCTCCGCACCATTCGCCTAGAAGATGCTCGCTAGAGATCTGAGAGAAACCATAAAACCCTGCTTCAAGCACTAGCTGAATCCCGAGCCGAAGTCATAGAACTCCGAGTACGCCAGAGGGTGTACAAAAGACACCTACTTAACGTGGAACGTCAACTTGCTGAACTGAGAGTTCACCAGAGGGATGACCGTCGCCAGTAATGGATGTTTTCCTTTATTGTCATTGTTAGAAGAAATCGTTTTTCTATCTTCGCCCGACGTGGCATTTTCTATGAAACTATCTTGTACTATAAGTACATTTGGTTAGGCCTTTATGCTGTCAAGAACTATCTTCTCTGGATATGATGTAAGACCTTTTGCAAGGTCATTTTCCTGAATCTTTACGTCATGAATATCAAAGATATTGACAGTCGGCTAACTTCTGTGTCATTTCCTTTATTTAAGTACTTTCATCATACTTTCATTAGAGTCTATCTGAAACATGATTTAGTCAAGTCATTGGACTATATCAAGTTAGATCCGGAGACATTTCCAAGTCTCTTTTAGTGGTTGGATCATGTTATTCGCCAACCATCGATACATCAGCTTGAACGACAAACATCTTGAGACCATTCTACGAACTTACTTCTACTCATTACTAGGACTACATCATAGGGATGTAGGTCAAACCTTCGCGAATACACTTCCATTCCGTGCTAGGACTGCATCATAGGGATGTAGGTCAAACTTTCAAGAACATACTCTTACTCCTTTCTTGAGAAATCGAAGTACATCTAGGGTCAACCAGAATCGCTCACACAATCCTTATCTTTCGTGCTAATAGAACCATGTCGTCATCAAGAAACAATCAACTTCATACGTACATCTCTTTCTTCTAGATCGTTTTTCCAGCGAAGCCGTCATATCAGAGCACCGAAGTACTCATGCATGGAGTACCTCATAGCTCTTTTCTTTCTGAAGAAATCCCCGAAGTACCACTCGTGCAGTACGTCAAGTTCAATCCAAGGATTCATACGATCGATCTATCACTGAGGAATGTATACATAAGAGTGATATATAATCAAGGTTCTACAGGTTTAGAATTGATGATTCCACTTTAACTTCTTTTTCCTTGAAAGGATGTGAGCTTAAAGAAGAATCAGTTATTCGACTACCTTTTCAATCTTAATTATATATGACTCGTATACATGAAATTGTGATTGTGAAACCATGTATGAATTCTAATATGAACTTCAGGATGGAGAACTGCTCAAGACTACGAGTAATCACATTGTCATGTGAACAAACTTAGAACTCAGTACGACTCCTATAAACAGATTTCCCTACAGCCTAAACACCTACGGAGACACAAAAATAGTGCATACAACTTAGCAAACTACACATAAATAGAATTAGAAGGCTAGGCTTCTCACCCTGGAGAACCCCGGTCTTATTCTTCCAGAGATCGACGGATTGCATCATATGTGCCTCGGATATCGAGGACTCCGTCAAGATTTTTCATTAGGAATCGTTATCTCTGCCTCGCATAGATGAAATGGTTGAGCAAACGCGAGGAAAGAATTACTTTCAGAAATGGATCTGAGATCCGAATATCACCAGTTCGAGTGTTAGGGAAGGATGTCCGGAAGACTATCTTCCGAACTCGATGCGGACACTTCGAGTCCGTAGTGATACCCTTCGGATAGGACCAATACGCCCATAGTTTTCATGAGCTAAATGAGTAGGGTACATCTTTCTTACTTGGATCAGTTCGTCATTTCTCCATGTAATGACTTACTCATCTACCCTCGTAGTAAGAAGAAACCCATGGAAACATTTCCTTCAGAGGAACTTTTTGCGAAGTTCTCTAGGCACGAGTTTTGAAATTGAAGAGTCAAGTTTCTATGACACACTGTTAGTAATGTGGGAAATTTCGAGTACTCTTACAATTTGTCAGAACCGTTGAGAATTTGTTGACACCAGAGACGCCGACATACATTCGCTAAATTCTAGGTCTTACAGACCTACTGTCATAGTTCGTCCATAACTCCTCGCAAATCACAGAAACCTGTACAACTTTTACTCGGTAAAGGGTGGCCCCTGACTGGGAAGTTTAGCAAGAGAATGAACCATTGGAATTCCAAGTGAGAGACCAAGTTCTTTAGGAAAACTCACTCTGAGAATGGCTTAATACGCTTCGTAAAGCGTGGAAAGCTAAATCCAATATAGTTAGGACCTCCGAGATTCTTACCAGAATCGGTCCTGTACCTCGCACCAACTAGACCTACTCCGCGAACTCAGTAACGTACATTCTACTCTTCGCGTCTCGATCGTGAAACCATACCTTTCCGTTAGGACTCTTGTAAGTCCACTCGTCGAGATCCTCGCCTTCGTATTAGAACCGTAGTGACCCTCGACCGAGAGGTCAAGCGGACAAAGCAACGCCGTCTCCCTTTAGTGAAGGTTCGTTTGGATACCAACCGAGGACCCGATTTCACTTAGGAGCGCTAGAACCAATCGATTAGGAAGTTTCCTCCTCACGACTCGATCATTCGTACCTACTTCCTTATCTAAATTCTAATTTCGGGACGAAATTCCCTTCAACAGGGGGATCATGTGACAACCCGGACTTTCCATTCTGAATAAACCATATCAAGCCAATAGAAGTTAGAACAGCTACAATGAAATTCCAGACTTCGGGTATAAGTTTGGCAGTTTTTTAGGATTTACACTTAAGGAGATATCAGGAGAGTGGATGCATTAGGGTTTTGTGCAACACTGTTATTCCAATGCTCTAGGACATTAGAGTTCATTCATGAGTCAATAGTTACTAGATAGAGAGAACATACATTACAGCTAGTACACATAGTACATTACTATACAATTACATGATTACGTTTACATAGAGATTTTGTTATAAACATGTCTATATATGTATAGTTACATAAGTAATGTTTAAAAGACTTAGGAAGGCTATCCACCCTATTTCCTTTTCCTCGATTTGGATGTGGTCTGGTGGGATATCGGGTACCGTCCGAAGGTCGTTTAAACATTAGTTATATATCATGTACACATATATGGACATAATAGTTCCTTTCAGTCAGTTCAGTACCTTTGGGTAGCAAAGGCATACGTTCATATACATTACATTACTATGAGTACATATACAACTATACTAGAGGAAGAACATATACAACTTTACTAGAAAGAGAACATATACAACGATACTGGAACGAGTAACAATACATTACATATACATATATACATTGACAAAATTGTGATCCTGTATCGGAGCATGACTTAAATGTCATGGCCCGAGTTGTACCCAGAGTCTCTTGGAGGGAGAGCATGAGTTTGCGTATAGATCTATACTGGATTGACTATCCTACACGTTGCTGCTAGCTACAGCCGGACCTGCAGGTCTACGGGTGCCAAACGTCATTTCTTTTTACGACCATACGTATGTCGTTGTTACCAGTCAATAGTATGGTGCAATTAATCACATGATACCTTAATATAAATCCTGTTTAAGGTAGTTAGTACAGCAGTAGTTCCTATAATACAACACTACAGTACTACATTAATTTCCCCTTTTCATATATTTAGTGATCATTTCACTTAAACAATAAATGTAAAAACTATATTTTGTTAATGATAGTTACACTTGGGAAAATTACACTCTTTTACAAGAAACGAACATTTAGAATAATTAAGTCTTGGTAGAAGACTACATCGAGAACAATTAGGTCTTGGTAGAAGACACCCCTTATATAATAGTAGGAATCATAGGGATTTCTCGGGTTGTTCAAATGTTTACAGTTGTTTTACAAACATTTTTACACTTACCGTTCATATACATTTTCGATACTTACAGTTCATATACATTTTCAATACTTACAATTCATATACATACAAATTCTTACATACAAATTAAGACACTAAAATACTTATGATCTACCAGCTTCAAAGCTGATACTCGCTTTTAAAATTACTTGTATCCTCAGGTCATCATAGACAGGTACCGATGCAAGGATTAGGGAAGATGGAGCTCGTTCAAGACTCATCTTTCATTTTGATTTATGCTTTAGTGTTTATCAAAATTTGACAGAACACACTTGTATAATAATTATATTATTAATGCAATGGATGATGTTGTTGCTTGTTTACTACTTTTCATTGTTGTGATACTGTACATGACGTCCTCCGCCCCAGAACGTTTCCGCCGTTCTTGGTTTTGGGGTGTGACAGTACAGTCCCAGAAACTCCTTGCGGAAACCATGTGTGTATGATGTGTTGCTTCATCGCCGGTTCCTTCCCCTTCGACGAAGAAGTACCTAAAACCAAAAACCAAAACTGTAAGCACAAAGCTTAGTGAGTTCCCCCATCATACCACATACCATAAAATATCGTCGGTATCTTTCAACCGATAACCTTCATCGGTATCTTTCAACCGGTAACCATCATCGGTATCTTTCAACCGGTAACCATCATTGGTATCTTTCAACCGGTATTCAACATCGGTATCTTTCAACCGGTATCCGTCATCGGTATCTTTCAACCGGTAACTGGGGACTATTTCACCCTCTACCACTAGCATACAATCAACAAATATAAGCATACAGTCAGGTATATCCGGGTACTGACCTACCCTTGGGTCCTAAGGACCACTGTCAGGGAAACTAATCCCTAATATACACATAACATATCATCAAGATAAATCTCATAACCAACAGATAACCAGAACAAGATAACTGTCACAAAGACCATTATCTTCTAAATACCCCTTTTTGGTGGGCCGACATTGTGGCCTTAGACCCACCCCTACTGGAAGGTAACTCACCTCAATGTCGTGCAGTGTTTGAATTATCCTCGGCGCACCAGTCGACTCCCTACGACTCCTCGATCCCTACACGACAACCTTCAAGTCAACAGACAACACATACAACCCTAAACAGGGTTAGTCCAAGTCCAGTCAAAGTCAACTTCAAGTTGACCCGACTCGCCGAGTTGGGCCGTCAACTCGTCGAGTCCCCCACCCTTTAATCGTCCTTAACCATGTCTCGACTCGTCGAGTTTGGCATCGATTCGACGAGTTCCTCTCTCAAATGAACATCGCATGAAACTCATCCGACTCGGCGGGTTCTATGAACACTCGTCGAGTCCAGCTTCATCTGATGAACACGTCCTGTCCTCGACTCGCCGAGTTGTATGAACAAATCGTCGAGTTCATCTTCAATCTTAAGAAGATTGCCTTGGACTCGCCGAGTGTGTTCTAGTACTCGTCGAGTCCCATGAACTCCAGGTCTAAAATTACGTAGGGTCACTCTTTCTAACCGGCTACAACCCTTCCAACACTTAACCAGGTCCTTTTGACCCTCAACAGATATGGGACTCAAAGCCTTGGACTCGTCGAGTCCCAAGAATGGACTTGTCGAGTCGGTCACGTCCATTCACTAAATCTTTGATTTTTGATGTACAACCCTTGATCAAAAGATAGACCCAAGCCTTTAGAATCGATCTAGCACGTAAAGTTACAAACTTTACGTGCTTGCATGGGACTTTGAGCTCAAAAGGTCCTAAAACAAGCTCTCGGGTTGCATGGAGTCTTCCTTGGGTTAAAAAGAACCCACTTTCTTCCTTGTGACCCCTCAAAGGACGTAGATCCGAAGCCTTGTCCCCAACCATGCTTGAATTCATGGATGGCTACCTAAAATGGCTTATAAAAGCCCTAAATCTTCACAAAATGGGATCTAGCAACTGAACAAGCGAGTTAGCAACTTTATACCTTCTGAGGACTGAAGATGAAGCATAACTCGAACCCCTCTGGTCTCCTCTTGTTTCCTCAAGTTCTTCTCCTTCCTTCTTAAGATCACCAACACCAAAATCCACCAAAATGACTTAGATTGCTTCAACAACGGCTAGGGTTTTCTATAGAGGGTTTTTGGGAGCATGAGGAACGATGGAGGCTGTATAAGGTTGCTTAAATAGGGCGCAAACCCTTAGATTAGGGTTTTTGTCCAGACATCGTCTACTCGTCGAGTCCGGGGGTCCGACTTGTCAAGTCCATCGCTTAAATCTCGCGTCCCATCCTGCTTCTACTCGGCCAGTTGGTCCTTCAACTCGCCGAGTCCAAGGCCAAAATGCAAAATATTTAAATAATTAATAAAAAGAATATGTACCAAGAACCAGGTTCTACAAATCTCCCTCACTTATTTTAGACTTTGTCCTCAAAGTCTGCTGCTCGTTCCTGAAACAACTTTGGGTAATGCTCCATCATCTCGTCCACCGGCTCCCAAGTCCATTCCGAGCCCTTCCGGTGCTGCCATTGCACCTTCACGAGCTCCACCCTCTTGTTCCTCAAATCCTTTGACTTCTTGTCGAGGATTGCCACAGGTCGCTCAATGTAATTCAGGTTGCCATCAACCTGAATGTCCTCCAAGTGTACCACTGCTGAGTCGTCCACTAGGCACTTTCGCAGCTGAGAAACATGGAAAGTGTTGTGTATCTGACTGAGTTCGGCTGACAGATCCAGCCTATACGCCACCTTGCCCACCCGGGCTATAACCCTGAACGGTCCAATGTCCCTGGGGCCCAACTTGCCCCGTTTCCTGAATTGGATAACGCCTTTCCATGGTGACACCTTCAGGAGAACCATATCCCCGACCTGGAACTCCAGGTCTGATCGATTCTTATCGACATAGCTCTTCTGCCGACTCTGAGCAGTCTGAAGCCTGCTCCGGACCTGCTGAATCTTCTCTATTGTCTTGAGCACTACCTTAGTGCTCCCTATTACCCTCTGGCCAACCTAGCCCCAACAGATTGGGGTCCTGCACCTCCTCCCATACAACATCTCAAAGAGAGGGCGGTCAATACTCGCATGGTAGCTATTGTTGTAGGAGAACTCTGCCAATGGAAGGTAGGTATCCTAACTACCTCCGAAGTCCAAAACGCATGCTCGCAGCATATCCTCCAAAGTATGGATGGTCCGCTCGCTCTGACCATCCGCCTGCGGGTGAAAGGCCGTGCTAAAATGCAGACGAGTACCCATCTCGTCATGAAACTTCTTCCAAAACCTGGAAGTGAATCGCACATCCTTGTCTAAAATTACCAAAACTGGCACCCCATGTCATGCCACCATCTCCCGGATATAAATGTCGGCCAACTTCTCAGCCGAGATACTCTCCTGAATCGGGATAAAATGGGCGCTCTTGGTCAATCGATCGATGATGACCCAGATCGAATCCACTCCCCGCACGTTCTAGGGAAGCTTTGTGATAAAACTCATCGTGATGTCTTTCTATTTCCACAACAGGATATCCAACGGCTGCATCTTGCCATGAGGTCTCTGATGCTCGGCCTTGACCTTCCTACAGGTCAAGCACCGCTCCACGTACCATGCCACATCCCGCTTCATGCAGGGCCACCAATAGTCCAGACGAAGATCCCTATACATCTTCGTCGCCCCGGGATGAATGGAGAATCGAGATTTGTGCGCCTCCTCCATCAGAACCTGGCGCACTCCCCCGTGGTATGGCACCTACCCCCTACGGTGTAATGTCAATAGCCCTTGGCTGTCATAGTCGAAGGAGTAAACTTGCCCCAATATCCGCTCGCTCTTTCGATGTTCCTCCTTCATGGCTTCCCGTTGGGCCTCCCTAATCTGCTCCAACAGCGGAGTCGCTACTGTCATCCTCAGGCAGACATCCCTAATCGGCGCTGCCTTACGACTAAGCACATCGACCACCACATTGGCCTTCCCCGGATGGTAGAGGATCTCGCAATCGTAATCCTTCACCACGTCCAACCACCGACGCTGCCTCATGTTTAAATTCGGATGATCCATGAGGTACCTCAAACTTTTGTGGTACGTGTAGATGGTACACCGGACCCCATAGAGGTAATGACGCCAAATCTTGAGGGCGAATACAACAGCCCCCAGCTCCAAATCATGTGTCGGGTAGTTCGCCTCGTGAGGCTTCAGCTGCCTCGAAGAGTAAGCAATGACATGCCCTCTTTGCATCAATATTGCACCCAAACCCGACATGGACGCATCGCAACACACAACAAAATCCTCCATGCCCTCCGACAGGGATAAGATTGGCGCCTCGCACAATCTCTGCCACAATGTCTCGAACGCAGTCTGCTGCTCAGGCCCCCAACGAAAGACCACGACCTTCCTTATTAGCCTGGTCAGGGGCACGACTATCTTGGGGAAATCCTGGATGAATCTCCGATAGTAGCTGACTAATCCTAGGAAACTCCGAATCTCAGATGGAGACTTCGGAACCTCCCACCTCATCACGGCCTCCACCTTGGCTGGATCTACCGAAATTCCATTCTGGTTGACGAGTTGCCCAAGAAACTGCACCTCACGCAACCAGAATTTACACTTAGAGAACTTAGCATACAAGTTCTCCCTCCTTAAGGTCTCCAGAACCTCTCGCAGGTGCTTCTCGTGCTCCCTCTGCGTCTTGGAATAAACCAAGATATCATCAATGAACACTATCACCGACCGGTCTAACATCGGTCTACACAAGCGGTTCATGAGGTCCATGAACGCGGTAGGAGCATTGTTGTAACATTCCAAAATTCAGGTAAGCTCTCAAACCCTTATTCTTTCCCAAGTTGTCACATTTAGCCCTTAAAAGGATTAATGAAGCAAATGAGTACGATGCACGTACTCGTGCGCTTTATTTGGACGCGGACTCAATGGCGTACGCTGGGCATACATTGGGCTACGCTGGGCGTAGTCGGCCCATACTCAAAATCCTAATTATTGTTGTGCACTATAAAAGGGAGGCTATAGTCTTATCCTAAACCTCCATTGTCACATAGAGAAACCCTAAGAGAGTGTTCCTACGTCCTTGAGCTTGTGAGTGTGTGATTTGAGCTATCTTGCTTTTGTGTGTTAAAGAAGAAGAAGGAGAAGTGCTCTTGGAGATCAAGGCTTGGAATCAGGAATTGGATCTGAGATCTACAGAGAAAGGAGTTCCATTTTGAGGTAAAAAGATCAAAACTTTCCCTTTGTATTTGATTTTGTGTTCATAAGACATTTCTAGGGTTTAAGCCCCAAAGGTGGAGACTTTATGAGTAAAAAGGATTCCAAGGACCTAGATCTGTCCCATTTCAGTGTTATAAGGGTAGTTGATTCATAAAAATCCTGTCTTGGTCGTTATTTTGGAGCCATGCTAGAAGTAGGAACCCAAAAGTGATATTTATGGAATGGTTTAGGTGTTAGTGACTCATTCAACCATGCAAAGGATTAAAGTCACCAACTTTATGCATTCAAAGACTTAGAAGTGGTCAAATCTATGATTTGGACGTGTGGCTTAACTGATTAAGCACTGAATGGAAAGGAGGAATAAGTTGGGAGTTACGCTGGGCGTAATTCCAGTACGCGCGGCGTAAGGGGCAGCGCACCCCATTTCTGTGAAGCCTCCGGGTATGCTCAGCGTATAGATTTGGTACGCGCCGCGTACCCCAGAAGATTGACATTTGTTGACTTTAAGGTTAAGTCAAGGTTTGGACCTTTGGGCCATTGTAGGGGTAAAATAGTCTTTTACCCTCCGGAGAGATCTTAGGGAGAGTGTTATGCTGATTCTGAGAGTTGTACTGATCGTAGAAACCACCTTACATGATTAGGAGGAGGTTAGAGCAGGATTCCCGAGTTCGAGATTTGTCGAGATATCCGAGGTGAGTCTTCTCACTATACTGTACCTGGAAGGGTACCAATGTGTGACCGGAAGGTCTTGTATGCTATGAGATATATGTATTGTATGCTATGAGTTGCATGTACTATATGAGTGATATATGTGATATGTATGCTATGCTTGATATGGGCCGGAAGGCATTATGATGTGGACCGGAAGGTCGATATGTTATGGGCCGAAAGGCAATAGGATGTGGACTGGAAGGTCTAGGAGTCAGGGACCGGAAGGTCGATACGAGTAGGACCAGAAGGTCTACCGGGTTTGGGACGGAAGTCCCCTGAGACACATGGACCGGAAGGTCGTGTGGAGTATGGCTTGGAAAGGCGTATGTGTGTAAGTGGTATTTTGAGGAACTCACTAAGCTTTATGCTTACAGTGTTTATGTGTAATGTGTTTCAGGTACCAGTAACGATCGCGGGAAGGCATCGGCTTGACTCGTACACATGCAAACGGATTTGGATATTTTTTGATCTTGGGATTTGATATGTTTTGTATAATGACAATGTTACATTGGAATTTATGGTTTTGTCTCGAATGAAGTTAACTTTTAAAAATGAAAAATTGTTTTGAAATTACGTCGTTACAAGTTGGTATCAGAGCCTTGGTTTGAGAGATTCGGATGCATCCTCGGGCGTATCTGGACTCAAAATGAGGATTTGAGGATTTTTTTTATAATAAAACGATTTTCAAAAAGTAAAAGAGTTTTGGAAACAAGCAGAGCAGAGCCATGTGTACGATCAGCCAGCGCCCGAACGGTGACTTCCCAGAATACCCTTACATTATGTGTCATGAGATATGATATGATATGATATGCATGCTAGGGTTGGCTAGGTATTCATATCAATACTAGAGTGGGCTGATTTTATGATGCCTTAGCCTAGGAAGGATTTTACTGCTATGAGATGCTGGAGGGCGAGTAGGTAGCAGTGAGGAGCTGATGAGAGGCCTACCGAAGGGTAGTCTAAGCCAGTGCGATATAGAGTACTTGTGATCTGGGATCCAAGGAGGAGGACTTTGAGTGGATGCTGATGCAGGGTGGACGGTAGTATAGGGCCTGTACTACTGAAGACACCGGAGCAGTGCGCACCCTAAGTAAGAATCCATTGGGTACTGAGGAAAAAGTAGAGTCGAGTTATCGAGTGCGAGTATATTCGAGCGAGTCTCTGATATTATTGTGTTGTATTTGAGAGACATCATTGTTGGGACAGGCCACAGAACTGAGGCGAGCGGCGTGGGTGACGAGGAGCTTCGTCAGATGGTCCACGATGAGGTGGCGACGACGATCAGGGCCAAGATTCCGGAGATGTTTGGGTCTATCATGACCATACTGACTGAGACTTTCGATGAGTGGTACGCCGCGGTGACTGAGGCTGTTGCTGTTGCAGCTACTGCAACTGTGGCTACTGCCAGACCTCAGGGAGGTGACCCATTGTTGAGAGTTCAGCAACACGAAGACACCATAGTTTGATGGGACGCAGGATCCGATCGCTGCGATGAGATGGATTGCTGATATCAAGCGATGCTTCTACACGTGTTCATGTCCGGAGCATCTAAGGGTACGGTTCGCGTTGAACCAGCTTCGATTGGGAGCGAAGGATTGGTGGAAGTTCGTGACGGCGAGCTTCACTTTTGCAGAGATTTCAGCGGTGACCTGGGAGAGGTTTACCACTATGTTCAGAGATGAGTATGTTCCCCCGATGGTGAGGAAACGGTTGGTTCAGGAGTTCTTGACCCTCAAGCAGGGTACTCATTCGGTTACTGTGGTTACCCGGTAGTTTCATCAGAGGGAAATGTTCTGCCCTAATCAGGTGTCTACTGAGCAGGCACGTATGACCCGGTATTTGGGTGTTCTGAGGAGAGACATTAGGGAGTTCGTGTCGAACTCGACGTACCGGACATTTGCTGAGCTCCAGGAAAATGCCTCGAAGAGGGAGATTGAGTTGGAGACTCAGGCCATGGAGGAGGCCGAGTCTCAGAGGATGGATCGGCGGCCGACACAGTCTCAATAGGCAGCTAAGCGGACCAAGTCCGCTGATACGAGATCTGGAGGCCAGAAGGGCCACACTTGCGGGAAGTGTGGCAAGGGACATGATAGGGTCGGTCGATCGGGTGCTTGCTACAAATGTGGTAAGGAGGGTGATGGGATATGGTCCACTGGCGTGGCCCAGACTGCTCCAGCGCGCCAGCTTGGCCTGGCGTGCTCCTACCAGTCCTGCCGGGGACTCCCTTGCTAGCCTCGTTGGGGACTCTCCTGTTGGTTTATACGGCTCAGTCCAGTCCGATGTCATTGGCCGCGTACCAATACCATCAGACTGGAGGGACTTGATGGGATATGGTCCACTGGTGTGGCCCAGACTGCTCTAGCGCGCCAGCTTGGCCTGGCGCGCTCCTGCCAGCCCTGCCTGACGTTCCCTTGCTAGCCCTGCCTGGCACTCCCATGCCAACCTTGTTGGGGACTCCCTCGCCAGCCCTGCTGGGGACTCTCCTGCCGGCTCGGCCAGGCGCTCCCTCACCTGGCACTCCCTTGCCATCCTCTCCTGGTGCGCTCCGCCAGCCCTGCCTGGGGCGCGCCCGCCAGCGGCACCCAGCGCCTCTGGGCGGCCTTGCCCAACTACTTGCTAGTTGGGCCTGAATTAGGTTGGCCCAAGGCCTGACCTAATTGTCCCCTATATAATGAATAGTACCTCCTCCATGGAGGAGGACCCTTCCCTAGACTCTCCCCCAAGTGGTCCAGCCACCACTAGACTTCCCCATGGCTCAGCCGCCACTATACTCCGGCCGGGTGGCTCAGCCGTCCACTCGCCGCCGTCAGCCACCACCAGCACCAAGATGGTTCCCTCCAGCTATGGAGAACCATCTCAGATCTTCTAGCTGATCTAACTTGACCGTCGGAGCCCGCTCCCGGGGCACATTCCCTGGGGCGGCTCTAACGCGTCACTCTGATTGTGATGTCAGATCTCCGCTGCAACAGAAGACCAGAAGACTCGCTGGAGGCTGATGTTCCATCATCTCACTGGAGTCACAACACCATCGGGCCATCTGATAAACTCCCTTCACACATTGACGTCGGCGACCCAATCCAAGCCACCTGTAATCGTCAATTGCTTTCAATGGCGACCCAACAACCCTTCGGAATTGACGAATCAGCGTCTTGATTCTACTCCACAGCCAGCAACATCATCGCCCCAACTTCGCCTCCAGTCGTCGACCAGCTCCAACGGACGACACAACTGACCAGCCCCGTCGGCCATTGGTATCGCTGCCTCGGTCTCCAACCGCTGCTCCGATTCCCACTTTGCAAGCGACGGTATCGTTTGAGGAACAACAAGAACCAAAGCGTGAAAGTGAAGAGATGTCACGATGTTCTTACTGGATGCGTTTCAATCACGAAAAGTAGAATTCGGGCATACATCTTTTAAACCCTAATTGGCTAGGTTGTTATGTTTGGGCTAACAATCAATTTGGGATTCTCAACATTTTGGTATCTGGGCTGCCCTAAAAAATCAAAATGGCCCAATTATCATAAAAACAAATTAGCCCATCAGTCAATGCTTAAATGTTGTGATTTTGCCCAATAAGCCTGATTCTATAAAACGCGTTGCGGCCCAGATCACTTTACCCTTTCAAAAAAAAAATCAAAGCTCGTGTGCTCCAATCTAGTCAAGCTAAATCTGATTCTATAAGATGTGGTTCGACATCTTCAAAAAAGGGGGGGGGGGAGGAGAAGAGTAGTATGATACTACTACTAGTGAGCCATTTCGAAATAGCCATCAGCAACTACGCTGCGCGACTATCAGCAGCCGTGTTGACCAATCCCGGGAAATCTCGCTAATCAGCTCTCACCACTCATGTTGACTGGCACTCGCTAGTCTCGCTGCTTAGCCCTCAGCAGTTGCGCAGACTGACTCTCAGTAGCGATGTGGCCCAGCTCAGCAGCTACAAGGCATAGCCATCAGTAGTTGCGTTGGTTGACTAGCAGCCGCGCTAACCAGTTTTTGTTAGTACTTGGGTCACTTAGCTTTCCTCAGTAGTTGTGTTGCCCAATTTCCTGCAACTATGCATTCATTGTTCCCATTTCTCGCCTCCCCTAAGAAATGGGGGGGGGGGGGTAGTGTTGGTACGACACTATGTAGAAGTGATTGTATTCCCAAGGGTAGAGTTAAAGTACATAAAGAGCTAATGTGACAGTGCACTCCCGAGGTGATATTAATATTCCGGGTCGAAAGATTTGCCTCGTGGTTCAACTCTCGGTAGTCTTGTTGTCCAACTCTCAATAGTAGTATTGCTCACCTATCGCTAGCAGCTCGCTGCCCGGGCCTCAACGGCCCTACTGGCCAGTTCCTGACAGCAGTCTCGCTACGCACCACTTGACAATAGCTACACTGTCAAGCCCTAAGTAGCACCGCCACATGGCTCTCCACAAACAGCCAAGACAGCGAGGCATCAATTATTAGTATGACTAGCGATGCAGCAAAGCATCAGGTACCATTCCGCTTTAACTCAGACTGGTCACACGAGCTAGACACACAGATTGTAGGGTGTTATGCACAATCAGGCGAGGTTCAGTACTCTCGCCTCGAGTTGCCTGGCTTCTCAGCCCGACTCCATTGTAGCGGCAAGCTCCGCATGCGAGTTTTAGTACCCTCGACTCGAGTCGCCTGGCTTCTCAGCCCGACTCCATTGTAGCGGCAAGCTCCGCATGTGAGGTTTAGTACCCTCGCCTCGAGTCGCCTGGCTTCTCAGCCCGACTCCATTATAGCGGCAAGCTCCGCATGCGAGGTTCATCACCCACACCTCGAGTCGCCTGGCTTCTCAGCCCGACTCCATTATAGCGGCAAGCTCCGCATGCGAGGTTTAGTACCCTCGCCTCGAGTCATCTGGCTTCTCAGCCCGACTCCATTATAGCGGCAAGCTCCACATGCGAGGTTTAGTACCCTCGCCTTGAATCGCCTGGCTTCTTAGCCTGACTCCATTGTAGCGGCAAGCTCCGCATGCGAGGTTCAATACTCTCGCCTCGAGTCGCCTGGCGTCTCAGCCCGACTCCATTATAGCAACAGGCTCCAACCATTTAACGCGATTCTCTTCCGCCTGATTTATCTACGATCGTCAGCAGCCAAACCCGATCCAATCCGTGCGATGCTCTCCCGCGTGGTTTATCTACGATCGCTGGCAGCCAGGCCTGATCCATTTCACACGATGCTCTCCCGCGTGGTTTATCTACGATCGCTGGCAGCCAAGCCTGATCCATTCCACGCGATGCTCTTCCGTGTGATTTATCTACGATCGTTAGCAGCCAAACCTGATCTGTTATACGCGATGCTTTCCCTCAAGACATCCCCATGATCGCTGGCTACTAAGCCCAAACTATTCTCCTATGTCGCGAATCACAAGCTCATTCCACGACCAACACCATGATCTTGGTGTTTCCTATCTCATAGTCATCATGGCTCTCTGGTGCTCGGACGATCGATGAAGTGTTATCCGCCTTACAACCTGCTATAGTGAGGATACTCTCCAACAAGAAGGTCATCCCGACAGCGGCCCTACTACCTACGACCCCATGGCACCTCTGTTTCCTGGCTCTCGGAAACAGTCCCGCTGTATAACCCTACTTGTAGCCTCATCGCGTACCCCACAACATCTCTGTTTCCTGGCTCTCGGAAACATTCCCGCTGTGTAACCCTACCTGTAGCCTCGTCGCGTACCCCACACCACCTCTGTTTCCTGGCACTCGGAAACGGTCTTGCTATGCAACCCCACCCTAAAGCCTCACTGCCTATCCCTCAACAATTCTATTGTCTGGCTATCAACAATAGTCTTACTACGTGACCCTCGCTAAGCAACCTAGTCACCAAGCTCTCGGAATCTATTCCTTGCCTCCCCTAAGAAAGGGGGGGGGGGATAGGGTTGGTACGCCGCAATGCAGACTATGTAGATGGTTACTGGTGGCATCCCATCTCACATGGCTACCAAAACAATCACGTCGGATAATAATCTCAGGGACTGAATGGCAAGCTTACGCTTCTTAGCCACCCCGATCCGACATTCCACCGAAATCAGTGTCGCGTAACACTCTGTAGCAGCCTCGGTCCGCATGATCGCAACAAAAGTTACGTTGCATCTCACCGACCGGCTCGCACTCCTCTCAATGAAGGAGTATCAAGTCAGCTCAAGCAGTGTTTGGCTCATCGCATAACCCCACGGCTCATGTGGGAGAGGTTCGGTCATTCTCTTTATTTTTTATTGCTTTGGTGCTTTAACTAGTCCGATCCGATTGTCAGCAACCCAATCACAACAGACTAGGGGGACTTGACGACGCACAGTTTATATGACTAGTTCCAGTCTGATGTCATTGGCCGCGTACCAATAACACCAGACTGGGGGGACTTGATGGGATATGGTCCACTGGCGTGGCCCAGACTGCTCCAGCGTGCCAACCTGGCCTGGCGTGCTCCTGCCAGTCCTGCCGGGGATTCCCTTGCTAGCCTCACTGGGGACTCTCCTGTTGGTTTATACGGCTCAGTCCAGTCCGATGTCATTGGCCGCGTACCAATACCATCAGACTGGGGGGACTTGATGGGATATGGTCCATTGGCGTGGCCCAAACTACTCTAGCACGCCAGCCTGGCCTGGCGCGCTCCTGCTAGCCCTGCCTGGCGTTCCCTTGCTAGCCCTGCCTGGCGCTCCCTTGCCAGCCTTGCTGGGGACTCCCTCACCAGCCTTGCTGGGGACTCTCCTGCCGGCTTGGCCAGGCGCTCCCTCGCCTGGCACTCCCTTGCCATCCTCTCCTGGTGCGCGCCGCCAGCCCTGCCTGGGGCGCCTTGCCCAACTCCTTGCTAGTTGGGCCTGAATTAGGTTGGCCCAAGTCCTGACCTAATTGTCCCCTATATAATGAATAGTACCTCCTCCATGGAGGAGGACCCTTCCCTAGACTCTCCCCCAAGTGGTCCAACAACCACTAGACTTCCCCATGGCTCAACCGGCACTATACTCCGGCCGGGTGGCTCAGCCGTCCACCCGCCGCCGTCAGCCACCACCAGCACCAAGATGGTTCCCTCCAGCTATGGATAACCATCTCAGACTAGCTGATCTAACTTTACCGTCGGAGCCCGCTCCCGAGGCACAGTCCCTGGGGCGGCTCTAACGCGTCTCTCTGATTGTGATGTCAGATCTCTGCCGCAGCAGAAGACCAGAAGACTCGCCGGAGGCTGATGTTCCATCAAAGGGGCATATCACCAAGGATTGCCCCAAGGGATTCATGGTCTGCTTTCATTGCAAACAGACTTGCCATCGGAAGGCCGAGTGTCCGCAACTACATCAGGGATCAGCATAGGGATCCGCACCGGCTGCTAGGGTTACAGAGGTTCGGTCAGCGAAGGCCGAGGTACCAAAGTCTCGTGGGAGAGCTTTCCAGTTGACAGCAGAGGAGGTCCGCGCAGCGCCCGATGTTGTGGCCGGTACTTTTCTTGTGAGTTTTGTACCTGCCTTAGTGTTATTTGACTCAGGTGCGAGTCGATCGTTTGTGTCGATAGCGTTTAGTCGGCACATCAGTAGCAGACGAGAGGTGTTGAGTCGACCTCTACGAGTTTCCATAGCTGATGAGGGGGAAGTGTATGCTATGGAGGTGATACGAGGATGTGTACTCGAGATCTTCGGTGTTGAGTTCCTAATAGATCTGGTCCCGATAGCGATGGGGGACATGTGTGTTATAATGGGCATGGATTGGTTGAGCCGATTTGGGGCTGTGATGGACTGTGAGCGACAGTTGGTGACGATACGAGACCCTAGTGGGGGAGTACTTACGGTGTACGACGATCATACCCGATGTGGGTCAGCGTTCTGTTCGGCTGCCAGAGCGAGACAGAGTTTACAGCAGGGCTGCAGCGGGTTTGTAGCCTACGTGATGGACACACGAGAGGCCGCTGGAAGGCCAAGTTCGATGGATGACGTTGCGATAGTGCGTGAGTTCCCGAATGTTTTCCCGAGGAGTTGGCGGGTGTGCCTCCTGAGAGGTAGGTAGAGTTCCGCATTGATTTGGTTCCGGGGGCAGCACCTATCGCCAAGGCGCCTTATCGCCTTGCACCGCCAGAGATGCAGGAGTTATCCTTGCAGCTCCAGGAGCTGCTGGGGAAGGGGTTTATTCGACTGAGTAGCTCGCCATGGGGAGCGCCGATCCTTTTTGTCAAGAAAAAGGATGGTTCACACCGGATGTGTATTGATTACCGGGAGTTGAACAAGTTGACGGTCAGAAACCGTTATCCATTACCGAGGATCGACGATTTGTTCGATCAGTTGTAGGGAGCGTCTTGGTTCTCCAAGATCGATTTGAGGCATGGATATCACCAAATGAGGGTTCGTGATGAGGATATCCAGAAGACAGCGTTCAAGACTTGTTATGGACATTACGAGTTCGTGGTGGTGCCTTTCGGGCTCACCAATGCACCAGCAGTGTTCATGGATCTCATGAACAGGGTGTGTAGGCCGATGTTGGATCGATCGGTGATCGTGTTCATCGATGACATATTGGTGTATTCGAGATCTTGAGAGCAGCACGAGGAGCATCTGAGAGAGATTCTCGGAGTATTGATGATGGAGAGGCTTTATGCCAAATTCCCCAAGTGCGAGTTCTGGCTACGGGAGGTCCAGTTCCTGGGACATCTCGTCAACTAGGATGGGATTTTTGGTCGATCCGGCCAAGATTGAGGCGGTTATGAGTTGGGAGGTGCCGAGATCTCCCACCGAGATCAGGAGTTTTCTGGTATTGGCCGGCTACCATCGGAGATTTATTAGAGATTTCTCCAAAATCGTTGTGCCTCTCACCAGGTTGACCCGGAAGGGTGTTGCTTTTTCATGGGGTCCGGAGCAGCAGACATCATTTGAGTCACTTCGCCAAAGATTGTGCGAAGCCCTGGTGTTAGCCCTCCCAAAAGGGATGGAGGATTTTATGGTGTATTTTGACGCATCGATATCAGGGTTGGGTGCGGTGCTTATGCAGAGAGGGCATGTGAGAGCGTATGCATCGAGGCAGCTGAAGCCTCATGAGACGAGATATCCCACCCATGATCTGGAGTTGGGGGCAGTGGTGTTTGCCCTCCATATCTGGCGTCACTATTTGTATGGGGTTTGGTGTACCATATACACGGACCATAAGAGTTTGAAGTATCTGATGGATCAGCCCAACCTGAATATGCGACAGAGGAGATGGTTGGATGTGGTCAAGGATTATGATTGTAAGATCCTGTGTCACCCGGGCAAGGCTAATGTGGTAGAAGTGGGAACATATTTCCATGGATTTCATCACCAAATTACCGAGGACCGCGAGGGGTGTAGATGCAATTTGGGTGATCGTTGACCGGATGACGAAGAGCGCACATTTTCTTGCTATCAGCGAGAGCTCTTCTGCTGAGAGGTTGGCAAAGTTGTACGTGAGAGAGGTGGTATCATGGCATGGCATGCCGATTTCAATCGTGTCATACCGAAATGTGTGTTTTACTTCCAGATTCTGGAAGAAGTTTCACGAGGAGTTGGGTACGAGGCTGCATTTTAGTACCGCATACCACCCACAGACGGACGGACAGAGTGAGCGGAAGATTCAGACGCTCGAAGACATGCTTCGGGCATGTGTATTGGACTTCAGAGGAAGTTGGGACACGTACCTACCCTTGCCTGAGTTTTCCTATAACAACAACTATCATTCGAGCATTGGTATGCCACCCTTTGAGCTGTTGTATGGGAGGAGGTATCGGACTCCCATTTGATGGGGAGAGGTTGGGCAACGTGTGATGGGTAGTACAAAGATAGTGCTTCAGACGACTGAGCAGATACAACAGATTAGGCAGAGGCTGCTGATGGCCCAGAGTCGTCAGAAGAGTTACGTGGATAGGCGACAATCAGAGCTCGAGTTACAGGTTGGGGATCTTGTACTCCTGAAAGTGTCTCCTTGGAAAGAAGTGATTCGATTCAGGAAGAGGGGCAAGTTGGGGCTCTGGTATATTGGGTTGTTTAAGGTGATCGCGAGGGTGGGCAGAGTAGCATACCGTTTGGAGCTACCTACGAAGTTGGACCAGATTCATGATACCTTCCACGTGTCGCAGCTGAGGAAGTGTATAGCCGATGAGTCGACAGTGGTACCATTAGAGGATATCTAGGTGGACGCGAGTCTAAATTATGTTGAGAAGCCGATCGCAATCTTGGATCGGAAGATCAAGGTTCTGAGGAGCAAGGAAGTGCCCCTGGTGCAGGTCCAGTGGAAACATCAGAAAGGGTCCGAGCTGACCTGGGAGCTGGAGTCGGACATGCGGGAGCAGCATCCGAAGTTGTTCGCAACATGAGACTTCGAGGGCGAAGTCTGGTTCTAGTGGGGGAGAATTGTAACATCCTGAAATTCAGGTAAGCTCTCAAATCCTTATTCTTTCCGAAGTTGTCACATTTAGCCGTTAAAAGGATTAATGAAGCAAATGAGTACGTTGGGCGTACTGAAGAGTACGCTGTGTGTACTTGTGCGCTTTATTTGGACGCGGACTCAATGGCGTACGCTGGGCATACATTAGGCTACGCTGGGCGTAGTCGGCCCAGACTCAAAACCCTAATTATTGTTATGCACTATAAAAGGGAGGCTATAGTCTTATCCTCAGCCTCCATTGTCACAGAGAGAAACCCTAAGAGAGTGTTCCTACGTCCTTGAGCTTGTGAGTGTGTGATTTGAGCTATCTTGCTTTTGTGTGTTAAAGAAGAAGACGGAGAACTGCTTGTGGAGATCAAGGCTTGGAATCAGGACTTGGATCTAAGATCTACAGAGAAAGGAGTTCCATTTTGAGGTAAAAAGATCGAAAATTTCCCTTTGTATTTGATTTTGTGTTCATAAGACATTTCTAGGGTTTAATCCCCAAAGGTGGAGACTTTATGAGCAAAAAGGATTCCAAGGACCTAGATCGGTCCCATTTCAATGTTATAAGGGTATTTGATTCATAAAAATCCTGTCTTGGTCGTTATTTTGGAGCCATGCTAGAAGTAGGAACCCAATAGTGATGTTTATGGAATGGTTTGGGTGTGAGTGACTCATTCAACCATGCAAAGGCTTAAAGTCACCAACTTTATGCATTCAGAGACTTAGAAGTGGTCATATCTATGATTTGGACGTGTGGCTTAACTGATTAAGCACTGAATGGAAAGGAGGAGTAAGCTGGGAGATATGCTGGGCGTAATTCCTGTACGCGCGGTGTAAGCGGCCGCGTACCCCATTTCTGTGAAGCCTCCGGGTACGCTCAACGTACAGATCTGGTACGCGCCGCGTACCCCAGAAGATTGACATTTGTTGACTTTAAGGTTAAGTCAAGGTTTGGACCTTCGGGCCATTGGAGGGGTAAAATAGTCTTTTACCCTCCGGAGAGATCTTAGGAGGAGGTTAGAGCAGGATTCCCGAGTTCGAGATTTGTCGAGATATCCGAGGTGAGTCTTCTCATTATACTGTACCTGGAAGGGTACCTATGTGTGACCAGAAGGTCTTGTATGCTATGAGATGTATGTATTATATGTTATGAGTTGCATGTACTGTATGCGTGATGTATGTGATATGTATGCTATGCTTGATATGGGGCAGAAGGCATTATGATATGGACCGGAAGGTCGATATGTTATAGGCCGGAAGGCAATTGGATGTGGATCGGAAGGTCAGGGAGTCAGGGACCGGAAGGTCGATACGGGTAGGTCCGGAAGGTCTACCGGGTTTGGTACGGAAGTCCCCCAAGACACATGGACCGGAAGGTCATGTAGAGTATGGCCTGGAAAGGTGTATGTGTGTAAGTGGTATTTTGGGGAACTCACTAAGCTTTATGCTTACAGTGTTTATGTGTAATGTGTTTCAGGTACCAGCGATGATCGCGGGAAGGCGCCGGCTTGACTCGTACACACGCAGACGGATTTGGATATGTTTTGATCTTGGGATTTGATATGTTTTGTATAATGACAATGTTACATTGGAATTTATGGTTTTGTCTCGAATGAAGTTACATTTTAAAAATGATGTAAGTCCCTAATTTGCCTGTGTATCAATCAAATCCGTTTGATGGTGCGGAATCCCAATCAAACGGATGATGTCAGATCACAATAAGAAGAGAAGGAGAAGAAGAATATTAAGAATCTTGATTTTATTGATGATATGAATGAAATTCCTTATAATAGATTCTCTCACACAATATGCTCTCTCTTCCTCTCTCTCTTGGCCGTACAATCTCTAGGGTTCATCAATCTCTACTCCTCACCCTAATACCTATATTTATACTTGGAGAACATGGGTCGGATAACATGGGCCGTAAATGGGTTTACGGTCGTAAGGTGTTTACGGCCATAAACTCAACCGTAAACATGACCGTAAACTCCAGAAATATTATAGAAAAATATTATTGCCCAGAAAAGCAAAGTATAAACCATATTTTGACCCAACAATCTCCCCCTTGGTTTATAACTTTCTTTTCTTAGTTGACCCAACAAGCTCCCCCTAAAAGGTAGCTGGCTTTTCTTGTTAATCTTCATTGGAAGCTTGGCATCAGCATTTATCTTCAAATTCTTCACAACTTCAAGATGTACTTGATGAATCTTCATTGAATGACTTCATCTTGAGCACTTGAACTTTTCTACAAGATTTGACTCTGAACGCACATTGGGTGAAGAGACTTCTTGTACTGATTCTTGAAAGATGGCGCTTTCAGATTGAGAATCTTCAGAGAGAACATCAGAGAGAACTGAACTTCTAGATCACCTCAGCAGGTACAAAGATAGCAGCAGACTGATTGAGGAGGCTTCAATGCAATCCGTCACATAATCTTCAATTTCAGCTTCACCTTGCTTCTGGGGTTGAAAGATTGAATGTTGAAAGAATAATCTTCATTTCTTGCTCCTTCGAATGCGAATTCTTTGATGCTCACGTACAAGGCTTTGGCTCAGAACTCTTCAACGCGAACTCCATGAGTCTTATCTATACCTGAAATCACTTTTCAAGACAAAACAAAACTAAAAGAAAACTTAGCACATAAATTAAAACAGAAACAAAAATATTTTTGGATTTTTGATTTTTCTGAACAAGAAATAAAACAGAAATAACACTATTTTTGGATTTTTAATTTTTTTTTTCTTTTTCTTTGATTTTTGAATTTTTCTGATTTTTTTTTATTTTCATTATTCTTAATTTTTAATTCTCCCCTAATATTTAAATTAGAAGAAACTATGACAAATTTAACAAAAATAAAAATGATATTTAACTTTAAAAGTGATCTGGGATCAAAGTTTTTAGACAGCCTTAATCCACTTGTCGGTACCTTTCATATTCACATCTTTGTCTGGTCGATCGTCGGTATTGTTGTCCATTTAAACACGGAAAATTATGACAAATTTAGGACATACTATTTGTTACAAGACAAGGTGAACTTAAGTTCCTACATATTATATCTGATCCTAAGTTCCTCAATACTATATCTTAAGGACCATTCAGCTGACAACGACCAGGGATATTGTTGTCCACCTAAATTGAGCAGCGAGATCTATAGACAATCTGTATGTGTTCAATTTTAAGTGTACTAGAACGTGTTTCCCGCTTCCTGATATGCCCCAACTATCAAGAAATTCCAGAGTACTCCTTACACCGGGTGAGCATACAACCATTCAGAGAGAGGATAGATTCAGAATTCTATTACTTATTGTTTCAGAGGGGTTGATAAGTAGAAGGTTGCATATGTTGTGTACCAGGTCGGATTAGAAGTCACGCAAAGGTGACAACATATGGCTAACAGATAAGAGGAGTTTCATATATATAACATGCAGAGAAATAGAGTTGCATATGTTGTGTACCAGGTCGGATTGGAAGTCACGCAAAGGAGACAACATATGACTAACAGACGGAAAGAAAGAAAATGATATTCTACATACCTAATTTATCAGAATTTACCAGTCGCCCCATCCAACCGGAATTAAGGACTGAATCCGCACATCGAGGAAAAGTTAAACCACGGTTCCAAGTACAAGTTCATTTAATGTGACGAGTAGATTCCCATATATATCTCCCTGCTCAACCTATTCGAGCGTCGTATTGTTAGGCTGAATGCATCTAACTAGGTTAAGATTTGTCAAGTCTATAAATTTCCTAAGTTCAGCTCTGCCTAGTCATGTCCATTTAAAATTTTTCGTGCCTACCGACGCATCAAACCAGAACATATACCCTTCAACTTCGGGTACGTTACGCAGATTCAGGTTGCTTGTTATCACTTGATAATATCACTTCCCAAACATCTCCCTCAAGCACATTTCATAACCAACATAATTTTTTTGATTTTTTGATTTTCTAATGTTTTTGGATTTTTTTTTATTTTTATAATTTTATAATTTTATAATTTTTTGTTTTGTTTTTATTTCTCCCCCTAAATTTGTGCATAGGAGAGAAACGAAAATAAATGCGCAAATTTAAACTATCCTAAAACAAAAATTAGTCTTTAAAGCGAATCAGCTTACGAAAAACTCAGGAGTATAGAGAAGAAAACTCAAACCGTAAGTCACCGATTAAATTTGCATCCAGAAGGTTTGAGAACAACACGCGTAATCTTAGAACAGATCCGAAAATTCTTCATGTCATTAAGCACTAACCCCATGTGATCCCTTCTTTTCTTCCCTTCTTTCCTTTCCCGCAAAGGACACAAACTCTCGAACAAAGTTATGAGTGCTGTATATTTGAGAGATGTCCCCTATCATATGCTAGGAGCAGCCACTACCAACAAACCAAAGTCTAATGATATGCCTCCATAGCTGCTCCAGCACAGAGCAGGATCAGTTGGTCTTTGGAACCCAATCCATTTTGAAACTGGGTCGACCTTTGTCATCCTTGCATGGTACTCTCTCCCATGACATGTCCTGCTTATCACAAACAGAAGATGTAGAAATATTAGAGTCGTTAGTTGATTTGGGAGATTGAACCTTTGGTACCCATTTGTAGTTGGGTTTAACCCATTTCTTTTTCGATCTGATGGGTGCCTCGGCACTTGATTTGGAACTTGAAGTCGGCTGCCGAGATGACTTTGACCTAACCGGCCTTGGATTCACAGGAGCATCTCTTGGATTGGGCTTGCTGGCTGAAATTTCCTTCTTGCCCTTGGGATTTAGATTCTTGGCCTTGTGGGATTGATTCTTAGCCTTCTACGCATTCCATTCACCATTGTCTGAACGTGACTTGGAAGGATTTCTTTTGAAGTATCTCCCACTTGGCGCGTTTTGCCATCCTTGTGCGTAGTAGGGAACGTATGTGCGATCTGGACAGTTTCTGGCAATGTGTCCAGGTGTTCCATAGTGAAAACAAGTCTTTTTCTTCTCTGTGAAGTTATTTATTCCTGCCCGTGGTGACGTATCCTTGCCTTGTCTCTTATTTTTCCCACACGCACAGTTGCCACAGGCACTCTGTTTAGCTTGAAATGGTGGCATGTATTTACCAACGGCAGGTTGATTAGAAGCAACAGATTTAGAGTTCAAGGGGTCGTTTGTTTGTTCAGAGGAACTCTCCTTGTTCTCATCCTCTGCTACTTTACCTGCACATGTAACAGAAACATCAGTATTTTCAACATTAATAACTCCTCCTGACACAAATCCAGCTCGTTTTCCATATCGAAGATGTGGCTCCCTGTCAGTTTCGTCATGTGTCATAGGGATGGATGTGTAGTTATGATTATAAGGAGGAGGTACACTATCATACCCTAGACCCTTGTTTTGATTTTCTTTGAATTTTAATTGGGTTTCATATAAGGACTCGACTGCCTGACTTGACGCATTATAATTTTTGAAACTGACATCAGTTTTTCCACACTTAATTTTTAAAGCGTCAAGTTCTTCAGTTACAACAACAAGTTGTCTCTTAACATAATCATAATTTTCATACTTGTTGCTATACTCTTCCTGAAGTTTCCTAAAGTCCTTGGTTTTTGCTTCTAACTCAGCCTTTAGGGGTTTCTGTCGTTTCCTGAGTTGATATCCTTCATAACTCAGGTCCTCAAGTTCTCTTTTTAATAAATCAATTTGTTCCCAAAGAAATTTAATCGTATCTTCACTAGACAGTGTACGTGAAACTTCACATGATTGAGAACCTGAAACTTCATTGACCGAGATGTTTGCGGAACTCATTGTATTTCCACACTATAAAGCATCAAGTTCTTCAAGTACATCAGCAAGACTAAGACGATTGAGATCTTTTGTCTTCTTAATGATAGCCACGTCCATATCCCACGATTTTGGAAGTGAATTCAATAGCTTTTTGTTTATCTCAGATTTAGACAAGAAGATCCCAGCTATATTCATCTCGGTAATAAATATAGTAAATCGTTGCAACTGAGTTTCGAGGGTTTCTCCAGGGATATAATCGAAAATATTAAAATTTTTTCTTAACATATCCTGACGACTCTCTTTCATGTTTCAACTCCCTCGTAAAGCTTAAAATCAATTAAAAAGCACAACTAGAAGCTAAAATAAAACTTAAAAGTCAAGCCCTTTGATTATAAACCTCAAAAGTCAACCTTAAAAGTCAAATTTAAAAAGTTAAACTTAAAAGTCAAATTTAAAAAATTAAACTCAAAAGTCAAACTTAAAAGTCAAACCGAAAAGCTAAATTTGAAAGTTGAAAAGTTAAACGAAAAAGTCAAAGTTTAAAATCAAAGATCAAACTTGGAAGTCAAAGTCAAAATTTTAAATAAAAAGTCAAAAAATAAAAGTCAAAAATATTTTTTTAATTGTTTATTATTATTATTATTATTATTATTATTTTTATTTATTTATTTATTTATTGTTTATATCATTTTTTTTTAAATTTTGGATGAAAAAGGAATTTAAAATTTAAAAGGAATTGAATTTTGGGTTAAAAGTGTCAAAATACGAAAACTTGCTGCGAAAAATACGGGTTATAGTTTAATTTTCGAAGGAATGTAACAAGTGATCAGGTAGCTGAGTTGGATAAGGCGCGAGATTCTTGATCTGGACGTTGCGAGTTCGAACTTTGGCACTTGCATCTTCGCTTCGTTTTTATTTGACGCTGCTGAGTGCGAGGCTGCTGAACGAGCTGTTGAGTGCGAGGCTGCTGAAGTGCGAGGATGCTGAGCAGTAAACTCCGAGCCGCAAGCTCGGGCCGTAAACGTCTAAGGCCTCGGAACGTAACCTCTGACCGCGAACTCCTCGGACTGCAAATACCGGCCGCAAACACTTCGGAAACCCTAGCTGTTGGCCGCCACCCCCTCGCTGATTACGACCAAAAACACTGATTTTTCGACTTTGAAGCTCCAAAACTCGATCAAAAACCATTTTTTATGAAAAACACGAAGAACAAACCCTCCTTATTTTTGCGAGATCTATCCAAAAACGCAAAAATATTTTGAAAATAAGATCAAATAATGCCCCAAATCTGACAAAATTGACTGATACAACTTGGCTCTGATACCAATTCTAAGTCCCTAATTTGCCTGTGTATCAATCAGATCCGTTTGATGGTGCGGAATCCCAATCAAACGGATGATGTCAGATCACAATAAGAAGAGAAGGAGAAGAAGAATATTAAGAATCTTGATTGTATTGATGATATGAATGAAATTCCTTACAATAGATTCTCTCACACAATATGCTCTCTCTTCCTCTCTCTCTTGGCCGTACAATCTCTAGGGTTCATCAATATCTACTCCTCACCCTAACACCTATATTTATACTTGGAGAACATGGGTCGGATAACATGGGCCGTAAATGGGTTTACGGCCGTAAACTCAACCGTAAACATGACCGTAAACTCCAGAAATATTACAGAAAAATATAATTGCCCAGAAAAGCAAAGTATAAACCATATTTTGACCCAACAAATGAAAAATTGTTTTGAAAATTACGTCGTTACAATTGTTGAGCCCGAAGGGCATCACCACAAACTCGTAATGACCATAGCGCGTCCAGAACGCAGTCTTCTACACATCCTCCTCTCTGACCCTCATTTGATGGTATCCTGAACGCAAATCGATCTTGGAGAACCAAGATGCTCCATGTAGTAGCTCAAAGAGGTCACCAATCCTCGGGAGTGGGTAACGGTTCTTCACCGTCACCTTATTTAGCTCCCGATAATCTATACACATCTGGTGCGACCCGTCCTTCTTCTTCACAAACAGAATCGGGGCTCCCCAAGGTGAACCGCTCGATCTAATGAACCTCTTGTCTAACAACTCCTGCAGCTGTGTAGACACCTCCTGCATCTCAGGAGGAGCCAACCGATACGGTGCCTTGGCTATCGGAGCTGCACTAGGGACTAGGTCGATCCTGAACACCACCTGCCTCTCCGGAGGTATCCCAGGCAACTCCTCGGGGAATACGTCCGTAAACTCACGCACCACAGGCACATCGCCCACCGTCGCCTTACCCGCCTCTCGGGTGTCCATAATATAGGCAACATATCCTGCACAACCCTGCTGAAGGTAACGCCTAGCTCTCTCTGCTGAACATACCGCTGGCCCTTGCTATGGCCTATCGCCCTGAACTACCAACTCTCCCCCACTTGGGGTTCTGATCCGAACCAGCTGATGTGCGCAATCTATCACTGCCCCATCGGGGCTTAACCAATCCATGCCTATAATCATCTTGTTCCCCCTCAACGGAATAGGAACCAGGTCTACCAGGTAACGTTCCTCGAACAGCCTCAAAACACAATCCCGATAGACCTTCGATGCTCGTACCGACCGGTCGTCCGTAATCTCGACCTCTAGAGGGCAATCTAACATGCCCGAAGACTCCGGAAACTTCTTGCTAAGCGCAAGAGAGACAAATTATCGGGTGGCACCCGAATCAAACAACACCTGAACTGGGATACTGTTCACATGGAACGATCCTAAACAGGGCACATAATATATCAAAATCACAGCGACATAATATAAAAGCATAAAGATAAGAAATCGTACCCGTCACCACATCGGGTGTAGTGCGTGCCTCCTCGGCTGTCAGCTGAAACGCTCAGCTCCGAACCACTGGAGCCTCCAACTTGGCCTTCTGGCCATCCACAACCCGTCCTGTCGCTAGAGACGGTGCCACTAACGGCGCCACTGCTGCTGACAATCTAGGGCAATTGGGCTTTTATGACTCTTCTAATTGCAATGAAAGCAAATAAGGTCTGATATCTAAATCACATGAGTTGGGGCAGTACAATCCCTGCCAAAATGCCCAACCTTGCCGCACTTATAGCAGCCTGAACCCGGCCCAGTGCGACAAGCTCCCTCGTGTGACTGACCAAATTTCCCACAGCGGTCTCGCCCCGACTGGACCTTTGGCCTGCCATCAGATCCCTTGGGCTTCTTCCCCGAAGCCCCCGTCGTCATCCCCTCCGCTGTCTTCCTCTTCCGTATGTGCTCCAGATCAATCTCCCTCTCCCTAGTCCTAACAATCATGGAGTCCAGGGCAGGACAAGCCGAGAAATTGACATGCTCCTGGATGTCAACTCGTAGCATGTCATGGTAACGGGTCCTCTTCATGTCTTCATCACCCGCATACTGGGGAACCAGAAATGCCCTCTCCCGGAACTTGGCGGTGATCTCCGCCACAGTCTCTGTAGTCTGTCTCATATCCAAGAATTCCCTGGCCAACTGCTGAAGCTCCACAACTGGTGCAAACTCCGCCCTGAATCTGGTCATAAAGTCCAACCAGGTCATAGCCTCAACAACTGAGGCTCCCAGAGAGTCACCAACTGACTCCCACCAATCTCTGGCCCTGTCTCTAAAACACCCTGCAGCAAAACGAACCTGCAATCCTTCCAGACAGAAGCTCGTCAGCTGCACAGACTCGATGTCTACGATCCATCTCCTAGCTGTAATGGGGTCCTTCACCCTATGGAAATCCGGCACATCACTCCCTCTGAATTCCTTAAAGGACAGTGTGCGTGGTCCTGACTGGCTGGTCGCCATGTCACTCCGGAACACCCTGAGGCGATCCTCCATCAGCTCAATGATCCCCTCCTTGATCGACCCAAAGATAACCGGCGTCGCATCAAGGATAACCCTCGTGATCTCGGATGCGATAAACTCGCACAACCAATCATCCACATGCTCGGATCCTGCCTCCGAGCCCGATCCTTACCCAGATCCTAAACCTCCTGCTCCATGTCGCGTGACCACCATTCTGAAAATAAGCATACGAATGTCAGGGTTACATATACTTTAGAGGTCTCACACACTTTGCAAGTTCCCCGGTTTCATCTAGGCCCTCCTTGATTCGAGTACGGATCCTCTGCTTTCAATAGTACGGGCCCATACTACCTTCCACATCTATCCGTACTTTCCTCAAGGATTACTTCGACTTCACCAAGTCCCTTTTACCGATACCCTTTCCACTGACCTCATCCTTGGCTTCCCTAGGGCACTCTCCGACCTACTCTCTGCCATCAGCTGCACTAGTAGTCCCCACCACCTCCCCCTAACTAGCTTGCGGATACTGTTACATATCTGCTCCTTAGTTAGTTGGAGCTGGCCAGAACCTCCCATAGCACAAAGCAAACAGCATTAGTGCATTAAGTAACCAAACCAGGCATAACCTACACAGGTCATCCTACTGTTGACTAAACAGTCCTAGCATACAACTCATACAACAGGCACATAAGGCATCCTTCCTAGATCCTTAGCCCTAACTAGCATGCAATTTTCAGAATCATATATCAGGCACACAAGGCATCTTCCTAGATCCTTAGTCCTATTCTAGCATGCAGTTCTATGAATCAAACCATATAACATAACGTAATAAGTATGGGTATCTTGGGGAAAACTTACCTGAGCCCGACCGGTCGCACGCATCACACACTTCGTCTTTCTTAAAATTTCTCAATTTACAATTTAGAAAACCCTTTTTTTTCTTTTAAAAATCTTTCAATCCCTCGATTTAAGTCCAGACACCCCCGAGCGTGTGTCCGAATCTCGCAAACCAGGGCTCTGATACCAACTTGTAACGACCCAATTTTCAAGGCCAAAAATTTCATTTTTGAATTAATAATTTAATAAATATTTTACCAAAACATTGTCAATAAAACTTCACATTACAAAATCATAATGTTGTGTCTCAAACCATGACATCAAAAGTAATGAAAATTAGAGTACAGTCCCAAAAACTCCTTGCGGAAACCATGTGTGTGTGATGCGCTGCTATACCGCCGGCTCCTTCCCTTTTGATGAAGAGGTACCTTAAACCAAAAACCAAAACTATAAGCACAAAGCTTAGTGAGTTCCCCCATCATACTACATACCATACAATATCGTCGGTATCTTTCAACCGGCAACCGTCATCGGTATCTTTCAACCGGTAGCCTTCATCGGTATCTTTCAACCGGTAGCCATCATCGGTATCTTTCAACCGGTAACCATCATCAGTATCTTCAACCGGTATTCAACATCGGTATCTTTCAACCGCTATCCGTCATTGGTATCTTTCAACCGATAACTAGGGACTATTTCACCCGCTACCACTAGCATACAATCAACAAATATAAGCATACAGTCAGGCATATCCGGGTACTGACCTACCCTTGTGTCATAAGGACCACTGTCAGGGAAACTAATCCCTACTATACACATAACATATCATCCAGATAAATCTCATAACCAACACATAACCAGACCAAGATAATTATCACAAAGACCATTATCTTCTAAATACCCCTTTTTTGTGGGCCGACATTGTGGCCTTAGACCCACCCTTACTGGAAGGTAACTCACCTCAATGTCGTGCAGTGTTTGAATTATCCTCGGCACACCAGTCGACTCCCTACAACTCCTCGATCCCTACACGACAACCTTCAAGTCAACACACAACACATACAACCCTAAACAAGGTTAGTCCAAGTCCAGTCAAAGTCAACAGCAAGTTGAAACGACTCGCCGAGTTGGTCCATCAACTCGTCGAGTCCCCCACCCTTTACTCGTCCTTAACCATGTCTCGACTCGTCGAGTTTGGCATCGAATCGACAACTTCCTCTCTCAAATGAACATCGCATGAAACTTATCCGACTCGCCGAGTTGTATGAACACTCGTCGGGTCCACCTTCATCTGATGAACACGTCCTGTCCTCGACTCGCCGAGTTGTATGAACAACTCGTCGAGTTCATCTTCAATCTTAAGAAGATTACCTTGGACTCGCCGAGTCTGTTCTAGTACTCGTCGAGTCCCATGAACTCCAGGTCTAAAATTACGTAGGGTCACTCTTTCTAACTGCCTACAACCCTTCCAACACTCAACTAGGTCCTTTTGACCCTCAACAGATATGGGACTCAAAGCCTTGGACTCGTTGAGTCCCAAGAATGGAATCGTCGAGTCGGTCACGTCCATTCACTAAATCTTCGATTTCTGATGTACGACCCTTGATTAAAAGATAGATCCAAGCCTCTAGAATCGATCTAGCACGTAAAGTTACAAACTTTACATGCTTGCATGCAACTTTGAGCTTAAAAGGTCCTAAAACAAGCTCTTGGGTTGCATGGAATCTTCCTTGGGTGAAAAGGCACCCACTTTCTGCCTTGTGACCCCTCAAAGGACCTATATCCGAAGCCTTGTCCCCAACCATGCTTGCATTTATGGTTGGCTACCTAAAATGGCTTATAAAAGCCCTAAATCTTCACAAAATGGGATCTAGCAATTGAACAAGCGATTTAGCAACTTTATACCTTCCGAGGACTGAAGATGAAGCACAAATTGAACCCCTCTGGTCTCCTCTTGTTTCCTCAAGTTCTTCTCCTTCCTTCTTAAGATCACCAACACCAAAATCAACAAAATGACTTAGATTGCTTCAACAACAGCTAGGGTTTTCTATAGAGGGTTTCTGGGAGCATAAAGGACGATGGAGGCTATATAAGGTTGCTTAAATAGGGTGTAAACCCTTAGATTAGGGTTTTTGTCCAGACAACGTCTACTCGTCGAGTCCGGGGGTCCGACTCGTCGAGTCCATCGCTTAAATCCCATGTCCCATCCCGCTTCTATTCGGCAAATTGGTCCTTCAACTCGCCGAGTCCAAGGCCAAAATGCAAAATATTTAAATAATTAATAAAAAGAATACGTACCAAGAACCAGGTGCTACAAAAACCCTGGAATTAGGGTCTCATCTCTGCCAGTCTACTCATCGAGTTGGGGCCTTCCAACTCATCGAGTAGGTCACTTAAGTCACGCGGGTCGTATCATCTCTACTCGACGAGTTTGGGGTTTCCAACTCGTCGAGTTGCTCTTTTATAACCTAATAACTAATAATCAAATATATACCAGGAACCAAACATTACACCCCTCGAACCAACTCTTTATATGAAAACGACATATGAGTAAACTAGTTATCATGATTCTTTGTTCGCTAAATATGATCTATGCTAGCTCATCAATGAAGCTTATACATGAGTTTTGAATGTCTATTAAAATGATGTTTGATATGAATGATTCGGTAGAGTTACAATATTTTTAATGACTCTAAGTAGTTCAGTCCTAGGAAGGAACCTTCGTGTCACAAAAAAGTACATGGAGGACACCTTAAGAAATTCAAAATGTATGGATGTAATATTGTCGCAATGCAAATGAATATTAACGAGGAATTAGAAAGATAAGACAACACAAAATTGAGTGATGCAAGATTCTATATAATCATTGTTAAGAAATAATATTCTCACTTTAATGTGGCATACTTAGTGTGGGTATCTTATCATGATTTAAGCATAGGAAAACGACAATGACTAGGTTGATTCTAGTGAGTATAGTAGAAACACATCTGACGATTTCTTTATTCTTCGTATTAATTCCATATTTTGGAATTCAATGAAGTAGGAAATAGTGGTTTCTTCTTCAACAGAGGGTGAATATGTGGCAAATTCTACATCAACTTGTCACATAGTTTGGCTGATAAGAGTTCTTATAGATTTGGAACAAGTGTATTTTGAAGCTACGAGTGTCAAGTGTGATAATCGGAAATTAGTATTTATCAACACATAATCTAAATCCTTCTCTGTTGTATTATGTACATTTATCACATGATTTATTTAATTTGAATAATAGATAGAGACTTCCATAATTGTTGTAACAGATCCAACATTATCGGATCTCTTTCTCTATATGTAGTTGACTTTTATTTTTACTTTTATATGTAGTCGACTTCCATTCGGTGTAAAAATATAAGTTTCAATTATTACTTTTATATGGTATCATCCAGGAACCCTTCATCCTAAAAATTTCCCGGCTGCCACTGTTATCCCTCATCATGAGGACCAACGACAACTCCTCTTATTCTTCTGTTATTCATATAACATACTCTGACTCTCAAGACCCCATCCCACATTGTCGTATAATTCCCATCCTCACTTAAATTGCTATCCACCAACTACATGAGTTGTAAGACTCAGATCGTAGCCCTCCTATATATGTGGTGGATCTCTATAAATTTTTTAATGGTTCCAACCCATCTCCCAAATCCATTGTTGCAGAAAACGACACCACCACTCCTCATCATGATTATGTTGCCTGGTTCCATCAAGATCTATTGCTTTTTGGAGCAATCACTCTATCTCCCTCCATTGTTCATCTCATCACCAATGCATCCTCATCCTTAGATGCCTGGAAGATTCTATCAAACACTTATACAATACCATCCATAGGTCACATCAAACAAATTAAACATCGACTCAAATAAACCACAAAAATATCAGAGATTACAGATTACATGCAGTCCATTAAAACCATTGTGGATGCGTTGAGTATTCTGGTCAAGCATATGGATGAGGAATGGATGAGGAATACATCACAGTTGTTGTTCTTACTGGTCTAGATTCCAAAGAATATAAAACAGTAATTGAAGTTATCCGTTCCATGACACTCCGATATCCTTCCATGAACTTCACGAAAAACTTATCAACTATGGACTCTCATTAGCTCAAATCTCATCTATCCCTACAAGAATTCATCGGTCTGCAGAAACTTTTGCAACAACTAAACGACCCCACACAAACATTTGAACAACCAAAATTCCAAAAATTCCCCACCCATTTCTACAAACCCCCAACAGCCAAATACCTCTACTCACTAGTTCCTAAGTAAATCCCAATGCTGCCTTACCAAAGGCCACTCTCTTCCTCATGTAATGCTTTCAAAAAAAATATCCACATGTTAATTTTCCTTCCCTGCCACGAACCAACTACAACAAAAATTCTCCTCAGGCACATGTCATGCATACCACCAACAAACCCAATACGAGTTGGCTCTTTTATAGTGGTTCATCATACCATATCACCAACAATCTCAATGTATTGTCCCTATATACTCTTACGATGGCATGGATGAACTTTTCATCAGTGATGGTTCTCCCCTTACTATCACTCACGTTGGCGTTTTATTTCTTAAATTTTCTAATACATCTTTTACTCTCATTAATTGATGGGTTTTGAGCACTACATCATTCATATGGTGTACATGCACACCCTAATAGCTTTGGATCTAGCTTGTCTAATGAACATCCAATTAATTATCCAAAGCCATAAACCCTAGATCTAAAATATCATGAACTCAAATAAGGGTTTATGTAACACCCAGAATCAGAAAGACCAAGAAAGGAAAGAAAACCTTAAGTCAAAGGGTCAACTCGCCGAGTCCAAGGAGGAACTCGACGAGTCGGAGCGGGATCGGGGGATGGGGAAAGTGACCAACTCGGCGAGTCGGCCTCATGGACTCGGCGAGTCCGGTCTGAAGAGGGAAACCTTAAATCCAGGACTTTGGGCACTATTTAAGCATCTTATTCTCTCCATTAGGGTTCCATAAAGCCTCTCTCATCCAGAACCCGAAACCATAAGCCCCCATTACTTGCCATTCAACTTTCTTGCCATTTTTGGGTGATTTGAAGGAAGAAGGAAGGAAGGAACCATTGGGGATTCAAGGGTTTGCAGTAGATCCAGAGTTTGAGGCCCTTTCTAGAGCATTTGAAGGTAAGGAGTCGTTACCTTCCCTCTTTACATGTAGAACAATCTTGATTGTGAGATTTGGGACTCTTATGTCATGTTCTTGAACCATTTCGAGTTAGAGCCTAGATTTGAAGTTGCTACTTCAGATCTAAGTGTATTCTGTCCAAGAGAGTCATAAAGTATCAGTCTTGGGGGCGTAGGTGAAGCATGGTTGTCTTAAAAACCTAGCCCTAGAGTGTTTTGAGCCTAGATCTCCTTAGTTATACGTAAAGTTTGCAACTTTACGTGGGGAATGTAATTTGGAAGTATGCATCTATGATTTGGAGCCCCTGCATGGCTCGAAAATCCACTGAATGGATTAAGAACTGGAGCGACTCGGCGAGTCACATGGGTGGACTCGGCGAGTTGGATGAAGATGGGTAGGAACTCGACGAGTTGGAAGAACAACTCGGCGAGTCTGTTGAAGAATGCCTTGGACTCAGTGAGTCTGTTCTTGGACTTGACGAGTTAAGTCGCGAAACCCCAAACCCTTCAAGTTGAGACTCAGATCAGTGAGTTGAGTGGGGACTCAGTGACTTGGACAAGACATGACTCGGAAATCGGTAGACTCGGCGAGTCAGGGGCTGACTCGCCGAGTCGAGTCGCGAATGGAAGGAATCAGAGCGCATGAACCCGACGAGTCAGTAGGCAGACTCGACAAGTAGGGTTGACTTGGAAGGTTGACTTTGACCAGGACTTTGACCAAGATTTGACCAGTTGAATTCCAGGGGTATTTTGGTAATGAATGATATTTATTGAGTTCAGTTATTTGGTGTTAACCAGTGGAGGAGTTCGTATCAGTGGTTGGAGCAGCGTGATCTTATTTCTTCAGCCAACAGTTGCAGGTGAGTCTTCTCACCATACCAATGGGTCTAAGGCACCAAGGCCGGCCCATATTATGTTGTGTGATATGATAGTTAGCTTTATGCTAGGTGGTATGCTGGTAATTATGTGATATGCTAGTTGTCTTTGTGATACTTGCATGGAAGACCATGTAGGGTAGCCATTGGCACAATGGTATAAGACCCTGGGGGTAACCATGACATCCTTACAGGTTTATGTACGTGTTATGTGTAGATATTTATGTGACACATTATATTCTATTTGGTTATATATGGTATTTGTAGGGAAGACCCCGGGGGAAGCCCGTGGCATTGGATGTAAGACCATGTGGGGTAGCCTATGGCAGTCCTAGGTAAAGACCATGTGGGGTAGCCCATGGCATTGGATGTAAGACCATGTGGGGTAGCCCATGGCAGTCCTAGGTAAAGACCATATGGGGTAGCCCATGGCACTATTATAGGTTTTATGTATGCAGGGCGTATGTGATATATGGTAGCGTTTATAGCTAACAGTATACATGATATGTGTGTAGCTTTTATAGCTAACAGGATATATGATATGTGGTTTGTGTGAGTAGTATGCTCTGGGAAACTCACTAAGCTTCGTGCTTACAGGTTTGTTTATGGTTTTAGGTATCATCGTTTTGGAAAGGAAGAGCCCGGGTTGATTGCAGTGCACACACCTATGATTTCCGCAACGAATGATTTTGGGATAAACTCTTATAAATGATTTGATTGAATATGATTTGATTGTTTGAATTAAATGGTATCAATGTTTTAGTTATATTAAAAATGAAATTTTTACCCCTGATTTTTGGGATGTTACAAGTTGGTATCAGAGCCTTGGTTTGAGGGATTCGGACATACTTTCGGGTGTGTCTGAACTCAGACTGAGGATCTGTAAGGTTTTAAAGGAAAATGTTTTCAAGGAAATGTTTTCTAAGAAAAGAAAGTTTGTGGTGCATGCAATCAACCGAGCTCAAGTAAGTTTCCCCAGAATACCCACATTTGTTATCTGTTATGATTTGGTTATGAATCTGAATATCGCATGCTAGTTAGGGCTAGGAGATATGCCTTTGTATGCTATATGAGCTCTTAGAATTGCATGCTAGTGCTGAGTAGTCAGCGATAGATTGGCCTGATATGTGATGTTCATAGCCTTGGGATGCTAGATGCCATGCTAGAATGAGAATGATTATTGATATTGGTAACTGTTACGTGTATGTTTTAAAAATGTATACGGTTAGGATCTCCTGGCCCTAGAATAATTGGTGCAGCCCGTTTCCTGTTCTGTGTACAATTTGCATGCATAAGGCAGCCATCAGCGAGGGTGGATGTGGACAACTTTGGTTGTGGTATGTGGGCCGGATATTCTATGATTGTTTGTGGGTCGGAGATTACCCTAGGATGAGCCTAGGATGAGATTAGTGTCAGGAGTGCGTCTGCACGAATGCTGCTTGCTTTGTGCTTTGTGGAACTCTTTAGTGATGGGAATCAGCTGCTAAGTGGATGTGACGATACCCAGGAGGTAGATGATTGGCATCGCGGGGAGTTCCTCAGCAGCTGATGGCAGGGCGAGGTTGGGAACCTAGGAAAGCCTAGGATATGCTCCAGTGAGTAGTGAGGCGGTTCGGTGTGATTGGGAGCCTAGGGGGATACCTTGGAGGTGCTGAGGTGGATATTGTGCTGCTGTCTAGCAGACATTTAGTACATCAGAGAAGTAGGTGACTTAGAGGATTTGGGATGATTCCAGAGGAAAGTATGGATAGGTGTGGAAGGTAGTATTGGGCCTGTACTACTGAAAGGACTGGATCCATACTCGAATCGGGGAAAGTCTCGAAGAGTCCAAGAAACCTGGGAAAGGAATTCGTGGTTACAATTGGACTGTGGGAATAGCTGCAGTGCAGAATGCGGATGAGCACGCAAGGGGAAGGACCAGGGTTTGGTCTTGGCTCCGGTAGTGAGCCAGTTAGCTGCAGGACTGCTAGGATTGTGAGTTCGCATTGGATCTCTTGCATCAGGCGGCAAGGATTGATGGTGCGATCTATTGCACTTTCGGAGTTAAAGACTTTGTCTTGGGGATAGTTTGTAACTGGTTGGGTGCATAGGTTTCTCCATCTATTGCAGATCGGCCGTGGACGATTGAGCAGGTGAGTGTGTCAGGGTGCGAGACCCTGAATGTTATGATTTCTAGAGTTCGAGAGGAGGGATTAATTAGGGTCACCTTTGGAAAAGGGGACCAGCCCAGGTGCCTATAGTGGAGAATCTCGGGAGGGGGATCCAGGAGTTTGGATCAGCTTTTGAGAGGCCAACAGGGCCAGATTCGGTGCAGCACTTGCGAAAAATACACGATGGAGCTCGTTACAAGGGGTTGGATTTCCATTGGGATCGGGACGAAGTGTTGCATCATGTTTTCAGGGTGGTCGAGGTAACACAGGAGGAGACGGTCAGGATTCCTCCAGATGTTTGCGGATATGCTATCTTTGGTCATTTCCAGAGGTATTGGTAATTTATATTACTTGGGGAGTGTGATAGTTAGACCACGGATCGAATTTATGCTATTGTTTAAGTTTGCAAGAGTATCGGGTGCCAGCCAGCACGCCGAGGAATCTTTGGGGAATCTTCAGACGGACGTATCTTGCGGAATGGATTCCGCATATACTGTGATTGCTCCGAGTCATTTTCGGAGGCTGTTCGGTGATTTGGGTAGCTACAAGTGTAGCAGATTTTGGCCACATCGACAAGGAATGCCCATAGGTTGAAAGCCCTCCATATTGTCATTACGGGCAGATGGGTGATAAGGAAGTCAACTTCTTGACGATCAGGGAGGAGCAGTGAGGGCTCTGACTCCAGTTATCTAAGAATTTTCAGTACGCGCGTGTTATTTTGGGTATGGCCTGGATTGGTTCCAGGGCTTATATGATGGAATTATGACTAGGTTCCGGTAACCTTAGGTATCATGCTTGGAAAGACTTCCGAGGTTGTCAAGGAAGAGAGAATTGTTGTTGAAGTTTTAGTTAGAACATATGACCTTTGGTCAGCAAGAGCCGAGTATAACAGTATTTAAAGCATCTAAATCTGTTGATATGGTTGGGATTCAGAGATGTTAGCAGGTTTTCGGAAGTTGTGTTGTTTTGGGAAGGGTTATTCTTGGTGTTCTAGTTTTGTTAGGGACCGCCCGTCAGCAAATTGACCATTAGAACGAGAGAGAGAGAGAGAGAGAGAGAGAGAGAGGATGTGGGAATCCTTCAATTTTCATGTGTCAAGCGGACTTAAGTCGAATCTAAGTAGGGAGAATTTTTCAGATATCTCGGAGAAAAGAGAGTGCGAGACGTGGATGCGTCTCACATTTTCCTTTTGGGGAGGAAAGGTGGCCTTAGGGGCCGACTGAGTATCGAATATCGTAGGATGGGAGTTCGGGAAACTCCCCGGCATCTGGATCGCGTCCTTCTGACGTCATATTACGAGCTTCAGGGAAGGGAACCAGGTAGTGTTCCAATCGGTAATCAAGTTCAGTTTGGGAAGATAGACTACGTGAGTGCTTATCAGTGAGATGCATTTGGATTGATCGGTGATCAGTAGGGTCATGGGAAGCGATCATGTGTAATGAAAGTGATGTAAGACTACGGGGGAGCTGTAGCATTCACTGTGAGAGTGTTGTAAGACTACGGGGGAGCTGTAGCATTCACTATGAAGGTGTTGTAAGACTACGGGGTAGCCGTAGCATTCATGAGTTCTTCGAGCGATTGGGTCTACGGTAGATCAGTTCGCAAAGTCGTGGGAAAGCCACAACTTAGGTAGAATCAGGATCGAAGGGATTATTCGATGGATTATTCATTGGCGAGCCCAGATGGGTATGGGATTTCAGAATGGAAATGGTAGAGAATGTTGAGTCAAGGATTGGATCTCGAGTTGCAAGATCTTGTGGATAAGTGGCGCGTCATGTAGTATGGCTACGGCTGGGTAGTCTTGGTTTTTGATCTTTTGGGAAACCGGGTGGTTGGACCAGATGAGAGACTGGTAGTCTCAGGGATCGGCTGAGGGTGACTATCTATCGGCCATGAAGGGGACGTCGGAAGTTATGGTGTATTATGAACCTTGAGGTAGTAGTGGGGTGTCGACTGGTTTCGAAAGAATTCCGAATCAAGGTTCGTGCACGTTCAGTATAGGATTTTGTTTCAGTAAGATGAGATTGGGAGCATAAGATGCCAAGAGCATCAAATGCAGGATACCAGGGTAATGAATGGGTGTGGTTGATGGTTGCTCAAGCCATCGCAGTGTGAGTCGATTTGGTTCTATCAGTAATGGGACGACGTCATGTTTAACCAGGAAAAGACAGGTCAAGGGAGGTCGGGTATGATGTAAGACCACAATTGTTCTTCTGGCATTCATTTTTGCGTCGGATTCAGTGACGACGGGTGGTCAGCCTGTCATGATCGGATGGATCAAGGAAGTGAAGGGGTCGAGAGAAAAGATATCGCCAGGGCAGTTATTGTCAGACGAGGTGACCTTCGGAGGTCATGTGGGAATGTGGAGCATGTGTCTCTGGCTCAGCAATCGGGAAGGTGTTCGGTGCTTCGGACAGATGATAGTCAAGTCAGGACCAGGGAGGTCCCGATCGCTCTTCAGAAAAGCAGTTTCGTAGTAGCGGGAGGTTGTTAGGGCCACAGTGACAGGATAACTAGTGGAAACTAGTTCCTGAGAAATATTTCATTCAGAAGTCGTGTGAAAGATTGAGTGAAGAGTCCTTGGACTCCACAGTTGAGTTGGAACTTGGTGTTGCAGATAACCGACAAACGATTGGAGATCAAGAAGGTCTCGAGATATTTTGGGAAGCAGCCATATAACAGTTCGGTATTTCAGTCAGTTCAGTGTTTCAGGCAGTTTGGTACTATCGGCAGTAGTGACCAGCACCGAGAGTGGCTGGAGTGATGGTCAACGTAAAGGGTACGTTCCTCACAGTGACAAAAGAAATGCATAGCTATAAAGGGCAGCCTTGGGGAGGCCAGAAACGCTTGAGGAAAAGGAAGTAAACCCCAAGAATGCTTAGCGTAAGTACTCGGGGAGTACTGGAAGGATTGCCAGTAGAGCAGAGGGTGTTCTCAGGAAGGTTAAGGATTAGAATGTACTCGGGGATTTGACCTATAAGGATTATTCCATCCCTAATAATCGGGCAGAAGGCTAATAGGGTTAGAGTCACCAGGCAAGGTGTTGGAGGCAGATTGCAGGTCAGTTAGCCATAGTTCACTTTGGGGACGAAGTTTAGTTTAAGTGGGGGAGAGTTGTAACACCCAGAATCAGAAAGACCAAGAAATGAAACAAAACCCTAAGTAAAAGGGTTAACTCGTCGAGTCCATGAAGGAACTCGACGAGTCGGAGCGGGATCGGGGGATGGGGAAAGTGACCAACTCGGCGAGTCGGCCTCATGGACTCGGCGAGTCCGGTCTGAAGAGGGAAACCTTAAATCCAGGACTTTGGGCACTATTTAAGCATCTTATTCTCTCCATTAGGGTTCCATAAAGCCTCTCTCATCCAGAACCCGAAACCATAAGCCCCCATTACTTGCCATTCAACTTTCTTGCCATTTTTGGGTGATTTGAAGGAAGAAGGAAGGAAGGAACCATTGGGGATTCAAGGGTTTGCAGTAGATCCAGAGTTTGAGGCCCTTTCTAGAGCATTTGAAGGTAAGGAGTCGTTACCTTCCCTCTTTACATGTAGAACAATCTTGATTGTGAGATTTGGGACTCTTATGTCATGTTCTTGAACCATTTCGAGTTAGAGCCTAGATTTGAAGTTGCTACTTCAGATCTAAGTGTATTCTGTCCAAGAGAGTCATAAAGTATCAGTCTTGGGGGCGTAGGTGAAGCATGGTTGTCTTAAAAACCTAGCCCTAGAGTGTTTTGAGCCTAGATCTCCTTAGTTATACGTAAAGTTTGCAACTTTACGTGGGGAATGTAATTTGGAAGTATGCATCTATGATTTGGAGCCCCTGCATGGCTCGAAAATCCACTGAATGGATTAAGAACTGGAGCGACTCGGCGAGTCACATGGGTGGACTCGGCGAGTTGGATGAAGATGGGTAGGAACTCGGCGAGTTGGAAGAACAACTTGGCGAGTCTGTTAAAGAATGCCTTGGACTCAGTGAGTCTGTTCTTGCACTCGGCGAGTCAAGTCGTGAAACCCCAAACCCTTCAAGTTGAGACTCGGATCAGTGAGTTGAGTGGGGACTCAGTGAGTTGGACAGGACATGACTCGGAAATCGGTAGACTCGGCGAGTCAGGGGCTAACTCGGCGAGTTGAGTCGCGAATGGAAGGAATCTGAGCGTATGAACTCGGCGAGTCTATAGGCAGACTCGACGAGTAGGGTTGACCTGGAAGGTTGACTTTGACCAGGACTTTGACCAAGAGTTGACCAGTTGAATTCTAGGGGTATTTTGGTAATGAATGATATTTATCGAGTTCAGTTATTTGGTGTTGACCAGTGGAGGAGTTCGTGTCGGTGGTTGGAGCAGCGTGATCTTATTTCTTCAGCCGACAGTTGCAGGTGAGTCTTCTCACCATACCAATGGGTCTAAGGCACAAAGGCCGGCCCATCTGATGTTGTCTGATATGATAGTTAGCTTTATGCTAGGTGGTATGCTGGTAATTATGTGATATGCTAGTTGTCTTTATGATACTTACATGGAAGACCATGTAGGGTAGCCATTGGCACAATGGTATAAGACCCTGGGGGTAGCCATGACATCCTTACAGGTTTATGTATGTGTTATGTGTAGATATTTATGTGACACATTATATGCTATTTGGTTATATATGGTATTTGCAGGGAAGACCACGGGGGAAGCCCGTGGCATTGGATGTAAGACCATGTGGGGTAGCCCATGGCAGTCCTAGGTAAAGACCATGTGGGGTAGCCCATGGCATTGGATGTAAGACCATGTGGGGTAGCCCATGGCACTATTACAGGTTTTATGTATGTAGGGCGTATGTGATATATGGTAGCGTTTATAGCTAACAATATATATGATATGTGTGTAGCTTTTATAGCTAACAGGATATGTGATATGTGGTTGGTATGAATGGTGTGCTCTGGGAAACTCACTAAGCTTCGTGCTTACAAGTTTGTTTATGGTTTCAGGTATCATCGTTTTGGAAAGGAAGAGCTCGGGTTGATCGCAGTGCACACACCTATGATTTCCGCAATGAATGATTTTGAGATAAACTCTGATAAACGATTTGATTGACTATGATTTGATTGTGTGAATTAAATGGTATCAATGTTTTAGTTATATTAAAAATGAAATTTTTACCCCTGATTTTTGGGATGTTACAGTTTAGTAATTAACTATGATTGTTATATAGCAATAACAATTAATTCCTTGCTTTGATTGGCTTCAGAAAGCTTAGTGCCTAAAGTGTTGCACCTCTAATGGAGTCGCAAACACCACTAAGCAACAATGATTAGGAGAAGAGAAGAGGCGCTCAAAAACATCTGGAACCCTAAAGGAAGTGTTCACTACGTTTTTGGGTCTCAAAGGGGTCTTTATATAGGTAGGCAATTAGGGTTATCTAACAAGGAAACACTAATTTGACTGCTTAAGCCCTAAGCAGCCCATGGACCCCTTCTGGAACATGCCTTGGACGATTTCTAATGGGCTTCCCCATAAAATTCATCCAACCCATTATTCCAAGGTGATCGATAGCCCAATTGCAATTATCTTATAATTACAATTACAGTCCCCTAAGTTTAATTAATCTCCTTTAGCCACAAAATTAATTCTTAATTAATTCTTGACTAATATTAATTAAACAATATAATTTCTCCTTTGATATATTACTCTCATAATATATTAATAAATCATAATTAATCCTTTCTCTCCTTAATTCATCCTACATATTGCTATGGTGAAGGCAACCCAAAAGGACCATGCTCATAATCGGGTCAAGTACATACCAAAATAGTTATGGACTTAGACACTAATCCAACACTAATACCCTTTGTGTTCCATTCACATCCTGAAATATTATCTCTATATCTTGTTTGTGTATTGACAATCACATACTAATCCAATTCTAATCCTCTCACTTTCTTATCTTGGACTTCAAAACCAAACGTATTCTACTCCGCAGAATGGCTAACCGAGGGGTCTATGAACATTGTTCTACATCACCACATCCCGCTTTTCACACACCTTCTAATAAGTCCACTCCTTGGTGTCATAGACTTGGCCATCCACCTCCAAGAGTTTTATAACATTTAGCTTCTACTATTCCTAGAATTACTTCTTTGAAAAATAATTATAATTCCTATTGTATTAATAAAAGTAACAAGCTTCTTTTTCATACTACATCTCTTACTTTCACTAATCCACTAGAGTTGATTTTCTCTGATGTATAGACATCACCCCTTAATCTGTCGATGGATACAAATACAATAGTATATTTTGTGATCATTTCATAAAATACACATGGATTTATCCTTTAAAACACAAGTCTGATCCTCTTATTACCTTTATACGATTTCAAAATTTTGTTGAGAATTTCTTTCAAACAAAAATAAAATAATTCTTTTCTAATAATGGAGTTGAATATATCAAATTAACCTCACACCTAGCTTCTTGTGGTATTTCCCATCTAACATCACCTCCTCACACTCCTGAACGTAATAGCTATGCTAAAAGACGACACCGTCACATAGTCAAAATTACCTTATCCTTACTATCGCATGCAAACACGCCACTATAATTTTTGACTTTTACTGTCACTACCACCACATACTTAATTAATATGTTACCCACTACCAATCTAAATAATACCTCTCCTTATTTTTGACATTTCAATAACCTACAAAATCATGACAAACTCAAAAGATTTGGATGTCTCATATATCCTTGGTTGCGTCCATACACTAAACATAAACTCGAGCCCAAATCTAAACCATGCATTTTTGCGAGTTACTCTTCATCTCAAAGTGCTTAGACCCTCCTCGATCCACTCAAAATAAAATTCATACATCTCTTCATGTTTATTTCATCAAGTCTGAATTTCCTTACGCATCACTCACCAAAACAACTACACCACCGACCCCTAACCTGATACATGGCTTCAACTTGATTTTATTTCACTTTTAAAGGAGATACGCTTTCTAGAAAAATATAAAATATGGGTTAAAAAAAGTTAAAATTTGGCAATGCAACCTTAAGGAAAGTTGTGGTACTAGTAGAGATCTACACAAAAATAAAAAGGGGGTAAGAAACAGGATTAATATAAGGAATATATTATTTTTTATAAAAGATTTATGGGTGCACGGAAAGTGCACGCCATGCTCGCCGCACACGTCTAACACCCAGATTCGTCGAGATTAGGGAGACGTTGACCATCAGAAGTACGAAACGTGACAAGCTCTGGATGGAGCCACGAAGCGAGTGTACATTACGCATGAAGTACGTTGCGCGCACAACCACGATAAAAAGAGGTCCTCACTTTTTGATTTTCTCATCACAAACACTCTCTCAAACCCTCTCTCAATACCTCTAAATGGTGCAAAGCTTCGGATGCAATGGCTTGGATGCTTCAGAATATGCTACTAGAGTGAGTACACGGCCCCTATTTTCAAAATTTTAAATGTTTTACGGGTGGAATACATGCTTATCAAATGGTTTTATCAAAATATATTTATATCTATAAATATCAGCCGCTTTATAAAGCTTAAAGCCTTAGGATAATATAGCTAAAGACAGGGCCGACCTAAGCCCAGAGTGAGCTGGGCCATGGCCCAGGGCAGCAAACTTTCATGGGCATCATATTTTGTATGCCTTTTATGGGTATATGTTATTTAGGGCACTAAAACTATTGATCCACTACAACTAAAGCAAATGAAAAGTAAGCAGCCGACCATGGGTTTCTTCTATATCTAAAAATTAGGCGGCAAATTGAAGTGTATTTGGAAGGCATGAGTCTTCTGTCCCCTAAGTAACAGCGCATGCCGAATAATTTTTGTTGAAGAATACGAGGCGTTTGGATCGATGCGCTCTAGAGAAAACGATTCAAACAATTACGGACATACCCGTTGATCTCTATAAAACTTACGGTGCTCTTTCTTCGCTCACTCTCAGCCTAAAAAAATTCAATCCTCATATTTTCCTTCTTAATCCGCCCTCTTAATATATTATTCTGTGAAAATGTCATAACGTTCATTCATTATCCCTAACTCCACATCAGGTTTCACAAATATTCACACTTCAAGAGGTGATATCACTACTAGAAAAACAGCTTTTACGACGCTCATTGCGCGTCGTAAAAGTCTCAAACGACGCGCAAATGCGTGTCAAGGAAGGCCCTGTCATAAAGAGAGACGATGCGCTTTTGCGCGTCGTCTATAGATGACACGCACTTACGACGCGCGTTTAGGACACACAATGCGTATCAAGGAAGGCCCTGTCATAAAGGAAGACGACACGCTTTCGCATGTCGTAAACTTACGACGCGCGTGTTAATGACACGAAATGCGTATCAAGAAAGCCTCTGTCAAGAAAGGCCATGCCATAAATGAAGAAGACACACATTTTTGCATATCATAATTTTAAATGTTTAAAAAAAATATTATTTATAGGTTTACTAATTTTCAAATTAAATAATACATTAAAAATCTCATAATAAAAAATAAAATACCATAAATAACAAAGATAATTCATTTCACTAATATGTCAAATACAAATAATTATTCCAAAAGTGAGTAAATCATGTTATAAAAAAATGAACTCATTTATATACAATTGCATCATCTAGCTTACTATGTGCCAACAACGGTTTGGGGATGGGGTTTCAATTTCTTACCCGAAACGGGGACAGGGCAGGGACGGATATACTACTGTCTGCCCCATTTAAGACTCGATATATATATATATATATATATATATATATATATATATATATATATATATATATACACACACACACACACACACACATACACACTAAACTTAACAAAAATCGACTTTTATTAAATACATATTTAAGTTACCGGGGTATAGTGCATTGAACAGATTAGCATGTGCATGCCTCTTCGATTAAGAATACATAAGATTTAAATAGGAAAGCTCCAACAAATAAGAATACGTCAATGATAAATAGCAAAAGTTCCAACAAATAAGAATATGGAAACTTTAAATAGAAAAGTGGTGGGTCAAAACTTTTACTCAAGAATCCATGTTTAAAACACAGTTGTTTATTTATTAAACATCTTTATATTTCAATATTTTAAAACAATTTGATATTTAGTATATGGAGAAGGAAATAAATTTTGTAATTATTTTTACGTTTTATATTTCCATATCCTTTTTAAAAACATAACTTTATTGCTAAACGGGTACCCATCGGGTTCCCTGAACCCAGTGGGGATTATTTCACCTGTAACCGTTGGGCATTTGGCGGGGTGGGGTTGGGGATGGGTGTGGAGATCGGAGGTCGGGTTCGGGGACAGGGATTACAGTATCCGCCAATATCCGCCCCTGTTTGCATCCCTAGGTGTGGTTGTTTGCAATAGCTTCAGAACATATGGAAATATTCCCACTGACAAGGCCTAATTCAATATAGCATACCATTAGAAACATGTAACAAGTGATGCAGATTGAGTAAAACTGTAAAAAGGCAAAAACCTAAAATAACCTACCAAATCAACAACCAATGGACCCATATCAATAAATCTTCCAAGAAGCACAGGTGCATGAAACCTATGGCATTGATTGAGTAAAACCTGGAGAACAATAGGCAACTGCTCAGGTGGTTTCTTATGTTCAGACCCATGATCCAGCTACACCTCAAACGCTATCAATTGCTCAGTGAAAAGAGGACTTGGCTGTAAAATATTAATGCCACATCAACAATTAATCAATAACTTTATCAAGAAAGCATTGGAAGAAGTAACTAGAAAATATTAGTTTAATCTCAGACCTAGAATTCTGCATTGGGATCCTCGAGCAATGTTGGAAGTTGAGAAAGGTAGATTTCAGCAACAATATCCCATGCATCCCTGTAATGACACGTGGTCAAACCATAACCAAAATAATCAAGATTCAATAATTATAACATCATAAGCAAGTTGATGTGTTTATTACCACATATGGTGTTAATGAGTTGGAGGCAACATCGGATAAGATACAGGAGAACAATTTGCAGAACGCATAATTCTCTTTGCAAGTAAAAAGTTCTGAAACAAACTCGCAACCAAAAGATCTTGCCTGAATAATCTCTGAAACAAATCTGCAAAAAGATATAATCATGTACTGATTTCAATCACCAAAATAAAGAACCATAGTAAAAAAAGGAAAAAAAAACATTCTCTATCAATAATACCATGTCGAAGTACATTCCAGTCTATTGTGTCTGTAATTGCAGTAAAAATTTAGTTCAGTTCACCAAGAAGTGGCTTTGTTACCTGCCAATATGTCAAAAAGACAACACTCTTTATGATGACTAATTTAGGAACAGGATTGAATGGCTGGAGGAGATCCATGCATGCATTATGGTTCCATAGACCTAATTTTAGTAGCAATAACCAAATAGTGTTAATCGAAGTGTAAATGCATAATTTGGATGCAAAGAGAAAAGTTAATGCAAGTCACAACTCCCCCAAAAAATTGTTATCATGGCTACAAATGACTATATCCATCATACTTTCCTATCAACAAAATTGGAAGAAGCAATAAAACAAACAGGTGGTGGGTGTGAGAAAAATTGTCTTCTTTCATGAAATGTGCATAATAACGAACCATCATATGTCCTTTGTCCTTTGGATAGTATTAGAAAAATATAATAAACACAAAATAAAAAAATCAATTTTGAATATTTTTCGGTGGAAATCTACAACTGCAGTAGATAATAGTACAATCAATCAAAAATGGGGAAGCCAAGGAATAAGGAAAAACGTAAATTGATAAGATAACAAATAATTTTATGAATTTCAGAAAGAGTAGAAACCTTGACATCGATTGTAAATTTCTTATTAAGAACAGGGAAAGAATTTGAGAATGAGTAGAAACCTCTTTCAGATACTCTACCCATTTCAGGCGACCTAACTTAACACCCTAATAGCACCACCCCTATATCAGTAACCATCGACTTTGCCGCCCCCAGTAAAGGTGCTAGATATTCCTCTATGTACACCACATCGACAATGATTAACATGTCAAAAGGCAGTTTTAGGGGTGTGATTTGGTCCGAATTAGTCCAATGGAGTTATACCGTTTATAACATCTTACCTTACAAAATTTTGTTGCATTTGAAATTATGCTTCAGTGTCGGCATGACGGGTATGATGTCGATAAGGACAACGTATTTGAGGCCAAGAAGTTACAGATCCATGGTGGTTACACCACAACCGGTATCCAGTTCAACAACACGTTTATTGTAGACGTAAAGGGAGGTTGCATAGGAGTTGCGACGGTGGAAGTAGAAGAGAGCCAACGCTCGATGAATTTCACTAGGACGAGGGGGCAAAGTGTGACGGTAGTTTCGACGTTCGCCGGAAAGCATCTCCATTCATCATCACCGATGGATCCATCCAATTCTCCCTTCTTTTCGTCAATTCTCACAATAGAAAAAAAGATGGGAGAGTCAACTGCGAACATAAAAGATAGAAAGATAGAAAAGAACAAGGCGGGTTTTCAAAAATTTGGGGATTTTTGTTTCCCCCGTTAACAAGAGAGGCGCGTTTCATTAAAATTATAAAGCGACACTTATAGAGGGTGCGCATTTAAGATAAAGTGCCCTCCGTGTTTTTTATTTTTTCTCTTAAGACACTAATTTAAGGACATGCAATAATGCATGACCTAAACCCTTCAAATTTTTGAATAGATGACACTACTTTAAGGTCACTCTCTTTTGCGTAATATAAATCTTCTCGTGTCGTGGTTTGCGCGTCATTAAAGGCATATATTCTAGTAGTGTATGTTGTACCAATCTTAGACAATTCATAAGTTAGAAAGATATATGATTATTTCATATACGGAAAATCTCAGCATTCAAGGATGTCTCTTCAGTATCGTATATCTCTATGTCTCTCTGATGAGCTCACCGAAATTTGGAAGCCTCATCATCTCAAATTCTCTTAGTTAAATGTTCATTAGATTAATTTGTGTCAGTTTTGTTTGAATATATACATGGTGTTTGTTGATTTCTCTTATAATAGAACAAACAATTGTTAAATTTGTTACTATGGTTTGATTGTTAAAATGTTTATTAGATAGTTTATGGCAGATTGTTTGAGGTGGAAATTTTAGTGCTTTATTTTGTCATAATTGGTGTTGCTCTCAATTTTGGTGTTATTTCTATATGTCTTTATAATCACATAGGTTGAAGATACTAATCGAAGGTGTTTATGTCAAGACTTGAAGCTGGATGCATTCACATTTAGTTTAAAATCAGTAAACTTAGGTTGCTTGATTTGTTAGTCAGTTGTGCTTTCACAAAGTTCAATGCGGTAAGTAGTTTAGCAAAGAAAATTTTCTAAAACTTCGTTTTCATAATTGGTGCTGCTCTCAGTTTTGGTGTTATTCTTAAATTTCTTAATTTACTTGTGTATAGCCTTTTTGTTGTTGGTTAGTTGTTCTAAGTGCTAATGTGCTCCCTGTTTGTATAGTTTTGGCTTGTAATCTATTTTTGTTTCATACCACAAACTTAATTGTAGAATCACATTTAATTGTTCAATTTTAGATTTTTCAAAAATTATCGTACGTTAAATTTTTGTATTTGAAACCTAATTTGTTATGCCCCATGTATATACAATATATTTTATGAGTATATATATATATGTATATATATATATATATATATATATATATATATATATGAAAATAGTTTTTTTTCTAGTTTTACAATTCTTTGTTTTTAAATACAATAAAGGAATCATAAAGTTTCTTTGCCTAGGGCATACAAAGCCTATGGACCGGCCCTGGCTAAAGATATTATGCCTAGTTGTAAGCTATGATATTATGGCTAAGAGTTATAATGTCCGATAGTCTAGGAAGAGATAATAACTAGATGTTATAATTGCCAAATCCCTAGGATAGCGCAATACCTAGAAGTTATGTTGGTCAAATAGAAAGATATGTGCTTTATCTAATCGTTACTTTGCCCACATATTTTGTTTGCAAATAACCATAATTAGGGTGTATATATATATATATATATATATATATATATATATATATATATATATATATATAGGATCAGGTGAGGTCTCGTGAGGACACCATAAAAAATTGAAAAAAAATCTAAAATAAATACAAATCATAAAATCGAGCATAGATCTATGTCTGAGAGAAAAACAATTGGAAAAAATTGGATCATTAAAATTGGATCATTAAAATTGAATCATGGATCATAATGATGCAAAATAAAAAATTAAAAATGAATCATGTATCAATTTTAATGATGTAAAAATCTTTTTTCCAATTTTTTTTCTTAGAGATATAGATCTATGCTCGATTTTATGATTTGTATTTTTTCTAGATTTTTTTTTCTTCAATTTTTTTAAGGTGTCCTCACGAGTCCTCACTTTTAAATGAGTCCTCAGAGGAATCGGACCCTATATATATATATATATATATATATATATATATATATATATATATATATATATATATATATATATATATATATATTGTTGGAACCTAAAAGTGAACCTCTGGCAATCTCTAATCTTTTGATAGTTCCGAAGTCAACCTCAGTTCCGAAAAGAAGTTCAGTTGAAGATATTCCGAACGTAGTGAAGGGATTTCGGATTGAAAATTCTGTCTGGAATGACAATATGTCTGAATCAATATATTTTCCATCTCTATTAATTGTATTTGTTTTTTAGTTTGATTTAACATGTCATAGGACTTATTCTCTTTTGTCTAACTTAGATAATTAGAGTGTTAGAAGTAACTCTATTATCTAGTTCTATGTATGTATTTGGTCAGTATAATGTAATCTGTTCTCCTATGTATAGGAGCCTTTAATGTTAAATCAAACGACGGATTGCTTCACTAAAGATGGACTTTCTCATTTAATTCACTTCCATCTTTCTTTCAAATCAATTCTCTCAAACATTCTTCTTGTTCATCTATTTCTTTGCCTTGATCATTAACTTCTTACTTATCATATGAATTGAATACTTTGTTGAATCTTCAACTTCAAGTCTTGACTGGTCCTGCCAGAAACGATTGGAATCTTCTTTTAGTAGCAAACATTGATCTTAATATTTAACTCAAGGTTTGAGTTTTCAAACCTTGTCCCTGTGCAATCAGTTCTTGTTCTCACAATTGGTATCATAGCTTGAGTGGTTGTTCTTTGAATCCATAAGATCATTTTATAGTTGATTTGAAATTACCTTTGTATTTCAATAATTTATGTGTTCAGGATAAAAGTTCTTGTATATACCACTTTTTCTTGAAGATATTTTAATTTCAATGGCTGCTTCTAATCCTCAACAAATGTATCCAATGCAAATAGAAAATAGCGTGGGTAGCCCTACACGTGCCCCATTGCTAGTTGTTGAAGAGTATGATCACTGGAAAGTTAGAATGGAGAGATTTTTACTTTGAAAATAAAAAGGTGAACCTATTTGGAGATCCGTTAAAGATGGTCAACATGTTCCAGTTTGAACAACCGTTAGAGATGTTGCTACAACTCTCATGTTCCAAGAAGAACAGTGTCCAACACCACTTATTGCCGATGATCTTGAAAAGCTGCATGCAGACCAAGTTTCCTTTTCGGAAATGATGTTTGGTGTACCACCATCACTCTTTGAGCATATCAAGCTATGCAAATCTGCAAAAGAGATTTGGGACACACTCCAGGACCTATTCGAAGGATCAGAGAACATGAAGGATAAGCATCTAACATCTGTTGTCAACAAGTTTGACACTTTCACTACTTCACCCAGTGAATTTGTTGCCTCTGCTTCTAACAGATATCGAATCGTTGTCAACAACATGACTGCTCATGGAATTGTACGAACCCCACATGAATAAAAACTCAAGTTCATCAACAGCCTCGGAAAGAGATGGGGAAATGTTAAGTTATGTCTTCAGAGTAATGGATCTCTAAAAAAAATTAAAGCTTTACCAACAATTCGATGAACTCCAAGGTCATGAATCAAACGTTGCACAAACCTTAAGAGAACTCTCCGGAGGTCCTCTTGATCTTGTTAGTTCCTTTGAATCATCTACTCCTAACCTTGCTATTTCGGACCCTCTTTCGGTTGTTGTTCCATATATCCCTCATGTTCAACCTTCATCTCTAACCATGCCTATTCTAACGAACAATCACTATCAGACTCATAATGATCTTGATCCTAAAGCAATGGAGTCTGAACTTCGTTTCCAACAAGAATTTTCTTTACTTTCCATGAAACACAAGTGTCCTTTCAACCCAACTCACAAACCATACCAAAATCATTTTCATGTTCCTCACCAAACTAATCCTCAACCTTTCAACAAACCCTCAGAAAATCCACCGTCCTACAAACCTAACCTTCCTACACCAAATCACACTTTGGAATCATATCAGACTTCGAAATTAGAAAAACCTAAGATCGTGTATCATGAATATTGACATGCAAACCACTTCACAAAATACTATTAAACCGAATTTACTCATAAACCCAAAGTCAAAGTTTCAGCCTACTATGCACGACGAGCTCAAGAAATGGCTTCAAGTGATAAAGCCTTTATGATCACTGTATCAAGAGATGTGGAAGGGTATTGGTCATCAGAGGACGATGATGATGTAAGATCAATCAAAAATATGTGTTTGATGGTAGGACAATTAGTTGAATGTGATGAAGGTTACTGGTCTTCTGGGTCAGAAGAAGAAGATGATGATGTTGATCCAAACTACTGCAACATGGCTACGAATGATCCTCCTGGCAGAAGGATCGTCTAACAGGTAAAATCCATGATGTCTGATAATAATTTTGACTTGTCTCTTTATGATACTTATCTAACCCAGATCCAAACAGATATGAACATAATCTATAGAGCCTATGAGTCCGCCATAAAAGCCAGTGAGAAGATGGAAAGTGTAACACCTGGTTCCTGGTACGTATTTGTAAATAAGTATTTTTGCATTTTGGCCTGGGACTCGGCGAGTTGGTGGCCCAACTCGTCGAGTAGAAGCACATTGGACATGGGAGTTAAGTGGATGACTCGACTAGTCAGGGACCGGACTAGATGAGTCCGTGCTGATTGGACAAAAACCCTAATATGCTGGTTTACACCCTATATAAACGCCTTAACTCAGCCTCCCTTGTCCCTAACACTCTCCTAGAGCTGCATAACGAAACCCTAGTTGTTTGTGTGTGTGTGTTAAGGCCATTTTGGTGCTTTTGTTGACTTGTGATGCTTGGAGGGTAGAAGAAGAGCTTGAGTATTCGACTTGGGGCTTGTAGATCCAGAAATCTCATTCCACCTTCAGCTTAATCAAGGTAAAATGCCCCTGCTTTGGTCTATCTTTTGGTGGTTCATCTTTGGATTGTAGATATTGGGTGCATTTAGGGCTTTTCAAGCCGTTTTTGGATTTAAGTAGTGTTATATGGACTCTAGCATCAGATCTGGGCCTTAAGAGGGGTCTCATGGCATAAAGGTGCCAACTTTAGTGCCATGAGAGCCCCATGCACATTATAGGACCATTTATATGGGTTTTTGAGCTACAACCCCCATGCATGTGCACCAAGTTTGGAACTTTACGTATAAAATGGACGTTAGGAGGCCAGATCTATGGTATTGATGTGTTGGACCTCATTTAAATCGACTGTATGGAGTTGGTCAAGATTGGACTTGGCGAGTTTTTCTTGGCACTCAATGAGTCGGTGACCATTGTACACCAAACCCTTCCTGTGAATGGGTGAATGTTAGGAGGGAAGTCCCTTGTGGGTTTAGATGCGAAAAGGGGACCTGGGAGTTGTAACGACCGAAAAATTCCAACCAATTTAAACTTTTCAAAAACAACCCGATTTCATTAAATTATTACAAAAAGGTTTTCAATACAATTAAATTAAAGTATTCCCAGAATCACATCACATCATAAACATGAGGAGCGGTACGATCACGCCTTCGCCTTGCCACGGTCTCCTGAAGAACCTGAAAAACATAAAACCACAACTGTAAGCCCGAAAGCTTAGTGAGATATCCCCAAAATACCAACCACATATACCATACACGCATAACATGCCATATCATATCCGATCACGGAACCACCATGCACTTCGGGTCTACTGTGCGACTGGTCCGCCGCACCGGCCAACAGTCCACCTGGTCCACCCTCCGAGTCTAGCCATATACATCGATTCTGCAGTGTGATTGGTCTGCTCGCACCGGGCCTTCAATCCACCTGGTCTACTCTCTGAGTCTACAGTATGACTGGTCCGCCCGCACCGAGCCTTCAGTCGGCCTGGTCCACTCTCCGAGCCTCGACACGTCTGGTCCGCCCTTTTGGGGCCTACAGCCTATCCGGAACGCTCGCTGGGCCTTCGGGACAACCGGTCCGCCCTGGATATCTTGGCCTACAGCACAAAGCAGGACCCGCCTCAACCCAACTCCAGTCCAAACAACAATTTGCACATAAACATACAATCATATGACAACTCACAGTCAACAAACCGATCAAACAGATCACATAACATATCATCATCCTAACCAGGATACCGACCTAACCAGTCACTGGCATAGCATCACCCTACATCTCTAGATACCGACCTCGACCAGGTCTCTAACATATACCATCCTAGCTACCAGGATGCAACATATCAAAGCAATATCATAACAACAAATACCCGGATGTCAATCCGTTAAAGGGCCGGCCTTGGTGCCTTAGACCCTGTTGATATAGTGAGGATAAGTCACCTCGAAATTGCTGAATGAACAGATAAACCCAAGCTACTCCAACCACTGATACGATCTCCAACACTGGCCATCACCAAGACACTGAACTCAAAACAATATTCAACAATTACCAAAATGCCCCTGGAAAATAACTGGTTAACCCTTGGCCAAAGCCAACCCCTGACTGACTCTACTTGCCGAGTACACATACACAGAATCTCCCCCATCCGCGACTTAACTCGCCGAGTCACCCCAAGACTCGCCGAGTCCAGCAACTATGAGTCCTTCCTCACTCGACTCACCGAGTCATCCCTTGACTCACAGAGTCACAACTCAACCAGAAGAAACTTGGACCTCACGACCAGACTCGCCGAGTCCAAGAGCAGACTCGTCGAGTCTAAGGCTATCTTCAACCTACTCGCTGAGTACACCTTTGTGACTCGCCGAGTGCCTCTAGATCTCATCCCAAACAGAACCTTCCAGGCCATGCAATTGATCCAAAACGTAGATCTAGCATCCTACAACCCATCCATCACGTATAGTGGCAAACTTTACGTGAATCCAAAGAGATCTAGGCATTTTACACTTTAGGGCTAGGGTTGGGACATGATGGCTTCACTAATCACTCAAGAACAGGGACTTTAACGCACTTTAGACCTCCTCCACTCCAAATCTGAGGTAGCAACCTCATATCTACTCTTCAAACTCAAGATACCACAAGCTAAACCTCCCATACATTCCAAGAATAATGGATCTAGAAGAATAATAGCCCAAGAACGAGATTATACCTCAAAAGGAAGCCCCAACAGCAATGAAATCTGAATCTAAGCAAAGCCCCTTGCTCGAAGCCTCCTAACTCTCCAAGATCTTCCTCCAAATCTCTTTTCCAAGGTTCAATTGCACTCCAATCCTTCACAATCACGTTTCTAGGGTTTTCTGGACTTAAGGGAAGGTAAGGAGGCTGGGGAGAGGGTATAATGTCCTTTATATAGGGCTCATCCTCCGAAATTAGGGTTTTATCCACTCAGCACCTACTCGCCGAGTCCAGCCGCCAACTCGCCGAGTCGGCCACTTAACACGCGACCAAAATCGCGACCCTACTCGCCGAGTCCACTCGTGGAATCGCCGAGTTGCCCTTTCCAATTTACTCTTTTAACCCTTCAACTTTACTCTTGGTATTCTGGGATGTTACAATTCTCCCCCACTTAAATTAGGCTTCGTCCTCGAAGCCTACGACAACTCAACTCCAGAAATACTCCCGCAACGCACCACCTGGCATTAACCAAACCAGTTTCCTCAAAGCACAACCATAGAAACCCGAAACTCACTTTCTCCTTTCTTGCGGTGTCCTGACCACCGTCTCAAGCCGGCCACCGGCTTTACCCTCTGATAACCTCACCCACCAGGCTCCACATTTATCAACCGAGTACCACTCCATGGTACTTTTCTCGATCCTGATCACCACAATCACTTGACTCTTACGAGCTAGATATAACCCTGAACCACCGGGTTCCTGATCCGAGTCCAACTTTATCCACACCCTGCTGACAGAATGACACATTCTTCAGCCTCAGAGCAACTCCCATTTGTTCTCCTCTTGCAATCGCATGCACATACTGAACTAGCCCTAGCACTCTCGGGTTGGGAAAGCCCGTCACACTAACGACATCTCCAAACATCCCCCAGGATGAACCACCATTACATACACAATTCCCTGATCAGAATCACACTGGGAGCCCAAGACTCCCTCCCTGCATCCCTTCTGTGCCTCTTGGCTCTACACCCGCAGAATTCCTTCCACGACCTCATCAGACATCCCAAACCGGAAGTGATCCCATACCATTGCCGCAATCACGCTGCTCGATGACCGCAATTGGAGCACTCCAATCATAACTCTACGCTGCTGCTTTCACTTCCATGAATTTACACTCCCTCTCGGAGTTACATTCCTCTCTCTTTCCCTTACCAAGAAAATCCACTTGGCCGCCTTGTCATTAAGACAAGTGCCACGGTGTTCGCCCAACGCTACACCACTCCTTTATAGCATAACCGCTATCCATGCAACATACATGCTCTGAATATGCTCGCAAGGACCCTTGAGTCCATGAACTATCTCCTCTAATCGAGATCAATACCCGGGGCCAGACCTTCTAATGCTAACACATCGCAACATACTCAATCCATTTCCTCGAACCGATCTAACAATACCTGTAGAGTCTTCAGCATGACTGGACCGCCTTACCAGGCCTTCAGTCAATCTGGACCACTCTAAGAACCTTCAGCCAATCTGGACCGCCCTCTAGTGCCTTCAGTCTGGCTGGACCGTTCTCTGAGCCTTCAGTCTGACTGGTACGCTTATCGGCCTTCAGTCTATCCGGACCGCTCAACTAACATTCATCATTCCAAGTTATCTCTCCGGGAAATCCTCCCATGCATACTGTTCTAGCCCTCTAGGGGTTCCGAACTCTACCTCCATCATACATACTTAATCCCGACCTGATCCTAGGCCCTCCACCATCAAATGCCCTAGGTCTGTATCTCTCCCCGCATGCCTACCACTTACTCATACCGGCCTACGCTCTTGGCTGACAGAATATTGCTGAATCCCAGACAGCTAAACAATCTCACATACTCATCGATCTTCGGGAGAATTTTCCAATTCTCCCCCACTTAGGGCACTGACTATCAACCACCAGTCGCTATCCCGACCTCCCAAAACAACCCTGCACAAAACCAACACTTACACACGGACTGATTCCCACTAGCACTAGCAATCTTCACAAAATCACATTTCCACACTGATCATCCCGCTCGAAAGAAACTCAACCTGCGGCTAACCACTCCTCAGAAAGCAGATGCTACCCGACATTCAGACCCAACGAAATTCCCATCACTAACCCATAACCATACTATAACTCTCAAAGAACACGAATACCACACCGAAAACCACACAATGAGACTAGCAGATAAACAATACTCCACAATAATCACAAGATAATCAAGACATCAAGAAAGAAACATACCTGCGGCTGCATCCGTCACTGCTCTGACCTCCTCTGCTGCAAGCTGAAAAGCACAACCCTGAGCCCTTGGGGGCTCCGCTCCACCCTGACCTCCACCTGTGATCCTCAAAGTGGCCGGTGCTGGAGCCTGCACCGGTCCTGCAGCAAGTTGTGGACAGTTGACCCTCAAGTGCCCAATTTGATGACAATGATAACAAATCCTCAAATCCCGAACCGGCACTGACTGCCAACAATCCCTCGCATAGTGCCCCTCCTTTCCGCACTTGCAACATGCACCACCGGACCTACAAACTCCGGTGTGACCCCTCCCACACTTCCCACAAGTGTGGCTGCTCAGATCTCCCACCCTAGAATCAACGGTCTTGGACCGTTTCGGCACCGGCTGTGACTGCACCGGTGCCTGCCTCAGCTTACGCAACTGCAACTCAATCTCTAGCTCACACCGCCTGGCGGCCTCCTGCAACTCCAACAAAGTCTCGCACCTCTGCATAGACACAAACTGTCTGATATCTCTCTTGAGCATGCTCAGATATCGAGACATCTAAGCCTGCTCCGAAGCAAACTCAGGGCAGAACATCACCCTCTCAGTGAACATCTTGGTGATGTCCGTCACCGACTCTGAATCCTGCTTTAGCTCAAGGAATTCATGAGCCAATCTCTCCCTCTCAACCCTCAGAACATAACGAGTGCTGAACATCTCTCTGAACTGATCCCATGAAACCGCAGTCCTCTGCACATCCGAAAATGACCCCGTGGTCAATCTCCACCAATCCTTCGCCCCGAGCCTCAACAAGTTCAGAGCACACCTCACCCTCTGATTAGCAGGGCATGAACACGTGAAGAAACACCCCTTCACGTCCGATAACCATCTCATAGCAACAATCGGGTCCTGAATTCCATCAAAGGTGGGAGGCTTCGTATTATCGAAGTCCCGATACTGAAAACCCCGACCAGCTCCTCCCCCTGAAGCTGCTACAGCCATTGTAGCCGCCGCGGCAGCCGTCTCTGTGAGATCTGCATACCGCTTATCAAAATACACAATCATGGCGGTCTTGATCGACCCAAACAGTTTCGGCAACTCGGCCCGGAACAACGCAACAACCTCATCATGCAGGATCTCACGAATCCTCGCATCCAACTCGCACGTGCTCATCTGACCAATAACCTCGGGCGGTACTGACCCGCCCGGAACTCCCTCTCCTGCTCCCGATCCTGACCTGGATCCACTCCCAGCATGTCTCGGAATCTCCGTACTGAAAAACACCACAAAATCTCAGACACTTCCCACTAACCCGGGAACCAACTCTCAACCCAACCCTAGAGGTCATGGTTTCCCTGATATGTGTATGGGTCATGTGCTGTCAATAGTACGGGCCCATACTACCTTCCACACCTACCCATATTTGTATGAAGTACTACGACAACACCTTAGTGAAAACATACAAAACAAGCGCTCAACCCTCACTACTAGAGGAACACTAGAAATCTCCCACAAGGAAACCCTAGGCTAACAGGCATCATAAATCAGGCAACATTATCATGAAATCCTGAAGATCCCTAGCCTAGCACTAGCATGTTGTTCTAACAATGCTCAAAAACAAATATCATGTATGGTATTTTGGGGTTACTTACTGGCTCTGGCTGATCGTACCTCCGCGTCCTCCTTTTACTCATTTTGAAAACCGTTTTAAATTCTCTTTTGAAAACCCTCCTCGATTTGAGACTTGAGTCACACGAGTGTTCCTCCAATTCACTCAAACCAAGGCTCTGATACCAACTTGTAACGACCGAAAAATTCCAACCAATTTAAACTTTTCAAAAACAACCCGATTTCATTAAATTATTACAAAAAGGTTTTCAATACAATTAAATTAAAGTATTCCCAGAATCACATCACATCATAAACATGAGGAGCGGTACGATCATGCCTTCGCCTTGCCACGGTCTCCTGAAGAACCTGAAAAACATAAAACCACAACTGTAAGCCCGAAAGCTTAGTGAGATATCCCCAAAATACCAACCACATATACCATACACGCATAACATGCCATATCATATCCGATCACGGAACCACCATGCATTTCGGGTCTACTGTGCGACTGGTCCGCCGCACCGGCCAACAGTCCACCTAGTCCACCCTCCGAGTCTAGCCATATACATCGATTCTGCAGTGTGATTGGTCCGCCCGCACCGGGCCTTCAATCCACCTGGTCCACTCTCTGAGTCTACAGTATGACTGGTCCGCCCGCACCGAGCCTTCAGTCGGCCTGGTCCACTATCCAAGCCTCGGCACGTCTGGTCCGCCCTCTTGGGGCCTACAGCCTATCCGAACCACTCGCTGGGCCTTCGGGACAACCGGTCCTCCCTGGATATCTTGGCCTATAGCACAAAGCAGGACCTGCCTCAACCCAACTCCAGTCCAAACAACAATTTGCACATAAACATACAATCATATGACAACTCACAATCAACAAACCGATCAAACAGATAACATAACATATCATCATCCTAACCAGGATACCGACCTAACCGGTCACTGGCATAGCATCACCCTACATCTCAGGATACCGACCTCGACCAGGTCTCTAACATATACCATCCTAGCTACCAGGATGCAACATATCAAAGCAATATCATAACAAAAAATAACTGGATCTCAATCCGATAAAGGGCCGGCCTTGGTGCCTTAGACCCTATTGATATAGTGAGGATAACTCACCTCGAAATTGCCGACTGAACAAATAAACCCAAGCTACTCCAACCACTAATACGATCTCCAACACTGGCCAACACCAAGACACTGAACTCAAAACAATATTCAACAATTACCAAAATGCCCCTAGAAAATAACTGGTTAACCCTTGTCCAAAGCCAACCCCTGACTGACTCTACTCACCGAGTCATCCCAATGACTCGCTGAGTACGTATACACAGAATCTCCCCCATCCGCGGCTTAACTCGCCGAGTCACCCCAAGACTCGCCGAGTCCAGCAACTCTGAGTCCTTCCTCACTCGACTCACCGAGTCATCCCTTGACTCACCGAGTCACAGCTCAACTAGAAGAAACTTTGACCTCACGACCAGACTCGCCGAGTTCAAGAACAGACTTGCCGAGTCTAAGCCTATCTTCAACTTACTCGCCGAGTTGTTCTTCCAACTCACCGAATTCCAGACCATCTTCAAGCAACTCGCCGAGTACACCTTTGTGACTCGCCGAGTGCCTCTAGATCTCATCCCAAACAGAACCTTCCAGGCCATGCAATTGATCCAAAACATAGATCTAGCCTCCTACAACCCATCCATCACGTAAAGTGGCAAACTTTACGTGAATCCAAAGAGATCTAGGCATTTTACACTTTAGGGCTAGGGTTGGGACATGATGGCTTCACTAATCACTCAAGAATAGGGACTTTAATGCACTTTAGACCTCCTCCACTCCATATCTGAGGTAGCAACCTCATATCTACTCTTCAAACTCAAGATACCACAAGCTAAACCTCCCATACATTCCAAGAATAATGGATCTAGAAGAATAACAGCCCAAGAACAAGATTATACCTCAAAAGGAAGCCCCAACAGCAATGAAATCCGAATCTAAGCAAAGCCCCTTGCTCCAAGCCTCCTAACTCTCCAATATCTTCCTCCAAATCTCTTTTCCAAGGTTCAATTGCACTCCAATCCTTCACAATCGCGTTTCTAGGGTTTTCTAGACTTAAGGGAAGGTAAGGAGGCTGGGGAGAGGGTATAATGTCCTTTATATAGGGCTCATCCTCCGAAATTAGGGTTTTCTCCACTCAGCGCCTACTCGCCAAGTCCAGCCTCCGACTCGCCGAGTTGGCCACTTAACACGCGACCAAAATCGCGACCCTACTCGCCAAGTCCACTCGTGGACTCGCCGAGTTGCCCTTTCCAATTTACTCTTTTAACCCTTCAACTTTACTCTTGATATTCCGGGATGTTACAGGAGTAATGGGACTCGACGAGTGGTATGAGCAACTCGGCGAGTCCATAGCAATCTCCCAATCCTTGAAGAGGGAATCGACGACTTGTTCATACAACTCGGCGAGTTATAGACTGGACAAGTTCTTAAGTTGGAAATGAACTCGACGAGTTCAAGGAGGAACTCGACGAGTCGGATGAAGATGGTCCCGATGTTATGATTGAAGGAGAACCCGTCGAGTTATGTTAGGCTCGACGAGTGGAGACGGGTTTTTTGTGGGATTAGAGGAGCATGGACTCGACGAGTTGGTAGGCCAACTCGGCGAGTCAGGTCAACTGAATGTTGACTTTGACTGAGTTTGGACTGACCCTGTTTAGGGTTGTATTTGATATGTGTTGACTTGAAGGTTGTTGTGTAGGGATCGAGGAGTCGTAGGGAGTCGACTTGTGCGTCGGGGATATTTCAGACATTGCACGACATTGAGGTGAGTTACCTTCCAGTAGGGGTGGGTCTAAGGCCACAATGTCGGCCCACCAAAAAGGGGTGTTGATAAGATAATGGTCTTTGTGATACATATCTTGGACTGGTTATGTGATTTATCTGGATTATATGTTATGTGTTTAGTAGGGATTAGTTTCCCTATCAGTGGTCCATAGGACCCAAGGGTAGGTCAGTACCCGGATATGCCTGACTATATGCTTATATCTGTTGATTGCATGTTAGTAGTAGGGGGTGAAATAGTCCCTAGTTACCGGTTGAAAGATACCGATGATGGTTACCGGTTGAAAGATACCGATGAAGGTTACCGGTTGAAAGATACCGATGAATGTTACCAGTTGAAAGATACCGACGATATTGTGTGGTATGTGGTATGATGGGGGAACTCACTAAGCCTTGTTCTTACAGTATTGTTTTTGGTTTCAGGTACCTCTTCGTCAAAGGGGAAAGAGCCGGCGGCGTAGCGGCGCATCACGCACACTCATGTTTCCGCAAGAAGTTTTGGGACTGTACTATGATTTTCTATACTTTTGATGTTATGATTTAAAATACAGCATTATGATTTTGTAGTGAATGTTTATTGACAATGTTTTGGTAAAAATGTTTGCTAAACATGTTAATTCAAAGACGAAACTTTTGGCCTTAAAATTTGGGTCGTTACAGAAAGTGAGTTAAGTCATCTTATATTACGTTTCGAGGATAAGAAGTTGAATATAGAGTCTTTAGAACAAGAGCTTATAATGTCAAAAGATGAATGTATCATTTTGAAAGACAAATGTGAAATCACTTATTTTGAATGAAATGTCTTAATTTCTAATAAAAAAACATCTTAATGCTAAAATAGATGCTTTGCATAATTCCATTGACATTCTTGAGGAAAATAAACGGATGACTCATAATTTTCTTCATCCCTGGTCCAAAGCACCTGGTCTCGGAAGCGAGTTTCCGAAACCAATTGCTTGTCCCTTGAAGGAATTACAAAATCTGACATTTATGGGAGATGTTTCGAACATCAAACATTTGGACACCCACGTTTCTCCCTTGTCACCCCTTATTGAGACTTCTGACCACTTTGCGTCCTTGATTCCTGAGTTTCAACCAATTGTTGTCAAGTGTCCTGATTCCACACCTCTTCAGGCTCTAAAAAATTTGGACCTGAATCGGACCATGGAATTCCATCATAGTGTTTCAAATCACATAGATCATGTTCTGAAACAGAATCCTCCTAAAAGTGTGTTGTTTAGGAAATAATTCATGTGACAACCGAAACTGTCACCTCTGAGTTTGTATGGGCATCCTTAGATGACAACATTGAAACATCAAGCAATGTCTCCTATGATTCTTGTGAATCAAATTCCTTAGTAATCTCTAAAATGACCTTAGTGCCCATAAAGCCCAAGTTTGGAAATCCTTCAAGTGGTCAATCATCCAAGTCAACATCTGATCAAAGAAGGAAACCCTCCTTCAACTGAAAATATATCATTAGTTCTAAGAAAGAAGAAAAAAATGCTCTAAAAAAGGAAGTTAGGTCTAGACAAAACTCTAGATTTCTTGAGAACTCCCAAAGGATTGACTCTAGAAATAACAGAAAATATTTCTCTCATAATCAAAACACATTTAGTCCTGTTAAGATTCTCAAAAGACAATCTAATCTTCCTTGTCAGTCTGAACCTAAGGAAGTTATCAAACACACTCCTAAATTGCAGGCATCAAGTGCTCAACCTGTTCGAAATGACTCTTCTCAAACCTTTTCATCAGTTTTTATAGCCAAAGCAGATGGTACAATTTTCAAACCTTAATCCTTTTCAAAATCAAATGTACCATCAAACAAAGGAAGAATTTTAAAGAAATCAATTTCACAAAAATCTTCAAATAAAAAACTTGTTTTGAAAGTAAAAAATCCCTTGACTCCAGACGTACCCACTGCTCTGGAGGTCACACGTCCGAAGATGGTAGTTCTGAACCATCATGTCATTGAGTATGATTATTGGATATGAGAAAACAATGGGCTTTTGTTTGTTTCCCAAAAGAATTTCAAAGAAGTCATCTAATAAATCTGTTGTTCATAAGTCTCAGTCAAATCCAATGCAAGTTCCTATGTCCCAAAAACTCACTCAGAGCCTAAAAACTCCAATACTCACTAATTTTGTAGGCACTCTGTGCTTCGGAGCAAGAAATAATATGGTATATTGATAGTGCTTGCTCCATGTACATGACGAAGCAGAAAGACTTTCTACAAGATCTCAAACTTTCTCCGAATGCGAGCTATGTAACATATGGAAAGAAATCCAACTCTCAAATCAGAGGTTATGCCATCCTCACCAATGCAACTTCTCAATCTCAAACGTGGCATATGTAGCTGGTTTAAAGCACAATTTGATCAGTGTAGCACAACTCACTGATTCGAATCGTCATGTGGAATTTTGCAAGAAACACAACTATGTGATGTCCAAAGACCGGAAGGAATACTTTATCAAGTCTAACCTCAACAAAAACATGTATCCTCTTGATATCAACATGATCATTAGCATGCCTCAGCTCTGCTTCCTTTCAAAAGTTGTTCCTGGCGTCAGTTGGTTATGGCACCGAAGACTTGCTCATTTAAGTTTCAGATACAGGAATCACATTGTCTCTGGTGAGATGGTCCGAGGTTTTCCACTCCATAAGTTTGAAAATGATCACGTGTGTGTTGCATGTGAGTGTGGAAAACATTCTATGACATGTCAACCGATCATCATTGAAAATTCTATTTCGTAACCATTAGAGATTCTGCACATTGATTTGTGTGGACCATCAACTATAGAAAGTCTGCATCACAAGAAATACATTCTTGTGATTTTGGATGACTTTACAAGGTTCAGATAGGTCTTTTTCTTAAGGCGTATATCCGAAACTGCTACAAAACTCATCAATTTTATCAAAGGAATTGAAGTCCTCATCAAACTTCATGTGCAACGAATCCGAAGTCATAATGGTTCGGAATTTGTGAACGCTACTATCGACAATTTACTCATCGAGAAAGGCATTGATCACAACCGCTTTGCTCCTTACATCCCACAAGAAAATGGTGTTGTCGAAAGACGCAACAGAACCCTCGTCGAAGCTGCTCGATCTATGCTTAACTTCGCTAATCTACCACTCTATCTCTGGGCTGAAGCCGTGTCAACCGTGTGCTTCGCTCAAAATTGAAGTATCATCGATCGACGACTCAACATGACACCGTACGAAGCCATGAATGGTTGAAAACCAAGTATATCTTTTCTTCATGTCTTCGGATGCAGATGCTTCATAAAGAACAATCGTGATCAATTAACTAAGTTCCAACCAAAAGTTGATGAAGCAATTTTTCTTGGTTACTCCACAAAATCAAAGGATTATTGAGTTCTCAATCGACGAACTCAAGTTCTTGAAGAAAGCATTTATGTCACTTTCGATGACAATTTCGTTCAGAATTATGGTCCCACTCATGTCACCACCCACATTATGGAGTCTGATGCTCTTGGGATAGGATGTCTGAACCGCCAAAAGGTCTATGAAGTTGACTATAAGTCCCTGTTCGGACCCTCAGAAATAGCTATTGATTTGGAATCTCGATCAAGACACACCTCATCAGCCGAAGTTGCGGTCTCTCAAAATGTTTCCAGTACGACTCCCACATTTCCTCCATTTGATTCCGTACCATTTCAACCTTCACAGGTTGAGGAGGATAATGTTCAACCTTCCCTTGAATCAAATGTGGATGGATTCCAAGATGCAACTGCTGAATTCGACTCCAATCCTATCAACAACGATGTTGATGTAAATTTCTTCGATTTCCCATCTGATGATGATTTCAACCTACCCGGTTCCAAAGTTCAGGGGGAGCATCATCCAGAAGTTCAAACTATTCAGGGGGAGCAACACAACCCCATTGTTGATATAGGATCTTCTGCTGCTGAAGAACTTTCGGGACTACATGTCTGGACCAAGGATCATCCTCCCAACCAAGTAATAGGAAATCTAAACGCTGGTGTTCATACTCGTTCTGCTAGAAGTGTTCAAAATGAATGTCATTTTTTGACATTTATCTTAATGGTTGAACCCAAATCCATCAAAGAAGCTTTAGAACATGTTGATTGGATTACAGCCATGTAGGAAGAATTAGTTGAGTTTGATAGAAATGAAGTGTGGACTCTAGTTCCCCTTCCTTCGGATCACCCAATTGTTGGTACTAGATGGGTATTCCAAAACAAGTTAGACGATGCAGGAGTTAGCATCCGAAGTAAAGTAAGGTTGGTAGCCAAAGGATTTACACAGATCTAAGGACTTGATTACGATGAGACCTTTGCTCCACATGATCATCTTAAAGTCATCCGAATCTTTCTTGCTTATGTTGCTCACAAAGGCTTCAAGGTTTACCAAATGGACGTCAAAAGTGCCTTTCTCAATTGTGAACTTGATACTGAAGTATATCTTCAACAGCCTCCCAAATTCATCAATCTATCATTTCCTAACTACCGCTACAAATTCTGGAAGGCGGTCTATGGCCTTAAGCAAGCTCCTCGCGCTTGGTACGAGACTCTCACTGGTTTTCTCAAGTGTTCTAGTTTCCAAAGAGGAATTCTCGATCCTACTCTGTTCCGAAGGTCTAATGGAAAACATCTTATGCTTGTCCAAACTTATGTGTACGATATCATTTTTGGATCCACGGATTCATTAATGGTTGTTGACTTTGCCAAACTAATGATCAATTGATTCCAAATGAGCATGAATTGTGAACTAAGCTTCTTCCTAGGTCTTCAAGTTAAACAGATCAATAGAGGAATTTTTATTCTCCAAGAAAAGGACATTTCGAAACTTCTCAAGAATTATTCAATGGACACCTGTGCCTCAACTAAGGTACCTATGTGTTTCGGACACATGATCTTTTCGGATCCTTAAGGTGTTGTAGTTGATGAGAAGAATTACGGAGGAATGATTAGATCTCTTCTCTATCTCACAACAAGTCGTCCGAACATTATGTTTTCAACATGTTTGTGTGCCAGTTTCAAGTCAATCCAAAAATGTCCCATCTTTTGGTTGTTAAGAAAATATTCTGGTACCTCAAGGTACTAAGAATCTCGGAATCTGGTATCCAGCAAATGAAAGTTTCCTCCTTCAAGCCTATTCCGACTCAAACTATGGTGTTCTTCAACTGGACCGAAAGAGCACATCTGGTGGCTATCAATTCCTAGGTGGTCGTCTGGTTAGTTGGTCATCAAAGAAACAAAACTGCATTGCACTCACAACAGCCGAAGCAGAATACATTGTTGCTGCCAGCTGTACATCTCAAGTTCTTTGGATGAAATCTTAGCTTCTAGACTATAGTTACCGTTTTCAACGTGTTCCGATCTATTGCGACCCAAAAGGTGCGATTGCAATTTTGCATAATCCGTTTCAGCACTCCATGACAAAGCACATTGACATATGGTACCATTTCATAAAAGATCATGTTCTAAATGATAACATCGAACTTATTTTTCTTCCACCGATGATGAAATTGCTGATGTCTTTACTAAGGCATTAGACGAAACCAAGTTCAATGGTTTTCTGAACAAAATGGGTATGATGATGCATGATCCTCAATTCTTTCAAGAAGCTTGCACTCTCTGATGGAAACATCGAAAAGTATAGTTGATTCCGAAGAAAAATCATTTTATAGTTCGGAACTATTGTCTCTCAGAATGAAAAGGATCATTTATGTATATTTTGTTTGACCATCTCTTGGAAGTTTTAAGATGTACTACTCACCCCATGTCATGAAAGTCCAAAACCAATATAGTTACATTGGTACAATTTTGTCACCTCGGAACTTCCTTTATAAGGTCCTCTCAGAATTCAAATCCGGAACGGTAATAAATTCTTTCTATCCTTTGCTCCAGAAATCTTTTTCAAATTTTCATTCTGGACATCTGTCTCAAACATTTTTTCGGAATCTTATAATTTTCCCTTCGGAATCTGTTCAATATTTTACCCCGGAATCATTTCAAGAATTTGTGCTCCGCAATTTTAAAATCTCTCTATGGAATTTCAAATCTTGCTCCGGAAAATCATCTCAAAGTTTCACTTAGGACTCTTTCATTTTAAAAGTTATCCAGACCTGTTTTTCAAAGATGCTTATCACGTCACCCTTGAAATTCGTGCCACGTTTGCACGTTTTATAAAGCAAACATCCCATCGCCGTATGACAGTTTCTATTCTTTACTTTTTTCCATAGTAACCTTTCATAATCAACATACAACTCATCCCAAAAACGACAACACAATAAATGTGACCCATTTCCAAATCCGAATTTCATCATTGCCTTTTTCTACTCGACTCGTTTCCATCACCTATATAAACCCTTTTAAAACGTCCTTTATCTCTTTACGCGCACAAAACTCTCCAAAACTCTCTTATCTTCTTCTGTGTTCTTGTGTTCTTCAAGCACTCATCTCACCTGCAACAATGGTGTCGTCTTCATCTCTATCAAAAATCGATCAAACTACTCAAACTACTCAAAATGCTCGTAAAATTTTTGTCAAGAAAAGTCATCAAAGGGATCATCGTCTTCACAATCGTCTGAACCATTCCTCAGAGACATGACACAACTTTTCTCAATGAATCCCATGGATTTCGATGAACCCATAAGAGTGATGATCAAGTTCATTTTCTCATCATTCTATCTCCATTCCACTCACTAAAATCCCAGAACCGCCTCTTCCACTCCATCTTCTACACACAACATTCACAAGGATTAAGATCGACGATGGGGTTCTCGAAACCAAACTCACTGGTGATCACATTGTGCCAATCCACAAATCGACATTTCTCATATCAATCGGATTTAGGGAAAACCCCAAAGGTTTCCAAGTTCAAGAACCAACTGCCAAGGAGTTTCAATAGTTCCTAAACCACATAGGGTATGATCAAGAGTATAAGGCGAAGGAGTTCAAGAAGTCAATCGTTTCCGGTCTTTGGACCCTTCTGATGCACTTTATCATTCGTGGGCTGTTCGGAAAGCATGGTGGAATGGACACCCTTAGCAAGGAGTGGTTGTATGTATTTTACAGCATCTTCTGTGGAAAAGATAATGCAATTCATCTTCTGGAGGTGCTATGGCAAGATTTCTGGAAGTTTGCCATAAAGCGCAAAGACAATGAGATTTCAAACCCTAGGTTTTGGCCCCTGACTATCCAAGAGCTTTATAGAGAAAGGTCTGAATCTATCCTTGTCTCTACAATTTCGAAATAGGTATATGTCCCTTTCAAAATTGTTAAGAATTATCACATTCCGGACCAATCTTCTTTTGGACCTTTAAGACGTTTACCGAAACACATGTTGGCTATAATACCTTCCTGATCCATTCACTTGAAACATCACTTGGAGACTTCGGTTATGTACGACCCAGCACAACCTGCCCCTGTCCCCATTGAGCCCACTCCAGAAGAGGCACATCCTACCGTGTCTGGTGGAAAGATAAAGAAGTCAGCCAAAAGGAAGACTTCTCCCTCAAAGCCAAAAGCCAAAAAGAGAACTAAAGTCAGTTCCTCCTCTCAAAAGGATGAAGCCCATGACCCTCCGGCTGACTCTGGCCATCCGAACACCCCACCAACCCACTCATTCGAGGTACACCTCGATGTTTCAGAATCACAAGCACACACTTACGAGGAGTCTGCATATAATCCACCCTCACCTTCCCAAAAAGGTGATGCAGGTGTTGAAAAAAGATGCTTGCCCCTAGAACAAACCCACATGTCAAATTTGATATCCCAATTTCTTCCACACAAGCACAGTCCGGAACTCCTATTCCAGACCCCAAGCACTCGGAGGCTAGAGCAGTCCCTCCAACCTCTTGTGCCACAACTGGTCTGATACCCGGTAAGGGTACAGGACGACCAGGTGCTAATGACCCACAATAGGAAGATTATGTTGATAGGGCTCACACAAGGCATCCGGAGCTCACTCGATCTCAAGTTGAAGCCATTTTGATCGCAATGAATAAAAGAGTCATTTAGAGCAATCAACCCTTTATTGCTCCTACCGACGATGAAACTCATCTACGGTTCACTTATGGAGAAACTCCCAAGACTCCAAATCATGATTCTATTCATTCTGATCCGGATGAAGAACTTTCAGAAGAAGTGATGCATAATGATGATGGTGCTACTGTTGCTGCCACTCAGGTGATGCCCACTGTTCGATTTCAATCCAAGCCATCTTCATCAAAATCAGCTTTTGATTTCGGATCCTCCTCATCTACTCATGGTGATGAAACAGATTCCACTCCTAAACTTCATGATGATGCTGCTGCCAACAAGCTTGGACCTTCGGTTCCTCCAATCAATTCAGAACTCAACAAAAACAAGCCTCAAAATTTGAATTCGGACACCGGATCTTTCGCAGGCAATTATATTGATCCGTTTGCCCTTCTTTAAATCCAAACCAATGTCTTTGACACAATGAAGAAGTTTGATACCATTGAGGCTTCTGTCGCTGGGCTTAACACCAAAATCGATGAAAAAGTTTTCAGACTGGATTCTAAGATGGATGTCATTCTCTAATCCATGTACGAAGCCAACAATTCCGGACCCACCATTGCTGAACGTGAAGCTCAACTTAACCAGCTTATCTCTCTGCGACTCAAACACACCATCGAAGAAGTTGAACAAAAATATGATGCTTCTGTCGATCACTACTTGGATACAATCACCCGGATGCTGAAGGTACATGATGACCTAGTCGTTGCCACCAATGACCTCATCACAAAAACTCATATTTGTCATGAGAAATAGATTCAACGACTAGAGAAAGAGATTCGGAAGAAGGACGAAATGAACCTGATAATGCAGCAAGTTCTCCTCAAGCTTCTCAGAGCCTATTGGAACATTGTGGATGTTCCGAACAATAAGTTTGATGAAATATTATCAGTCCTTCAGGAGCTGTTTAATCATCTTAAAGCTCAGGCTCCCACTGCTGAAGCCTACAACACCCTAACCCTTCAACTCAAGACCAGCTTTCAGAAGGTGTTTGATAAAATTTCAGATTTGAAGGAGTCTCTTGTGCTTGCGCCGGCCGCCAGTTCCACCGTTGCAAGAGGGGGAAAAGGCTCAAGTCAACCATGGAGAACTGCCTCGGAATATCAGCTATGAGACGAAGACGAAAATTCCGATGATGAAGTTTAAGTTCTTTCTGGACTTCTAGGAAATGATGATGACGATGATGATGAGGATGAAGATTCACTTATCACAAATGCAGTGTTAGGTTTGCAAGCTCCAAGGAACTTCCAAGCTAAGGTGCTTACGGAGGAAGAGCAAAGAATTTGTTCCGCAGTTTCATGGCCATCTACACTGTCGGATGTTCTTAAAAGAAGTATTCAAATGGCTAAGGCTAAAATCAATTTAATGGTTGACGCCTTCCGGGCCATTTCATCCATGTTGCCACCAATCCCTGCTCCAAAAATTGTTCCGATTGATGAAGGTTCTCCCCTCCGGACTCCAGACGATATTCCAGAAGAACCTCTTCAAACTTCTGCTCCGGAATTCACCATTGATGAAAACATGAAACATATCATCCCGGCACTCAGCAAAGACAAGGGTAAGAAGCCCATCACTGAAAGCTATCAAGCTCACTACTCCTAGACCTCCACCAAAGAAAAAATTAGGATGGTCTCAGGAGGAAATCAATAAAGCTCTAGAGGAAAGCATATGGATTCAGGCGCTCAAAGATAATCCCAATCTGATGCGGGGTATCTCTCATCTATGCCGAGAAGGAATACTCCATGATTTGGACATAGTACCCTTCATGTACTATGACATCCTTACAAACGATTCTAAACAACTTGATCTACCTCTCTCTCCTTACAACAAGTTCTACATCAAATTTGCTCCTCTTCACCCTAATGATAATCCAGAACTGATCATCCGGATTGAGCGTGAACGACTGAAAACCTTCTACTCCAAGAATGCGTATCCTCAAAAGGAAGTGTGGTCGAGGAAAAGGATAACGAAGATCTTAGGGTTTGTAAGGAAGATTTTAACAAAATTTAAACTCAACAGCGTACTATTCTGGTATTACATCTTCCGGAATAAGCAAACCTATTGCACCATTACTGATGCCGATTTCCCTGCAATCAATCCGAACGACATTTTGACCATTGCTGCACACCTCCAGAGTCTTCAAAATGATGACCTCAGCATGGGAGCTTACCACGCTGCCTTAAGTTTCCTTAAGGATTATGTTACTAAATTTTGTCAATGCGACTATGAGCTGGCACACATGTTCGGAACTGAAAACTATCTTGCCAAAATCGACTACGTTCTGCCAGAAGCCAAGTTGCTAACTGAAGGGCCTATTGTTGAGCCGGTTCTAGGGTTTGTTTACAAGATAAGAAAGACAAACAAGAAGGACGTCTTCAGAGTCCTTGACAAACATCTGGTTCCAAATAGATCTCTTCAAAAATTCATTGGTTGTGCATCCAAGTCTGATGCTCCTAAACATGTCAAGACAAAGATTGTGAGTCAAATGCAGTGGTATATCGAAGTTAGAGATTGGTTATTCAGAGCATACACTTTTATCAAGGAAGAAGCAAACTGAGCTGACCTGATTGCTAAGTTCACTTACAGGGAGATTGTTGGAACCTAATGTGAACCTCTAGCATTCTCCAACCTTTTGACAGTTCCGAAGTCAGCCTCAGTTCCGAAATAGAATTGGTGCGGAATTAGTTTGAAGTTTGAAGAATAGCTTGTGTCAGGAGAAGAAGTCCAGTTGAAGATATTCCGAACGTAGTGAAGGCATTCCGAAATGGAAGTTGTGATCGGAATGACAATATGTCCGAATCAATATTTTGCCATATCTATTAATTGTATTTGTCTTTTAGTTTGATTTAACATGTCATAAGACTTAGTCTCTTTTGTCTAACTTAGATAATCAGAGTATCAGAAGTAACTCTATTATCCGGTCCTATGTATGTATTTGGTCAGTACGATGTAATCCGTTCTCCTATTTAAAGGAGCCTTTAATGTTAAATCAAACGACAAATTACTTCACTAAAGATAGACTATTTCTCATTTACTTCACTTGCATCTTTCTTTCAAATCAATTCTATTAAACATTCTTCTTGTTCATTTATTTCTTTACCTTGATCATTAACTTCTTACTTATCATATGAATTGAATGCTTTGTTGAATCTCCAACTTCAAGTCTTGACTGGTCTTGCCATACTAGACTGAAATCTTCTTTTAGTAGTAGACATTAATCTTAAGCATTAACTCAAGGTTTGAGTTTTCAAACCTTGTTTCTGCACAATCAGTTCTTGTTCTCATATATATATATATATATATATATATATATATATATATAGATATACATACATACAAAATAATTATGAGATTAAAAGGTTATAATTATCAAATATAAGGTAAAATATGTATATTGTGCTAGTTATTGGAAAGATAAAAGATAAAGATAAAATATAAAAGATAAAATATAAATACCTAAGATTATTGTGTTAGGGGGTTATTAATATTCATCCAAATGCCATGATGAAATTTGGCTTTCTCGATACGTATAATCGTTAATCTTGTAAGAGTTAGAAAGATATGTGTAGATCTATATGGGGATTGACAACCTCAACTACGATTGCTAGCTACAATCCCGACAAGATAACTTTCTTATTATTCAGTATTTGACGTCCGATAAAGCGTCGTGATGGGGAAAATTATTAGTAAAACAACATCGATTAGGGGGGGGGGGAGGTTGGGGATCATGGTAATACATTACAAAACCGTAGAGACGCCTTTGAATGGTAGATAAAATGCATTAGGATTTTTAGATATCCAACAAAGATAGTAAATTAGGATTAATATAATATTCTAAAACACAATAAGATAGGATCGTTAGATATCCTACAAAGATAGTGAATTAGGATTAATAATACATCCTAGAAAACAATATGGTAGGATTAGCAGAATATTCTAAAAAAATAAACAGGTGATATAATAAAACATAGGAAACTAGGAATCTAGGAAAGTAAAGATTTCTAAAAAAATTTCAAAAAAGTTTATTATACTTTTTACCTCAAAACCTGTGAACTCACCAATATCAAGTTGACGTTTTAAAAAATGGCATGTGTTCCTAGGATGGAGTATAGATCAAGTCAGGAAAGGATTATCAACATGAAGACATATATATATATATATATATATATATATATATATATATATATATATATATATATTCATTGAGATAGTTGATTAGGATTGATGCTCTATGATTTGTGAAATCTATGTACCGTTACCATTCGGCATTTTCCGCCCTCGGCCGGGGGGGGGGGGGGGGGGGGGGGGGGGGGTGACAGACGAACATGATGCCCTCATTCGCAACCGAACTTGGTACTTTATCCCACGTGATTCAACCCCGAACATCGTTGGACGTAAACGGGTTTTTCGTACCAAATTCAATCTGAATGGTATTGTCGATTGCCTAAAAGGTCGCTTAGTAGCTAAAGGCTTTCACCAATGACCATGACTTGATTAAATTGAAAATTTCAGTCGTGTCGTCAAACCAACATCTCTTCGCCTCATTCTTTCTCTATCCACCTCTCAAAATTGGTGTTTATGACAAATTGACACCAATATCATCTTTCTATAAGGACATCTCATAGACTCTGTCTACATGTCTCAACCTCCTGGGTTCATCGACCCACCTTTCCCTAATCATGTTTGTAACAAATTATATATACACACAAACACAAACATACATAAATAAGGTTTAGTTCATTTGAGAATAACAAATTATGTTTGAAGGTGTGAACAATTTCTAGCCGATGATCTTTGTGGTTGTGATCATATTTCTTAAATCATAGGTGGTTATAGGCGGTTGATTGCTGATATAAGCACATGCAGATTAAGAAATGTGATCACAAACACATGATTCTTAAAGATTAACGGTTAGAAATTGTTCATACATTCTCATGTAATTTTTTGTTCTCAATTGATCTTAAATATATACTTTGATAGTTTGGCGATTGGTTTGGTTTTAGTGTATACTTTTATAGCAATGTATTTTCCATTTGGTTTAGATCTTAAGTCGTTTATATCAGCGTACAATGATACTTGCTATATGAGGCTTGAATGATTGTGAAATGGTGTGGTGCTCGAAAATGGGTTCAACCTGGAATGTCATAAAACTCCAAAACCATAAACCGCACAACCCACAATTTAAAATGGAAATCCCGAAAACCCAACACAAATACAAAGCCGAACCCAATGGTTTTGCAAAACCAAAAAACAAAATGTCACAGGTTGGTTTCGTGTCGTGCTTGTTAAAAAGGAAACAAACTAAATTTCTTGAAATTTATAAAGAATTGGTTCAGAAGTCTAAATGAAGAATTTTGAGCTGCTAATATATACATAACTTTAATTAATTTTGTAGTGCTCGTAGAATGTCTAAAATTTGGGTTATATGATTGTTTTTCTTTTTATCATCAAGAAGAAATGGTATATTCAAATAAGGGAAAATTTCATTATCCTTATAAAATTTTGAATGTTACTTCTATTTTAATTACATATCCTAAGCAATTGGCCTGCGTGTATCACCTTAAATCGACAACCTCCTACCGTTTAGTGTGTTTTTACAGGTCAATACCTTTCTCGGCCTTTTGGCTAAGATCAAGTGTTTTTACAGGTCGTGCAATTCTTACCTTTTAAGAGTGGGTCTACGTATAAAAGGTGATATATATATATATATATATATATATATATATATATATATATATATATATATATATATATATATATATATACATATATATATATATATATATATATATATATATATATATATATAGGGTTAGGTTCATTTGAGACCACCTATATTTTGTGAGACCGTAAGACGCATTTTTTTTATTTTTTTTTAATTTTTTTTAATTTTTTTTAATTTTTTTTAGTTAATTCAAGTTTCAAAAATAATATTTAAAAAAAGAATTTTTTGATTTTTCCATTTATTTTGCATTTTAAAATTATTTTTAGAATATATACAGTGTAATATTCTATTTAGAATATTTCACGTATTTTTAAAAAAAAATGGAATTTTTTTTTTATTTTTTTTATTTTTTTTAGTTAATTCAACTTCCGAAAATAATATTTAAAAAAAGAATTTTTAGATTTTTCCATTTATTCTGCATTTTAAAATTATTTTTTAGATTATGTCAGTATAATATTCTATTTAGAATATTTCACGTATTTTTCAAAAAAAAAAACGGAATTTTTTTTATTTATTTTTTTATATTTTTTTAGTTAATTCAAGTTCCGAAAATAATATTTAAAAAATGAATTTTTGGATTTTTCCATTTATTTTGCATTTTAAAATTATTTTTAGATTTGGTCTCACGGTCTCATAAAATTAGAATAGTCTCAAATGAACCTGAACCTCTATATATATATATATATATATATATATATATATATATATATATATATATATATATATATATATATATATATATATATATATATATATATATATATATATATATATATATATATATATATAACTTGGTGACCCATTAGTGGGAATAAAAAAATGAATGTGAAACCATGATCTCATTACAGAAACGATTTTTGAAGCCTTTGAATAATAAGTGGTTTTAACCTAATTAAATTGAGTTAATATTAATCTTTAATACGAGGAGGGTAGTTTAATAATACCATGTGGAATTTTGAGTTTTAGATAAAAAAAATAATATTAGATTAGTTTAACCTTAATTAAAATATATACTAATATGATTTTGAATATTGATGTGAATTATATATATATATATATATATATATATATATATATATATATATATATATATATATATATATATATATATATATATATATATATATATATATATATATCTAACATAATAAATGAAAATCAATTTTGCCAAATGTCATGTTCTTATTGAATTTGACACATGTCATTTTTTAAGAATTTTTGAATTATTCTTTTTTACACTTCATTTTCTTAAATTTATTTTAGTGAGATTTATATATGTAAAGTAGATCATTTTATTAAATTTCATAATAATTGTTCTACAACCTTTCAAATATCTTACATTATTATTCAATTACTTACTTTAGTTATTATATTCATTTTATTTATGTAAAATTATTACTTTAAAAATATGTGATGCTTATAATTTTACACTAAATTTTTTTTATAAACTCGTGTAATACACGGGTCACACACATAGTATATATATATATATATATATATATATATATATATATATATATATATATATATATATATATATATATATATATATATATATATATATATTCTAATAAAAGAATAGGTTTAATCTCATATTGACAAATGTAATGCAATTAGAACCCTCATTAATGTTATATATCATTTATCATGCCATTTGTCAACCTATTAATTATTCATTTCAAATTTCAAATTTTAAATTTGTCACTCTAACTTTATTAAATTAATAATTGATTATTCATTTTAAATTTCAAATTTTAAAATATCTTTCTTTAATTATATTAAATTAATAACATTAGATTAAAAAATATAATAAAATTAATATAAATTATAAAATGATATAACTCCACGTATTTATTTAAATCAACGATTATAATTTTATATAACTAAAAAATATCTCTTAAATAATAATTTATTTAAAATAATTGATTAATAATTTTGATTTTTTAATACGAAAATTTAATTAATTTTATAACTGTGGTTATCACGGGTTATAAACTAGTGTGTGTGTGTGTATATATATATATATATATATATATATATATATATATATATATATATATATATATATAGGGAAGAGTTATATGGAAAATGAATGATTAGGGAAACACATATTTGAACCAATGAAAACATGACAACACATCACTTCCACAATAACTTCCACAATACATTACTTGTAAAGAAAGAAATGGACATTTGTCATTTGATTATTGGTTCCGGTAGATATTGTCATAGTTATTTGTTTTCCATAGAACTCATTCCTATATATATATATATATATATATATATATATATATATATATATATATATATATATATATATATATATATATATATATATATATATATATATATATATGGCCGGCCCAATACATGGGCAAATAGGGCTAAGGCCCAGGGCAGCAAATTTTTTGTGGGGTATAAGTTTAGTCCAATCATTTATAATATATGTAATATTGGTTAGAAAAATTAGCCCAGTATCTTGTAAGTCTGATTTCTATAGTGTGTCGTGAGAAGGGAAGCAAGGGCGCGAAACAACTCAAAAGACTGGCCATCGTCAATGGCTCCTTGAAAAACGAAACGTCATTCGATATATGCCTAGAACCACACCCATGTGTTGTTGATTGGAGAACTCAATGCCTAGAAATACATTCATTGATTTCAAATGCCATTATTACTTTTTCTAATCGTCGATCTCCTCCTCAATAAGAAGTAAGAACCGATTTCTCTCTGAACATATTATGCTTTCAAATTTCTCACTTATCAGTCGATTACATAGATCCCACAGCGTTTATGAGCCAATCTTTGATTTTTAAATACTCTAATTTCATTAATTTCAAGTTCTGATTTTTCTATTTCTTGACTTCTCACCACCTCCTGTTTGTTGTGAAGCCTTTCAGTTTTCTTAATGTTAGCTCATATGGAGACCGCACTTTGCTAATGGGTGAATAAATGCTGTTAGATATTGGTGAGTAATTTTGAAACAAAAAAAATATTATCTCAAAGAATTGAATAGGCCCTACTGTGTCACACCCCCAAACCAGAAAGGCGGAATCGTTCGAGGGCGGATGACTTCATGTAGTATCGTAACAGTTAAATATATAGTAAAGAAAGTAAAACAACCATCATATATATATATATATATATATATATATATATATATATATAATTTAAAGGTTACATTGTTGAATGATACTTGTTTCAAAACAAATTACAATACGATGACAAAATGAGTTTTAAAACCGACGCCTTAGCATCACTTCTCCAAAAGCTGAAGTTTACCTGTATTATTGAATCCCTGAGAAATACAAGTAGATTTGAAAGAGTAGATCAACATTTAAGTCGGTGAGTTCATAAGTATTTAATGTCAATGTTTATATAAATTTGAATGAAATTGTTTGTAGATGTTTGAAAACTCCTAGAAAATCCTATATTTCCTACTAGTATAAAAGTAGTCTTCTACCAAGACCTGACTGTTTTGAATGTTTGCTTCTAGAAATCCAATATTTTTCCATAAGTGTGTGGTAGTTTAAAAGTTCCAAAACTGTAATGCGATAGTGTTTTTCATGCCTAGAATAGTAGATTTATGTATGTATAAAATCACTAAGGCATTTGATAACCCCGTAAATCAATGTGTTTTTAATACTCCATGTAAGTTTTATAACCATGCTATTGACCCAGACTGCCTGTAACAACGTTCTTCAAGCGTTGGAGTGTTATGACGTTTGTCACCCCAGATCTGCCGGTCTAACTGTAGCTAACAGTTCAGGTGCAGGATTGTCAATCATGTATAGATCTATACACAAGTATCACGCTCTCCTACAAGAGATTATAGTATATAATTCAGGGCTTTAACTGCATAATTGAAAGTACGTGAAGTTTGAATATCTCACAAAACTTAGCATCAAATAGATTTACGTATGAAAAGTCCATTTGTTCTTGTACATGAAAGTATTTCCTTGATATATTACTTATAGTATGTAAAATCTCATGATTTCCTTGTAAACTATACCTATTATAGTTTTTCCAAAAGTGTGTTTCGTTTGTATAGTAAACCCTAGTGTAATGTCGACTTTGTATATAAAGTATAACCTTTGTAATAACATTATTGAACATTTATACTCAAAATATAAATATAGAGTTTGATATTTATATAACAACATGTTTTATTCCATAAGGACAAAGTGTTATCGTGATACTTTGCACGAGAACGTTTTCGTATGATAGTTATAAATCACGTATGATTGATTATATATCAAAAAGTATAGCATAAGATTGATGTTTTTCACACGAGGATAACCATGTGTTTACTTGTATTCCCCCTAAAAGTATTTAAAAAGCATTTAAAATGTATTTAAAGTGTGTTTGTAGGGGTATGAACTCACTTGATAGATTGAAGATGGTGAGACGAAAACCAAGCAGAACTTCGACTTGAGAAAGTGGATTTCTCAGGAATCTCGGGAGTGTAAAACCTTCCTTCAAAACTTGGATGTGAAGACTGGGGCTTCGGGATGGCTTCGAGGGTTTAAATGCAGAGGTTCGGCACGAGAAAGAGAAGAACTGAGTATTTTAGCCCGGAACCCTCGCATCCTATTTATAAGGGTGCTGAACCGCCTCGGTACGTTGGGTGTACGAGGTTACGCGGGGCGTACCGGACGTCACTGCTTACGTACTTCGCATCTGATGGCCGATGGGAGAGCCTGTTTCCCGATGGGACAAGGCTCTTATCCTCTGGTACGCAAGGCGTAATTGAGTTTTCCAAACTTCTGAATTGTGTAACTTTTGCATACGAGCTCCATTTTTCGCGTTCTTTATATCCACGCGTAGGTGAGACTGCACTCTACAACTTTCATTTAGATTTCGTTGGCAAATTTTGAATTTATTTTTAATAAATTGTTTTTAACAGGTCGGGACACAAAAACTCCGTCATAAATCCATAACTTCTTCATCCGGCGTCCGTTTTCGTCAGACTTTTTGCCGTTGCGCTACTATTGTTGAGATCTTCGATTCTCATTTAGTTGTTTCGGCCAAAAATCTCTCGATCTCTATTTCGAGTTCTTAACTGTCTACTGCTATATCTGAACTTAGAAAATTCATAACTTCTTTGTTATAACACGGATTTCAGTGTTCTTTATATTTTTGGAAACCTTATTACGATATCTATCATTTTATGAAATCCAATAGAGGCTTTTGAACATTTTATTATTAACGCTAATTTCATTATATCAAAATAGATTATAATTCTTGACTTTTTAGGTTATTACATTGATTCGAAAATATCGGGTTGTCACATACTGTTATCTTTTTCTAGTTTAAGATTCGAGATTTTTCAACAAAATGTTTTTCCAAACCCAAATAAATTACGAGAGGTTCTCTACGTATTTCCTTTCAAATGATACATTTGACATTTAAAATAAGTTTCTTCATGAATTATGATGAATATATATTTTACACCTGTGATTTGATGATTGAAAGCTAGCAGTTTATCAAGTACAAAATCAACAACATGGTCTTAGTTGGTTAGCTAGCTACAAAAGTTTAACTTCAAAATTGCCTAGAACTACTTTGAATTTCTATTAACAAATGTCATTTTCCCTTCTTTTTATCATATGATTTGATATTTATTGTTGATGTGTCTAATAAGTGCAATGATGTTGTATAAATCTCTTTTAGCTCATATTGTCAAGGGATGGGATTTTTCTGATTTGATAGTTCAATGCCTTCCTTCACTATTGATATTTCAGACTTGATCAAGTTGTTCACTTTAAAGATCGTGGGAGGGTAAGCACTTCATGATTACTTCTATGATGAGGCATGACTAGGTTTTATGATCCTTAAATAGTATTAAAGTTGTATAGAACAATTTAACATGTGGTTTTTAGTCTTAATGAGATTTTTAGTTTGTCTAAATATGATTTTATAAATAAAAAGATGTGTTTAGTTTGTTTTATATTTTGTTTTACATAGTTTTTGTACATATATAGGGGCATTGTTAAGCCTCATGGCCCAGGGCAACAAAAACCAATGGATCGGCCCTGTATGTATGTATGTCTGTATGTATGTACGTATGTATGTATGTATGTATGTATGTATGTATGTATGTATGTATATATATATATATATATATATATATATATATATATATATAAAATTTGGGCAAATCATGATAAAGTCTAAGGTATAGCATATATGATTTTGGGGGTTGCAAGCCGGAAAATTAACACTAATTGCCCTGAAAAATTTATCTGAAAATTTAAATCCCTCTGTTGCGCCACCATATGATTTATTTTTAGTTTAACATAAGTTCAGGGCTGGCCAAGGATATCACAGTCATGGCCCATGGCTAAGGAGATCGGTTTGTGAACCAAAGCGAACAGATCCGGAACTTGAAAATATTGAAACGGAAAAATGTAAATTGAAGGAACCAAAAACCACATCTAAGTTCCATTTTGTTGGGGTTTCGGTTCCCATTAGTTGGCACATCCTAATGTTAGCGGCACGTAGAATAAGGAAGACTAAACTGCAAAATTGGTCCTCGTGGTTTCACAAAATATGTGGATAAGGTCTAAAATATTTCCGACTTGCATAAAAGGTCCAAAATCTAAAATTTCCCATGGATTTGGTCCCTGATGGATTTGAAAAGACTATTTTACCCTTATCATTTACTTTTTACATATTCTTTTTTGTTTATTTTAATATTTAAATAATTATAAGAAAATAGAAAATAAAATCTCACCCCACCCCTCTCCACCATACCCACTTTCACTGTCCCTTTCTTTTTTACTCTCTTTTCAGCCTTCTTCTTCATCACTTTTCTGCAGACAAAACTGCAAATTTGGTCCTTGTGGTTTTCAAAAATCTTTGGATGGGGTCCAAAAAGTTTCCGACTTGCATGGAAGGTCCAAAATCAAGGTTTTTCTGGATTTTTGGTCCCTGATACATTTGAAAAGACGATTTTACCCTTTTCATTTCTTTTTCTATTTTCTTTATTTATTTTGGCATTTAAATAATTAAAAACAAAAAAAACAAATCTCTCTCTCTCTCTCTCTCTCTCTCTCTCTCTCTCTTAAAACACCCTCAAAACACCCACCCACCCACCCCTGTACTCTCCATCACACCCGCTCTTTTGACTCTACCATTCTTCTTCTTCGTCATTATGCATCTGCAAATAAGATTGAAGAAAAACCTTGCTGCAATTTGATCCCATTTCGATTTCCCCCAAGTCCATATAGACTCATCAATGGTCTTCCATTAAGATACTTGTGGGTGACCCGATTTTGCTTCCTTCCCTCTGACCTTTCTCCTTCTATCTTCCAAATCCAAATGGGGTTTTGACTATCACTACCTCTATTGCCCCCCAAAAAAATACATCAACTATTAGGGCTCATGTATCATCTTCCTCCCTCATATGTTAAACGTCGTAGGTAAGGAACTAACTAAACAATCAATCCTCTTGATTGATTGAACAGGAGAGCAATAATAACAAGGTGGAGAATCGGACTTACAGGGTCTCAAGGGGTGACGAGGCTGGTTGGAGATGTGATTGACGGAAGCAGTAGCTAAAGACAACGGTGGTTCACAGCAACGACGACGTGGTGGCAGGGGCTGCTCCGACTACTTTTGTTGCTTTGTTTCCAATGAGCTCAACGAGAGGGAGGGAAGGAAGAGGATGGTGGTGGAAACCGCCGAAATAAGGTCGCGGGGACTGTTGGTCGGTAATCCAAGGAAGAAGGGGGTGGAGTTGGGTGGTTCCCGGTGACACAACCCCAAGAACGACAGGGAGGCTGTGGTGGTGGTGTTTATGGGTGCTTGGGTTCAAAAGGTTTTTTCATTTACCCAGTTGAATTCGACAAGGAGAGAGAGAGAGAGAGAGAGAGAGAGAGAGAGAGAGAGAGAGAGAGAGAGAGAGAACACTGGGTGGGGTGGGAATACTTTTTTCCCTTTTTCTATATTTTTTAATTAGAACAACATTAGAATAATTATAAAAAATACAAAAAAGAAAATAAAAGGGTATAATCGTCTTTTTAAGTTTTTTTGGACCAAAAACACAGAAAAACCTTGATTTTGGACCTTCCATGCAAGTCGGAAACCTTTTGGACCCCATCCAAAGGTTTTTGAAAACCACAAGGACCAAATTTACAGTTTTGTCCTTTTCTGCAAATCGAAACTCATAAATGCATATGAACAAAAAGCCATTTTAAACAAAAAACCCAACTAATCTCAGATAAATCGCTTGGATATATGTCAGCAACCTTCATCCTCTTCATTTCATGTCCTTTAACTTGCAAACAGAAGAATGAGGTGGGTTTTTTAATCTAAAGAAGGATATGTTTTTCTCATTTAGTATTCATCCTTCTAACATGAGTTTCAAAGATATGGGATGTTATCTCCAAAAACTAGTAATATATATTTTCTGGTTTTTCATCCATTTTTCAAGTCTGTGATGAACAAATTGGAGCGGTAATAATTTATCAAGGATGAATAAAGGGATTGGAACCAAATACATCGACCTTATATTGAAAAAATGGATCGTATCAGGAATAACCGAGGTTCGAGAACCCTTCTGTAGTCATCCTTCTTGGGTATCCTTCTGTATTTTGATTCTTTATGTTCCTTTCTTGGTTAAGATGTTTGGTGTCGTTCCATTGGGTTTCAATAAATGGGTTTTTTCATCTGCGTTTCAACACTTGTCATCATTTTTCATGAACTGCTCAAGCTCCTCGCAAGGACTACAAAATCATTTTTGATGATTTTGAAACATTTTAAGCGTTTTAGAACCACCATTGATTTCACTCCCCATCCTTAACAATCGCAAATGGTCTTATTTTGTATTCTTTGCTTCTCACTCTGCAGCTGCATTCTCGCGTCTTTGTTCATAAATCCTCGCACCATGTGGGAGGCATTATTTTGACGAGCATTGTTGATTTTCCGGTGGATCTAAGGTGGAGATGGAGTGTGGTGTTGGTGATGAAATTAAGATAAGGGGAAGTGAATCTATGTGGATCTGGTTTTTTTGGGATAAGAGAGAGAAGGGGGAAGAAGGAAGAGGGGGGTTGGATAATTTTTTATTATTAAATTTCAAATTAAAAAAGAATCAAAATAAATATAAAAAATGTAAAAAAAGAAACTAAAAGGGTAAAAAAGACATTTCAAATTGTTCAGGGACCACATCCACGGAAAATTTGTAATTTTAGACCAATGGTACAAGTTGGAAATTTTTTGGACTTCATCCGTATTTTTTTGCTAACAACAGGGACCAAATTTGCAGTTTAGTCAATAAGGAAAGATATGGGCACGTAGAACAGAAGACGAGGAGACAAATCAGGCTATTCCATTCATTTGCCATGTTTTACGCCTATAATCCTATCGTCCTGCCAATCTGTATCAAGTGTGCTATGCTTTGGAGTCTAAATCAAAAATAAAAATCGCCATCTCCTCTATTCTAGTCCTCTGTATCTAAGCTCTCACGTCTTAATTCTCACGATTCAATCAATAGTCTTTTTTCTCTTTGGCTTTGGAGTTTGGAGTATTCAAAATCGCCTTACCAAGTTATCAGTTGCATATGCCTGCGTTTTCTCTACAATCTCCGGTAATATCAATTTGACAATTTACGATTTCCCGTTTTGCTAATTAAATGTTTTTATGTCTTGACTTTGCCCTAGAGCCTTGTACTCACTTACATAAAGTATTAAAGGCATAAGTTTTCATAAGATCCTGCCTATGCATTTTTGTGTGACCAATTCTGATTTTGTTTAATGTATTAATGTGATGTCAATGTGAATTACTAATTCTTGTTTTCTGTGATTTAATTAATAGTATTCATACTCGATATTTATTTCATTATTTGGATCACCTTCTTAATTAAATGCCACATGAAGCTTTTATTTAGTTCTCATAAACGAAATTTTAAACTATTAATATTTTTGATGGTTTGAGATAACGGGTGATTGATAAGTTGGAATTTGTTAAATGTACGATTTTATCACCCTGTGACTTGTGTTGTTGGGATTTTTGCAAGTGCTTTATGTTTTTGAAGATTCATATGGATGTTTTTGCAAGAAATGCATTCCACATCATTTTAGATGATCAATCTTGCACATTTTAATGTCTCTTTAGAGAATAGTCTATAAAAAATTGTGCATTTAGCGCATTATTGAGTAATTCTTTGTTCCTGCGTTAGTAACACAGGAAGATAAAGAAAATTCGGAAAACCTTTCGTGTGATTGGAAGAATCCCACGAGCAGATGTAAAGACTCCTAAACCAGCAAAGGTTTGTGAAAAAAACAGAAAAAAGACTTTGTGGAGTCCCATAAAGATGCTACTGAAACCTCCAAGTTCCTTCCATTCAACAAACTTAGGTATGTGTACTAGTGTCACCTCCTTGTGCACTATATATAAACAAACTCATTGATTCATTTTCTGCAGAACAAGCAACTCCAAGAAAAAGACAACCCACACACACTGAAAAATGATAGGGTGGGATGACATTTACAAGGTAATAACGTCAATGTTTCCACTCTATGTGGCACTAATGTTAGGCTATGGCTCAGTGAAGTGGTGGCATATGTTTAATCCCGACCATTGTGATGCAATAAACCAGCTCAATTGCTACTTTATCATGCCTCTCTTCCAATTTAACTTCACAACTCGCGTCAATCCATATAAAATGAACTTCCGTTTCCTAGGGGCAGATGCCATCTCCAAAGCCCTAATCATCATAATAATATCATCATGGGCTAAGTTCACTACGAAAGGAAACTATCCGTGGTCAATCACAAGCTTCTCTTTGTCAAGCTTGAGTAATACACTTGTTGTAGGGGTGCCTCTTATTCGAGCAATGTATGGGACATTTGGTGAAAACCTTGTCATCCAATACTCCATTTTGCAATTCACAGTGTGGATTATAACCTTACTGTTGATGTACGAGTTCTGGAGTGCAAACAAATCGTTTGATGATTCGGTATCAGTCACAACAAGGGATCTGGAAGGAAATAATGAAGAGGTTACCACACCTACAAGACCATCTCTTCTTATTTTAATGAAGATTGTGGGGCTAAAACTCGCTAAGAACCCTAACTCCTATGCATGCATCCTTGGTCTTGCTTGGGCGCTAGTATCCTACAGGTAACTTAACTTGTTTAATTTGTAAACAGATTGAGTTTGTTTATCATGTATTATTATTCTAAATAGATTGCAATTGCGTACATATCTACTCCAGGTGGGATTTGAAAATGCCTAGCATTGTGGAAGGATCAGTATTGATAATGTCTAGAGCTGGTTCAGGTCTTGCCATGTTTTGCATGGGTGAGAATTTTCACTTCCTTTCATGGCACATTAATGCATTGCTAATCCGATTTATAACATTAACATCTCCTTCCTTTCTCTATTCACATGAACAAAAAAATGAGATGCTAAGCTTTTAGTATGAACATGCAGGATTGTTCATGGCATTACAACGAAAGATAATTGATTGTGGTGCAACCTTAGCGGCATTTGGGATGCTACTGAGGTTTGTGGTAGCACCAGCATCGATGGCAGTTTGTTCTCTTATTGTGGGTTTACGCGGTGATGTCTTATGTATTGCCATCATTCAGGTAAACTTAAAATCAATCTATATCATTTACTCAACAACTGTTATGAGATCGGTTTTCTCAGTGGAGTTTTTCTTTACCACCAAAGAATTTACTTGTACTTTAATAGCTAGATTATAGGATCATTTTCATATAACCTTAATCAAACAGTTTTTTACGTACAAAGCACAAACATATTTAAATAGAGAGGAGCTTGGAGATAAACACAACAAACCACTCCCAACCAAGATTACTACATGGGTTTAACCAATTAATATCACTACATTTCGTACGTCTATTAATCCATAGAAATGAGAAAACTTGCACCTCATCCGCAATAAAGTTGTGTGAGGAAACCACCTCAGTATGAGCCTTTAGAATTCAGATTTTCCAAATAGCCCACACGCAGGATAGGACTGCACCTTGAAGCAAGTAGCTTGAGGGACCAAGAGACGGAGATCTTTTGCCATGATAAAAAGGCAGCCGATACTTCAAATACTAAAGGATTCGAGGTGTAACACCTTCAAGATTAAGCTCCAACTGATGGGAGTCATGGGACATAATTGAAAGAGATCGTCTTCAGATTCATACTAATCCTCACATATTGAACATAAATTTGAAAAAATGACAATCCTAGAAAGAATGTTTTATTTCTCTTAGGACTAGTGAAGAGAGTTTATGGGGTACAAACCAATAATAAAGTGTTGATACACTTCACCCAATCTGAGGAGTCATCTAGTAGAAAACTCGATCATGGAGTACCTGTTAATTTAAACCGAAGTGGTTGATGAATGCAAGCAAGCTCTAACCCATCTACCCCACTTTGTACCAAGCCCATATGTGTCATTGAGCCGTCCAATCTCCAAATACTCCCATGATATAGTGTCATAGGATTCTTCTATTTCGACCTAAAACCACAACACCTTTTTTGGTTATACACCACACAACGAATTTCATTTAGAATCAAGGGTCCGTCTAAACACATGGCATGGGTTAGATGGAATAAATTGTTGGCAAAGAAAGATAAAGGGGGTTGAGGAGTGGGAACCTTATTTTTCTGTTTGCAAGGGTTATGCTCTCCAAATGGATTTGGAGATTCAAAATGGAGAATGATAACTTGTGAGTTAGTGTAGTTAAAAGTATACATGGTGTAGATAGGGCGCCAAGTCCAATTTAGATTAGAAGATCCCTTGTTAGCCCTTCGAAATGGTTGTCTAGTTTCTTAAAGACAAAAACATAGATGTAATAGTGCTTATGTTAAAAAAAAACTTGGAGACAAGAAGGATACAAACTTTTGGTTAGACCCTTAGTATTGCAAAATTCCACTAAAATCATTTACCCTATAATTTTTGCTCTTGATTTGCTTTTGATGGATGGAGGTGAGAGATGGAGCCTAGAAGGATGACATGACCATGTAAAAAGAAGTTTTGGAAAGTAATGAAAAGAGAGAGAGATGCCTGCTAATGAACCTATGAGGCAAGTGGGATAGATTGTTGTTCTCAAGTACCATTGATGAAAAACTTCTGGTTACTTCTTCTAACTGCACAAACCAGATCAAGATGATTCCTAACGAAGTTAATATTTTGGTTGGCGACTGAATCTTGAGGGAATCCCCAAAAAAGCCCATATTGACAGAATTGGCCTTGACATTGACAATATCTTATGCCCCATCTAGGAAACTCATGTGGATACTTCTAGTCATTTGTTTTTCGGGTGTGCCTTCGCTAAGGCGGTTTCTTCTTAAGATCAACGTTTAGTGGAACTTAAGGTTCCAAATGGCACAAAGAAGTCTCTGAATCCATATCTATAAGATATGGGATGTAAGAAACTACATTATGTCAAACATGCTAAGAGGTTATTGTGACTCAGTATCATTCAACAATGTGCTTAACTCTCTCGCTTCAATCTCGAGTAGAAGTAAAAAATTTCAATTTAGATTGGGGCTCTTGATTATGCTGCCTCAACATAGATCATAGTTTTTTGTGATGCTCATTGTTTTGCAAGTTATTGGTTAGGCTTTTTTGAAAGCATGAAAAACTATGGACTTAGTCTGTCATATTGTGTGATTTGATCAATCGAGTAAAGGTATTCTTTGTTCAAAACCTTTGGATCAACCATAGTCTTACCCATAATACTACATACATTGAGGCTTCATTTCTAAAATTAGGAATCCCTACCATTGGCATGTGAAGAAGTAAAGACTTGATACACATTGCAATCAAATGTTCCTAACTACCACCATTTGAATACTTAACTCTAAAACCTCTTTTGCAATTGACATTAAATGACCAGGAGTTTTTTCGTATAAAACACATGAAGAAACGAGTTTTGAAATTTCAATCTTTTAGAAGTTTAAATGAGAAGGAATGTGATCCAGATTTAAACGTTATAAGAAAGTATTACTAAAACAAAGCAGTTAAGGGCAAACTTTTAGATTATTGCATTGATTATGGAGACCCATAATAAAAGCCCGAACATTAATTCTTTTTATGAAGTGACCGGATCCCATTAAGACAATATTTGTGGTCAGAAAAAAAAATAGTGATTACTTGCTAGTTGCTACCATAGTCTCCCTTCATGCTTTAGGAATCACCACCCTGATTTTGCTAAAAATGCCATGTTCTTTTGTGTTTTAGACTTCGAATTCCAAGGCCTTCATATTTCTTAGATGATAAGGACTTATTTCATGTCACCCATGTAATATTTTGTTCCTCCAAAGACCCCATACAAAATTTAATCCAAGTCTAGAATAATACCGGTATGTTAAAGGTTGAGAAATAATAAACACTAAGACTTTACAAAGTGTTAAATGACCCTTAATGGAGAGATTATGGGCTTTCTAATTGTATACATTCTCTTTGAATTTTTTGATGATAGAGACCATGGGGATGATATTTTTAGTGAGATCCTACCAAGGAGGCCAACATAGGTTAGTGAAAATAAGAAAGCTTCGTAATTTAGCCGGTGCGAGCCATAGAAAGCACCTTTGTGGGATGTGTGTCAACACCAATAATAATGCTACTTTTTGACCGCGCGATCCACCTTAAGCGATGATGCTAAATAAAGAAACTAGTAATATGGGAAAGATTGAGGGAATTATCAAGTGACCAATAACCCAAAAAAGGTATCTTCCTCATATTGTAGTGAGATATATAAATGTTTATCGATGGAGGACAAACGCCCTTGAATAACCCTTTTCCTTTTCCTTATTCCAAAAACAAATTAATGCCTTCTACTAGTCAAATGGAAGGAAATGGGTTGACAAACCCTCATGTCATAAAAACTCTACAGTTTGGGATCCATTTACTAGCGCTAAAATATGAGCACACATAAGGCCATTAGACATCTACTATGTAGTTATCGTGGTCGGAATTTTAAAAACGGTCACATGCCGCTATTTGAAATCACAATTATTGCGGTGGTATAGTAGTGGTATAACGGTTTTGTAATATTATGTATAATTGATATTATATATTTATACAAAATGTATATATTAGATTATTAATACTATATAGAATTAATATCATAAAAAATCATATAAAAACATAACATAATCTATATATAATATTTTAATATACTAATATGGAAACTAAAAAGTGTCAAAATGTCATTGCAGCTCAAGTCGTTCGTAGTTTCTAAGTACTGAAACACACAAGAAAAGGGAAGTTGTCATTTGTTGCTTTGTAGTTTATAATTAATTATATTTATTATTTGGACTTATTAAGACAAAAAATGTAGTGGACTATTTAAAAAAAATAAAGATTTAATATTGAAATAACACATAATCATTTTTTTTTTCTTTTTCAAAGTAGCCCAATATGTACGAAACTGTAAAAGCAGATGTAGCGTCGCTATAGCGCTGATGAGGTTTACGGTAAATAGCGGTCAATAGCGCCACTAATAGCGTCACCACTATTTGTAACGCTATTTCAAAATAGCGGTTTAGTAACAACGCAAAACGCTATAGCGCCGTTGTAGCACCGCTATAGCGCGCTATTGATAGCATAGGACATCTATCATTGAAACCTATTTTAGTCATCACAGAGTCAAAAAAATCTAATATATTGAGTTAAAAGCCTTTTCGATGTCACTTTTACTATAAAGATCTTTTATATATTTTATTGGCTAGGGTGATTATTTTTAGGGGATGATTCAGATTGTTTATTTAAAAAAAAAAGTTAAGTTTTTTAGTAAGAGTGTTTATTAGCTTATCTATTGTCAAATTGAAGTTTTAAAAAACTGTTTGGTTTAATTTATTCGGTAGCAAAACATAATATATTGATAAATTAGTTTTTTTGGCAAATAGTGTTTTTATATGTAATTAGGAAATGACTTTTCAAAAACTCGTTATTTAAGTCAATAAGTGCTTATGAAATATTTTTTATCCAAACATATACAACTCTTTATTACTTGTCCCGACCCCAATTAAATCAGTAACCACCTTAAATAAGCAAACCCAAGCACACCCTTACTAAATACTAATGACCTTTCAAGACAGGGAGCCCATCTTGTCTAATTCCACCATAAGCTAGAAAAAACCTAGAAAATTATCAATTGGACATCACCGATATGGGCATGACATCCAAACCAACCTCTCTAATCCTATGTCGTTTACATCTACATGATATCCAATTATATGTGAATTAAACAATAAAGCCGGATAGAAAATCTCTATGATGCTTATCCTTCTTAACAATTACCACATTTTGGAACCTCCAAAACACTCAAAGGCCAAGAAGAATTACACCATTAAAACATTTTTTTGTATTCTTATGAAAAATATGTGGAGTCTGCAAAAGCATAAAGAGATTTGATGTTTTGTAACACCCTAACATTCGAACTTATAAATTAATATATCTAAATATCCATCCAAATGGAAGCCTAGTTCATCCTTATCCAAAGAAAATCAAACATACCCTAGGTGTTAAAAACATGACCAAAAATTATACAGAAAAAAACAATCTATACCATTATCGTTTATATACCTTTATATTTATGTATAACAAAATGGAATTACATAGTTTGCCTTCTCTCTTTACAATCCCTAAAAGTTTTCATCATTTGATCACCAAAGTTCCCTATCTACATGAGCTCATACTATAATCACTTTAATTTAGAACTTGAGGCATGATGAAAATAAACATTTGCTTGTTATATGCATACGTTTTATACAATACATAAACATTTATGATTAGTTTCCAAAAACATTTACATAAACATCTTTCATACCATAATTCAGTGTCATCCTTACTAAAAACATATGTAAGCATGGAGAATTTCATAAAACTCGGTGGTTCTTTTTTGTGGAGTCTAATGATTATCATTTTTTTTTATTTTCTTATGGATTGGATTCAAATACAAATCATTTATTACAAGCATAAGGAAAATGCATATCAATATGATCCATATTTCCCCAAGGCATTTCCCTTGCAGGACCATGAGCAACTACCTTACGAATGGGTAGTATCATCACACTACTACCTACTTATCTATTTTTTTTTAGAAATAATATCTAGACACCCCTCTACAATCGGCATATCCAATTTCATCCATATAATATGTGAATGAGAAAACATCACTTCCTTTTCATCATCAATGCATTCTCATGTACATATTGCAATGATGTAATATTTTACATAGGACTAACATGGTATAAATTTACTTCTACTTCACAACTAGTGACTTGTGGTGATAACTTGTTTTCATTTGGAAACTTGTTTGTAAAAGATGAAAAAATTATTGATAAATCAGAGTTTAAAACATAAAATGACTTTCTATATTCGACAAAAGGAGAATGGTTATATATAACCTAAAAATAATAATCCAGAAAAGTTTCAAAACAGGAACATACAAAGAAAAATATCAAAATATGCTAACCTATTTCGTACTTATTGAGTATGTGATGTGACCTATTATTCAATAACAAGTAGTTTTGACTACTATAATAAATTGCTCATTTAAATATGAAATGCGTAGTCGAGGATGCAATTTAATAATCTTATCATGTCGGAGCTAGAAGTAAACATCTTATATTGACAAAAGTCTGGTCTTACAATCTTTCTCATGATATTAACGATTCAAGCTTTAGTTTCACAAAATACCAACTCCATGACTACTTGATTTGAATAATGATGTAGATAATGATATCTCACATCAAGACATTTGGTCACCATCTGCATCACCGAATTTTTCTACATTTTAATAGAACTATAATCATAGAAAATCTTGACACTTCCGCATTCCATATGACAACTATGATTAAATAAGCCTTTTAACTAAATACAATGGCATTCACATACAATTGTGGCCACATATTTGGCTTATGTTGACAGGAGGATGACAATTTTATGTTTTCTTGAACTCTACCAAATCGCAACATTGATTAACGAAACATAAATATCGAAGTGCTTCTTTTGTCAAAACACCACTCGTATGAGCTATCTGAAATTAAAGTTTTAAGGTAATTCACAAAATGATAATCATTTAAGAATATTATTTTTTGTGGAAAATGGTCCTAAACGGTTAAGTCCTTAACATTTTATAAAGTTTTAAAGTGTCAATTCATACGAGAGTGTACAACATAATCAAGAGATAATTGTAAAGTAAATACCCTTAAATACATATTAAATTTTAAATACAAGTTCTAAATACTTAATTGCTTAATTTGCCATGGTATTTAACTAAATCTTCCAATATGAACACATGTTAAAAATATACATGTTAGGATTCGGGAGCCTAGTGAGAACTATCAGGATCAGACAATGTTAAGCGTAATGAACTTGCACATTCCATACACAAAGTAAATGCCAAAACATTTTTAAAACAACAAAAGATTAGTTACACTTTCTTCTATGGGGAAAGAAGATTTACAATAATAAAAACATTGGTAAACATCATCAAGGTTTAATAAAACTAAATGATCAAGTTCAACTTAAATGCAATGAAACATTCTTTTATTTCATAAACCCTAACATCAATCTTAAACTTCAAACAATTCAAAAGAAGTAAAATACTTGAGTCTATGTAAACAATGATCCCTTAGCACACTATACACTCCTAGCTCATCTACAAAAAGTGGAGTTATTGAGCATGTGTAAACATTGAGCACATAACACAATATATACTCTTAGGTACCAAGGTCAACCACTTATATATATATATATATATATATATATATATATATATATATATATATATATATATAGGTTCCGTTGAGATCAAAAATAAAATAAAGATCTTGAGATTCAACCTCAGCCACGTATATCACATCTGTCACTCTAACCCTCCGACGTACCGACACGACTTGTCTGGTATAATCATAAATGATTATACAGTGTCGCATGTTCTTTTCTCCTCCGCCACCATCCCCACCACCATAACCGCCACCGCCACCACCAATACGACTACGACCACCTCTGACACCAATTGACCCTACCACAGTCACCTCCGTTACCTATACCACCGCCGACAAATGAGAAATATGTGGCTGAGGTTGAATCTCAAGATCTCTACTTTTTTTTTAATCTCAAGTAACCCTCCCCTATGAGTACCAAAATTTGGAAGTTTGAGGTTTATTGTGATGATATTCTAGACAAGCCTCACTTCCAATATGATATATATATATATATATATATATATATATATATATATATATATATATATATCATATTGGAAGTGAGGCTTGTCTAGAATATCATCACAATAAACCTCAAACTTCCAAATTTTGGTACTCATGAGTGTCATACAAGTCTCAGCTCATCATGATCATGATTAAATTTCCATTCCAAAGCTAGAATGTTTGTCCCCATTTCAAGAACTCCTTTCAAAATTCATTTCATGAATGTACATATATAACTTATATAAGGGACATTTGGGTAATGAACTCACCTCAAGCGCGTCGATAGTCTTCTATCCTCTTCATTAGGAATAAGGATGCTCAAATTTCACCTATAAGACCTAATTATCTTTAAGATACTTACACAAGAAAACCTCACTACATAAATATCTCTCACTCATTACAAATAACCTTAGTACAACACTCTTGTATCATGCCCTCACAAAGGAATAAAGAACACAGGGTATGAACAAACCCTAAAAGATGACGAAACCCTAACTTGTCCTTGAGAGAGATACTTGAAGTGTGTATGTGTGTGTTATATTTCTCAGTTATGAGAAAAATAACACAAAATTCACAATATATACATCGAGTTGAAACATGGAGAAAACCACCAGATCCAAGTAATATCCGACAAATTCAAGAAACGGATAAAACCTGCTAGTCAAACCTGTAGTACGAATGAAACCAGCCGCATTCCCTTAAAACAAGATGTTAACAAATTTACCCCTTTTCTATAATAATTATAACAAATAACATCACAATATATTTACCAATTAAACCTTTAGTAATTGTCACTAAACAAATACTGACCTGTAATATATAATGCTTACCAATGATAAGTTTGAGAGACATTTACATTCTTATTTTCAACCCACCCCCCCCCCCCCCCCCCCCCCCCCTTCAAACTAAACATTGGAAACCAAAGTTTTAGTTAGAATATCAGCAACATTCTGATTAGACTCAATTTTTACAACTCGATTCACCTTATTATAGATTGACATTCTGTTGATACTCACTTGAACTAACTTAACTACAAGAATGAACAAATTGCGTACCCCAATTTGAAGGTGTAGAATTTTTAGATTGTTTTTTCACTCTCTTTCTAAAGTCTATATTTTTCACATAGGTATAAGTATGTAAGTAATGTATTATTTGTAGTTTATAAGTATGTATGTATACTATGTATCAATATGTATTTAATATATTTATGATTATTTCCATATTTTTTGTTATTTTGAATTTTTGGCGCTTTGTATGCTCTAGGCAAGCACTTTTGCTTAGCACTTAGCACTATGGCTCATAGAGCCCATACGCTTCTATTTCTTTCAAGCAGTGTTGTAAAAATCCCGATTAGGTATCGATTAATCTTCGATCGTCCCTAGGCGCTACTCGACCGACTATAAGGCACCTAGCGATTAATATCTACCTACAAAACGAGCGAAGTAGTTGCACACAAAGAAATTTGAACACATTGAATAAGTGTCATATCAATCGAAACTAATTGAAGCATGATTAGTGTTGTATTAATCGTATTAACCTATTTTGTTATGATAAACTTGTTTGATAATCCTGCAATAACCGAAACGACATCAAATCATACATATTCATATAAGTCAATAAAGTCAATCTTTGATAACTTAAAAACAAGGTTGTAAAAAATGCTCAACATTAGCTAGTTAGTGGACTGCGTTAAAGAGTTAATCGGTTAGGTAGGGATCAAATGGGGACCATAAGTTGCTAATTCATTAAATTTTAAAATAGGTTCATATGATTGATACAACTCTTTCATCCCATTTTGCTTCTTATTCGACATATCCCAACTAATGATTACTTATTTAAAGATGGGTCACATAAATAGTATGAGGTATGCCTTTGAATCCATGCTTGCTCCAAGTACAACATATTTCTAACTCTTGTTATTCAGCTTTATTCTTATTTGTTTAGGCATGTACGTCTACATGCCTAATGTAGCCAAACACTAGAAAACAATCAACATACTGCTCAAAAAAATTTCTCCAACATCAATCACCCTCCAATATTCCTAAATTTGGATGAAGTAGGTTTTCAATAACAAACCTCCATTGATTGTAATCGCCATAAAATTTGGGCACATATGGTGCTTGAAAATTGTTAGTATAAATTAATTTGAATGTCTAAAGTAGAAAAATAAAACAGAAAAGTCCATGTCTATGTTACCATTATTTTAATAATTCACCTATATCTTCCTCCATATTTCATCTTGTTTTAATTGATTGTTTTCATGGTTAAATTACAGGCTGCGCTACCACAAGCCATTGCATCTTTTGTGTTTGCTAAGGAATACCAACTTCATACGAATGTGCTTAGCACAGCGTAAGTTCAATTATTTCGATTTCATAAATAATGTGATAAATTAAAAATAATGTTCAATTAATTTGATCTCACAGTTGTACAATTTAACATCCAGGGTCATATTTGGCACAATTGTATCCATTCCTGTGCTGATTGCATATTATGCTGTACTAGACGTCTTAGTAACATAATGGCGTTATATTTTTTATTATTTTCGTTTGTCGGTATATTTGAATATTCACATGATTTTGTAACAGTTCAATAATGTGAAAACTTTTCTTTGAACATTCACATAAGCAATCCACCTCTACATAAAGTCCGGTTCCTTTGGTTAGCAACATGATACGTATAAGTTGGTAATTAGTACGTACGCTTCTATTTAGTAACAAATTTTTATTACCAAGTAATTGTGTCCTGTTCCCAGCGACCTCTATTTAGAAGATTTGATTACCAAGCAACGGAGATTGAGTGAACCAATATAAATAGAGGTTTATACCATCGATCTTAGAGCACACATAGTGGTGCCGGAGGGAATATCTTCCCACCACTTGGCACGGTAAAAGAGAAGCCTCTACTGCAAGGTTGTCGTGATGATTTATAACCCAAAACGAGTAGTTTTACAAAATAATAATAATAATAATAATAATAATAATAATAATAATAAATTATAAAAAACATATAAATACCCTTAAACTTTCTTATTTTTTGAGCCATTTTAACAAAACATTCTTCCAATATACTCTATTATTTGACTAGAACGTAGGTGAATGCGGTTTCAGCATGTAAGCGTGCAATATAACACATGTTGGGGTTGGGAATAAAATATTTTTACATAATGTTTACTCTTCAAAAAAATTTTCTATTAATAATATATTTCATTTATTAATTTAATATATTTTATTTTTCTTATTAAAAAATGTGAAAGTTGGAACGCAATAGAAAGATTGCAATTTTCAAATTAGGTTGTGAGATGGTTGATGGATGAAGTGAGTATAAACTGACGTTGATATTAACATAGCTAGGGATATAAAAATGAAAATAGGACAATACCCTCCATCCTTTGAGACACCAAAATGAAAACGAGATGGAAGATAAGGAAGTGTAGAGACAACTGACTATAACATAAGTGGTGTTTAGTGAGGTTGCAAGAGAGTTTTTCGGAGGACGGTTTATGGTAACACTGAACTTAAGTTTTAGTTTTTTGTTTTTTTATGCATTATATAGATCAGTTATTAGTTTCTAGTTAGGTCATGCAAGTTGAGATACCTCTATAATCATAACCCACCCAAAATAAATCAGAAAATTAATGTGAGAATATTAAACCTGTCATATTTAAGTTTAAATGTTTAATGGTATATGTATTGTAGTGACCCTAAATATGATGATATGTGCATAATTATAAATATCTACTGAATCATACAAACATCAAGAACACAAGGAGTAAATAAACACGTTTAAGCTCCATTAGAATAGTAAGAGTACAAATGGGTTTTGAATATTCTCTCACTAAACTAACTATCAAATGGGTCTTACAAGTTCTTAACTAAATGAGAGTCATTAACTTCCTATTTATAGGAAAAAAATCAACCCATTTATACATACAAGAGGGTAAGCCACATCCAACGAGAACTTTACACCTTCACATTTTCCCCATCAAAGTTAGGATTGGATGTCCTGACTTCAATTTCCAAACGAGCTCGCACGATCAATACCAACTCCCCCTTGAAATAACACCGGTCTTCAAATCTGCAAATGAATACCCGAGAAGTTTCAAATACCCATTTCTACACTCTCCCTTTTTATAATCAACAAAAGTGATTATAAAACCCACAAATGATGAGAAGCGCTCGAGGAATAAACTTGACGAATCTCCCCCTTGATGTGTGACAAAAATGCAATCGCAAAAATTTTGCACGAAAAACAATCATGAAAAGCCAAGAAAAATTTCCAAATATTGTGAAAATTTTCGATTTTTGGGTGAGAGTTGCAAGAATTTCGAAAATTGGGTAATAACTGTCAACTTCTTAATTCTGCAGGGACTCGTTACGCCAAAACAGCCTCAAATGCAAAACTTTACGCCAAATGTGAAACTGGGCATAAAGTGATAATTTGCATAAGCTTTAGGGACCAGATTTGAAAATTCTTCCCATTTCACAGAATTTTATCCTAATGTAAAATTTGCCAATTCCTGTAACTGGGCATAAAGTGATAATTCGCATAAGCTTTAGAGACCAGATTTGAAAATTCTTCCCATTTCATAGAATTTTATCCTAATGTAAAATTTGCCAATTCGTTGAAACTTCAGGGATTCGAATAAAAATTCACAAAACTTTACTCCCAAGTCGAATATGGTTAGTAACTGCCAAAACACTGAAACTGTAAGGACCATATGCGGACATTTTCCTTTCTTCCCCACTTCGCTTTCCAGATGCTAACGGTGAGAATCACACATCGAATTTGCAAGCACCACATTGAACAACATATTGAAATTGTGTTCGACATCTAAATCGATCAACCCAAAGGGAAGTCAATTCAAACTCGACCTTCACATGTCGAAATTTTTGGGTGCACATGGAAACCAGTTTCGACCCAAGTATAATCGTTCGATGCGAAAACTCGTTCGTCCCCAAGACTCCAATTCGACTCCAAGTATGTTTGATCGGAATTCGAACTACTCCAATACAATTCGAAATTAACTGTTAAACATGCTTTCGATGTAAACCATTTCTAGATGCTGAATCTAACTCCAATTAAAGGCAATTTTGTTCGACCTGATGTCCAAGGCATTCCCAAATAAAAAATCAATACCCAAGGCTTTTGAATCCATGAACACTACCCCAATCAATATCGACTATAAAGTAAATTTCGATTCATCAACCGAACTCGCAAAGTACAGTTCGAACTACTCATATACATGCGTTCGACTTCCAAGCGATATCTGATTTGGACATCACTAAATCCGATTCAATTTCGACTCAACCATCCTATGTTGCTTTTGATTCTAGCGATCAAAAATCTAGTTTCGACTTCTCAACACAAGTCTTAATTTGTTTTAAGACCTCATGAACATAAGTCAAAATCGAGTTTGACTTCAAGAACGTTCGATCCTTAAGCTTTTGCCAACCAAAATCCAAATAAAAAACAATTTCAACTATCAATATCAAATCATTCGATTCCAAACAACCATTAAACATTGGATTTTCGTTCACTGAAACACCCATGAAAAATCCTATTTTAACCTTCGTTCCTAAAGCTTTGATAATTGAATTTTCGTTCCTAAAGTAGATGAACTATCAATTTTGATTACTCTTCTTTCAATCCTTTGACGAACAAACATAAAAATCGAATTCTCGTGAATCGTCTCCAAAGAAAAACAATTTTTGATTTTACTATCGATTCAGACAAAGACTCTCAATCAAAAGTTGATTTTGACTTTTAGTTGACTTTTGATTTCAAGCAATCACCTTCGATTCCAATCTCGTGAATTCAAGCCAATATACTATTGATTTTCAAGTAGTGTGGCTTTCGAATTCAATGAACAACAAATCGACTTTGATTGAAAGAATTGATATACATGACTGATGCACAAGAAAGAAATAGAAAAAATTGGGTTTTGAAGTGGGCTTCAACATAAATTTTTTGGAATCAATTTAAGAATATGAGAAACCTTCTTGATGATTCTTATTCCATTTGCAACACATGAGTCAATCATTAAAGATCTCGATTGTTTGGTTGGAACAAGAAAATCTCTAATCTTCACATTGTACCACCCACGATTCATGTTGTATAATCCGTTCTTCCCCATTTTCAACGATGTAGCATCATCTTCATTTCAATCTTAAAAAATTTTGGGTTTGGAATTCAAAAATTCATTGCAACACTTGATGATTGTTGCTTTGGAACCCAAATCTGTTTCATAGATTTCGGCTTCAAGACAACATTTGAAGATTTTTGTTTAGAAACCCAATTGTTCTTGCTTTTGATCTACTTCTTCTTCTTCTTCTTCTTCTTCTTCTTCTTCTTCTTCTTCTTCCTCTTCTTCTTCTTCTTCTTCTTCTTCTTCTTCTTCTTCTTTTTCTTCTTGGATAAGTCTAATATGTTTTGAATTCAAGAAAAAATTCATTCTTGACAACTTCAACTTTGCAAATTTGAATCAAATCTTTTAGAGTTTGATATGTTTGAACTTCTTGGACTGAAGACTTTCGATATGGCACCATTCCTACAAATGAATCCCAAGAACTCAAGCATTCATCAGTTTGAACTCCAATTGAACGAAAAACTTTCATATCTTCATCAAAATCACATTGAATTCTCATTTCTTGAACTTCAACAATTCTAAAAATATGAAGATCATTTGGGTCTTCAATACGAGAAACATATTCCTTTTTGAATAATTCTCTTTCATTTCCTTTCTTTTGATTTTCACACCAAGATAACATATTCATGGTGATTTCAATCAAACATCCAATCTTTGAATGGGGTTGAAATATCAATCTTCCATGATCATCTTTCAAGCCTCCATAGAAATCAAAGTTTCCCATGTAATCAACCCGCCTTTCAATAATAACCCATAAAAAATTTTCTCATTGACTTTGTATTTGACATCTTTAATCATCACGATCTAAGAATCATAAGCCAAATACACCATGATCACAAAAACTTGGATATTTCTAGAGAGAGAGAAAGTGAATATAAATGAAATCTCTACAGAGAGAAAGTGAATATGAACTAAGTCCTAGAGAGAGAAACTGAAACTAACAAGTATAGTAGAGAGGGAAAATCGAATTTTGAATCAAACCAAGGAATAAATTTGATTTCTAGAACAAAAACTCTCTCAAAGTTGAAGAACTCACAACGATGAAGATTCACTCAAATCGTATTGTCATCATGGATCAATTCTTGAGAATTTCAAGAACACATGCTCTGATACCAAATGTAGTGAATTATGAACATTTGATTTGGCATGTGGAATTGTAAGAACATAAAGAACACGATGATTTGGGTGCTAAAAGTTGTATTTGATTATCATGAGGAGTTTACGAAAAAAGGAACTAAATCTAGTCTACATAATTAACTCACTCAAAACTCTCTATGAACTACATCTCTCAAGCACACTCTACAAATGTTATGCAACTCATTATATATAGAGGTGCTAATATCTCTCTTTCTCTCTCTGTGTGTGTGTGTGTGTGTATAAGGTAACCATTATGGACCGTAAATAAAATTTTAAATGTAAGGTAACCAATGGAGTATAAAGTTGTAATACCCGTAAATCCGGGTAAGACATTTTGAACTTTAAATATATTATAAAAGATTTATTTGTATATAAATCAAGTTTTAGAGCTTAGTTAATACTTAGAAAGCATGTTTTATATTTAAATGAAATAGATGGTGTTAAACTAAAATTCTGAATGAATTTGATTAAAATGTTCCAAAGATATTTTGGAGACTTGAAGGGGTGAGTTTGTAAATTTAGAAAACTACAATAAAAAAGAAAATAAGAGACGGGATGTTGTAAGGAAAATGAGCAATATTCAAGGGACCATTAATGTGATGTCACTAGAAAATCAAAGTAAAAATCATATATGGTTGTAATATAAAATAAAAGATTGGGGGACTAAGGATCGACACAAATCAGGTAGGCAAGAAGGTTTCACGCAGGACTTCTAGGCTTCTAGCAATTTATAATATGAAATGTTTTTATTATAATTTTCATAAAACTAGTAGGTGATCCCGGGCTTCGCCGAAAGCGTTTTTTTTTAAACAAAAATAGGACCAAAATTGTTGAGTTCAACAAAATCTAGGGACCATTTATTTAAATTAAGCCAATTCCCTCACAAAAATCTTTAATATATATTAAAAACAAAATTGGGACCAAAAGTATCAAGTTCAACAAAATGAAGGGAGCATTTATGTAAATTAATCAAGCGAATTCAAGGACCATTTATTTAAATTATGCCAATTCGCTCACAAAATTTTTTAATATATATATATATATATATATATATATATATATATATATATATATATATATATATATATATATATATTAAGAATGGGACCAAAAGTGTCAAGTTCAACAAAATTTAGGAATCATTTTTATAAATTAGGTTGATTCCCTTACAAAAGTCACTGTTCACAAGCATGTTATGCTTTTCATACACTCCCTCTGTTCCGAAATTATTGTCCACAGACAAAAAACACACAGATTAAGGAAACATTAATTACCATTAACTTTATACAATAACATGACAGTTTTGTCGTTACTTTGCATTTAATGTTCCATTAAATGCTTAGTTGGCTAAGTAATAAGGAGGGAGTATTTTGGTAAAAATGTTATTTATTTTTAGAAGTGGACTATTATTTTGGAACAAACCAAAAAGGAAAGATGAACTATAATTCTAGGATGAAGGAAGTATATATTAATAGTATAATATTCTATATTTAGTAGATAATTTGGTTTTAAAATCGAACCTAATTTTTTTCAGGATATTGTGCGGTTGCATCTTCTTAGGGCCGCCATTGGTTACAAAACCAAAGCAAACCAAATTTTCATTATTTAGATGTATAATCTGATATAACCCATTTTTTAAAAGTCTTTATGTTTATACAAAATACACATAATTTCTTTCTTAAAAAATCTTAAATGATATAATTGTTTATTAGCCAAGTGTGAAGTGTCGCACCTCATTTGGCAACCTCATCAACTCCAAAACATTTCCACAAGTAATGCCGAATTCAGTAGTATTTATGTATTTATTTTTTGGATAATGACTTGAAAGGGTAATGTACTTTCGATTTTGTTCACGTTTAGTCACTAAACATTTTTTTTCATTATCTATTTGCCACTGAACTATTGAAAATATTCACATTTTACCTTTATGACCGGTTGTTATCGATTATAAGGGTAAAATGTGATCAATTTCAATAGTTCATTGGCAAATAGATAATGAAAAAAAGTTTAGTGACTAAATGTGAACAAAATAAAAAATCCATTACACTTTCAAGTCATTATCCCTTTATTTTTTCATCGTCTTTGAGTAGCCCAAAACACTAAGAATGTTTTTAGTGCGCCACAACTAACACATAAGCTAGTTTTTTTCGAGTTTTTTAAGTTTTTATGTTTGACATGGCAAAAGCAAAAGTTTATAGTGTAGTTTACAAGCTAACTTTTTAAAAAGCTACTTCGAGTATTTTTTTATGAGTTTTTCTAAAATTTTCCAAATATATCACTTAATTAATTATATAACCACATTTTTCAAATGTCCTTTTCAGTCATTTTATATTTTTCAGATAGTTTTCCATCTAGTTTACCAAACGATATTTTTTATCAGCTAGCTTTTTAGTTATTAGTTAGCTTTTTATTTAACAGCTAGACTTTTAGCTAGCAGCTAGCTTTTCAGCTAATAACTAGCTTTTCAACTAGTACCACCAAACATAGCCTAACTAATCCACCAAACACAACCAAAAAAATTACAATTTTAGAATACCATTAAAGTTTGTATTTTAGATCAGTAAAATAAAAAACATAATTTAATAACTTCCCTCAATCTAAATTTTAAACGGATTTGTCTTTATTAATATTTTACAAAAAAAAAAATTATATTATGAGCTATTTAATCTCTTTGTGAAGATATATGTGATATGCTCCTTAGAACTGGTTTTCAAAACATTAACAACACCATCGAAACCTTATCTCTCATAAAATGACTTCAATTTCATTGAGTGTGCCCCTTTCATGAAAGATTGGATTCAAAGGTAATGAATTGTATAGGTATGATCACACATAATGTCAACGGGGAGTGAATATGTAAATCTCAACAATTTCATAACATACATAACTTCACATGTAAGTGAAGTAGGAGCTCGATAATTAAATTCATTAAAGAATCTAGATATTATTACTTCTGTTTTTCTTTTCAAGAAATCCAAGAATCTCCAATAAATAAGAATAAACTAGTAACATGACTTTTACTACTCAGACACTTCTCCCAATCAATATCAACATGTATAACTAATTTCTTATTGATTGTCTTTATAATTGAAATTCATTTCATAGGATTTAATTTTAAGTATCGTAAACGAACAACTGAATATTAGAACTATGAGGGAATTCATGAAGTGTCACAGGGTTTGAATAGTAAATGAAATGTCATAACATGTTTTTGTTAGAAAAACTTACTTCCAAATTGACTAATTGGAAGGCTAAAGGTTTTCCGATAGGCGGTCGTCTTACTTTAATTAAGGAGGTTTTGGTTTCTTCACCTACATATTTTATGTCGACTTTTAAAGTACCAGTGACAGTAATTTTTGGTAATTTTAATGGTATCAACATATTTTAGTGAAATTATTATTGTTGTTGAGACAGGCTGAGTTCAGCTTACTATCCGAGACTGGCGGTGTAGGGTGCACATTTAGAGTGTTAAATGTGAACTTGGGCATACGGGGGTTCGAAGTGAATGTCCCTGGCAGGGTCTAGGGGTAGCGCCTCGAAACCTAAATGGATTTGAATATCAGGAAAGAGTTTGGACATGTATTTTCTCACCAAAAACCTACTGATGATATCATGTTGATGTAGGCATTGGTTGTTTCCCTTAACTACCTACTGATGATAAATGTAAGGTAAACGTTTTAGGAAAAGGGTTGACTTTTCATATATACAAATTTGATCTTTATTAACTCCCTGTCTCTCAAGAACACAAATCATCACAAGGTATTCTATGTTTTATGTTTTGGATTAGATTTGTAATTTCAATCAAGTTTCTTTTATTATCCCACTTTTGAATTCCTATAACCCCAGGCTCTAAGGGACGAATTTTAGATTTCAAAAAATGATATAATCACGATCCAAGTAATATCCAAATGTTATTGTTATTCTGAAATCCTTTTTCTAACAATTGAAATATGTCTTTTTTGTGAAGGAATCACAATGGCAGAATCAGTCAGGGACATGAATTCCAAGCTCATAAAAGTTGGTAAGTTTGAAGGAAACACGCTTCTTTGTTCGTAGAAGAAGATGCATTTTCTTAGCACCCCTTTGAAGGTTATGCATGTTTTGATTACCCCTACTCCAGAAGCCCAAGAGAATGAAACATTGGAACACACCATAAAACGCTTCAAGTGGGAAAATGATGACTACATATGTTGTGGTCACATCTTGAATGACATGTCTGACTCCCTCTTTGACATCTATCAAAATCATGAATCTGCAAAGTATTTGTGGATGCTCTTGAATCCAAATACATGGCACATGATGCCTCAAATACGAATTTTTTTACAACAATTTTAACAATTATAAAATGGTGGATTCGAGGTCTATCTTGGAAAAGTACAATGAACTCATGATGATTCTGGGACAATTTGAACAACACAAGATAAAAATGGATGAATCCATGATATATCTAGTGTCATAGATAAATTTCCCCCATACTGGAAAGATTTCAAACATACACTAAAACACCAAAAAAGAAGAGTTGTCTCTAGTGCAACTAGGAAACCATTCACATATTGAGGAGGGCCTACGGGTCTAAGAAATTGGAAAAGGAATGGAAAAAGATGTTCCTAGATACTCTGTGAATATGATAGAAGATGAAAAAACCCAGAAAAACAACATGTCTAGTAAAATGAAGAAGAAAGATGACATCTAGAAAGATTCTTACAAGAAAGCGAAACTCGTGTTTTAGAATTGCTGCAAATTAGGTCACATGAAATGTGATTGTCGTTTAAGCAAGAACAAGAATGGTGCAAGTACCTTTGGAAATTGCACTACTATACAAGGATCTAAGGATCAAGGTAAAAAACCACAGCTATTGGATTATGGTGTCTAAGCTCATTACTAAATTGGTATAAACTTGCAAATAGAAGCAAAGCTCTTTTTGGGTTGCCCTCATAACTAGAAATAGCTAAAAATGATATTAGGAGAGAGAGAGAGAGAGAGAGTGATGATATGTTAATATATTATGTGATTAATATATTAATTGGGAATAGATAATTGATATGTTAGTTTCTTATGTGATTAGTTAATTATCATGAGATCAATAGTTAAATAATTGATTTATTAATTTATATGGTTCATAATATGAAATCAGCCAGAATTAATTAATTATTAATCATAATTAATCTGAAATCAATTCAGGAGTAATTGGAATTACCATTAAGGTTCTTGATGTTCATAGTTTTATAACCTAAAGAACCCATCAGTGGTATCAGAGCCTATATTTTTTTCTATTTGATTTGTACATAATAGTGAATAGGTGAAAATTAGGGTTTATAATTATTAAACCCTAAAGGCTTAAATTTTTGCAAAAGGCTAGAGTTTCTTGAAAACCTAACTTCTACCCCTTATTTTCGAAATTTGCTAAGGTTCCCTTAGTGTTTTTTAGTTTCATTAATTATTATTCTAAAAGTCTTAAAATTTGAATAATTAAAATTGGACAACCCTAAACCCTAATTTCAAAAATTAGAAGGGTTTTATAATAAGGTTAAATTTGAATTATTTAATTAATTTTTTAATAAAAATAATTATTTAATTCCTAAATAATTTAAATTAATTTAATTAATTATTTATTTAAAAAATAAATATTCAATCATAATCGGTTTAAATTTTAATTGATTAAAAGGTTAATATAGATAATTAACATTTAAACCATGTATTTTGGAAAGTCTTAAAATACACCTTATACTATATATGATTAAATGTTTAATATATTATATGTATAAGACAAGTCATTCAACCAATAGTAGACCTCATTCACAAAGTTGTGCTATAAGGGGGTATAAGGAAACAACCTATAAAATGAACGCTGAATGGGTGTCGAGTCTTATCCACCGCCCCCTTGCGTGGTGGAGGGTTGTTAGCCGAACGAGTTGATAGGAAATAACCTCTCAAAAGTATGATGTTATTAAAGTACTAGAACCTTATATAAAAATCCCAACTCTAGTTACTTTAGGAAAAATGTGAAGTGTATGCTAATCCATGAAAAACACACATCATTATTTATTAGTCGTTAAGGAAACGACCTACAAAATGACCGTTGAATGGGTGTCCATTCTCATCCACTGCCCCCTTACGTGGTGGAGGGTCGTTAGCCGAACGAGTTGATAGGACATAACCTCTCAAAAGTATGATGCTATTAAAGTACTAGAACCTTGTATAAAACTCCCAACTCTAGTTACTTTAGGAAAAATATGAAGTGTATGCTAATCCATGAAAAACACACACCATTATTTATTAGCCTTTAGTGGCTAACCGACTGTCACACCCCAAAACTGGAACGACGGAAACGTTCTGGGGTGGATGACGTCATGTCAAGTATCACAACACATGCATTACAATAATCAAAGTACAACAACCATTGCATTAATAGTAATAGTTTTACATGGTTTACATTACAATACAACAAAGTAATACAAGTATTAATATAGGTATAGCTTGGTACTAAACTGTCTTCGTCAACAGCTCCGGGGATGTACCTGTCTAATGCTGACCTGAGAATACAAGTTATTTGAAAAGCGAGTATCAGCATTTTTACAAATTCTGGTGAGTTCATAAGTATTTAGTGTCATTTTATTCAAATAACTTTAATAAAAGTGGTAGTTTTAGAGTATCCATTAAATTAGTGTCTTTTCCAGAAAATCCTATATTTTCTTTAATAAAAGCAGTCTTCTACCAAGACTGGACAGAGTTATGTGGTAAAAAGTAGTTTTCCCTTAATCGCTATCATTATCAAAATACAAAATTTGATTATTAAAGAAAGCAAGAGAAATCAGGGAAATAACATATGCCTCAGCAGTGAAGACTGCTGACTAAGGCAAAAGGAATCATAGACTCCAGGAAAGTATCAGACGAACGACACGCCTGGCTCAGTCTAACAAAGGGAGACACGGACCCCAGACGGTACCAAATGAAAGGTACAGCTGGCAAGGTCTAAACAGAGAATACAGACCCCAGACAGTATCAACTGAAAGATACAGCTAGCAAGGTCTAAAAACAGAGAATACAGACCCCAGACAGTATCAAATGAAAGATACAGCTAGCAAGGTCTAAAAACAGAGAATACAGACCCCAGACATTAGCAAATGAAAGATACAGCTAGCAAGGTCTAAAAACAGTGTGTGTGACTCTGAGAGTGGGTTTCCAGCATACAGTGTAAAATACCATTACCTTAAGGCCATGAATTATAAGGTAACCTGGGATACTCGTAACCATACTAACCTACACCAGAGTACTTGACGCCCTATAAGCGTCTATAAAATGTGACATTTGTCACCCCTTGGCTTGGTAGGCCGTGGACTGTAGCTAGCAGTCAGGGTGCGGGGGTGTCAATCTCGTATAGATCTATACACACAATGTCTGCTCTCCCTACAGGAGACTCTGGTTACCAACTAGACGACGGAGAAGGCCGTGTCCCGAAGATGCATCCCAAATAGTGGGTAGTGGGTTTCCAATATAAGTGCTGAACTAGAGGTAGAGACTCATAACTGAACTGACTAGAGTGAACCTATATGTCTATGCTCGTATACATAATATATAACTAATGAATCAAACGACCTTCAAACGGACATCCGATCCCACCAGACCACATCTCAACGAAGAAAAGGAAATAGGGCAGACAAGCCTTCCTAAGTCCTTTAATCATTATTTATATGCATCTATACAAGCACAAACATACATCTAACTACGTTTGAGTGTGTAACAAGTGGAAACATATCGTGAAGTATAACCAAATCGTGTGGAATAACCGAATCGTGAAGTATAAGCGTACAGTGTGGAATAACCGAATCGTGAAGTATAAGTGTACAGTGTGGAATAACCGAATTGTGAAGTATAAGCATACAATGCGGAATAACTGAATCGTGAAGTATAAGTGTATAGTGTGGAATAACCAAATCGTGAAGTATAAGTGTACAGTGTGGAATAACCAAATCGTGAAGTATAAGCGTTACCAAATATAAGTGTATCACGAAGTAGAAGCGACAACAAGTGAAGTAAGAGCGTCTAATAGGCATAAGTGACTACAAGTATAAGCGAAATAGAGGCAATAACAAGTATAAACGCATCACGAAGTGAAAGCGTTATCAAGTAGGAGTTTAAACTAAGAGGGAGTATCAAAACATGGAAGAAAACCTTTATACTTGAGAAAATCACAACTTGGTGTTCTTTGGTAAAATAAGTTTGAAAACCTTTAGAAATTCTTTGGAAACTTTTCATAAACCAGTTTAAAATGAACTTGATAAAACAGTATAAGTAAGAGTTTTGAACAAGTGAAAACCTTTTGGAAAACCATTTATAGTATCCTACTTGGTAAAACAGTTTACAGTGTGGTAAATCCTTGTGCATGCGGGTTATCAATCACATGTGATTGATATGATAACTGACACGTTTAACTTGTATTCCCCCCCTATAAAACATGTAAAAACATTTAAAAGGTTCATTCAGGGGTATGAACTCACTGGTGTAAGTGGATCCGACGAAGGTGCCGGTTGGGTGCTCGGTGTCAAGTAAAGACTCGAACACACTTAGTAACCTATTTAACATATGATAACATATGTTCACACACAGTTAGTACATTTAATACTAATTAAACAAGTATACGCACTCTAAGGAGCGGAAAACACTTTGGTTAAGTGTTTGGGGTGTCCCGGGTAACATTTAAGGGTGTGAATGGCTTAGGAATGGAGTTTACTCTCCAAGAGTAAACTCTCCATATGGTGTTTACGACCCTGGGATAGCTCCCCATGAGTTTACGGCCGTAAACTCATGGTGAGGGGGGTTCTAGGATGTTTAAAGGCTTTATCTTGATCGTGGAAGTTTGCTAGGTCCAAATCTAAATTGTATGAGTGGATTTAAGGGGTTAAAAGGGACCATATGGGAGTTTACGGCCCATGAACCACCCCTATGGGAGTTCACGGCCGTGAACTCCTACCCTCTTGATTTTATGGAAGTTTAAGGCCCTTATTTCAATCCTAGTAATTATTCAAGGCTATAGGGGTGTTTGGGGTTCCAAGAGTGCACTCCCTTGGAGTTTATGGTCCAAATGACCACTCCTTGGTAGTTTACGGCCGTAAGCTCTTGGCTTGGTCGTGAACTCTCATGCACCCCTTTAAACTTTGATTTTAAGCCCTTGATTCAACCCTAGCATTTTCTAGTGAAGGTATAAGGCCATTTAGGGGACATTTACTATCATTTGGCATGGTTTGGGGGTGTTTACGGCCTAAGCATGTGCTTGGGCCGTCAACTCCAATTTACCCCTCAATTCTTTGTGTTTAAATGTTCTAAACCCGAAATAGCAAGCCCCTTTTTTATGTATTAAGCCTAAGGGTGGTTTGGGAGTGTTTTCGACATGATTTAACAAGTTTAGAGGGTGTTTACGGCCTAAGCATGTGCTTGGGCTGTAAACCCTCTTATATGTCCCAAAAATGATGGTTTTAAGGTGCAAAAACTCCTAGGCTTAATCCCCAATTAGTTTCCAAGCTTTTAGGGAAAAATTTGGGTCATTTTGGCCTCTTATTAGGGGTTTACGGCCTAAGCATGATCTTAGGCCGTAAACTCCTTTTCAACAACTTCTAAGTTCGATTTTTGGGCTATAACAACAAGTCATGAAGTTTAGAATAGGTTAGGGTAAAGAGACTTACGTTTGGAGGCGTTTGGTTGCGGATTTTAGACGAAAGCGGACTTTATGGGAGAGAGTATAGAGAGAGAGAGAGTGTAAAGGGGTGGAATGAAGTCCATTCCCCCTTATATATGGGTTGGAGTTGGAGCTCAGTGGGAATCTACCCAATACTGCCGTTATACGGGGCTTTTGGTCGCACCCGATTTAGTGGTCGTAATAATAAAAACTAACTTTTTCCAATTAAATGGAAATGTATATTACGTGTTTTTATTTATCTTATCACGACGTTAACGACATAAAAAACATATAAATAAATAAAACATTTATTTATTTTACAACCTCGAATTAACGGAACTTTTATAAAATGGAATATTCCGTTAACGGTAACGGGGTAATGTAACAGAATAAACTTTGGGTTGTCACACCGACACACTAATTTGGGACTATAAAGTTTTATGATGGTATAAATCCTAAATTATCATTGTTGATGGAGCATGTGTTGTTAATCGACACATCAATTGGAGATGATAAAAGGCATCGATGTTGTCAAGCGGGTTTGCATGGTTATTCACATCTTGTTTGTGAGCCTCGGTATCGCATTCACAATAGTGAGAGCATAATCTGAGATTAAACATGGAATTGATTATATTTAATGAATATCAAAAGATCTAGTAGTTTCATAAGATTGGAATTGGTAAAAGCCCTATCTACCTAAAATAGATTTAAATTTGATTACGAAATCCCAATTCAACGTTTGAATCGAAAATATGGATACCAGCCTTAATTTAAATTTTAGGTTAATAATTAAGGATTAAAATCAACTAACTTGAATTCTTTCTTTTCCCATTTTTAGATGTCTTGTGAATATAGAAATTGTCTTACTCATTATTATGGAAATGGTTTCCACAATCTTCTGAAGATGATCTTCCACATTCTATAAAGGTGAAAATGTGTTCCCTTCTTAGTGTAATGGTGGAACAGGGTATCATTCTTTCCCACCTCCTCCCTGTGTGACTCTCCCAAGGTTACCTTTTCCCCATGTTGAAATATATGAGACTACTCAAGCCTTATTGACATGTAGACATTAAATCGGAAGTTCTGTATGTGCACATGTTTGAAAATGAATTCGTACATTGACAAGTTGGATATAATGGGTGTTGTTTTCCCAAGGGAAAAACTCATTGATTTGGTTCTTCTCTCGCTTCCAGTGTCGTATGATCAATTCATTAAGAACTTTTATATGAGGAACCTCGACATGACCCTAATTGATCTGACCAAATGTTGATGGTTGCTGAAGCAGAAATGTTGAAGAACACATCTGAAGCTAAGATGCTCATAGGGTCAGATTCCATGGTTTCTGCAATCTGATGGAATTAACTATTAACCTCCCATGTTCACTCTAACAACCACTTTCCTATGTCCTACCACTACATTTTTTCAAACCTTCCAAAAAAAATTGGAAGAGGAATTTAAACAAACAAGTGGTGGGGTGTGAGAAAAAAATATCTTTCAAATAATTGGAAAAAATACTAGTGTATAAGAAGTTGTCGGTGATGGCTGAGCAAATATACATCGCCAAGGATCATTGACTCTACGAAGACAGCAATTTATTTCCTAATTCAACATCCACCAAAACAATTCCGGTTTTGGTGATATCGGATTCCGTCAAGCTTTAGGTTGGAATAGTAATCGGATACATTGCCACTTGCTAATTTAACATTGAATTTCAATGGATTTAGATCAAACCAGTAACACCATTTTTTTCCTGGAGTGAACCAAGTTTTTTTAATGGAGCTCCCATGGTAGAGATTCTACACATCAAGCATATCAGGAATTGAATTGTGGGTCTTTCTGATCTGGTGATGAATCATAATCTTGTTTCAAATGGTATGATGATGGAATGGTCAGAGTACTTATAGTTTTTGCATGATCTTTGGAAGTCTCATCAGATCGAATTGGGAAGACAAATGGAGTTGCATTGTCGGTGTCACATACTCTTTATGAATTCAAAATCTTCTCTCTGGTGTAAAAGAGAGGCATGTTGATAGGATGGAAACGAGAGAGATGATGTAGGTTGAGGTGGTGTGACACGAAAGAGAGAAAAATGAGGGCGAGGCTAGATTGTTGACGAACGCTAAAGGATGGTGGTTGTTGGCGCTTTTGACATGTTGGATTTAGATGGGGTTACCGACAAGAAGAAGGGAAAAAGGGTGGTATGTAACATCCTGAAAGTCATAGAGTAAAATTTTCATTTTTATTATAATCAAAACACTAATGTAACTTTTATCCAAAAATTTAAAAGCATTTTAAATAAAACAATTATCAAAGTTCATTCCCAAAATAACATGTTGCGGAAAACACGGGTGTATGCGCTGCGATCAAGTCAGGCCCTTCCCTTTCGAACCGGAAGTACCTGAAACCATAAACCAAAACTATAAGCACAAAGCTTAGTGATTTCCCCAAATACCACATACCATTTATATCAAACAGGCCATACAGGTTATACATATCCAATCAATCAATAAAAGTGCTATGTGCCAACCATAGTCTTGCCATTATGCCACGAGCCGCCTCATGGTCTTCCTTGCCAGGCCGAAAGCCAAAACCCTGGGTCTTACAGACAAGTGCTAGGAGCCACCTCTTGGTCTTCCATGAAAGTATCATAAAGACAACTAACATACAATCTATAACTACTTAACTGATTAACTGCCAATGTCAGACTCTAGTCTTGCATACAGTTTGCTAGGAGCCGCCTCCTAATCTTTCATACAAAATGCCAAGGGCTACCCCTAGGTCTTCCTACAATATATAAACCAAATGGACTAGAATTGGTGCCTTTGGCCATAGAATAGTTAGAAGACTCACCTTGACAGATGAACCCATGAATAGATATCTGACTGCTGATCTGCTAGAATCTCCGCGCTATCAAACAAATAACACCCAATTACCAATCGGATTCTAAACCAAACCCAATAATCCATACATGGGGTAAAAAAAACCCCTTTATCTCTCACCTAGTTTAGTCCAAGACGAAGGCCCAAACTCACAATCATAAATTCCCTCAAACCAATAATCATCCAAAGCCCAATAATGGCCAAATTTTCCAAATTGGGCTCAAACCCTTACATGGGCCTTACCCTAAAGCCTATTAACCTTTCCTAATCCAAAACACATATTCTCAGCTGGTCCAACAAAAGCCCAAGCAATATAAGACCACACGATAGCCCAAACCCGCAATGACACCAGAAGGTCCAATAAGGTCCAAATCTAGAATACCCAATGGTCAACCCTGGTCAACTAAAAAAGTAAAAGTCAAGGTCAACAGTCCATGTTGACCCAACATGTTGTGTTACCTCTTGGACACGTTGTATTCATCCAACATCCAGATAATCGGGTAATCCTTAGCCAATACGCTGTGTTGGCATGCAAACACGCCGTGTTGGCATGCAAACACGCCGTGTTTGCTCAAGATTTAACAACTTAACCAATAAGCACTTAATCCTTAAAGACATAGCCCCAAAACATAGATATGACCTCCTTGAGATGGGTTATCACGTAAAGTTGACAACTTTACGTCCATATGTGACTAAATGAAGCTCTTAAGCTAAAAAGGGACTTAATAGAGGACTAGAAGCATGCATGACACCATTCTTCACATAAAGCTTGAACCTTTATGCTCAAGGATACCAAAACAACCCATATCTGAAAGAACAAGCCCTTAAACAACCCAACTCATCCATAGATCCAAAAAGGACACCAAAATCCTAATAAAACCCCATAAGAGAAGATCTAATCAATCACAAAGCAAGGTATGAACTTGATACGTTAAGTAGACTTTAACAAGTGGTGAGATAATAGATGTATGGCCTTCCTTCCAAGCTAGGCACCTTCAAACTCCAAAGCTTCTTCAAATAAGCGCAAAAATCCACAAGAATCCACTCAACACTTCAAGAACACCACCAAGAAGGCTCAATACTCGATTTAGGGTTTTAGGTAACAAAGGAGGCTGGTAAAGAGGTCGGTCATGGGAACCTAAGGCCTTTAAATAGGGTGAAACACCCTAAAAATTAGGGTTTCAATCCCAGCTGCCAACACGCCGTATTGTGGCACCTCAACAAGCCATGTTGGTTTATTAAACTCTACGGCCAAAAACATCTCGACACGCTGTGTTAAGGCTCCAACACGCCGTGTAGCAAAGAGAAAACATAAACAACTTGGAATCAACTTCATACCGGATATCATGCATTACAATTCTCCCTGACTTAAATTAGATTTCATCCACGAAATCATTCATGACCATTCCCAGGCACGCCAGACAGCCTGAACAACACAACCACAATTTCAATCATACAACGGCCTTCCCAAGGTTCCGATCATACAACCCGAAGAAGAAGAATCCATAATCCCATGCAGACAATCATCCCTACCTTACGTGAAAACTGAAATCTTGAATTCTCAAATTGGTCTTACTCCCTGACGAACTGCCTATACTGAATCATTACCAAATAGAATCCTTATTGAATACCAGGCTAAACCTAAACATTTCCCATCCTAATTATTTAATGCTTCCATAGGGAACAAAATCACTTACCATAAATAACTACAAAACATTTATACTTGACAGGAGGCTCAGATAATCCTTCGAGTAGAAGATCCATCCCTGCAACGGTTAGACTCAGACGAGGTCTGCGCAACAGGGTCAAATCAACCACTATGAGATTATTTAATCCACTGCAAGCGACTTGGCATATGCACCAAATAACAAGCGACCCCACACACGAATCCCAAATCACTAAAACCAATCCAAGTCATCTTGCCTCCCCCTAGCTACTTTCCAAAAGCAGTCGGGACCTCCCTGGTCTAAACTTGTCTGACAACTACCTGAAACATCGGACTCCTGCCTGGATGATGAGTCGAAAGATGCATATACACAGTCTCCCCACGCGACTCCCAAGAGAAACCTTATATAGCAATTATTGCCCAAGCCATCTCGTCATCAAATCTAATTCTAAAAGAATGCTACATGAGCAACTGTAGTCTCATATCATGCTCAGTCTCCAACGACCTACCATCTCCTGATTCCAACATGTTGTGTCCCTCACACAACCTTGAAAACTGAACCACCCTGCTCTAAACGATCTGAAAAAATTTGTGACCAATCAAGGATTTTCCACACCCTCATCGTTGCATAGACACGAGTGAATGCTTCTGCCTACCCTCCAGTCTTACCACCCTACCACACTATCTGCCAACTAGTGAATGCTATGGGCCACCCCGCAGTCTTTCAACACTCCTGTACTTTTCACAACTAGGAATTCTAATGCTTTTGTAAACATTAACAATGATGACATTTGTGACTAAAACTTGAATGCATGCATGATGTTTATTCCATGACAACAAAATTTCATCAAGAAATCTATGCAAACAGTTTAAATGGTCAACAAAAGCTTGGAAACCCTAAGAATCCCAGTATGTATGTATATATATATATATATATATATATATATATATATATATATATATATATATACGTATAACCAAAGCTTCGTTATAAATCAAACGTTCAAGTGGTTTAATACTTCAAATAAACATTACGCTTACAACAAATAGACACATTCTGAACTTAAGATTTTAAAAATTAAATGATTCAATTGTTGGACTCAAATATCTTCTATTCGTGCTATTGGGCCTTATGACCCAATATCATGATTATTTGGGCCCAATATAATCACACATGTTTATTGGGCTTCTGGTGACCCAATTACATGGCTAATGGACCCTCAATGGCTTTTACATGCTCTTGGGCCTTAGTGGCCCATTTGCATTGCTAGTATGGTCCAAATCAATCATATGCGTGATGGGCTAACATGTCCGCCGCGTACTCGACAACCTATAATAACATACATGATTAGTGGGCCTCTGTTGCCCTCTTCTCTTCGTCTTTTAGGCTTACCTTTTATTCAAGGAAACATAAATTAGGTTGTTAAACAAGGTTATTCAAATTTTAGTAGGATCTAGTGGGAAATAACGGGTGACACCAATGAGTGTCGATCGTAATCTGTAATTATAACCAAAGTCTCCAGGAGGGAGAGCGAGAGTTTGTGTATAGATCTATACGGGGGTGACTCCCCCACATCTGAGCTGTTCGCTACAGTTATACTCGACCAGTTTAGGGTGACAAAATCTTGATCAAAACCGGCGTTTGGAAAATGCCAAGACAGGCGAATTAGTCATTTATTATGCATGGTTATAACGACTCACATAGAGATCCATTACCATCTAAGTAATCATGGGAAATCATATTCATTCATTGTCATGATACAATAATACCAAACTATCATACAGTTTATATTAGAAAACCTCGGGTTTTCTGGGGGAACAATATTATTCACTCCCACATACAACAACTATAATACAATAATCAATTTTGAGTAACAATCACTTGTACTTGTTTTGAAATCACATACACATGCACTTATAGGATCATCGCATCTTTTTCGCAAACAGTTTTTGTACAAAAAATATCGGATTTTCTGGGTCTTACAAACAACACAAACTAGGTTTTTTTTTTTTTTTTTTTTTTTTTTTTTTTTTTTTTAACAAACATGCTTACGAACTCACCAACATTATATATGTTGACGTTTTCAAAGCAACTTGTATTCTCAGGTAACAGATAAGCTGAAGAAAAATACCAAGTGTGTTAGGATGTTATGTTTTGTGACTCTCAAACAATTTATGCTATGGAAATATAATATTTAGACAATGTACTTGATGTGAACAATGACAGTTGTAATATCTAATGTTGGTGATGTATGTGTTTGTTCATGTATATATTCATTGTAATGGTATTCAATTGATAGTCACACAAGCCCTCGGATGTTTCCGCCGTTTGGTTCCGGGCTGTGACAGGTTGGTATCAGAGCTCTGTTTATAGTGAACTGGCATAGCAAACCACACATTGATATGCAACTATAAACCCAAAGAGGGACTAAATAACTCTGGACAAAACAAATAAAATATAATAATAAACACTCTTACTTGTGCGAATTAGGAAAATAAACTTAATAACAATTCAAATAAGATGATTGGAAAACCCTGACATCTCGGTTAAGCCATGACTGTTCACAGTTGTATTAATGGGCAAATGTAGCCTGATATACTACATTTCCTCCAGAATACAACTATCACATGCCCTGGGGCGATCGCGATGGTCAGTAAATCTAAGACATACCCTTTTGTTAACCAAGAAGAGAACATTAACCCAATTTTTATAACAACTAAAACATCTTAGGAGTAATAGTAATTTATTTATACACCCTCCTTGCGTGTTCCTCATCACAGTCGCCATGGAAGAGGAGCATCAAGGCATTCAGTTTCACCAGGCCTTGGTGGCCCACGGAATGATTGAAGACGACCCCAAGGAAGGACAAGGAGCAGCACATGACGTTGGACCCAACGATTACACCGATACAGATTACGAGTTTGATGGGACCGATGACGACATGGAGGGGGAAGGGGACATAGACGAAGCCCCCGTCGAATCACCTACCAACAACACAGACCAGGACCACCCTGCCCCACCAGGAAACCATGAGGGAGAGGATCGTTAGCAGGAAGAAGAGATTGCCACACTTCGACATCAGTTGTTTGCTATGGAAGCACGAGCCGTGCAAGCTAAGCAAGAACGAGATGAAGTCATCGGAGGGATGATCGAGATGGGCCAGCTGCTGGCACAGAATTTTGGGATATGATATTGTTGCCACCATTAGGAAATTTACAACAGGATCAGGATCAGTAGTATGCATATTGATATTTGGTCTCTCTTATATGATCTATGCTAGGTACCATCGACTCCATGTTTAAGTGATTACACTACTCATAGAGTCATCATGCTGTCGGATTTTATATGTACTGTATGCTCTTTCGAGCAAATTTTCATGTATCAAAGTACGGATATTATTAGTGGAAAATAATATTTGTTCTATCGTGATTTTGTTATCTGCTATGTGCAATATTTCCATGTTGTATGTCAATATGTGAAACTACTTAAGTATATGCTATACACCTAGTTATTAGGATCACAAACTCGTGAAAAAAATTATAGGCACTCAACCTCTTTTCGTTCAATGATAGAAGGATGCCTCAACGACCCACCTGTGGAAACCCCGAGCCGATGCCACCAGAAATCAACTCAGTTGCATTTCAAGCAGCTATATCTGTTGCAGTCACAGTAACACTGGCGTAGATCCATAATGGGAACAATGGTGGAGTCAACGGGCATGGGGCTAGAAGCTCAAACAACGGAATGAACCAGGGGCCTACCAAGACATGCTCCTACAAAGATTTCACCAACACCAAGCTACGAACCTTTAATGGAACAGGGGGAATGATAGCCCTGAAGAGATGGATCGAAAAGGTGGAATTCGTGTTCGAGATATGTGAATGCCCCGAAGAGGTCAAGGTGAAGTTTGCAGCATGTACATTTGTTGATCAAGCTCTCACCTGGTGGAATGGACATGTGGAGGCCACGACTCTTCCCGTAGCCAATTCCATGCTGTGGGCGGAATTGAATGAAATGTTGATGGTCGAGTATTGCTCGCGTGGCGAAATTCAGAAAAATAGAACAAGAGTTATGGAACCTCACAGTCCTAAACTCCGACATCGATGCTTACATATCAAGGTTTAGTGAACTGTTGCTGTTGTGCCCTGACATGATTACCTCAGAATGAAAGAAAATCAAACGATTCGTCCGGGGATTAACTTCCCCAATTCAAGGAAACATGATAGCCGCAAATCCTGAAACCTTTGACAACGCCAAGAGGTTGGCTAAGAAGCTGTACGACCACAATAAGAAACGAGCGGAAAAAGTTGGGGAAACTGAAAGGAAGAAGGAGAGTGATAACAAGAAGGGAAAAAATAACAAGTGGAAGGGACGACAAGGCTCAGAGTCATCAAAGAAACAACAAATAGTGACAGTTCATGCTGCAACCACACATGTTCCCTCCATACCACATGTTCCAATCTCATCTACCCCAAGTGCCCCTAAGCAGTATTCTGGAAATCTACCAAAGTGCAAGAAGTGCAATTTTCATCACAATGGTGAATGCAGGGAGATGCATTGTACTAGTTGCAACCGAAAGGGTCACACAGAAAAATACTGTAGAACCAATCCTCCCCAGAACCAACAACCGGGAAACAACAACAACAACAACATCACCAACAAAAATGACAACAACACCAGGGCTAGCCACACCTGTTATGGATGTGGAAGGACTGGGAATTTCCATCAAAACTGCCCCAATGTCAACAACCCAGGGAATGGAGGAGCAGGGAGAGTGCTGACCACGAGTCAAGGAGAAGCGGTTCAGGATCTCACTGTTGTCACTGGTACGTTTCTCCTTAACAACACATATGCATGCATCCTGTTTGATACCGGGGAAGAGCAGAGTTTTATGAGTAATAAATTCAAATATTTGCTAAAACAACAACCCTAGTAGCTTAATGAAACCTTTACGGTGGAAATGGCTAATGTGAAAATAGAATCAACTGGGGAAATCTCCATAGGATGTACCCTGACCTTAAATCACCATGAGTTCCAAATAAATTAGATGCCTGTAACTATTAGGAGTTTTGATGTGATTATCGGTATGGATTGGTTGAGCCCCCATGATGCCGAAATTATGTGTCACGAGAAGGTCGTTCACCTTCATCTCCCTAACCACGAAACCCTAATCATATATGGAGAAAAACCTAATACGAACCTTCGTCTTATCTCGTGTATTAAGGCGCAAAAGTGTCTACAAAAGAAGGACTTGGCGTTTTTGGCTCACATCATGGATAAATCCAAGGAAGAGGTTTGTATTCGAGACATACCAGTGGCTTGCAATTTCCCTGACATCTTTCCTGAAGACCTTCCGGAGATACCCCCAGAAAGACAAGTTGAGTTTCGAATTGACCTTGTGCCAGGAGCTACACCCATCACCAAATTGCCCTATAGGTTGGCTCCTGTGGAGATGCAAGAACTGTCAAGCCAAATCAGCGAACTTTTGAGCAAAGGATTCATTCGACCTAGTTTCTCACCTTGGGGAGCTCCATTCCTTTTTGTTAAAAAGAAGGACGGATCCTTTAGAATGTGTATCGATTATAGAGAGCTGAATAAGCTCACTATCAAGAACCGCTACCCACTTCCACGAATCGACGATCTATTTGACTAGCTTCAAGGTGCAAATTACTTCTCTAAGATAGATCTGCGATCCGGCTACCACCAACTCATGGTCCGGGAAGAGAATATCCCCAAGATTGCTTTCTGAACTCGCTATGGACATTATGAATTTGTTGTAATGCCCCTTCGGTATAAAGAATTCCCCTGCTGCATTTATGGACCTGATGAATCGAGTCTGCCGACCATTCCTCGACAACTTTTTCATCGTTTTCATCGACGATATTCTGGCCTATTCTCGAAGCAAAGAGGAACATAGTCGACATCTCCGACAAATCTTGGAAACCTTATAAGCCGGAGAGTTATACAAAAAACTCTTTAAGTGTGAGTTATGGATCTGTAGTGTAAACTTCTTGGGTCATGTTGTCAGCCAAGAAGGGATACATGTGGACCCTTCTAAGATCAAATCCATTGAAGGATGGGCAGTTCCAACAACACCCACTGAAATTCGTCAATTTCTGGGTCTTGGAGGCTATTACAGAAGATTCGTTCAGAACTTCTCCAGAACGGCCAAGCCACTTACCATGCTTACACAGAAGGGCGTACCATTTGAATGGACCGAAAAGCAGGAGGTTGCCTTTCGAACTCTGAAACGAGCTCTCTGTAGTGCGCCAGTACTATCATTACTAGAGGGAACCGAGGACTTCGTAGTTTACTATGATGCTTCAAATCAGGGTTTAGGCTATGTACCCATGCAGCGGGGGAAGGTGATAACATATGCATCCCGACAACTAAAGACACATGTGGTGAATTATACCACCCATGATATCGAATTGGGAGCTGTGGTCTTTGCCTTGAAGATTTGGAGGCACTACCTTTATGGTACGAAGTGCACCATTTTCACCGACCACAAGAGCTTCCAACACATTTTAAATCAAAAAGAGTTAAACATGAGGCAGCGAAGATGGGTTGAGCTGCTAAATGATTATGAGTGCGAGATCAAGTACCACCCAGGCAAGGATAACATGGTAGTTGATGCATTAAGTCAGAAAGAATACTCAAATCATCATGTGAAAACTCTTTCAATAACCATTCAATCCCATCTGTCCTCTCAAATCAAAGAAGCCCAGTTGGATGCCATGAAGACAGAAAACAGAACAAGCGAAGTGTTACGTGGAATGGAAAAAGAACTTCGAAGTCAAGGAGGACAGAGCATATTATTTGATGAACTGAATTTGGGTCCCTAAACTTGGGGTATTTAGAGAGGTAGTCATGAGTGACGCCCATAAGACACGATACTCCATCCATCCGGGTTTAAATAAAATTTACCTGGATATCAAACAACATTATTGGTGGCCTAACATGAAGGAAAAAATTACCACTTACGTCAGCAAGTGCCTCACTTGTGCTAAAGTGAAGGTAGAATATCAAAAGCCCTCGGGACTATTACAACAGCCAGTAATACCCAAGTGGAAATGGGAAAGGATTAACATGGGCTTTGTGACCAAATTACCCAAGACAAATGAAGGATTCGTTGCCATATGGGTAATAGTTGACAGGTTGATGAAATCCACCCATTTCCTGCCAATAAAGGAGACATACAAGATGGAACGACTGATGAGAATCTACATCAAAGAGATTGTGAAACTCCATGGAGTACCAATATCTATCATCTCAAACCGAGATAGTAGATTCACTTCACGCTTTTGGCAGACGCTTCAGAAAGCTATGGGAACACAACTCGACATGAGCACTGCTTACCACCCACAATCGAATGGTCAAAGTGAGCGAACCACTCAAACTCTTGAGGATATGCTTCGAGCATGTGCGATAGACTTTGGAAGGTTGTGGGATATCCACCCGCCTTTAATTGAATTTTCGTACGACAACAGTTATCACACAAGCATTAAAGTTGCTCCTTTTGAAGCATTATATGGGCGTAAATGTAGATCACTGTTGTGTTGGGATGAGGTAGGTGACACTCAGCTAGCAGAAGGAAACACACAAAAAAATGCATTAACAAGGCCAGAAATTATACGTGAAACAACAGAGAAGATAGTTTAAATCAAATCTAGACTTCAAGCATCACGAGATCGATAGAAGAGCTACGCTGATAAACGGCGAAAGCCCTTGGAATTTTAAGTCAGGGATCGTGTGTTGTTAAAATCTCTCCCTGGAAAGGGGTGATTTGTTTCGGGAAACGAGGAAAACTAGACCCACGATACATTGTCCCATTCGAGATTCTTGCCAGAATCGGTCTAGTGGCCTATAGGCTGCAACTACCTGTTGAGCTCAACAGTGTACACCCCGTGTTCCATGTTTCTAATTTAAAGAAGTGCTTATTCGACAAAACTCTTGTCATCCCATTGGAAGAAATCGAAATCAACGAGAATCTCCTGTTCGTCAAGGAACCGGTTGAAATCATGGACAGGGAAGTGAAGCGTACTAAGCAAAGTCGCATTCCAATTGTGAAAGTTCGGTGGAACGCAAAGCATGGATCAGAATTCACATGGGAACGCGAAGACCAGATGAAGAAAAAGTACCCTCACTTATTCTCGCATTCTCAGACCTAGTTTCAAAAGAATTTCGGGACAAAATTCCCTCTAACGGGGGGATGATGTCACAACTAGGAATTCTAATGCTTTTGTAAACATTAACAATGATCACATTTGTGACTAAAACTTGAAAGCATGCATGATGTTTAATCCATGACAACAAACTTTCATTAAACACTCTATGCAAACACTTCAAATGGTCAACAAAGGATTGGAAACCCTAAAAATCCCGGTTTAAGTCCATTATGGACTAGGATTTCCTTATTGGGCCTAATGGACCAATAAGCTTCCAATTTGACTAATTTTGGCTCGGGACACTTAAATGGGCCCTAATTGGACCTACTTTCATAAAACTTAACATTTTGGGCCATAATGAATCCAAAATGAATTGGTTTACTTTAGTGGGCCTTATTGGGCCATAATTGATTCAATTAGCTTTCATGGACCATAAATCCATTCTTTTATACAAAATTGGGCCATGAACTACTCTAAGGGCCCAATGGGCCGAAAACTTCTTCTTGAACCTCAAAATTTCGAACCAAGATAAGAAGTGGGCCAAATCAATTTATTTTCTTCCTCCTAGCCCAAATATCGGCCCAAGTAAAAAAAAATTAATGGATGATTAAGGGAGGGATTGACACTTCATGATTATCCAACATACCTCTAGGTTATACCCCTCATGTATCCATGCCAAGTTCATGTATTAAGGCAAGCTCATTGCCCCTCCCCCCTTCTCTTCTTATCTACGGCCGAGAGCACCACACACCACCACCATTTTCATTTTGATCAAACTCTTACAAGAAAACTCTCAAGAACTCTTCCATTTTCTCCAAAATTTAGAGCATTGGTGTGTGTCTTCAAGGAGTTCTTCAATTAATATCATCATTTGTGGTAAGTCTTTACTTGAATCCATAGCTTAACTTCTATATTTCATAAAAAATCTCATCTGAACTCATGGAAAGTAATGATCATGCTTCTTAGAACCCATCTAAGCCCAAAGACCTCTCAAAAAGCTTGCTAGGGTCGAGAATCACCTCAACCTCTTCCAATTCTTCTTCAAACCGAGAACAACTAAGAAAGGTGAGTTCATACCCCCTTGTTTTTGGTTTTTACTTATTTTTTGGGGGAGAATACAAGTGTTATGTGTTGATCTATGTGTGTTTGCATGTTATATTTGATTTCTTTGGTTTTTGGTTGTGATAATGTATTAATACTTTAGATATTTCGACATATATAGCAAAAATGTGAAAGAATCATAAACAAAACATAATAAACAACATACATGATAGATCTAAGAGTCCTTAAGCTTAAAACAAAGCCAAAGATATTTACAAGTGTCATTTTGCAAAAATAACAAAGATTGGGTTGAAAGTTGATAATTTTCGGTTTTGATGAGGGTTATAACGTATTTATTTATATCAAAGCTCATTTTTATGAAAATAATACTTTTCAAAGGGCTGAAAAACATAAATTTTAGCTAACGGGCTTTAAATTTGGGCCTCAAGGATTTTCGGCCCAAACTTGCGAAAATGAAGAAGTTCTAGGGAATGAATTTGTAAATTCAAAAAAGTATGAGTCTAAAACATAAATAAATAAATTTCAGGGGTTGAAAATGATTTTATTACAAAATTGGACTAAAAATGCAAAGTTTTTGATTTTGGGGTCAAAATTGTAAAACTTATGGAAATTGAGCCAAAATGTAAACTTTTTACAAATAAAGGCTGGAAATGACAAATACAATAGTTTTGGGCTGAGATTATCATTTAAATAAATTTTGGGTCAAAAATATCAAGAAAAATGGTATAAGGACCAAAAATGTCAATTTTCATAAAAAGGGACTAAAAGTGCCATTTTTATAAAGAAAGGGGGGGTTGCAATGGTCAAACTAAATGTTTTTGGGACCAAATCGAAAATTTTAAATTTTTGGGTTAAAAATATCAAGTTTATAACACGTAGTTATATATATATATATATATATATATATATATATATATATATATATATATATATATATATATATATATATATATATATATATATATATATATACGTATAACCAAAGCTTCGTTATAAATCAAAATTTCAAGTGGTTTAATACTTCGAATAAACATTAGGCTTACAACAAATAGCTACATTCTAAACTTAAGATTTTAAAAATTAAATGATTCAATTGTTGGACTCAAATATCTTCTATTCGTGCTATTGGGCCTTATGACCCAATATCATGATTATTTGGCCCAATATAATCACACATGTTTATTGGGCTTCTGGTGACCCAATTACATGGCTAATGGACCCTCAATGGCTTTTACATGCTCTTGGGCCTTAATGGCCCATTTGCATTGCTAGTATGGTCCAAATCAATCATATGCGTGATGGGCTAACATGTCCGCCGCGTACTCGACAACCTATAATAACATACACGATTAGTGGGCCTCTGTTGCCCTCTTCTCTTCGTCTTTTAGGCTTACCTTTTATTCAAGGAAACATAAATTAGGTTGTTAAACAAGGTTATTTAAATTTCAGTAGGATCTAGTGGGAAATAACAGGTGACACCAATGAGTGTCGGTCGTAGTCTGTAGTTATAACCAGAGTCTCCTGGAGGGAGAGAGAGAGAGAGAGTTTGTGTATAGATCTATATGGGGGTGACTCCCCCACATCTGAGCTGTTCGCTACAGTTAGACTCGGCCAGTTTAGGGTGACAAAATCTTGATCAAAATCGGCGTTTGGAAAAAGCCAAGACAGGCGAATTAGTCATTATTATGCATGGTTATAACAACTCACATAGAGATCCATTAACATCTAAGTAATCATGGTAAATCATATTCATTCGTTTTCATGATACAATAATACCAAACTATCATACGATTTATATCAGAAAATATCGGGTTTTCCAGGGGAACAACATTATTCACTCCCACATACAACAACTACAATACAACAATCAATTTTGTGTAACAATCACTTTTACTTGTTTTAAAATCACATACACATGCACTTATGGGATCATCACATCTTTTTCGCTAACAGTTTTTGTACAGAAAATATCAGATTTTCTGTGTCTTACAAACAACACAAAGTAGTTTTTTTTATATTTTTTTTATGATTATCAAACTTGCTTATGAACTCACCAACATTATATATGTTGATGTTTTCAAAACAACTTGTATTCTCAGGTAACATATAAGCTGAAGAAAATTACCTAGTGTGTTAGGATGTTATGTTTTGTGACTCAAACAATTTATGCTATGGAAATGTAATATTTAGACAATGTACTTGATGTGAACAATCACAGTTGTACTATCTAATGTTGGTTATGTATGTATTTGTTCATGTATATTCATTCCAATGGTATTCAATTGATAGTCACACAAGCCCTCAGACGTATCCGCCATCTAGTTCAGGAGTGTGACAATACTAACAACTAATTAGTGAATGCTACGGGCCACCCCGTAGTCTTACAACACTTTCACTTTTTCATAACCACCGCCAATGGTCTTACCACTCATCTATCAATCTAAACTCCATCGAGATTCAAATGCGCACTCGCCGAAGCTCCCCAACTGTGACAACCCGGTATTTTGAGACAATAAAATGTAACACCAGTCAAATTTAGTCAAAATATAACTTTCCTAAAATCTTATTTGGGTTAAATAAAGTAGTAGGAATCGTATCAAGGTTTTCGTACATATAAAGAACCCTAAAATCCGAGTTATAACGAAGAAGTTATGACCAACCGAAGATTCTCGGCAAAACCGACAACACCGATTAAATGAAAAACGCGAAGTTTCAATACAATAGTTTTTAGCCTTAAGTATCTAAATGAAAGTTGTAGATAACATTAAACCGTAAATTTACATAAAAAGAACGTCCAAATCTGACTTCGTATGAGGAAGTTATGATTTTTCTAAGTTAAGGATATAGCAGTAGACAACTAAAAACTCGACATAGGGATCGAGAGACTTTTTGCCGACACAAACTAAATGAGAATCGAAGGTCTCAACAATAGTAGCGCAACGGTAAAAAGTCTGACGAAAACGGACGTCGGATGAAGAAGTTATGGATTTATGATGGAGTTTTCGTGTCCCGGCCTACTAAAAATAATATAAAGATAATATATCAATAATATACTAAAAATAAATTCAAAATTATCCAACGGAGTCTAAACGAGAGTGGTAGAGCATAATCTCACTTATGCGTGCAAATAAAGAACGTCGAAAACGAAGCTCGGATGTGAAAGTTATGAATTTATGAAGTTCGGGCATGAATCCCGACTCTGTGTCAGAACTCACGACGTGAGTTTTGTAAAACTCATGACGTGAGCCCCTTGAATGACCCTTCTAGAGCCACTTGACGTGTGACGCATGCCATGATGATTTGGGACGAAACTCACGACGTGAATTATGAAAAATTCACGACGTGAGACCCAAAATTCACCCTATAAATAGGAATTGAGGGCAGCCGGATTTGGTTGTTCATTTCTATCATTTCTCTTACTTCTACACCCTATTAAGCCCCTCTAAACTACCCCGAAGCCCCGGTAACACCTCCAACACACGACGCAAGTCCCGAGATTTCCGAGAAATCGACTTCTTTCCAGTCGAAGTTCTGCTCGACTTTCGTCTCACCTTCTTCAACCCATCAAGTGAGTTCATACCCCTTGAATTAACCTTTTAAATGTTTTTAAATGTTTATAAATGCTTTATGGGGGGGGGGGGATACAAGTTGAATCATGTTTAGTTATTATATCAATCGCATGTGATTAATAACTAACATGCAAATGGCTTTACTTTACGTAACTGTTTTACCAATCAGATTTCTTCAAATGTTATCTTAAACGTTTTTAAGTGTTTAGAACACTTTATTAAACTGTTTATGAAACACTATATGTTCATTTTAAACCCTGTTACATTGTGTTTCAAACAAAGGTTCCTTTATACTTAAACTACTTTTGTCAAACAAATACTTCCAAACCATTTTATAAACTGACATCAAGTCGATCTTTTCTTAGGTATTAATCTTTTTCAAAGGTTTTATAAAAACTCCTTATATGCTTTTATATTGTCAATTGCATGCCTGTATATGTATAGTTATATAAATAATGTTTAAAGAACTTAGGAAGGCTAACCCTCCTTATTTCCTTTTCCCCGTTGGGATGTAGTCTGGTAGGGTATCGGGTATCCGTCCGAAGGTTGTTTAACTATCAGTTATATATCATGTATACATATAGAGACATAAAAGTTTCCTCAGTCAGTTCAGTACCTTTGGGTAGCAAAGGCATACTTCAGGTTATATACGTACATGGTTAGTAACTATTATAGGTATAGTTAGGAGATACCACTTACCATTCCAAGTACAGGGAATCACACAAGAGTCAGTTCACTCATGAGTCTATACTAGTACATTACATGTTACATGAATATGTTTACATAGATACGCTTACATGAATACGTTTACATAGATACGCTTACATGAATACATTTACATAGATAAGTTTACATGAATACGTTTACATAGATATGCTTAGATGAGTACGTTTACGTAGATAATATATGATGAGTTACTATTACATATTATATGTGTAGATACTGTTATATAGTTCTCCTTCTTATCTTTACCTTGTGATACAATCACATCATCGACGAGATAGATTGGACTTTATATCCTAGTACCAAAGGATGCTTTGTGGGACTAACCATTCCTATCACCACTGTTAGCTACAGAGGTAAATGAACATCTATGGATGTCTTCGGTTGATACCATTACAGTTATACTTTAAGGGACTAACTATTCCTACACCCAGCTGTTAGCAACAGACGTAAATGTACATCTACGGATGTCTTAGGTTAACACTGTTAGTTATCCTAGTACAAAAGGATAATACTTAGGTCATTATATTATTTCTTCCTTTACTTTGTGACACATTCACATGATCAAAGAGGTAGGATATATTTGATATAGATAACTATTTTTCCTTATTACCTTTATATTGTGACTCATACACATAAACGATGAGGTATACTATAGTTTTATACTAATAGTTAAACAGGGAAAAACTATCACATTTACAGAGATGCTTACTTTCAAAACAGTAGGGTCTTGGTAGAAGACTACTTTCAAAGCAGTAGGGTCTTGGTAGAAGACTTCTTTTATAGGGATCATAGGGATTTCTAGGGTTATTCAAACACTTTCCATTACTTATAAATATTCACATACTTATATGAACTTTCTTTCACAAACAATGTCAAGACTTTCATTACAAGTTTTACAAATCAAAGACACATTAATACTTATGAATTCACCAGCTTTTTGGCTGATACTCGTTTTCAAAATAACTTGTATTCTCAGGTCACAAATAGACAGGTACGACGATCAGGTTTTGTGAAGACGGAGCAGTTCAGACTCATCTTTTATTTGGATGATTCATTATGTTTTCTTATATTATGAAAGAACACACTTGTAATTAAAATTATACTATTAATGCAATGGATGATGTGGTTGCTTGTATACTACTTTACATTGTTGTGATACATTACATGACATCCTCCGCCCCAGAACGTTTCCGCCGTTCTCGGTTTTAGGGTGTGACACCAACCGAACTCGAATCATGACTGGAACCCCAACTTGGGTCCACCAAGGCCTGCTATCTAATACCAAGAAGCTGCTAACCACTGTTGGGAGGTTTCCCAAACTCCCAACTCGCACAATCCTCAATCAGAAAGTCACTTGGGCCGCCCTTCCCTCCCTACGGGGATGTGAAACTCATCCTAGTTTCACACCTGATTCTGCTCTTGAAGATCTGAATAGTTCTTCCGCACTTTGATTCGAATAAGCTCTTACTCACACAAGGTTTGAAAGATTCCCAATCCATTTTACCATCCAATGATTGAATTGTTGACAACCTGCGCTTACTAATGCAAGTGTTCCATTACTAGCCAACCCAAAAATCGTACAACCCTTGAAGACCATATGAACACTCCCCGAAATCCCAACGAAATCTGATAACTCAAAATGCTTCCTATGATGCAACACCCAAATCTTGAAGTCCTCGGAACTAAGGACAAGATCAAGGCCTTAGCAATAGACCTATTCTCTTGGCACTCCTATTGAACAATCTAGCACAAAAACTAAAACTAATGAAGCCTGACCAAAGACATTCCACACGTTACCCCTGACCTGATTCCGACTGAGAACCAGGATAACAATTGGACATACTGAAACCTACTCATCAAGATGCAACCCCTTCTGACCCACTAATGATCTACGGCATGCGAATGACATATAACATTTCTTGAAGTTATAACCCAAACATAAGCAGATAAATAAACAAAAGATATGATGGATTATGTGTCGAAGCCCATAACTATAATTGGTATGTACTTGACCCGATACAAGCATGGTCCATTTGGGTTGTAACACTCAAGAACAATTTAATAAGATGGATATTTGAGAAAGAGGTTAATCTACTTTATTAATATATTATAAGTATAATATATTGATTGAGAAATCATATTATTTAATTAGTATTGATCAATTTGGGATTAATTTAGTGATCAAAAGAGACTAACTAAATTAATGGGGACTGATTGTGTAAATCAGTGATATATATAGTTTAGGCTAATGATCCTTATTGATTAGTAATGGACTAAGTTCATGTAAGACTCCATGAAGAGTTAGTACAAAGGGATTATCATATGGATTATTGGGTTAAGGCCTAATGAAGTGGATCAGGGTTTAACTCTTGGATTCTACATTATATAAATGTAACCCCTAAGCCAAAAAGCATGCACTAGTGATTCCAAGAAGCTCTAGACGATTTTTGTGTCTCTGAACTTCTCTCTCGAGTTCCTCCTCTTGTTCTTGGTTTGTTATAAAACATTTGAGGCATCACAATTGAGGTCCTAGGCTCTTGAAAGACCAATTCCTACAAGCTACAATTAATAGGTATTCTTCTAACTTACTTTTATGTTTCAATTACCAATATTGTATACTAGTTGTAGTTTTCAAGCTTTGGAAATTTTATTGTATGTATAAGTAGAGAAAACTTAGATCCAAAAGCTATTAGGGTTGTATGTGCACCATAGGAGTGTTATAGTACATAAATCCCAAAAGTGGTATCAAAGCAATAGGTAGTTTTCTGATATATTCATGCATAGCTAATTGTTTAAAGTTGAAGCAAAATGAAAAAGTGTTTCTGTCAGCATGAACTCGACGAGTCCACTATTGGACTCGACGAGTAGGATGATTTTGGTCATGAACTCAACGAGTCCATAGCCTGGCTCGACGAGTTGGATCATCAGATGGCAGTTTTTTAAGGGTTTTTTTGACCCGAATTGGATTAGGATCGTTACCTCAAATTGTTTTGTTTCATAAAATTTGATTTTACTAATATGGTAATGACTATCCCCGTCTAATAACATGATGATTGTCAAAGTATTAGATAATTACTTGATTTTATGAAAAACTAATTATTTGTAAAATTTGAATCATTTTGATATATGAACTTAAATTAGGTCAAATTAGTTAAATATAAAATTATTTGATTATTTTATTAATTTAAAAGAGTGATCTAAAGAGTTCATGAAACCTCCATAAGTTATGGAGATGAAAAGTCTCATTCATAAAACAAATTAACTCCTTAAGTTATTAATTCCAAGAGTCTTGAAAGGTTACAAATCTAGCCATCAAGTTTTTGAGTCCACATGTCTTGAAGAGTTTCATAACTTGTCCTCAAGTTATGGAACTTGGAAAGTCTCATTTACGTGACATAAAATTATAAGTTATAAAACTAAAGGGTTTTTAAAAAGGTTTCAAAACTTGCCCTCAAGTTTTGGAATTTAAAATTTGATTAAAAAGATTTTAATTGTAAAATATTAAATGCTAAACCTTTTGGCTTCATAAATTAAGTTTAGAATTAAAAGTTTTTAATTATGGTTTGGTTGATAATTAACTAAAAGATTAATTAAAAGAGTATTAATAAATCCATAATTATCTGGTTTGAGTTTAATTAAATTAAAAGTCTAGTTTAATTAATAGATTAAACCACCTAGTATTGTAAATGTTTAAAATACACCCTTATAATATATAAAATTAAAAGTCTAATATATTATATATGTATAAGTTAAATGTAATTCTTACCGTTAGTAGGACTCATTCACGAAGTTGGTCTATAAGGGGTGTTTAAGGAAGCGGCCTATAAAATGACCGACATTGGGTATATACTCTTATCCACCGCACTCTTGACCAGTGGAGGATCGGTAGTCAAACGGGTTTGACAGGACATTTAAATCCTCATTAAAAGTATAATGAAATATAAAGTAACTAAAATTTTTATAAATTCCCAATCTTAGTTACTTTAGGAAAAATGTGAATTTGATGCTAACCCATGAAATTGCACTTTACACCTTGCTAATTCTTTAGTGGAGTGTGTGTGGTTAACCGGCACACTAATTTAGAACAAATTGTCACACCCCCAAACCAAGGATGGAAGAAACGTCCGGGGGTGGCAGACTTCATATGTAGTATCATAACAACGAGTATAATAGTGTTCAACGTAAATGCAACCATCATAATTATAATTGAAAAAGTTACATTGTAGCATGTGTTCACATATTTCAAAATCAATTACATTATGATGACAAAATGAAATGTTTGACGTCTGAGCGTCCCATCCTCAAAAGCTGTTGTTTATCTGGTTCACTAATTTCCTAAAAATACAAGTAGTTTCGAAAAAGTGTCAACAATTAAGTTGGTGAGTACATAAGCTTTTGATCGCGGTGTTTGAATTTCTTTCTTGTAAAAGTAATGTTTGTTCCAAAAAATCCAATATTTTCCTTATTAAATGCATTGTAGTCTTAAAAGTCAAGACCGACATGTACAAGTATTTTACCATACTTAAGTAATTTATGCAAGTTTAAATCGACATAAACTCGTTTAATTGGAAGTAAAACCCGTAAATCTTATGTTTTGTTAACACCCCATGTGAGTTATTATAACCATACTATGACTTAGACGGCCTCGTAATTCGATGTTCTTCAGGCGTCGCAAAGTTAAATGACACTTGTCACCCCAGACCTGCGGGTCTAACTGTTGCAAGCAACTCAGGTGTGAGTTTGTCAGACCCAATATAAATCTATACACAACTATCACACTCTCCTTACAAGAGACTCTGGTTACAATTTACATGACTTTTGATTTCGTTACTTTGGAAGTAACGTGAAGCGAATGTCTCACAAATTTATTCATTAACATATTTACGTGAACTGAACTGAAAGCCCCTTTTTGTATAAACCCGGTACTTTGTATTCGCACCACGTTTATATGAACTGAAAACCTTTGGTAATGAGTTTGAAATGTAAATGAAACATAAACTATACCTATTATAGTTTAACATAATTGTTTATAATGTATAAGAAACATAAACTATACTTACTATAGTTTATCATAAGTGTTTGTAATGTATACAAAACATAAACTATACCTATTATAGTTTATCCAAAATGTGTGTAATGTAAAAGAGCCCTTCTCTATGTAAGTCGAATGTATAGCAAAAATATAACTATGTTTATCATGCGTTATCTTGTACTATTTGTAATAATAGAGGACTCTTACAAACAAGTAAGTATTTTTTGTTATATAATTATACCACAACAGAAACAAATGTAAAATATGAAATCATCAAAGATTAACACTTTGCTCAACATGTTACAAAGTGTGATGAAAGTTATAAGCTGTTAGCTTGTTTCTAACATTTCTGCACTGTTTTGAAAAAATCACAGAGAAATCATACAAAGTCGAAAACTGAATCCGTAAACTCTGAGAGTCTAGGAAATGTGTCTAGTTTGCTCATAAATTTTATTATGATTTTTAAAAGTATATAACTAGTGTGAAAACGTTCATATTCATAGACTGGTCCGAATTCAAAGCTATAGTGACAGACAGTTTTGTAAAAATCACCATAAATTGTAGACAAATCGTATGAACATGTGCAAGTAGTCATTTTAAAGGTATAAACCTGAACTATTTGCATCTAATACAGTTTTGAAAACTAAAAAGTTTAAGATGCTCAAAACAGTCCGTGAATAGGACTCAACTTTTCTGATGAAAGTTGTTGTTTGAATTTAGTTAAGTTTTTGGTGTATTAACTTGTATTCCCCCCTAAAACTTGACGAAAACATGAAAATTTTGGGGAATGAACTCACCTTGAGTGATTTCAGGAGATGGATGTTGAAGAAAAGAAGTCTCCAAGTCAAGAACACTTGGGAGATGCTTGAAGATTTGAAGATCTAGCAACAAATATGACGATATTTGTGTGAGAAATCCATGAATTGAGTGAAGAAGTATGGGATAATAAGGTGAAGGGTGAAATTTACTTACCAAAACCAAAGTGAAAAGCTCAAGAACAGCCTTGAAATCTCGAGTTCTAGAGAGGGAAAGTGAGAGAGAGAGAGAGGTGTTTGCTTTTTGGTGAGAGAGAGTGAGTAAAGTGGAAGGAGATATGAGAGTTTCCAGCTTTTGATGAAGTTATGCAGCTGGAGGGGGTGTCAAAAGACAAATAGTTGCCTAGGTAGGGAGGAATAGTGACTGAGGGTTGTCCTATGAGGGTATGGGTGTTAACTTGTATCATACTCTAGATAAAGTCAACACTCCAACACCAATATCTTACCTACTAGATTTTATTCTTAGGAAATGATTTTCCTCCAAAAATGATTAAAATATGATTATATAGGGTCTCATATGCCAAAATACGAGTTTGGGTGAAAATACCACGTCAAAATCATGAAAAACGGGATTAAAACGAAGTTGGGGTCGAAAACCGGGAAAAAGGGGCGAAGTCTGCGAAGTCAGGGTCGGAGGTTCGGTCCTAGTCATTAGAACCGAAGGTAGGTTCGCTTGATGCATTAGAACCAAGAGGAGGGCTTGGTCTGAGCAGTCTCGCAGGCGAACATGGAAGAGGGACCGAAGGTATATTGAACCGAAAGTGCTTGTTTCGGACCGAGATGACTTTACCCGAACCGAAGGTGAGTTCGGTCCTATAAGAGGAGTTCGGTTCTAAGAGGTTTCGGGTCTAGGAGGCTTCGATTCCTTAAGGGAGGTTCGGTTCCTAAGAGGTTTCGGCCCTATATGGCTATTTTTCAAGAAATCTTCCCGTTTTGCTCGATTTTTGACTAAGTTAAGGGTCGGGGTGCTCCGAGTAATTATAAATAGTCGAGAGATATGTTGAGAGAGATTTGGGAGAGATTTCAAATACTTGGAGAGATTCCACATACTTAGAGAGATTTCACATCCTTAGAGAGATTTGGGAGAGATTTCACATACTTGGAGAGATTTCACATAATTAGAGTGATTTGGGAGAGATTTCACATACTTGGAGAGATTTGGGAGAGATTTCACATACTTAGAGAGATTTGGGAGAGATTTCACATACTTGGAGATATTTCACATACTTAGAGAGATTTGGGAGAGATTTCACATACTTGGAGAGATTTCTCATACTTAAAGAGACTTGGGAGAGATTTCAGATGAGAGATAGAGCTAGAGTGGTTTGAGAGAGACTTCGTTTGTGTCCTTTTTGGATGTTTAGCTTCACTACGCAAGGTTTGTAAACCCATTTTGCCTTGTTATGAGCGTTATACGCCCCCGAAGGGTATGTATTAATGTTTTATTGAGTTGTTCCATTAGTTACACTGATTAGGGTTTAGATTTTCTGAACACGCGAAGACTCAAAGTGATACTTTGCATAAAGATAGTGTGTTGTACAATAGTAAACACAATGTAAACCCTAATACACAAGGGTTAATTGAGTTGACCGGTTTGACTTGTTGACTTTATTTGACTTTAATTTGACCGGAAATTGACGGTTGTCACATCATCCCCCCATTAGAAGGAATTTCATCCCGAAATTAGCATTTTAAGTTTTAACCGAGACTTCGAGAATTAGGGAAAGATGTGGGTATTTTTTTTTCACTTGATCCTCACGTTCCTAGGTGAATTTGGGTCCTCGTTTCACGATCCAACGGACTTTCACAACAGGGATGTGACATTGATTTCGTTATTTTGGTCTTTCGATCCATGGTTTCTATCGATTTTCCACGAAGTGGAGACTCTCGTTGATTTCAATTTCATCGAGGGGTATTACAAGAGTCTCTTCGGACAAACACTTCTTTAGGTTTGATACGTGGAAGGTCGGGTGTACGTTATTAAGTTCTTGTGGTAGTCGAAGCTTGTATAACACTGGGCCAATCCTGACAAGTATTATGAGTGGCTCGATGTACCTTGGATTTAGTTTTCCCATGTTTACCAAAATTTATCATTCTTTTCCACGATGAGACCTTCGGTAGTACTCGGTCACCAACCTGGAAATTCCAAGGGTATGTGTCGCTTATCTACGTAGCTCTTTTTTCGATCTCGAGACGCTTTCAGTCTTTCTTGAATTTGTATGATATTTTTCATTGTCTCCCTTATGATTTCGGGGCCAGCGAGGGTGCTGTTAGGGACTTGCCCCTTCGCTAGCTGTGTGTCTCTCACTTTAGCCCAACACAGTGGTGATCTGCCCTTGCGGCTATAGAGATCTTCGAATGGAGCGACCTTTATGTTAAGGTGATAGCTGTTGTTGTGTGAAAATTCAAGGAATGGTTAGTGGGTATCCCACTCTTTTACCGAAGCCAATCACATAAGCTTTTGGCATGTCTTCTAAGGTTTGAACAGTTTCTTTTGTTCTGCCCGTCGGTTATAGGTGGTAGGTTGTACTCAGTCTCGCCTAGTCCCTGAAAGGGTTGTCAGGATCGTGAAATGAGTCTACTATCTATGTTATAAATGATGGATATTGACAGACCCTACGGTCGTATAATCTCTTTGATGTACGTTCTAGTCAATTTCTTCATCTTGCCGGTTTCTTTGATTGGTAGGAAGTGTGCGGATTTTGGTCAACCTATCAACAATTACCCCAATGGTATCGAGATCACCCTTTGACTTGGGTAACTTGGTTGTGAAGTTCATGGCTATCCGCTTCCACTTCCTTTCGGTTATCATTGGTTGTTGTAGGAAACTCGAAGGCTTCGGTTGTTCTACCTTAACATTGGCACAAGTCCGATACTTGCCCACATGTGTGGCGATGTCAGCTTTCCTATTCGGCCACTGATGTTACTATTTGAGGTCCAGATACCTCTTGCCTGAGCCTGGATTAATGGAGAACCGAGTTTTCATGTGCTTCGTTCATGACGTCATTTCTGATTCCATCAACTTCGGTGTCCAGATCTAGTTCATGGGACAACATGCCCTGCCGCTCTTGCCTTCTTGGTTCTTAAGGTCGGTGACGATTGTACATTTCATGTCATGTAGATAGTGCCTCTAGATCTATATGGAGAATACTACTGCTCCTAGTTCGAGGTCATGCGTGACCTAGCCGACCCCGTACGTCTTTAGTTGTCTTAAGTCATAAGTAATAACTTCTCCTCGGATCGTTGCATAGGGCCTGATGTAGTGTTTCTCGTTTGTCAATTAGATCGGTAAGGAGCATATGGGTTCAATTTACGCGACTCAATTAATTTGAATCGTAGAACATCCACTCGCACTTCTGGGCAGCGTTGTCCCGAAGCTCCTGGTATGACTCGTACCTGGTCCATCTATCATCAACTCGTGCATATAGGTCGTATGTAATTAGGGTTGGTAAGACAGTTGGATGGGTGGCTCTGCCCAAAGTCCACAACCAAACGAGGAACAGGAAATAGGGTGGAAACACACATCTAATGTCCGTAGAATCTTAATTATACACCACACTTTGCATATACACATGGTAGTGATAGGTTAATCCCATTCGTCCCACGTCTCCAGGCTTGATCTTGATATGCTATACGAGTGATATTCTTGAAGGGTTTATTACAAATATTTTGAAAAGGTTACAGAAGGTATAACACACCTTCAGAGAGTGCTTTGGGGTTTCACAATGAAGGATGACCCGAGGGCCAGTGTCAGATTTAGAGTTATGAGGGACGAGGGTTTCGATATCCAGCTGGTTAGGTGGAGGGACTTCTCGTAACATATGCAATTGATAGGGTAATGACCCAAACCAATCTATATCAAATGACGACATCGGATTTTCTTGATGACACATGTATTAAGTTGTATTCGTAAGAGGTATTTGTTAGAGTGATAGTTCATCTTGTGTTTCTTGTCAGTGTGTTCCGTTTTGATTGATGTTATTGTTATTGCAAACGATTCATACCACAACAGCTAGTACTGGTAGTAAGGGTGTTTTGATAGCTAGTGATGATACTTTATATCATGATCCCCGATCGATATGTAAGTCGTCTGTCATTTGATATCGATGAAACCGACGAGTGAATGGCTCTACCCTAATCCCACTACTAGACATGGAACTTTAATTAGGACGGAATTATTCACTTTAGCTCTTGAATATTTTAATTATAAGTAACCTTGATGTATACATTAAGTCATCACATCTCATTGGTAATGATCCTAAGGTCATATATGAGTGTCTTTGATTTGATTGAATGAGAGAATATTTTAACTACTTTTTGAAAGACGGTACTTTAGTAAACATACCAAATTCATTACAAACATATGGTACTTAAATGTTTTTGTTGTTGGAAACACTACAAAAGTCGTAATAAGATTCATATCTACTTCCAACATATGACCAATTCTGGATGGTTTGAATAAATTAGTCATTCAGGAAGAATGACCTAGTTGTTCTGGAAGTCAAAACATGCAAAGTGAAACACAAGAATAATTGAATCCAATATGGTATCAGAACTTATGAATATAAATAGAACACCATTTATTTTATCACCATATTGATTACCCATCATTCATTGCATACTGTTTCAAACTATCAACTTTATAGTTGAATTAAAAAAAATAGTTGTCCCATGCTCCAAGCATGTACACTATGTTTTCTAAACACTAGTCATGTCATACACCAAGTATGCACATTATGTTTGTCTAAACATAAGTTATGCCATACACCAAGTATGCACACTAAGTTTGTCTATGATCTTTACTCTATGAAATAGATCAATTTAACATAATTCTAAAGAATCTCATTTCACAATCCTAATTCCTTAACGCAAATGCAAGAATTTCAAATCCTGCTATTTACCTAAATCTTTTAGATTCTAAACTTATATGCATTAATCCTGTTGTAATGATTATGCACAAAGTCACAAAGACTTTTCAATAGACATTACAGAGTATTCCAATGGAGATCAACTCCATGGAACGAAGTCTCAAATTCAAAGTAAATTCCTTTGAACATCCTTCTTGCATTAAGTTTCCTAATGATACACAGATTTGATGAATAACTTCCACTTATGGGAATATTTCCATATTCTAGTTTTGACTATTACTTCTGACCAAGATTTGTCTCTATTCAGAATATGTCAATATGGTCTTTCCAAAATTAACACTATACTTCCAACTGTCCCTGAGCAACCAATGTTTAGTAAACCTTAGATTCTCCTCGACAATTGCTTAATCAAATTAGTCATATCCAGTTCTAATAATTTTTCCCTCTTAATGCTCTAGGCATTTGGAAAAATTTAGAACATATGAATATTATAGCACATGCAATCGATCCTATATCCGAAGCATATAGGACACGATTCATGATGTCTTACATAAAGACATGACACTAGACCAGTCTTTTGCTATAATATTTTTGTTTCTATTTGCCATGTTCTCATAATTCAGATTATGAAAAGCGATGTTGTAATCATAATCGAATTTTAGAACGCAAATAATAGACCCATATATAAAATTTCCTTATGTTGATCCATTCCAACATAAAATTCATATATATATATATATATATATATATATATATATATATATATATATATATATATATATATATCCTTGACTAAAGATGATTAAAACCTCAATGTAAGCTTTTAGAATTGAAATGAATTATAATATCCTCTCCCTTAATTATAGCAAAACAATTTTTTCCCAATTGAAACTTTTGTTTTCTATAGTTAACATTGCTAACTTGCAACACTTATCATAATTATCATGCTCCCACTAACATGATGATTATTAGCATAACACTTATGCTCCCACTAGCTTTGACATATACTCAGAAATCAGCTGGACTTCTAGAAATCAATACTTTATTGACTCTCTTACCAAATTTCAGACTTCTGATATGAAATGCTTTGATAAAACTTTATCAAAATCATACACCTTTCCTTAGATAGCACACATGTGTGTCTAAACAATTTCAGAACTATGAAAAGGGATGTCGTAATCATAGTCTCAATTGTTTAGACCTTTTTCATTCCTCACAAGTCCATGTTAGTGTGCAGGTTAACCACACACGCTCCACTAACGACTTTGAGAATGCACATATCACAATTGCTATCTACATAAAATCTACTTAGTGAAAGCATTTCCTCACCATCATTTTCATGAATCAGAGAGAAACCTTATGACACTTAGATTTTATGGTGTATATGTTCCTATCCATGTGAATTTCTCAAAACCATAATCACAAGACATGGTTAATAACAAATCCAAACTCATATGGATTGAACTCTCAGAACTCATATGCAAAGCCAACTTTCACCGGAATGGGCACATAAATAGAAATATGTCAACACGATAGGTTATAAACCTCATGTCGTGTGCTAGTGATAAACTATAGGTTTTTACTCTTGATTAGATCTTGAAGCTTTTTCAAGATCTTTAAGACTCCCACTGTCCTCTTGACATATAAGACTCTCTTGCCAAATATTCAAGAGATAGTGCGGATTCTTTATTACGACAAACACTTCAGACAATTGGCCTTAGTTGGTCTTTGTTTTATCCAAAACATCACAACTTACTAATTTCAAATGTACAAGAGTAGGACACTTTTACTCTTACATTTGAAAAGTGTTATAAACCTTTCTTTAAGATATGTCACTCAAGTTACAATTTTGGAGTATGACTCTAAGAATTGTTTTGGAACGAAGTATGACTCACCTTCTTGATTTAGCTATTTCAGCAATTCTTGATTCCTCTTTCTTAGCCATAGGAATGCACTAAGATGTCCTTAGATAACCAATTGCGATATGGCTTCTTAATCATTGAGATGATCACAAAACATGATACTAAAGTAGTCTCCCATCTTTTCAGATTTGAGAAACTTTTATCCTTCTACCGAATTTGGTTCTTCTCATTCGTTCTGCCATACATCGAAACTTTTCCAATGTTTCAGAATTATACTTAAACCGGTAAGTATAACCATATTTACTAAACTTTAGTAGATCATGACGAATAGTCTTATCGATCTTTTGTGGTGGACTTGACCAGTTTACTCGATCCCTTAGTCCTTCACTTGTCTCACATATAAATGTGAACAAGGAATTAGTCTTAATATTCCAAAGGTGAAAATTCTAATTCATCATACTATACAACTTGTATGATTCCAAGTTTCTATCCACCTAAAAACTTGGGTGATGAGAATCTTTCCTTATTTGGTAAATTTAGACACTACAACAAATGAAAGAATCAAAATCATATTTCCATTATTGCTAGAAATATACAAACATCAATTTTCCATAAGTCCCATTGCAATGACATATAAAATAAAACACAATTTAATTTATTTATCAAATGCAGAAAAACTTTCCTTACAATGCATCTTTAAATGGAAACTATGCTATTACATATTTCCTAGCAATCTATCATAACTCTCTGAGTAGTAGCCCAAGAATCCGATCCTCGAACCATGCGATTGAAATCCATCTCCGCAATCAGATTCAACATACTCTTTCTTTAAGTTCCCTTCCCTTTGCTTGATCCTGCCATATATCAAAATGTATTAAGAATCTTTAAATAGGAACTTAAGAGAGTTAGATAGTGGACTTACCTGAAGCAGATTCAAACTTTTGACTAGACCTTCTCTCTGATCTTTCAGGTAGTTAGGGCAGCTTTACAACCAATTCCCCTTCCTTTGGCAATAGACACAAATGGACCCTTTGGGAATGGTACATGGGACTATCTTAGACTTAGCCGTTCTCTTTACCATTTGGTCAACCGAGTTGACTATGGCCGATCCCTTTCCATTGGGAAAAGAATGTTTTTCTGGATATTCAATGTTACCATTGTCAATGTCCATGGAAGTCTGGGAAGTTGATCTTCTTAATCAAATTTGCTCTACCAGTGCTCCAAATCATTACTGATTCAGCAGCACTAAGAAAAAAGATAAGATCATTTAGGGTCATGTCATAGTCTTTTACATAATAGTCCCAAAGGACACTCACTCAAGGTGATTCAACAACCAACTTTCTCAATACTTTAACACCCAACTCTCCCGGCTTGTCAATATGTGACTTCATCTCCAAGATGTGAGCACACATAGACCTTTCTTGCCATTAGGGCTTGAGTGACCTTGAACTTGTGGGTTAGGGAGAATAATTGGAGGAGATGGAGGGAGTGAAGAATGATTTTCGGGACATCATCTTCATTAGGAAAGCTTGTTCCAAGAGTTTTGGGGAATATCATAGATGTTTGAACCACACATCTTTTGGGAGATATTCAAGATAGTTGATTTAAAGTCCTTAATATAACAAACAATATGAAATATTAAGGCTAGGACCCAACACAATATTTTATAACTTAGAAGAGGGATGCCGTAATCCAAGCTCTAGAATATTTGAAGGTAGGCGAATGACGATTCACCAGATTCCACCATGAAAAACGAAATAATTTGTAACATCCCGGAATGTCAGAAGTAGAGTTGAAGGGCTAAAAGTGTAAGTGGGAAAGGGCAACTCGGCGAGTCCACGAGTGGACTCAGCGAGTAGGGTCGCGATTTTGGTCGCGTGTTAAATAACCAACTCGGCGAGTAGCATGAGCGGACTCGGCGAGTTGGTGCTGAGTGGAGAAAAACCTAATTTCGGAGGTTGAGCCCTATATAAAGAACATAACACTTCTTCCCAAGCCCCGCTACCTTCCCTTTGAGTTCTAGAAACCCTAAATTTGTGTGAGCCTTCCTTGGTGAGAGATTAGAGCCTTGGAGGAGGTAATCTTGGAAGGAAATTGAAGAGCAAGAAGAATGGAGCAAGGGGATTTGAAGAGAATTGGTTCATTCATCAGTGGGAGCCTTCATTTGAGGTAAAAATCTTCTGCTTGAGCTTTTGTGCATCTAGATCTATCATTTGTGGGGGTTTGTGGCATAAATGAGGTCCATCTCAAGTTTGGTGTAAGATCTGAGGTTGCTACCTCAGATCTAGGTTGTTAATGATCCAGAAAGCCATAAAGTCTATGCTCAAGAGTTGTTGGTGAAGTTCTTTTGTCTTAAACACTAGCCCTAGAGTGTAAAGTGTCTAGATCTCTTTGGATTCACGTAAAGTTTGCCACTTTATGTGATGGATGACTTGTAGAAGGGTAGATCTATGGTTTAGAGCTTTTGCATGGATTGGAAAGCCTCTGTATGGTTTCGGATCTAGGGGTACTCGGTGAGTCACAAGGGTGTACTCGGCGAGTTGCTTGAAGATAGACTGAAACTCGACGAGTTGGAAGAACAACTCGGCGAGTTGCTTGAAGATGGGCAGGAACTCGGCGAGTTGGATGAACAACTTGGCGAGTTGATTGCAGATAGCATTGGACTCGGCGAGTCTGTTCTTGGACTCGGTGAGTCTGGTCGTGAGGTCCTAACATTTATTCTGGTTGAGTTGTGAATCAGTGAGTCAAGGGATGACTCGGTGAGTCGAGTGTGAAAGGACTCAGAGTTGTTGGACTCGGCGAGTCATCGGGTTGACTCGGCGAGTAGAGTCAGTTAGGGGTTGACTTTTACTTTGACTTTGACCAAGGGTTGACCAGTTGACTTCTAGGGGCATTTTGGTAATTGTGGGATATTGTTCTGAGTTCAGTGTTGGTGTTGGCAAGTGGTGGAGATCGTGTCAGTGGTCGGAGCAACTTGGGCTTATCTGTTCAGTCGGCAGTTGCAAGGTGAGTTATCCTCACTATATCAACAGGGTCTACGGCACCAAGGCCGGCCCTTTATCGGATTGTGATCCGGGTATCGTTGTTATGTTATTGCCTTGCTATGTTGCATCCTGGTAGTTAGGATGGTATATGTTAGAGACCTGGTTTAGGTCGGAATCCTGGTATATAGGATGATACTATGCTAGTGACCGGTTAGGTCAGTATCCTGGTTAGGACGATGTTATGCCTTGTGATTTGCTAGATCGGTTGATTAGACGCAAATTGTTATATGTTTGAATGTTTATGTGCACATGGTTGTTTGGACTGGGGTTGGGTTGAGGCGGGACCTGCTTTGTGCTGTAGGCCAACATACCCAGGGCGGACCGATTATCCTGAAGGCCCATCGAGCGGTCTGGATAGGCTATAGGCCCCAAAGAGGGTGGACCAGACGTGCCGAGGCTCGGAGAGTGGACCAGGCCGACTGAAGCCCCAGTGCGGGCGGACTAGTCATACTGTAGACTCAAGGAGTGGACCAGCTGGACTGAAGGCCTGGTGCGGGCGGACCAATCACACAGTAGACTCGATGTATGTGGTTAGACTCGGAGGGTGGACTAGGTGGACTGAAGGCCGGTGCGGCGGACCAGTCACCTAGTAGACCCGAAGTGCACGACTGTTCTGTGTTCTGTTATGATATGGCATGTTGTGCGTGTATGGTATTTGTGGTTGGTATTTTGGGGATATCTCACTAAGCTTTCGGGCTTACAATTGTGGTTTAATGTTTTTCAGGTTCTTCAGGAGACCATGGCAAGGCAAAGGCGTGATCGTACCGCTCCTCATGATTATGTTTTGTGATGTGATTCTGGGAAGACTCTAAAATAATTGTATTGAAAACCTTTTTGTAATAATTTTATGAAATCGGGTTGTTTTTGAAAAGTTTAAATTGGTTGGAATTTTATGGTCGTCACATAATTTATTAGGTTTTAATTAGATTTGAAACTCCTAGATCTTTTGAGATTCACTGAACTTTTCTATGACATGTTTCAATCCCGATTGTGCCCTCTTAAATTTTATGACTGGGATGCCGAGGATCACAAAACAAGGTGTGAATAACCATGCAAATATACTTGGTACCCTTAATATTTACCCCTTAATCGATGTGCCGATTAGCCATACGCACTCCATCAATACTATGATAAACATTAAGTTACCCTTTGCCTACCTTGTTAAGTCAAGCTAGTGTGCCGGTTAACCATACGCGCTCCACAAACCGAATTGAGCAAAGTGCAAAGTGTAATTTCATGGGTTAGAACCAAATTCACATTTTCCTAAAGTAACTAACATTGGGAATTTATAAAAGGTTTAGTTACTTTATATTTAACATTAATACTTTTAATGAAGGGAGAATTCTAGTCCTTGTCCTACTCATTCGGCTAACGACCCTCCACTAGTTAAGGAAGCGGTTAGAGAGTGTGTACACCCATTAAACTGCCATTTTATAGGTAGTAACCTTATACCCCCCTTATAGACCGGCTTCATGAATGAGACCTACTAACGGTAAGAATGACTTGCTCTTATACATACATACATACATACATATATATATATATATATATATATATATATATATATATATATATATATATATAATATTATTAACTTATAATACTATAAAGTATAAGGGTTGAATTTTAACTTTTAAAACTATAAGGGCTTAACTTGGAATTAAAGTATTCATGAGGGGAAACTTTACAAATTCCAAAACTTGAGGGCAAGTTTTGAACTATTCAAAAACTTTTCAATTCCATAACTTATGTGTTTAAAGTAGTTTTAATGAAAAAACTCTTCAAGTTCAATAACTTGAGGACAAGTTATGGAAGACTTTAAAACATTTAAAAATGAGACTCTCCATTTCTCATAACTTATGGAAATCTTATGATTTTTAATAATCATAAATGTGACCTTTCATATAACTTGAGGACAAGTTACAAAAACACATATTATGAACAACTTTTAGATTAATTTGGATTGAAAACAAATTATCACATAACTTTTCTATTAATCTAAATCAACTCATAAGAACAAGATAATTCAAATCAAACACTTTTTCATGTAATTAGCCTAACCATTAAACTAATACAAAACATGAATCTATTGACAATTATCTATGAAATTGGATTAACATGAACATTACCACATCAAAAACAGGTTTACAAATTCAAAAACAGCTTAGGGTAATATTCCTAGTCTAATTCCAGCCAAAAAACTCGAAAATATGTTGTCTGGGACTCCCACTTGTCGAGTGTATGAACCTACTCGATGAGTAGGATGATTTTCTTCATGGACTCGACGAGTCCAGTGCCCAGACAAGCAGGAAATCGTTTTTTTCAGCAATTTGCATCAAGTATAACTGAAAACAAGCCTAGACTCTGATACCACTGAAGGTTTTTGAGCATTCTAACACTCCTAAGGTGTACATGCAACCCTAAATACCTTGGATCTATGTTTTCTCTATTATACATGCAAATATCAAATTTTCCAAGGTATTGTTCTAAGTAGCATAATATAAAGAACATATAATATAAATTCTAATAGAATTACATACCTCTTGTTGTATCGTGATTCCATGGAGCTTAAGATCCTAGTGCCTCAAGTATGACACCTCAAATGGTTCACACAACATCACCAACATCTTGGAATAACTTGAGTGAAAAGATTCCTATGCTCAAATCGGCTAGCCCTCATGTGTACACAAACTAGTGCCAATTTCTTGAGCTATGGGGTCCTTATATGTGGTGGCTATTAGGGTTACACCATGTAACTCATGTCTTTCCATATTCTTCATGCTCCAGAGGTTAAAACCTCCATGGAGTAACCATGGGTTACTCCGTGGGTTTAGCCCAACATGAAGAACTATGGATCATAAACCCACATAAATAAGAATGAATGATTTAAACAATCAATCCCCATATATTTAATTAGTCTCCTTTTGATCACATAATTAATTCTTGATCAATACTAATTAAATAATATGATTTCATATTAATAAATTAGAACTTATAATATATTAACAAATCATAATTATCGTTTTTCTCACAAAAGTCTATCCAAATTGTTCCGATGCCATGCAACCCAAATGGACCATGCCAATCGGGTCAAGTACATACCAATTATAGTTATGGACTTACACACTAATCCAACACAAACCTCTCTCTCAAGTTCCGCCTATTGTTCTTGGTCTGTTATAAGACATTTGAGGCATCACACTTGAGGTGCTAGGCTCTTGAAAGACCAATTTCCACAAGCTACAATTAAGAGGTATTCATCTAACATACTTTTACGTTGCAATTACCAAAATTGTATGCTAGTTGTAGTTTTCAAGCTTTGGAAATTTTATTGTATGTATAACTAGAGAAAACTCAGATCCAAAAGCTATTAGGGTTGTATGTGCACCATAGGAGTGTTATAGTACATAAAACCCAACAAGACACGCTTACCCAAACCGATGCAAGATTCCAAACAACATAAAGACTGATAGAAACCGAAAACAAAGCAAAGGATAACATACCCACAATGTCTCTTGTTGGAGTCCTGAACTTCCCTGTCTGACACTGTAATGCTAGACTCCTTTCTGTTGGGGCTCCCGCCCTACCCTCGCATCCATCGATGATCCTCAAAGTAGCCGGGGGCAGGCACTCACTGCTCCTCCCCTCAAAATCGGATAATTGGCCTTCTTGTGGCTTACCTGATCACAGTGAAAACATAAAGGGATTGCCCCTGAGGACAATCCCTACTGACGTGACCAATTCTGCAACACTTGTAGCAGCCCATACCCTGGAACGAGAAACTCCATCATGTAGTTTCCTGCACGTACTACACTAACCCCAACCCTGCTGGCCTCTCAAACACTGATCAGAAATCTTGGGTCTCTTCCCGGGGCCCTTCACTATATGCACCTAATTTGAATCCCTCTTCCCAAGGTTCTCCAAATCGATCTCCCGCTCTCGGGCTCTGGAAATTATATCATTCAGGGTCTTGCACCCTGAAATACTCACAAACTCCTTGATATCATCTCGTAGCATATCATGATACCTCACTTTGTTTATTTCCTCATCTGCTGCATACTACAGAACCAATAAAGCCCTTTCTCGAAACTTGGTAGTGATCTCTTCCACAGTGTCAGTAGTCTGGCGGAGATCCAGAAACTCTCACACCAATTTTTGCACCTCAATCACTAGCACAAACTCAGCTCGAGAATTCATCCCATGAAATAGAATCAACCACATCATAACCCATCTCACTACCAACCTCTTCCCACCAATCCCATGCCCTGTCCTTCAATAGGCAGGAGGCATATCCGACCTTCGCCTCCTCGGGGCAACAACTTGTCCTGAAGGCATTAGCCATATCCGCTAACCACCTACTACTGACAATGGGGTCCTTCTCTTCATTGAACGCAAGAGCTCCACAAGCACGAAACTCCCGGAAAGAATAAGAGTGCAAGCTCGAATGATAGCCATAACCTCAGCACAGAACACACCCAATCACTCATCCAAGATCTCCGAAATACTGCGAGAAATCTCCAATGAGACAAACTCCCGCATCTGCTCACTAATCGGCTCAATACCAGTACCTGCACCTACACCTGAGCCGTAACTCGAACCAGAACCAGAACCATAACCACATCCCTGAGTGCTCATCACCAAACTGAAATACGACATGCCAATGATCAGAACATATCCAAAAATCCTCCTCCCATAAGCTTCTTAGATACTCCAAGACTCTCATCGATTCGAGTATGGATTCTGTTCTTTCAGTAGTACGGGCCCAATGCTACCTTCCACACCTATCCATACTTTCCTCAACAGTCATTACGAATCCTCTAAGTTAGCTTCTCAATTTGATGCACTAAAACTAACTAAATCGCACCGCTAAACCCACTGAAGCATATCCTAGGCTCTCCTAGGTTCCCGACCTCACCCTGCCCTCAGCTACTAAAGGACTCCCACCAATGTCAACTAGTTTCCTCATGAATATAGTCACATGTAACATAGATTAGATAATCATTCTAGTAAAAGACACAACTATAGAACAGTTGGACTCAAACGAGAGCTGCGCAATAGGGTCAAATCTATCACTCTAAGATTATTTAACTTGTACCACATGTGACTTAGCATATTCACTTAGCAGTCAATTCACATCACTAAGAGTCCCACAAAGCACAAAGAAAGCAACATTCAGGCAACGAAAAATCTAACCGACATACACTAATCAAGCCATTCTATCTACTGATCAGAAGTTCATACTAGCATGCGATTCTAAAGCTCATTAAATCAGGCATATAGAGTCATCTCTCTTATCATATAATACTAAGCACATCCTTAGCCCTAATCTAGCATGTAATTCTCATAATCATATCATATATCATAATAAACATGTATTGGTATTCTAGGAAGCAGTTACTTGAGCTCAGCTGATTGCATGCATCATACCCCTTTCTTCAATTAGAATTCCTTTTTACTTAAATGTTTATTTTATAAAAACTTTCACCAAACCCATAGTTTGAATTCGGGTACACTGGAGAGTATACCCGAATCCCTCAAACCAAGGCTCTGATACCAATTTGTAACATCTCGTAAATCATAAAGTAAAATTTTCATTTTTATTATAATCAAAACACTAATGTAACTTTTATCCAAACATTCAAAATAATTTCAAATAAAACAATTATCAAAGTTCATTCCCAAAATCACATGTTGCGGAAAACATAGGTGTATGCGCTGCGATCAAACCGGGCCCTTCTATTTCGAACTGGAAGTACCTAAAACCATAAACCACAAACCTTAAGCACAAATCTTTGTAAGTTCCCCAAATACCACATACCATTCATATCAAACGAGCCATATGTGTCATATATATCCAATCAATCAATAAAAGTGCTATGTGCCAACCATAGTCTTGCCATTATGCCACGAGCCGCCTTGTAGTCTTCCTTGCCAGGCCGGGGTCCAAAACCCTAGGTCTTATAGACAAGTTACAGAAGCCACCTCCTGGTCTTCCATGCAAGCATCACAAAGACAAATAGCATACAATCTACAACTACTTAACTAATTAACTGCCAAAGTTCAGACTCTGGTCTTGCATACAATTTTCCAGGAGTCGCCTCCTATTCTTTCATACAAAATGGCAAGGGGTACCCCCAGGTCTTCCTATAATATACAAACCAAATGGGCCAGCATTGGTGCCTTCGACCTATAGAACAGTGAGGAGACTCACCTCGACAGATGAACCCACAAATAGATCTCTGACTGCTGATCCGCTAAAATCCCCACGATATCAAACAAACAGCACCCAATTAACAATCGGGTTCCAAAGCAAATCCAATTTCCATACATGGTGTAAAAAGACCATTTTACCCCTCACCTAGTTTGGTCCAAGGCTAAGGCCTGAAATCACAATCATAAATGCCCTAAAACTAATAATCATTCAAAGCCTAAAAATGGCCTAATTTTCCAAATTGGGCCCAAACCCTTACATGGGTCTTACCCTAAAGCCCATTAACCTTTCCTAATCCAAAACACATATTCTCAGCTGGTCCAACAAAACCCTAAGAAATACAAGACCACACGATAGCCGAAACCAGCAATGACACCAGAAGGCCCAATAAGGCTCAAATCTAGAATACCCAATGGTCAACCCTGGTCAACTGAAAAAGTCAAAGTAAAGGTCAATAGTCCATGTTGACTGAACATGCCATGTTACCTCTTGGACACGCCGTGTTCATCCAACATCCTGATAACCGGGTAATCCCTAGCCAACAAGCCGTGTTGGCTTGCAAACACGCTGTGTTTGCTCGAGATTCAACAACTTAACCAATAAGCACTTAATCCTTATTGACATAGCCCCAAAACATAGGTTTGACCTCCTTTAGTTGGGTTATTACATGAAGCTATTATGCTAAAAAGGGACTTAACAGAGGACTAGAAGCATGCATGACACCATTCTTCACATAAATCTTGCACCTTTATGCTCAAGGATACCAAAACAACGCAGATCTGAAAGAACAAACCCTTAAACAACCCAACTCAACCATAGATCCAGAAAGTATACCAAAATCATAATAAAACCTCATAAGAGAAGATCTAACCAAACACAAAGCAAGGTATGAACTTGATACCTCAAGGAGACTTCAACAAGTGTTGAGATTCTGGATCTATAGCCTTCCTTCCAAGCTAGGCACCTTCAAACTCCAAAGCTTCTTAAAATAAGCACAAAAATCTACTAGAATCCACTCAAAACTTGAAGAACACCACCAAGAAAGCTCAATACTCGATTTAGGGTTTTAGGTAACAAAGGAGGATGGTAAGGAGGTTGGTGAAGGGAACTTAAGGCCTTTAAATATGGTGCAACACCCTAAAATTTAGGGCTTCCTTTCTAGCTGCCAACACGCCATGTTGAGGTACCTCAACACGCCATGTTGGTTTATTAAACTCCGCGGCCAAAAACTTCTCGACACGCCATGTTGAGGCTCCAACATGTCGTGCCCCAAAGAGAAAACATAAACAACTTGGAATTAACTTTATATCGGATATCAGGTGTTACATGGTCGACAGGTAAGAATGATAGAAAGGAACGTAAGGGAAGAGATGATGAATAAGGTTAGGGTAATTGTTTGTTTTCCTTTTTCGTTTCTTTTTCTTTTTAATTAGATTTTGTTAAAATATAAGATAAAAGAAAGACAAAATTGGAAAAAGGGTACATGTGGTATGCATTTTTTCTGAGGTTTAGTCAAAACCTTTACTTGTTTGGCTTCGTGGTCTTTTTGAGCTAGTTTCGTTGTAATTTGGCCCCTCAGTAAACTAAAATGACTTTAATACCCTTGGGTATTTATTTTCTATTTTTTTTCTTTTTCTTAAATATTTTATAATTCTTAAGTATACAAAGGGCCCCTCTCTCTTTCCCCATGAGAAATTAAAGAACGTTGTCGTCTTTAAAGCTATCAAAATCATCATGTTCATATCTTCAACCTACAAATTAAATAACATTCAACATTTTTATTTCTTCAACACAGAAATTAAAGGACATTAAATGTGTTTATCTCTTTATCCTAATCAAAATCAAAATCACAACTCTAGTTAGCATCAGAAATCAAATCCCTATCAAAATCAGAATCACCTAAATAACATTGTAGTTCAAACACACACATAGCAGTTTCAACAAACACACACTATAAATCACCTACAAGGAGATAAAATGAAAGACATTGCAAGTTTTTTGTTTGCTATGAATTAACGGAACTTAAGTGCAATAGAGAAAGATAAAAAATTCACCAAGTCCAAAAATTTAAAAGTATCCTGCAACAATGAAGGGTAACATGTTAATGTATGATGGATTTGACAAATTCAAGCTCTCCTTGAACTTTACATGCACTTTTATATTCACAAATTGAGGTTTTTATACATGTTTTTTTGAAGAATTTTATATAAAAAGTGTGTCCAATTTGAACATCATTGAATCTGGACAATGAATGATCCAAAAACAAAGACACACATACATACACTCCTAAAAATAAAAGCAAACAAACACACTTCTTGCCTCATTGGGATGAATAAGCTTCAATAGCTAAGTTTCAAATTGTTTTTCAAATTTGAATAAATGGCTTCATCTTTCACCATGCTACCATATACACACTTTACCTTTAGAGAAGACGAAGAAGAAGATGGTGGTTCGACCATTGGAAACATTGGTCCTACTGTGAAATTTACCTTCCGGATGAAACTAGATAAATAAATATTTTCATTATCTCAAACCCTCTAACACCATGGCCACCGATCAACAACATAGATGAAAACCATATGATAAAAAAATGCTATCTAAATCAAATAAGCTCATATGTAAAAAAACGAACCTCTTGGGGGTCAGGTTCCATCACTAATGCAAAAAGCAAATCTTTTTGGTGTAATTTCATTCAAACCAATAGCTCATTTGCAATGAAATTTATGTCAGAAAAGGGAGATTTAGATGACATGGGTGGATGGTGGTGAAGGAGGATGAAGAAGATGTAGGTCGATGATGAAGATAAAGGAGGGACGAGATGTAATCATCAATGAAGATAAAGAAGGGATGAGATGAATGGTGATGATGGTGGAAGAGAAACAGTGAATCGATTCTTCCTTTGCATCCCTTTTCTTTTCTTGACCCATTTCTATCCCTCTCTATGATCGATTTCTCACACAATCCCGTTTACCTCCCAACGAAGATGATGTTCATATGTTTTTATTTTTAGGTGCAAGTTGTGGAGAGGGAGAAATGGTGATGGGTGATTCATAAAGAAGATGATGAATAGTGGAGCCCTATTTCTTCCACTGATGAATCATGTAACGATATATATATATATATATATATATATATATATATATATATATATATATATATATATATATATATATATATATATATATATAGAGAGAGAGAGAGAGAGAGAGAGAGAGAGAGAGGTGGCCATTTATATATTTTAATTATAAAGTATTTTAGAAAAATGAAAGAAAAATGAAAACTAAATATCCCAAGGGTATTACGATCATATCAGTTTACTGAGTGACCAAATCCACAACAAAACTAGCTCAAAAGAACCACGAAACCAAAAAAAGTCGAGGTTTGAACAAAACCTCGGAAAAAAATACATACCACAGGGACCAATTTTGCAGTTTTGTTTAAAAGAAATTAAAAAAAAAAGGCAAAAATGTCATTTCAAGTGGCTCAATGACCAACCATGCAAGATTTAAAAACCACAATGACCAACTGCACAAGTTTTAGAAACAACAATGACTATGTTCGTAAAAAAATTACCAAAAGTTGTGATATTTGATAAACTATATAGATCACTTATGTAATTTTGTCTTTCTTATATAAACATACTAGGTGTAAGACCCGTGTAATACACGGGTTTATTAAAAATAAAAATTTAATATCAATATTTAAATATTAAAGTTAATATCAATATCAATTTTAGAGCTTTCATTAATTATGACATTTATTACATTATAAATATATCAATTTTTTTTCAAGGAAGCATTTATTTCTCTCAATATTATAACCGAAATAAGTTATGATATGTGAACAAATCAGAAAATTACATGTGTAATTAAATAAATTCTAAAAATCTATTAAAATGCCATGTGTCCAAATCAATAAGGACATGACATGTGGCAGAAAATGAGTTTTATTTATTAGTATAGATTTGGTTTTCTAAAAAATATATGATATGTTATTATAATTATGCCGTTTTGAGTTAAATCTAAAAATATGTTTTCATTTTGGTTTTATAATATAAGTACGTTGTTATATTCAATTAAAAATAAAATTTGGAAAATCAATAAATTGTATTAACTTTAAAACTATTAACTGAAACATAACAAAGTCAAATACAATTTAATAGGTTTAATTGATTTGGTTAAAAGTTAAATAAGAATAACATATGATTAAATTGAATTTCATTTTGTTCAACTAAATAATGTAAGATGTTTATGTCGAAGAAGATACGATGCAATGTGATTAGATGTCCTGCCTTTGTTAAATGTTGTAGTCTCCTCCACCACCTCAACTCCCATGCCTCTGCGATTTTACTCCCCTCCACCACCTCGACCGTCTCCCGTACCACCATTTCCTCCCTCACCACCTCTTCCACCTTCTCGACCGCCATCATTGTTTGATTAAAATTTAAATCTGAATAACATGCGATTAAATTGATTTTAGTTTGTTCAATTTCAATTAAAAAAAATTTAGTCAATACAACTCTTTGATAGTCCATATTTTATTTTTAATCTAAGATAATAATGTACTTGTATTATGAAACCAAAAAACGAACATATCTAGGAAATCGCAGAGGGACATAATTTTATATTGTTGGGTGTTGTTGGACTCGTTCTAGCACTAGTGAAGTGCAAAATATGGACTATCAAAGGCCTAAGGACATAATTTCTAGCACTAGTGAAGAAGTGCAAAATTCAAAAACTTTGTAAGATGTTGTTGGACTCGTTCTGAGAAATAACATTCGGCGTTATTTGATTTTCCTCTAATCGACAAAGGACTTTAAATTATTTCTAACACACTAAAAATTTTGCTTATTGGCTAGACATCGACAAGAAACATCATCATATGTATGACGATATCTATAAATTTTTTGTCTCCTAGCTGATATAATAAGAGAAAAAGAGGAAAGAGGAAACCTACCTTGAATCAACGGTTGTTGGTTTTTGAAATTAGGAAGGCGCCCACGATCCCCAAGCACTAAACGAATATACGATTCGCTTTCTTCCAATATAGAAATAGTTGTGCACATTTGCACTTGAACGGGAATAAAGCTTCAATTTATGTTATAATAATCAATAGGGTAGTGTTTAGGACTTTTGGGTTGAGATGTGCATGTGCAATATTGAAAATTGGCCACTAGCTCAACACTGTTTTGCAAACCGATATTATCTACGACCCCAAACATCCTCCAGGTTGTTTCATGGTTAGTTGAGCATAAGTACTTGATTCATTCTCGTTGGCGGCCTTCTTGGGTTTAGAAGTATTCTCAAGACCTGCACTAAATTTAGAATAATATTTTGTAGGAAAAGCTTGATTCGAGTGAAATGAACCTTTATGAGTTTTAATACCATCATTATATCACAGAAAGTTTTAAGCATCATAAACACAGAGGGAAAGAAAAAATTGGAAAGCTTTTCTTGTAGTGGGAAAAACATCTTCAATCCACCCACAGATATAAGGAATCTAAAACCAGCAAAGGTTTGGGAAAAAATAAACTTAATTAGTGGAGTTGCATAAAGATGCTACGTACTAAAACTCCTCCGTTCTTTCCTTCCATCCAACTTAGTTAGTGTATTCTTTGTCATCTCTACCAGCACTATATATAAACAAATTAACGTATATTTATTCCTCAGTTCAAACAATTCTAAAAACAAAATAGAAACAACCCACACACACGCTAAAAATGATAGGGTGGGAGGACATCTACAAGGTATTAGCGTCAATGTTTCCGCTATACGTAGCACTAATCTTAGGGTATGGTTCGGTGAAGTGGTGGCACATGTTCAAACCAGACCATTGCGATGCCATAAACCAGCTCAATTGCTACTTCATTATGCCTCTCTTCACATTCGACTTCACAACCCGAGTAAATCCCTATAAAATGAACTTTCGTTTTCTAGGGGCAGATGCCATCTCCAAAGCTGTCATCATCATAGCAATATCATTATGGGCAAAGCTTTCTACAAAAGGAAACTATCCCTGGTCAATCACAAGCTTCTCTTTGTCTACCTTGAATAACACACTTGTTGTAGGCGTTCCCCTTATTGGAGCAATGTATGGGCCTTTTGGAGAAAACCTTGTCATCCAATCCTCGATTTTGCAATTTACGGTTTGGATAATAATCCTACTGATGATGTACGAGTTCCAAAGTGTAAAGAAATCGTTGAATTTGGCAGTCATGCCGAATGACTCAACAACAGATCTTGAAGGCCATACCGAGGAGGATGCGTTAACTACAAGGCCATCGCTTTTGATTTTAATGAAGATTGTAGGGCTAAAGCTTGCTAAGAACCCTAATGCGTATGCATGCATCCTTGGGCTTGCATGGGCACTTGTATCGAACAGGTGAGTTGTTTTGTATGCATGATATATATACGGACAATTGGTTAGGCACAAATCATTATTTATATGGCACATCAAACATGCATATTGATTTGTTTCTTATATAATCTATATCGTTTGCATTTATGATGACGATCTGCAGGTGGGATTTGAAAATGCCAACTATTGTCGAAGGATCGGTGCTGATCATGTCAAGAGCTGGTTCAGGTGTTGCCATGTTTTGCATGGGTGAGAATTTTTAATCCCGTTACTTCTGCATATGCTTGTGGCACATCCTCTAGTACATGAACTTATATGAAAGTAATGAAATAGTCTAAAAAAAAGGAGTTGCTAAATTTGGACAATGATGCAGGACTGTTCATGGCATTACAACCCAAGATAATTGATTGTGGTGCGACTCTAACTGCATTTGGGATGCTACTGAGGTTTGTGGTAGCACCAGCAACAATGGCTGTTAGTTCTCTTATTATGGGTTTGCGAGGTGATGTCCTTTGTATTGCAATTATTCAGGTAAACATAACTTGAAGATCTATACATATATACTCTAGGAACGTAACTATTTAATCATTTTGATATAAATTCATTCAAACTATCACAAACATAATGGATCATACTTTACAATATAAGTATATTTTTTTATATTTTGTCAAGTTCTAACCTCACAATCTTGTTTGTCTCTACTGTTACTTTTCTTGAAAGGCTGCACTACCACAAGCCATTGCGTCATTCGTCTTTGCCAAGGAATATGAACTGCACACAAACGTGCTTAGCACTGCGTAAGTTTTTTGGTTTAGTTTCTGTTTTAAAAGTTATTTGAAATGTTATTACAGTCGTATATTTACAACCTTCTCATTATTCTGGCTAAGAGTATTGATTATACCAAGTGATGATTTTCTAATTTAATTGCAACAGTATCATTATTTTGGCTATGGATGATTTCTAATGTATTTTTCATGTTATATTTCAGGGTCATTTTTGGCACCATAGTGTCCATTCCTATGCTGATATCATATTATGTTGTACTTGACTTGTTAAATAAGTGATATTGTTGATGAAAGTTATTTTCATATGCGGTTAGATGGTTTGTGAAAGTTGTTCCCAGGTATCGATGAGTTTTGATTCAGTTGATCAGATCAATTGTAATCCATTCAATCTTGCTTAAAATTTAGAAATGTATTTCACATTTTATTTTAACAAAAGTTGTATTTTAATTTAAGTCGTTGCTTATTTATTGAATCAATTTACTAGAAATAAAAAAAAAAAACATCAAATTAGAAGTACATAACATGAAATAAAAACCTAAAAACTAAGGGAAGTGATATTGCCACGGTAGTTTTTTATGCATCCACTGAGTTTTAAAACAAAATGACAATTGTCCCCCTCATTTATATTTAGAGTGTAATAAATTATCCAACTGCTTCTCCCTCTCTCAATCTTCTCCCTTTCCCTCTCTCAATCTCCCTCTGCCCAATTGCCGTTTAAACTTCGCTTTCCGGTCTTCATCCAAAACTCTTTCAAAGGTTTCTCTATTCTCCACGGCCTTGTGCATTGGATTCCCTAGCCGGCAGCCCTTGTTTCTGTACCACCCTCTTTTATGGCGATTATAAACCCCATTGTTGCAAAACTGGAAGCAAAAAAACCACCTCTCCAATCTCTGTAACCTAAAATCTCAACTGGGTCATAAAATGTACACCTTGCTTGTGGTCTTTCAAGGGATGAAGACGAAGGCTCGTTGAGGAGGTTTTCAAGACGTTGGGGGTGAGGTCGAACAACTTCCAAACCGAAAAGAACGATGTTGCATATCATCAGTGACACCCGTAAACTAACCAAGGAGAATCCCTTCGCCAATTTTTTCGGTAACCAAGGAGAACCTCTAACTATTTTAGGTTTTGTTGTGGTGGTGTTGTCAGAGATTTCTTCGGAAGTGATTACAAAAAAGATTCCAGGGCTTTGTAGCGGTGGTGTTGGTTGGAGGTTTTTCATCGAATAATTATTATCAATCATTCTCGATAATGAAATACATGAACCGGAGGTGCAGTGGAGTTAACAACAATGAAGGTATTTCCAGAACAATTAAACCATGGGGTTTAAAGAATAAGAGGTTACACAACAATCTTCATTCACTACCTTTTGTTTGTGTTTGTAGGCACCACCATAGGCCATTCTAGTATCAACTATTACACCCGCTTGGGTCTAGGTATTTGGTCCCTAAAAGCTCTGTTAAATCCAATGCAAGGAGTTGCTGGATGAATATTGTTGTCAAAAATTTTAGGGAGGCAAACGAGCCAAGCCGAACCCGAGCCTAACCAGGCTTGGCTCGGGCTCGTTTAATTTATATGAAGCTCGAGCTCGAGCTCGGCTCGATTCGAGCTTTCTTGTATTGAGTTCGGCTCGAGCTCATAAAGAATTACACAGCTCAACTCGGACTCAGGCTCGACTCGTTTTTTTATCTGACGTACCTAAATAAGCTTATCGGCTCGAGCTTGTTAAGAAGCTCGTTTATCAATACCCTAAATCCATAATTCTCCTAATATGTTTTTATTTTAATATATATAAATAATAATAAATTATATTATATAAATGCTTGTTTAGGATTACGAGCCTAATCGAGCTTAATGACATAGGCTTAAGCTCGAGCTCGTTTAATAAACGAGCTTAATATTAAGCTCGAACTCGGATCGGACTCGTTTAAAATCGGTTTCGAGTCGAGCTTTTAATGATCCAATCCCGAGTAGCTCGCAAGTAGCTTGACTCGTTTGCACTCATAGTCAAAATATAATAGAAGACACTTACCATTTTTCGGTCGAGGACCGCAGTGCCCACAAAGGATTGTCACACCCAAAGAAGCAACAATGTATGCATGTTTGTCGTTTGGTATATGGGTTTACTAAAAATTTGCCAATGCCTTTGAATAAACTCTAAATATAAATACAAAGGGTATAAATGTCAATTTCTTAAAAATCAGTGGGTATATTACAAATTCATAACATGCGCTTAAAACCTAAAACGAAACTAAAATGTGGGATTTTTTCTTAATTTCGATTTATACCGCTAAAGTCAATAAATGCCCCTCCACTATAAAACATAAATATATTTCATTAAATTAAACTTTAAAATACAAACATGAAAACATAAAGTCAAAAAATCTTTATGTTTGCTAAGAATTCATCTTTACTCAAGGTTTGGTCAACAATAGTTTTCATGGCCTTCTCAATGGTCTCAACTAATTATTATTCATTTTGTTTTTTTCATGGAGATTAAATAAGTAATCACTCTATACCCCAACAGGTGAAATATGCTAGCTCCAACCATTATATGTGCTTGTCTAGCTTTCCATGTTGTTTAATATGAACTATTTGTTCAAATTTTAATCCTCAATTCCTATATTTCTGCATTTCATTGTGGCGTTCTGTCATTTCACTTATTTTTGCATCATAGTTATCCATTATTGTTAGGTCTCGTAGTTTATAGATGTTGTGTTTGAGTCTGTATGCGAAAGGTTTCATATTTTATTATTTTATGTCTTCGGTTTGTATTGCGAACATGTTTAACTACGAAAGTCTTTTGAGTTATGTAGTTTTTGCACTGGGCTTCGTAGCTTTTGTTAGTTAGTTTTCACAGGTTGTCTTAGCTTCTATACCTTAATGGTCATTTCCTAACCAGCTCCCTTAGGGTGATGTATATAAGGGATGTTAGTTAGATAGAGAGAGTATCTTTTGAGAGGTTCTTAGGTCATTTTGTAATTGAGTGTCTTACCCTCTAACAAAATTTTGATCATATTTATGTTCTTGTTTATAAAAAATTTCACACATTTGAACATGATTTACGTTGTATAGAATCTCATCGATCGTGCAAATGGTATCAAAGCAAGGATTTCTCTAAGCTATTTTCAAATCTTTGTATTTTTCGAGTTTGTTGTTTGTTATATTGTTTTGTAGATCTATTATGTGTTTTGCAATCTAATTGCACTTTTATCTATAATTCATTGTTTCATTGCTTGTATCGGTTTGAATTCTAAATTTACTCATTGATTTGATCCTTACTCAAATTTTCATCTAAAAATCTTGTCAAAGGAAGATATTCATGCTATTTCTTTCGATTTTCCGAGTACTATTGGATCTTCAACTCGTATTTCAATTTTATTTCCCGATGATTATGAATTTATGGTGTCACGCTTTGAAGATTATATCTCAGGAACTAAAAAACATGGACCGTACATTTGGAAATCTATTATTACAGGTCCTCATAAATGCACAAAAAGAAAAGAATATGTTCTCACACTTACATATTATGCGGATTTTCTTTTCGAAAAGCAGAAAGATCTGACAACTAAAGAAAATGAGAAGAATTATGGAGATTTGCAAGTTTAAAGAGATTTATGTTTTGCACTCCCACTAGACACATTCAAAATTGTAAACTCTCTTGTAACTGCTCATGATATCTGGGAGATATTGAAATAACTTTACTCATATGACGTTGATCAAACTCATTTTATGCAAACAAAATTACTTTTGTAGTTTGGATCGTTTCGACAGAAGGCTAGAGAGACAATTGATGTAGTTGCTAGTAGGTTCAGTCACTTACTGAGCCTAATGTTAAAGTATAAATTGAAAAGAGAGCCGATTGAAGAAAAGGTGGCTTTCATAAACAGTTTACATTGAGAATGAAAGATGATTACTTCAACTGTGAAGAAACATGAACATATTAAAAATTACTCGTTAGCACAACTTGTCGGTATCTTAAAGTTTCTTGAAAAGAAATCATGGAATAAATGTAAAATCAAGTGTAGATACAAGCTCTTTGGCTATTGTTGCGAATGGAGAGGCAGCGAAAGAAATGAAGTACATGGACAAGGTAATTGTTGATGAATCTGACTCTGATGTGACAGATGACAAATTTACGAGTGAATAAAAAGATCTCATGGTTAGTACATGGCTTCGGTAATGGAAGAATATAACAATGATGATGGCAACATTGAGGTGTGGTCTACTGATTTAGAGGATGAAGAGGTTCGTAGACCTACACATGGTTCTTTCTTTGTTGTTAATGATTTTGCAGGTATGAATGTTGGAAGCTCCTTGATGGTGCGAAGCACAAGTTTAAAGGACCAAGAATGAAGTTCAGAGAATGGTGGAATGCTTGATGATGCGAATTCATATGCTTCATGTTTTTCTGCAAAGAGTGCAGGAGAACACATTGAAGCATGCACCAAAGTGATGGAGAAGGTACATTCTATTCTTAAATCTTTAAATATTCCTGCTTACGGTTATGATGATAAATTAACTGAATTGCAAGATAATAGTTTTGAATTAGGTGATAATCTAAAATGGATTAGATTGAAGGTATCTAATCTTGATGTTGATCTTAGCAAGTGCAAGTTTAGAAATGAAGAGAGAAGACTTACGATAGAGAAGTTGGAATTAGATATTGTTAGAATAAACGATGATGTTTGTATTTTGAATTCTGAAAATAGGATGCTCATGAAACAGCGAAATATTTTTTTGCAAAATTGCAAAAAGGTTTTACAAATATATTACTCAGCTCTATGTTAATTACCAAATAGCTGATCATATGCACAAGAAAATGTTACCATTATCAGAATTTCAGGAAGAAGAGATAGACTCATAATGTTACAAATATGAATCTTAGATATCATCTAATGAATCCTTAAGTGATGCTTATAGGTTTGGTTTAGAAAATATTGAAGAATTTTTTAAAACAAAGGAAATAAAGAAAAAGATGAGCTATGTTTTAACTAAAGAAGATAAATAAAAAATCAAAAAGAATTTAAATGAAAATTATAACTCGATGTGTAATGAATTGACTTTTGAGGAATATCGTAATGGTGGAATTGATTTTGATTATGTTGAAAGTCTGATTAGTGAAATTATGTAGAAGATGAAATTGATTGTTCCAATTTAATGATGAATGATGATGAACCAAAAAGGAACTTGATATCGAGAAATCTCCTGAATTTGAAAAAGTGCTTGAAATAAATGGAATTGAGAATTTAAAGAAAAGGCCATTGTGTTTCAAAAAGTCCAAAGTATTCCTAATTAGGTTTTTGTTACGAAAGGATTGGATGGAACTGACACCATTGATTTAACTTCTATTGTGAAAACTAATTATGTGAGTTCATGCGCGAGTCATTTTTGGTATGAACCCATAGATAATGATGAGGAGACTATAGGTCATTCAGATAAGACTTCTTGGAGAGTGAAGAATAGATAGATTTTAGTACCTTTAAATGTACAATCTACTTCACAAGTTGTTGTATAAAATCATGAAACTCAGGATACGAAATCCATTTCAAAGGATAAATCTAGTTTGAGTAATCAAAAAGGGAAATCTAAGATGTGTGATCAAGATGCTCGGATCAAAATGGATGCAAAAGAAAATATTAAGTATAGGAGAGCTAGATACAAAAAGAATATGAAAAATAAGAAGAAGATTCTGAGACATCAAGAGATTGTGGAAAAATCTATTAACATTGTTAAATATCAAAATGTTGCTTGTTCAGGTTCTTGTTCAAAATCACATCTATGAAGTCAAAAGTCCAACAATTCGTCAAGGTTTCCCAATCAGAAAAATATTCAGAACAATTTGAGAGAGCAAAATCCCATTTTGGTTCAAACTCTTTTCATATTCTGAGTGTTAAACCAAAGAAGATTATTGTGAAACAAAGTGATTAATCAAAGAAAAATGTTTCAAAATAATCATTTGTTTAATAGAATGTTGTTTCTAATCAAAAGTTGTTTCAAAAACAAAATTTTCAATGCAAAAGGAAGAAGAAAAGGGTTTTCCAAAAAAGGATATTCCAATAGTAAAGGCCTCTATTAAAAAAAAGAACATTTGTTGAAATTAATCGTTGTGAAAAAAACACTCAAGTTTACAAAAATGTGAAAAATATGAATAATGTTTTGACTTCAAAATCGTTTTGGATTGAAAAGACTAAGATTTTTCCTGTTGGTAACTCCAAGTAGCAAGTCTTACTAGGGCCAAAGATAGTTTGGGTTCCTAAATTGACTTAAATGAGCAGGCGATTCGTGTCGAGCAGTACGATTATGAATGATTCATTTATAATGGGTGCTCACATCACATGACAGGAAGGAAATCAAAGTTATGAGAGTATGGGAGTCTGAAAGATACTAGAAGATTGAAGTATAGAAATAAAGCAACAGGAGAAGTTAAAGGATACGCCATGGTTTCGAATGGGGATATCACAATTAGAAAGGTTCCTTACGTTGAAAGTTTATAACACAATTAGATAAGTGTTTCTTAATTGGTTGTAGGTACCGGTTGAAAGTATCATTTGATGGATAAGGATATGCGATTGAGCACGAGGTGTCAAAAATGTTCTTTTAAGGTCTAAAAGAAAAGGATAGATGTATCCACTAGATATGAAGGCAATTGAAGGAAAGCCGTCAATTTCTTTGGTTACGAAAGCATCATCTGATGATAGTTGGCTTTGGCACCGAAGACTTTCGTAATTAAACTTCAAGGATATCAACAAGCTTATTCTTGGTGATTTTGTGTGAGGCCTTTCTTTACTCAAATATGATAAAGAGAATTTGTGTGCTTTTTGTGAGTTGGGAAAACAAAGTTGAAAAAGTCATTCATCAATCATGAATAAAAAGATCGTTGACATGCTTTAATTGACTCGTATCGATTTTTGTCGTCTGTGTTCAGTTGAAATCATTGGTGGTAATAATTACATGATTTTTAATTTTGATAAATTTTCTTGTTTTATGTGGGTTTTCTTTCGTAAACTGAAATCAGAAACCACACAAAAGATGATTGATTTTATGAAGAATATTGAGATATAGCTACGAGACCCTATAAGAAAGATTCTCAAATGACAATAGGACTGAATTCAAAACCCAAGTGTTTGAGGACTTTTTTTTTCACTAAGAAAGGCATCAGTCATATTTTCTCATCTCCTTACACAGCACAACAAAATTGTGTTGTTGAAAGGCGAAATCGTTCACTGTGTGAAACTGCGAGGACAATGCTTTCATTCGTAAATCTACCACTTCATTTATGGGTTGATGCAGTTAGAAGAACATGGTTTACGATAAAAATATTTTACATTAGTAAGAGATTTTTGATAACTCCTTATGATAAATTGAGCAATTGTAAACCTAATATGGAATTCTTTCATGTTTTTGGTTGCATGTACTTTCTTTATAATTTAAAGGAGACTCATAACAAATTTGATGTGAAAGTAGATGAAGCTCTTTTTCTTGGATATTCTCTTACTTTAAATGTACATCGTGTTCTCAACAAAATGACAAGTAAGATTAAAGATAGCTATTATGTCACTTATGATGACAAGTACATCAAATCTTTTCAAAAGGAAGTTACTTAATGCGAAGAAATATTTCCATCATCTTGTTCAAAAAGCAAAAGCAACTAATAATCAAGGAGATAATTAATGAAGTTGGTTGATTATGAAATCAATAAAATTGAAGTTCATGTCAATGGGGAGCCTTGAATTACAAAAAAATTCTCTAAGTGCTCCAGTTAAGGGGAGAGTGTGGAAATTTCGATATCACACACATGCAGAGCTGAGTCTACTCCGTCTGAAAGTCCAATTGTTAATTCGCAACTGTAGGAGGAGTATTCAAAAAATTATGATGCTCAAATCTAGGGGAGAATTCTATAGATGATGCTTATGTCCATGTGAGAGAGCAATGTTAGATGATCTTGGTGTCTAGGGGATAATAATGGTGATTAATCTGAGGATGAAGAAGTTAATTTTGAAGTAATTCCTAAGTATGATTCCAATTATCCACCTTTAGTGAAATGGAAAAAATATCATCCAAAATCGCAAGTTATTGGTGAAACGTCAACTGGTGTTGGGTCAAAAATATGGTTTATACTTTACTTTTCTAGAAAAATGTATTTTTGTGTCTTGGACCGTAAACAACTTGGTGTTTACGGTCGTATACGTGTTTACGGCTGTGTTTACGGCCGTAAACAGGTTTACAGCCGTAAACCCATTTACGACCCAAGTTCTCCGGCCCTTGTTTCCCTTGAATGTATATAGGTGTTAGGGGTGAGGAGTAGAGATTGATGAACACGAAGGAGTGTACGGTCTAGAGAGGAAGAAGAAGAAGTGTGTTAGTGTGTGTGAATCTCTTGTATCTGGATCTTCATTCTAATCAATTCATACATAGATTCATCATATTCTTCTTCTTCTTCTTCTCTTCTATTTTATCTGACATCATCCGTTTGATTGGGATTTCGCACCATCAAACGGATCTGATTGATACACGGGAAAATTAGGGACCTTACAATTGGTATCAGAGCTTGGTTGTATCAGTCAATTTTGTCAGATTTGGAGCATTATTTGATCTTATTTTTGAAATATTTTTGCGTTTTTGGATAGATCTCTGAAAATTAGGGGGGTTTGTTTTTCGTGTTTTTCATAAAAAAGGGTTTTTGATCGAGTTTGGGGGCTTCAAAGTCGAAAAATCGGTGTTTTTGGTCGAAACCTGCGAGGGTGTGGCGGAGTTTGCGGCCGGCGGCTAGGGTTTCGGAGTTCACGGCCCGAGGTTCACGGTCCAAGCTTGCAGCCTCATAGTTTACGGCCGGTCCTCGGAGTTTGCGGTCCAGCAGTCTTGGTCTTCACCTCGCACCTCAGTCCTCGTCCTCGCTTCGTAGCTGTCTTCCTCGCCTCGCTTCGCATATATAAAAAATAGGAAACGAGTTTGGGGGCTGCAGAGAATCGAACTCGTGACATCTAATTCATTGACCAACGCCTTAACCAACTCCTCTAGCATCAGCTTTGTTGCTTTCCTTCGCATTATTTATTCAAAAACACTCTTCTTCGGTTCCAACTATCGAAATTTGACACTTTTAACCCAAAAATTCAATTTCTTCAAATTTTAAATTCCTTTTTCATCCAAAATAAAAAAATTTAAAATTAATAATAATAATAATTATAATATAATAAAAATAATAAAAAAATTTATTTGACTTTTATTTTTGATTTTTTATTTAAAATTGTGACTTTGACTTTCAAGTTTGACCTTTGACTTTCAACTTTGACTTTTTCGTTTAACTTTTAAATTTTCAAATTTAGATTTTCGGTTTGACTTTTCAAGTTTGACTTTTGAGTTTAACGTTTTAAATTTGACTTTTAAGGTTGACTTTTGAGGTTTATAGTCAAAGGGTTTCTTTTAAATTTTAGTTTGACGTTTAAGTTTTATTTTAGCTTCGTGTTGTGTTTTTAATGGCTTTTGAGGTCAACAAGGGAAATAAAGACATGAAAGAGAGTCACCAGGAGATGTTAAGACAAAATTTCAACATGTTCGATTATATCCCTGGAGAAACCCTCGAAACTCAGTTGCAGTGATTTACTACACTTACTACTGAGATGAATATAGTTGGGATCTTCTTGTCCAAATTTGAGATTAACAAAAAGCTACTGAACTCACTTCCGAAATCGTGGGATATGCACATGGTTGTCCTCAAGAGGGCAAAAGATCTTAATAGTCTTAGTCTTACTGCTTTAATCGAAGAACTTGACGTCTTGAAGTGTGGAAAAACAATGAGTTCTGAAAACATTCCGGTCAATGAAGTTACACGTACTCCAGTTTGTGAAACTACGATTAAATTTCTTCGGGAACAAATTGATTTATTAAAAAGAGAAGTTGAGGACCTGAGATATGAAGGATATCAACTCAGGAAATGACAGAAACCCCTGAAGGCTGAATTAGAAGCAAAAATCAAAGACTTTAGGAAGCTTCAGGAAGAGTATAGCAACAAGTATGAAAATTATGACTACATAAAGAGACAGAATGTTGAATTAATTGTTGAACTTGACACATTAAGGAGCAAATTTGAGACTGCTGATTTCGATTTTAGAAAATTTGATGTATCAAGTGAATTATTTGCCAACATGATAGACCACTGTATGCAATTTAAGCATAATCAGTCAAAGGTCTAGGGTATGACAAAGTGCCTCCTCCTTTCAACCATTCATATCAATTTCAACCTTTGTCCAAGGAGGAGATTGCCAATGAACCATTCATGGTTTATGGCAATCCATTTGGATTTGTTTCAGGAGGTATTCAGGTTGAAGATTTTTATGTTTCTACTTCCAATGCAGATTCGTTAGTAAGCAAGGGAAAGGAAAAGGATGAAAAGATTGTGTCTGATAATGAGACTGTGTCAAAGACTAATGACTTGTTTGATAATCCTGATGCTCTTGATGTTTCTGTTACATGTGCAGGTAAAGTAGCACAAGATGCGAACAAGGAGAACACTACTAAACAAACGAATGACTCCTTGAACTCAGAATATGCTGCTTCGAATTTTGTTACTCCTAACAAACCTGCCGTTGAGAAATACAGGCCACCAATTCCAGCGCAACATAGTGCCTGTCGCAAGTGTGCATGTGGGATCAATAAGAGACAAGGCATGGATACGCCACCAGGGGCAGGAAGAAATAACTTCACAGTGAAGAAAAAGACTTGTTTTCACTGTGGAACACCAGGACACATTGCCTGAAACTGTCCAAATCGCGCATACGTTCCCTATAACGCACAAGGATGGCAAAACGCGCCAAGTGGGAGATACTTCAAAAGAAACCCTTCCAGGTCACGTTCAGACAACGGTGACTGGAATGCGCAGAAGGCCAAGAATCAAACCCACAAGGCAAAGAATCTGAATCCCAATGGCAAGAAGGAAATGCCTGCCAAGAAGCCAAATCCAAGAAATGCTCCAGTGAAACAAAGACCGGCTAAGTCAAAGTCATCTCGAAGATCGGCTTCAAGTTCCAAATCAAGTGCCGAGGCACCCATCGGATCGAAAAAGTAATGGGTTAAACCCAACTACCAATAGGTACCAAAGGCTCAATCTCCTAAATCTCATAATGATTCTAATATTTCTACATCTTCTGTTTGTGATAAACAGGACATGTCATGGGAGAAAGTATCGTGTGTTGATGACAAAGGTGGACCCAGTTTCAAAATTGACTGGATTCCAAAGACCAACTGATCCCGCTCTGTTTCGGAGCAGCTATGGAGGCGTTTCATCAGATTTCAGTTTGTTGATAGTGGCTGTTCCAGGCACATGATAGGAGGCATCTCTCAACTATGCAACATTTTGATCTTGCTTGAGAGTATGTGTCCTTTTGTGGGAAGGGAAGAAAGGAAGGGATCACTCATGGGGTTAGTGCTTAACGATGTGAAGAATTTTTGGATCTGTTCTGAGTTTACGCGTGCTATTCTTAAACCTTCTGGATGCCAATTCAATCGGTGACTTACGGTTTGAATTTTCTTCTCTATACTCCTGAGTTTTTCTTAAGCTGATTCGCTTTAAAGATTAATTTTTGTTTTAGGATAGTTTAAATTTGCGCATTTACTTTCGCTTCTCTCCTATGCACAAATTTAGGGGGAGAAATAAAAACAAAACAAAAATTAGAAAATTTTAATTCAAAAAACAATCCAAAAACATTAGAAAATAAGAAAATCAAAAATATGGTGTTAATAGAATGTGCTTGCAGGAGATGTTTTAGGAAATGAAATTAGCAAGTGATAAAAGGCAATCTGAATCTGCGTAACGTACCTAAATTGAATCGTCTACGCTCTGTGCTCGATGCGCTGGTAGGCACGAAAGTTTTTAAACAGACTTGACTAGGGAAAGTTGAATCTAATGAATTTAAGGACATGACAAACTTTGACCTAGTTAGATCCGTTTATCCTGACATCACGACGCTAGGATAGGTTGAACAGGGAGATATACATGGGAATCTACCGGTCACACTAAAATAACCCGTATCTAGAACTGTGGATTCACTTTTCCTTGATGTGCGAACTCTGTCCTTAATTCCGGTTGGATGGGGTGACTGGGGAATTCTGATAAACTAGATCTGTAGAAGGTTATTTTCTTTCTTTCTGTCTGTTAGTCATATAATGTCTCCTTTGCGTGACTCAAAATCCGACCTGGTACACAGTATGTGCAACGTTCTCTTCTCAATCCCTCTAAAACTTCAGTTAGTCATATGTTTCATCCTTTGTGTGATTGGAAGAGATCCGAACTGGATGTACAACATATGTATTCTAAATCTATCATCTCTCTTAATAATTGTCTGCTCACCTAGTGTAAGGAGTATTTTGGAAGTCCTTGATGGCTGGGGCATGCCAGGAAGCGGGAAACACGTTCTAGTACAATTAAAATTGAACACATACAGGTTGTCTGTAGATCTCACTGCTCAATTTAGGTGGACAACAATATCTTTGGTCGTCGTCAACTGAATGGTCCTTAAGGAATATTATCTAGGAACTTAGGATCACATTGTCTTGTCACTTATAGTATGTCCTAATTTTGTCACAATCTTTCTTGTTTAAGTGGACCACAATACCAGTGATTAAGAAGATCTATTAAAGTTAGCTATTATTTTTGTTTTTGTTAAGTTTGTTCATAGTGTTCCTCTAATTTAAATATTATGGGAGAATTAAAATTTTCAAAAAAAAATCAGAAAATTCAAAATAAAAAAATAATAGTGTTATTTCTGTTTGATTTCTTGTTCAAGAAAATAAAAAAAATCCTAAAATATTTTTGTTTCTATTTTATTTTTTTCAGAAAATATGAAAAACACAAAAATATTGGGTGCTAAATTTTCTTTTAGTTTTGTTTTGTCTTGAAAAGTGAATTCAGGTGAAGATGAAACTCATGGAGTTTGTGTCGAAGATTTCTGAGCCAAAGCTTCATCCGTGATCATCGAAGAATTTTCATTCGAAAGAGCAAGAAATGAAGATTATTCTTTCAAATTTAATCTTTCAACCCCTGAAGCAAGGTGAAGCAGAAATAGAAGATTATGTGACGGATTGCATTGAAGCCTCCTCAATCAGTCAGTTGTTATCTATGAACCTGCTGAAGTGTCCAGAAGATTTATTTCTCTCTGATGTTCTCTCTAAAGATTCTCAAGCTGAAAGTGCCATCTTTCAAGAATCAGTACAAGAAGCCTCCTCACCCAATGTGCGTTCAGAGTCAAATCATGAAGAAAAGCTCAAGTGCTCAAGATGAAGTGATTCATTGAAGATTCATCAAGTACATTTTGAAGTTGTGAAGAATTTGAAGATAAATGCTGAAGCCAATCTCCCAATGAAGATTAACAAGAAAAGTCAGCTACTTTTTAGGGGGAGCTAGTTGGGTCAATTAAGAAAATAAAGTTATAAACCAAGGGGGAGATTGTTGGGTCAAAAATATGGTTTATACTTTACTTTTCTAGAAAAATGTATTTTTGTGTCTTGGACCGTAAACAACTTGGTGTTTACGGCCATATACATGTTTACGGCTGTGTTTACGGTTGTAAACAGGTTTACGGCCCAAGTGCTCCGGCCCTTGTTTCCCTTGTATATATATAGGTGTTAGGGGTGAGGAGTAGAGATTAATGAACATGAAGGAGTGTACGATCTAGAGAGGAAGAAGAACAAGTGTGTTAGTGTGTGTGAATCTCTTGTATCCGGATCTTCACTCTAATCAATTCATACATAGATTCATCATATTCTTCTTCTTCTTCTTCTCTTCTATTTTATCTGACATCATCCGTTTGATTGGGAACCTGCACCATCAAACGAATCTGATTGATACACAGGAAAATTAGGGACCTTACAACTGGTGTTCTTACTCATTCACAACAAAAAGAGAGACATGCCTTGCTGAACACAAATCAAGAGTTTTTCATATTTAATTCGTTTATTCCCGAGATTAAACTAAAAATTGTGAAGCCTGTGTTATATCATTCTGATTGGGTGGAAGGAATGCAAGCATAACTTAATGAATTTTAGCGAAAGAAGGCAATGTGGTGTGAAACAATGCAATACTTGTAGTGAAAAGATACTATCAAGAGGTAGGTATTCATTACGAGGAAACATTTTCTCCTGTTTCAAGACTAGAAGTTGTTCACATTTTCTTGTCGTATGTTGCACATAAAAACTTTGAAGTAGTTCAAATGGAAGTGAATTTTTTTTCTTAAATGACACGCTTAAACAAGCTCCTCATGCATGGTATTAAATAGGGTGTGCATGGTGCGGTTTAGGGTAAAAAAATGTAAACCGCACCGTATATACGGTTTGAGATTTTCGAAAACCGCAAACCACACCACGAAGCTTCTAAACCACATTACGCAGTGCAGTGCAGTTTGATATGGTGCAGACGATTTTAATGTGGTTTGAGATACATTGTACTATGTGTGATTTTTTCTCTTAAGATCTTAAATTATAAATAATTTGTAATTGTGAAATTATGTAGGATTGATGAATACGTATGTTGCCTTTTTCGATTTGTTTTTTATTGGATATTTGTTTGTTTAGAAGAAATATAAGCATATCATGTTTAAGTTTTGCCTTGGACATATTTATATAGTAGATACTAGTTTATAACCCGTGGGAACCATGGTTATAAAGTTAATTAAACTTTTATAGTAAAATTCAAAGTTTTTAATTAATTATTTTAAATAAATTGTTAATCCAAAAAGACTTTATATTTCTTAAAATTGGAAAAATCTAAAAATATTTTCTTGTTCTTTAAATTTTTGAAAAAAACAAACATATATTTCTTTTTTGATAATCAAAATTCAAAGAAATTGATGGTGAACAGTGATTGTTCAAGTATATAACAACGAATTGACGGTTTCACAATGCTAGATGTATAACCCTTGATGCTCTGTGTTTAAACCAATTTGGAAATATGGTTTTGTGAAAGTAGTTTTGATGATCAAAAGTCATTTAACCATGATTTCTATGAAAAACAACCAACTTCAATGATCTTATGTGTTTAAACAATTTGGAAATATGGTTTTGCGAAAGCAGTTTTGATGATCAAAAGTCATTTAACCATGATTTCTATGAAAAACAACCAACTTTACAATGATCTTATCTTATTTCCTTCACTTAAACATTTGATATTTCAAGTAAATACCAACTTGAAATTATGGTTTACAATATCTGTATTAATGATCTTTAATCATTGTTACCATGATTATAGTAAAACATCATCATCTATTCCCATAATGAATTGACGGTGAATTTTTACAAATTATAGTATGAAACTGTACGAATTGATGGAGAAATGAACCATGTTTCGCAGTACCAACTACATTTCATTTCGTTCATATCCTTATCACTACTTCATTTAAAACCCCTGAGGTTTCGAATTAATTAAACTTGAAACTTAGGTTTTATAAATTTTGTGTTGATGATCTTGCCATTAACAACATGGTTAATGTGAAACACCAAAAAGCTTACCATTTCTATATACAATTATATCTCACATTTACACATACGCACTTAAAACCCATAAAGTTTCAAGTTTAAACAAACTTGAGCCAAGGTTTTACAAAGTCTGTATTTGTGAAAATAAATCATTTTTCCATGGTTTATGTGAAATACCACCAAAAGTACATACTTCTTTCTATAAATTTCTTTGCACTATCACATACATCGCTTAAAACCCATAAGATCTATGGTTTATACCCACCAGAAATCAAGGTTTTACAAACTTTATTTTTACGATTACAATCATTGTCAACAACATTGTTATGATCTATCACAATCTTTACACACTTATTATTATAATTCTCTTATGCTATACACAATTGGACTTAAAATCCTTGAGGTTTCATATCTTAGTGGTTATCTTTCTTTCTACTCAGTAAGAAGCTTCTTAATAGCTTCCATGGTAACTAGCTAGGTATTCCCTCTAGGCATGGAAGTCCTTTCGTCCTCTTGTGGATTTACTCCGCTTCTAGTATGAGCTAATTGATAACCATAAAACACTAATATAAATATATTGATTCATGAAATCTAACAATGAACATTCATAAAAGTATTCAAGAAAGACCTTAAATGTAACATCCCAAAAATACAACCCAAAAATTTTTGTTTTAACATTACTAAAAACCACAACATCAAATGTTATATAATAAAACCATGCATCTCATGTCTCAAAATGCCATAATAAATGTATCAAATCAAACTGAAGTCAATATTATTTCAAAATATCTGAATAAAACTCCCAAGATAAAACAACTATGGTGTGTGCCAAGCCATCATCCCGAGCTCTTCCCCTTGCTAGCGGAAGTACCTAAAATCAAAACTAAAAACTGTAAGCACGAAGCTTAGTGAGCTATCCCAAACTACCACATACCATACAATAGCATATAAAGCATATACTGGGCCTTGCCAACTGCATCGGACCGAAATCCGGAAACTGCATCGGACCGAAGTCAGGAAACTACATCGGACCGAAGTCAGGAAACTAACCAGGGCCTTGCCCTCTGCATCGGACCAAAGTCCGGAAACTGCATCAGACTGAAGTTCGGAACTAACCAAGGCCTAGTCCTCTGCATCGGACCGAAGTCCGGAACTAACCAGGGCCTTGTCCTCTGTATCAGACTGAAGTCCGGAAACTGCATCGGACCGCAGTCCGGAAACTGAGTGAACATAGCATAGCATAGTCATATCTACTAACATAACACATAAACTGCATACCGCATTGGACCGAAGTCCGGAAGACATAACACAAAGACATGCTTGAATCACAAAGATATCAAGCACACCGAACTACTGCATCGGACCAAAGCCCGAAACTACTGCTAACTAAACGGGCCGACATTGTGGTCATAGACCCGTTTCTACTAGAAGGAAAACTCACCTCGTAACGTTGGCTGCTGAGATGCTAAATCTGGAACTGGTTGACTGCTGCTCCGGAGCTCCCCGGTTACAATCCCATAAACACTAAATCAGATACTGCTAACTGTTCTCAGGGTAAAATGACTATTTTACCCCTGGTCAAAGTCAAATTCATGGTCAAAGTCAACTTTCAGTTGACCGGACTCGCCGAGTTGGGCAGCCAACTCGTCGAGTCCCAGACACCTATTCTAATCATCTACTCGCTTCAACTCGTTGAGTTTGGCAACAACTCGACGAGTTCTCCTTTCATACTAATGTCCAATCTAACTTCATCCGACTCGCCGAGTTGTATGAACAACTCATTGAGTTCTCCTTCATCATATGAACACGTCTAGTCTGTGACTCGCTGAATTGTATGAACAACTCGTCGAGTTAGTTCTTGAGACAAGAAGATTGCCTTGGATTCGCCGAGTCTGGAATATGGACTCGCCGAGTCTCCTGCATGCCATTACTATACAGTCGATTCTAGTCAACTTCAGTGCATCCAATTCATAGATTTGGGGTTCTAAGGTTGGTTTTGCACGTTAAGTTTGCACATAAAGTTAGCTACATGGAGTTCCTAGAGCTCAATAACATCAAGATCTACGGTCTCCATCCTAAGGAGAGCTCAAATCTCGAGTTTAAATCATATAAAGCTCCAAAAGAGACATAAACAAGCATAAAAGAGGGTTTAATGGAAGAATAAACAAGGTAATAACTTTATTACCAGAATATGAAGCAGATGGAAGCTAGCTCTTGGATCTCCTTTCTCTTCTATTGATCTTCTTTCCTTCCTTCTCTTCTACAACTCCCAAGCTATCACAAAACACTCAAGCTCAACAATAGGGACTAGGGTTTTACAAAGAAATGATCTAAAGGTGCTGGAGGCTGGGGTGGGAGGCTATAATGACGTTTAAATAGGGTACAAAACCTGGGATTTAGGGTTTCTTCCAGACAAGCAGACTCGCCGAGTCCGGAATATGGACTTGTCGAGTCGCCAACTAAAAACGCATGAAAATCTCGTCTCTACTCGACGAGTCGGGCTACTGACTCGTTGAGTTCCTCTTAAGGAAGGAAAATACTATATTTAAATCACATACCATAAATGGGGCGTTACACTAAAACATTCTAGTTCTTTTTTTATTTCACATAGTGTAAGCCTAGGTAGGGACAATTAAACATAAATTGCTCAAACTATGGCTCTATACTTAATGTAACAACCAATACTTTTCATAAACATTTAACATTAAAATTTTGGAAAAATATCAAAGTTTACATGCATATCACAACACTAGAGTATCGAAAATATTTAAATTTATTCCTATAAACAACAATGGGTGTTACCAATTCATCTCCAAACCATAATTAAAGCAACACGGATAAATCATGAAACAAAATTCTAGTCCAATGTCCTTGATGCTTTTAAGCCCACTCATCTATAGTTCGCTACATGAACCTATATACATATGGAAACAATATTTGTCAGACTATAAGCCTAGTGAGCTATAACATAACATACTATGCAATATAATCAAACAACATTAAACATACTTCATATATCTAGCTTGTCACATAAGTAACCAATCACCTAAGCATATATCGAGTGGTAAACAACCAGTCATCATCATCTTTGTTTCCATGCAAGACATCGAAGCACATTCTTCCCTAGGGATCCCTTATCTAGCTCTTTGCATGCATATGTATACACATCATAACATAACATAAGTTATTTATCATAACAACATCTAATGATTATGTAACCAACAATGACATCCATATATCCCCATGCTCACACATGTTCCATATTACATAATCATACTCTAAAGTGATAGTATAACTAACCTTTTGTTATGAAAAAGCAACCTACTTCCAACTTCTCCAAAGCTTCTCTTGAGAGGCTCTAATTCCTTTCGTGACACCACCTATGACATTCACATACATTAAGCCCCTAAAATACAAGTCTTAATCCCTTAAGACATCATTATAGATTTGAAGCAAAAACTGATATTTTGGGTAAACCACTAACTTGATCATCCTTTGTCCAAATACATGCCAAAATACACCCATTGAGCCACTAAAAACATAATCTAACTAGATTATACTACACAATCACCTTCTTCATCATGTCCATTTATTAGGTTTCAAACCCTAGAATCAAAACATGGAATTTAACCATTAGAACTTCATAATAACCATGGATTAAGCTTCCAAATACTTAATCATAAATTAACAAAAAGTTAATCAAGGTAAACCCTTCCTCATCAACTTAAACCCAAAAATCACCATTAATGCTCCATAAACTAGAAAAATAGAGAAAACGACTACCTTAAGAGTTTGAGATGCTTACAACTTGCCACAATATAGCTAAATCACCTATAGAACCTCCTTCTTCCTCAACATCGTTTGAACTTTTCATCAAGGGTTTGGTGTGCGTTTTTTAAAAAATGAACCATGAGTCCGAATTTATTTATGCTCGAAACCGCGTTGTAGTGAAGACCTCAATGAACTGTGGTGAGTTAAATGAACTTGTGGCCATCCTTGTGCTGCGTTGTTGTGACCATTCTTCATATCAACCTACTTTCCCTTCGGCGTCGTGACATCCATACACCACGTTGCGGAGAAAACTACGTTGCGTATGATTTATGAAGGAGAAACACCCAAATCATAGCCTCACTTACCGGGTCGCGGCAAGCAACTCACCATGTCGTGATCAGGTTGGAAACAACATTTTCCATTCTATTTCCTAAGCACTTTGATCCGAATATCATTTATATCAATTCCATTGCATTATTCAATCAACATACATATTCCATAACTTCTAAACATACCATAAACACATATATTACATATAATATCATTCTACAAGTTCCCAATATCATAAAAAGGACCAAAATCCCCTTGTCAACAAATTAACATTCTACAACATAGATATCCCAAAAACTTGGTTCTTACAATGCATGTAGCATTTTTAATGATAGATCAGAGAAAATTAGATGTCAAAGCCATGGCGTCGTTGCCCAAAGTCGTCAACCTAATTGACGTGATGAATGAAGAGAGGAATGTGTAACTGGAGAGGTTGAAGAAGGAATAAATAAGGTTTTCTTTGTTTTTTTTTTGGTTTTGTTTGTTTGATGTTTGGGATTTATGGGTTTAGATGGGTTACACGTTTTAGAGGAATAATGGGATGGTTTGGTATGGTGTATTTGTTTTGGGATCGATAGTTTTTTTGTGGAATCGATGGGTCATATTTTTTAGATAGATTGATCATTATTGTAACTTTTAAAAATTAATTAAATATGGTTATAAAGTGTGATTATCAGGGTTGTTTGTTTGATCATTTATTTATATCAAGAATGATCTCGAATTGCTTTCAAGAAAAATTGATATTGTTGTAGTGTGTACTATATAAAAGAAACAAGATGACAATATTTTAAAATAGATATTATGATTAGATCATTAGATAAATAGATACACATGCATAAAATATATTGTCGTAAAATTTTCTCTTAAGCAAACAACATATTCTCATAAAATTTTCTTATAAATAAAAATATTCTTATATGTTTTAAAACATATTGTCATAAAACTATATTTTGTAGAAAAAATTGAGAAAGTATTGATCACATATACAATAAAGTTGTTGTAGGTACTAATAACAATTAAAATACTTTTTATAATAAAGAGTAAATTACACGAATGGTCCCTATGGTTTGGGATAATTTGCACGTTTGGTCCATAATTTACTTTTTTTAACTCGGAAGGTCCCTATTGTTTGTTTTTGTTACATGTTTGGTCCCTTCTATTTGTTTTTGTTACGCGCTTGGTCCCTGCCTTACTAAAAAGACTATTATTTGAATATGGAAAAATGATGGGATAGGTAGGGTAAGGTGAGGGAAGTGGGATTGCAAGTGTGTTTATTTAAATAAATTAAAAAATCACGAGCAAAATAGTCTTTTTAGATAAGACATGGACCAAACATGTAACAAAAACAAACAATAGGGACCTTCCGAGTTAAAAAAAATAAGTTAGGGACCAAACGTGCAAATTATCCTAAACCATAGGGACCATTCGTGTAATTTACTCTATAATAAAAAAAAACTTATTTAAAAGCAATTAATATTTGAAATAAGCGATATAGATAAAAATTCGTTTTAAAAAATCATGACATAAATATTATTTATTCAAGAAATTTCATGATAAACAAGAGTTACATGGTCATAAGTATTCTCATATAAAGAAAAACAAACCAACCATATTTTTACATCGACAAGTTTTCAATAAGTATAAAGAATATCGAAATTTATACATGTTTAAAACATATGTCATATTAAAAAAGAATTTGGTTAAACACAATTAATTAACTTTTTATAGTAAAAGTCATGTCTAAAATTTTATCGTTGGTTAAATAAGTTCATCCTAAACACATGTCCAAGTTTTTATCTATCACTTAGTAGAACAATAAATATACATGATCAATATATATATATATATAAAATTGTTTTTCATATTTTAAAGTTTACCTTCTGGATTCTGTTTCTATTGCTTGAAGATAATATGAAACTAAATTTGTGGTTATCTTGTTCTGTTATTTATGGTTTATGATTTATTAAACTAAAGATACATTATGCGTACAAATCTACCACGTGGATTCCCCTGTATTTGTAACATAGTTTTGTATTTATACCCATTAAGTACAATACAGAATGAATAAAATTTCCTTTATCCAATAGAGAATGAAGACAATTTTTTGTGTTAATAGCAAAATAACAATAGACTTTCTTACAGCCATTTATCTTTACCAACATATAAAAGAATTCAACCATTTATCATTTATGTTAATAGCAAAATAGGAATGTACTTTCTTACAAAAATTTACAGGCAAAACATTCTTACGTCGAATCCTTTCAATTAAAAACAATCTTACTAGTGCACAAAGAAAACCATTGCAAGCAATATTCTCATCATGATCTTCAACACAATAACTTCTTTTTACAAGAACTAAAAATATTCTTATTAACCGATGCATTCTCATATGTGACCACATGCTTCACATTCACATCATCCTCATCAAGACATTTCCAATATGAACACTTTTCAGCTTGTTATAAGCACGAAAATTATAGAGGTTAGAATGAGAAATTCAAAGGAAAAAAGTCAAAATCGATGAAGGTGAAATTCATGAAAAAAAAATCAAAATCGATGAAGCTGCAATTCATGAAAAAAGTCAAAATCGACATATAATATTGAACTAGGGCACACCCTAAACTTTTAGTGTTATCTTGAGTTCTGGAAGTGCGAATTCGACTTGAGAATAGACAACTACAAAAAAAATTGATTGTATGTTATTGAGAATATTGAAGTAGTCCACATCTTCTTTTTGGCTTCGAGGGTGTTGGGGATTGCTTATTGAAGGATCTCTTGATCGGATACAAACAAGTATAAACACAAGAAAATAAATATAGAAGAAAAAAAGAACAACGATGATTACAAAGTTGTTTTTTCACTAAGAAAAATGTTCTCATAAAGTGAGCAGATGTACAAAGCAGTCACAAAGTCGGTCACGCTATAAGTTAGGGTTTAACCCTAATGCAAGACTATATATTAATACAATAAACGGAAATCCCTTTATTTAAGGGATGTAATCTAATACATGTATAGTCTTGTTGGATTAGGTTTCTAAGCAATAACTAAATTTGTATATACTTGAATTATTAACAAATTCCTTTTGGGTTGCCCTCAAACATAGTAATTGAATAGCATGACTTTTAGTGAGAGAGACTGATTTAATGATTTATTATATGATTAATAAATAGAAATAACTTATTTTTTAATATATTGTGAGAATAATATATTAATTAAAATTATTATTATTTAATTAAGAATTAACTAGAAATTAATTAGTATTATTTTTTTTATATTAATTGGATTAATTAAAAATGCAACGATCTAATCTGTAATTGTTCAGTAGTTGAAAAAAAGGCATTCCAAAACCTTCCGCAAGAGGTGGATGGTTTGGAGGGGATTTTAGGGTTCTATCCTTTGAAGATAATTAGGAAACTAGATAATTACCTGATTTGAAATATTATTATTTTAATCAAGTATGGCTTATCTAGAGTTTTTTTAACAACTATAAATAAGGTCTTGTAGCTCCAAATTTCAGCCACTCTTATTCCTTTGAGCATAGCCGGAAATTTTCCTTTGATTCTCCTCTCTCTTCAAGTTTCCTAGTTGCTAGTGTTTGGGAGTGAACTATCAGAGGCACGTGATTTCTGGTGCTTTCTTCCAAGTGTATTTCAAGAAGAATTGGTTGATTGTTTACTACAACAATAAAAAAAATATGTAAGTCCTAACTTTTTTATGATTTCCGAAAATATCTAGGGTGTATATGAATAGAATGTTGCTTCAATAGAATAATGACATTGATCTAATAGGTTTCATGTAACCTTAAGTGTATAAGGAGTTATCCGCGCTATTACATGTAAAACCCATTAGTGGTATCAAAGTGTATGTTTTTCTTATAATTGATAGTACATTGCATGAACTTGAACGAAACCGACTTGGAGAATGGCAGAATCTTCATGCTGTCGAAGCACCACGACGTGGTCCTCCTCTGCCACAATGTGTGGATCTTTTGATCCATGCTTTTCATAATTCTGCCATGACGTGGTAGTTGTCTGCCATGACGTGGTGAACCCTCTGATCAGCGAAATTGTTTTCTGCATAATTCAAAATTGACTAGGATAATTACTTTAGATAATGTTTTTAAACTAAATATTTATCTTGGTAATCAGATATCCTATATATTGAATTTGTGAATTATCCTTATGATTTCATTGATTTAATTAATTGTTAATTAAAAGGTAAAGATTAAATGAAAATTGGTTTATTTTTTAAATTATATTAATTTCGAATGTTTAAAATTAAACCTAGTATTTTAGAAAAGTTTTAAAATACACCTTATACCATATGCATAATTAAAAGTTTAATATATAATATGTATAAGAAAAGTCAGTCAAATCACTAGTACACCTCATTCACGAAACCATACTATAAGGGAAGTTTAAGAAAGTGGCCTATAAAATGACCAGCACTGGGTGTCAACTCTCACTCACCACTCTCTTGTATGGTGGAGGGTCGTTAGCCGAACGGATTTGATAGGACATAATCTTATTAATAAGTATAATGATAAAAAGTAACTAAACCTTTTATAAAGTCTCACTCTTAGTTAATTTAGGAAATTATGAAAAGTATGCTAATCCATGAAAATACACATCATGCTTTATAGGTCGTTAGTGGAGCGTGTATGGTTAACCAGCACACTAACAGGGACTATAAAGAGAGATGATGGACATATTGAAAATTATCATTATTGATGGAGCGTGTGTGGTTAACCGACACATCAATGTGAGATGGTAAATGACATCAAATGGTTATTCACATCTCGTTTGTGATGTTCGGCATCCCAGTCACAAAAGTGAGAGCATAATTCGAGATTAAACATGTCATTGATAAGATTCGATGAATCTCAAAAGACCTAGGAGTTTCAAAAGATTGGAATTGGTAAAAGCGTTACCTACCTAAAACATATTCGAACTTGATTACGACATCCCTCTTCAAAGTTTGAATCGAAAATATGGATCCTAGCCTTAATTTAATTTTTGGGCTGATAATTAAGGAGTAAAATGAACTAACTTGAATTCTCTTTTCTCTTAATTTTAAATGTCGTATGAACATAGAAATGGTCTTCCTGGTTCTTTTGGAATTTTCTCTTCCTTCTGAAGATGATCTTCAACATTTTGATCAAGGTGAAAATGCTTTCCCTTCTTTGAGAATTGGTGGAACTAGACATCATGCTTCTTCAACTCTTCCACTTCCTCCTCCCGTGACTCTCCCAACATCAAGTTTTTTGCAAGTTAAAAGATATGAAACAACGCAATCCCTGTTGGCATGTAAACATCAAGATGGAAATTTTATGTGTGCGCATGTTTTAATGAGGAAATCATACATTGACAAGTAGGATAGATTGGGTGTCGTTTTCCTAAGGGAGCAATCCATCGACTTGGTTCTCCTCTCGCTTCTAAAGTCATATGATCAGTTAATTCAGAACATTTATATGAGGAAAATCGACGTGACCCTAATTTATATAACTCAAATGTTGATTATTGCTAAAGAAGAAATGCTTAAGAGCACATCTAAAGTCGGAACGCTTATTGGGCCTATTTCCTAGGTTTCCATGGACATTAACAATGGTGATACAGAAAAGATTTCTCTTCCCAATCAAAAGGGGTTGTCCAAGCTCAAGTTTTTTGATCGTATGGTAAAGAGAAAGGCTAGTTCTGGGAACGTTCGATGTGTTGATCTCAAAGAGACCATTTTTTTAGCTACCAGTTGAAGGGATATTAGAAATAAAGCTGCCTAAAATACCTGAAAAATCTTAGAGGAAAGTAAAGTAAAGTCGTGTAACTCTACTTCAGGTACATCCATTATCTGAGTCCATTGTTTTATATGTTCCTACACATAGACTCTTAATATGTGATTTGATAATAACATTTTGATGGTATTAAGGGAGCTAAGAGAAAGAAGGAAGATTGAGCATAGTGAGCTAAATCTGATCATGGGAAATGGAGCTATTTTTAAGGAGTTGAGATAATTTAATGAATTGGTATTATTCTTCAGAAATGTCTAGAAACATAGTTTTCGTTTTATGGGTTGTAAGGACAAGATCCAAATTTTCACTTATTTTCAATAAGTGTGAAATTTTGGCTCATCTGGTTTCCTTATTTTATATTTACTTACGATGGTATTTATGAAAGTGTTGGTTGTGTTTCTAATATTAGCAATATTAATTGTAGATTTGATTCTTATGATATCGCAGGTGGTATTATCATAATTAACAGATACTTTGTGTTGTACAAGTTGCATTGTATAGTGTATATTATTCATGTTAACTGGAAAATTATAACTGATTCAGCAATCACTTGTTTATGTGAAGCAAGTGAAGGAGTAATGGATCTAGTACATTTTGATATGGACTATTCAGATCCAACACAAAGGACGATAAATCTATTCTTCATGATTTACTGATGTTTCAGTAAGTATGGTAGTGTTTATAAGATTAAACATAGTTCTGATACTTTGAAAAGATTCAAAGAGTAGCAGAACGTTTAAAAAGAATCTATAAGGCATATAGATAAAGGATTCTCTAATCTGAAAGGAAAAGAGTGTACTATAGTATCATGTTTTATGATCATCTTAGTGATTGTGGATTTATATCACAATTGATCCTGGAAGAGCATATTAGTGTAATAGTATAAGTAACAAGAGGAATCAGGTATTGGTGGAGATAGTTCAATGAAGAGATGAATCATACCTTGTTCTAATCAAGTTATATAAGCTTCATTACCATGGAATTGTTTCTAGTAACAAAGTTCCAATGGGATATAATGTAATAACAAAGACTAATTCTTTAAGACTTTGGAATCTTGATATCATAGGAGATTAATGCATTTTTAGATGGAATGCCATCACATCTTGGATAGTGATCACAAATTGGAATTGTGAAATGAGCTACATTGGAGTAATGATTTGTTCACAAAGTAAGGATCATAGAGAGGTATAGTATGCATGTTCATAACATGGCATGACTAATCAAGTGGTTAGTTGATTATTCGAAACATTATACAATGAATAAAGTCGTAATTATCATCGTAATTAAATAATAGAAATTTATTTATATTCAATAGTTCTGAGATCATAGTTAATTAGTTTATTATTGTGTTTCACTTTACATGTTCTAGTTTCTGAATTATTTGATTATTCGAAATTCCACAATCACCAATACTTTTGGAAGTATGTAGTGAATGAAGACGGTCATGAATTGGATTGTAGATTGTCTAAGGAGATTAGAGATAACAAATTGTGTTGCTACAAAATTCACGAGTACCTGGAAATGGAGATTTTTAGTATTGGATAAACCCACGCTCAGAGAATTACTTCGTGGATTTTATCATGAGTAATTCTGAGACGATAATATCTTATATTCCTGAAATGGAGATATATGAGTTGTAATTTACAATTAGACTGTGCATTGGTGTTATGTAAATGCATCAATAACATGATGTTTCAAAACGTAGCATCATGCGTTATTTCGTGAGTAAAAGATACAAGCATATGAGTGAATATTTATTCGTTCCTTTTTGCCTAGCAGGAAAATCGATATCTTTAGGCCCCTCAATGATTTGTTGTCGACATCTAAAGTGCTTGGCCAAGTTCGGACTAAATTGATGTGTTCAATTAGTAATCTGAATTCAATCTTCATAACTTAGGAAATCGAGAATCATAATTTTGGACAATGAGATTGATGTCAATCCATGTCTCGTGTCCATACGATATCTTGTAGATTGAAGGAATATTTGATCAGATTGAAGGAATATTTGATCACTTATCATAGGACTAATGTCTTCTCAGATCAGAGACTGGAGTTGCTCTGAGAAGCACACTTTGTTGATAATTTAGAAGTTATATTTTTAGTTATGGACTAATCCAAGTGGGAGACTGTTGGATTAGATGTCTAAGCAATAACTAAATTGGTATATACTTGAATTATTAATAAATTCCTTTTAGGTTGTCCTCAAACCTACTAATTGAATATTATGACTTTTAGAGAGAGAGAGAGAGAGAGAGAGAGAGAGAGAGAGAGACTAATTTATTGATTTATTATATGATTAAAAAATTGCAATAAATGATTTATTAATATATTGTGAGAATAATATATTAACTAGAAATAGTATTATTTAATTAAGAATTAATCATAAATTAATTATAATTAATTGGATTAATTAAAAGTGCAAGGACCTAAGCTATAATTGTTCAGTAGTTGAACAAAAGGCATTCCAGAACCTTCCTCAAGAGGTGATCGTTTGGAGGGGATTCTAGGGTTCTAGAATATATCTTGGAGATAATTAGGAAGCCAGAAAATTATCTGATTTAAAATATTATTATTTTAGTCAAGTAAGGCTTATCTAGGATTTTCTTAAGACCTATAAATAATGTCTTGTAGCTTCAAATTCCAGCCGCTCTTTTTCCTTCGAGCATAACCGGAAATTTTCTCTCTATTCTCCTCTCTCTTCAAGTTTTCTAATTGCTAGGATTTGGGTGCGAACCATTAGAGGCATGGAATTTATGGTGCTTGCTTCCAAGATTATTTCAAGAAGGACTGGTTTGATTTTTTACTAAAACAATGAAAAAGGTTTGTAATTCCTAACTTGTTTATGATTTTCGAATATAGCTAGGGTGTATAGGGTTCTTGTTGTTCAATAGAATGTGACTTCAATAGTGTTATGACATAGATTTAATAGGTTGCATGTACCCTTAAGTGTACAAGGATTTATCGGCGTTATAGTGTGTAAAACCCTTGAAGTCGGATCCTAGTCACTAAGATTACAGATCAAATATTTATTCTATAAATACAAAGCTATTTATAATTACGATGTGTCTAACCGAGTAATATACAAAAGAATCAGACTATTATATAAGAGATCACATTGTCGCTGATACTATGTAGACGTTGGCGCTAACGTTGACGCTATCGTTGGCGCTGAAGTTGGTGGACAATGTGAATAATGTTTTATTCATCAGATCATAAGTCGTGACCTTAGAATCTCCTCCTATCCAATGATATTAAAACTAATCGTTTAAAGTATCATGGGGAGAAAACTTGCTTTCAGGAGCATACTTGAGCCCCCCTGAGAAAAATAATGCTTCTGAGAAATGAATGCTATTAAGAGAAACTTTGAAGACTTTTTTCTTTAGCTCCCCCTGAAAGGTGCAACAATCATCATAGAATGAAGATATTAGAAAGACACAAGTGCAACCTAATTTTTAGAAAGCAATCCACCCGTTTATCGTCATTAGTCAATGTGGGGAGTTCTCAGGAGAATCACCAACCTATTTAGTATTTTCCACAATGGTTATGATGCATTTATTATTTTCCACATCAGCTTATATTTCACAAACTTATTGCCGTAGGGACTCGGTTAAGTTAACCAAAACTTTAAGCTAAGAAAGCACTAATACTTGAAATTTTGAAGAGGTAGACTCCCCTAGAAAAGTATAACTAGTTTGAAGAGTAGATACCAGAAGGGTAGAAAAGAAGCTTATCTTGAAGGTGATAGTGGAATTTCAGTCATAGATTAAATAGGGGATGGCTGTAAAAGAGTAGTGTCAACTTTTAATGAATATTGTTCTTGCTATGAAACCTTGGGAGGGGAGAGGATGAAGCATAGGACGATGGAAATATTACGTTCTATTTCAGACTTGAAGGAAGAACACTAATTGAGTTGAGGAATAACAAACTTAGCAGAGTAATGTTTTCTCTCCGGATAAGAGAAATCATAATTAAGTTGAGGTAGACTTGATTGGCACCTGGCTTCAGAAGGTGTTCTTTCATAGTCTACCATGAGATGAAGACGAAGAACACGACGAATCATGTTGGGTTTAGTATACTACAACATTCTATGGTGCACATACAACCCTAAATACGTCGGATCTATGGTTTCACAAATTACACACTCAAATGGTTTCCAAGGCATCAAACCTAAAACTAGAATGCATTTGACATAAACCATATAAGATACTAGTTAGGGTAACATACCTTTTATGTAGCTTGAAGTCTTGATGTATTTGGCCTTAAGAGCTTAGCCCTAATAGTGTGGAAGCCTCAAATGAAGTCACAACACATCATGGACAAAGGTAGACCTTTGTGAGAGAATCTTCATACACCAAAAACCATCCATATGAACTCCAAGAACATCCATAGCTTACAAGTGGCGGTTTTAGGCAATGGAGTATGCATTTATATATGGTATTTCAAGGGTTATGGGTATAACCAAAATCAATACCCATGGGTGTTATGATCCATGGTTCATGTGACCCAACTCTTTATGTATCCATACATAAACTTGGTCCAACATGGATCATAAGCCCAACACATATAAATATAACTAATTACAATAATTAGTCCCCATAAATTTAATTATTCTCCTTTGATCACTAAATTAATTCCAAATTAAATCTTAATCCATACTAATTAAAGCATATGATTTCATATTAATATATTAGAAATTATAATATATTAATAAATCATATATAACCTTCTCTCAAGAGTCTATCCTAACAAATTGTCCTGATTATATGCAACCCAAATGGACCATGCTACTCTCGGGTCAAGTACATACCAATAATAGTTATGGGCTTAGACATCTAATCCAACACTCTCCCACTTGGATAAGTCTAAAATTATTATTTCAAGTATGACTCCAAAACTCGACTAACAATCTTAGCTCTTAAAAGCCGCTGCTGAATTCTGACCTAGTCAATGACATGTCCATTAGATAAGGGATCATATATTCCTCCATTCTAGATATCGTATGGATTGAGACATGCATTATAATCATTCTATCTGTCCATTTGTTGTTTCCCGATTTCTGATTTATGACGACCGACTAATTGAACAAATTCAAATCAGTCCAGCCCCGGCCAAACACTTACGTTTGTCATCACTAAATCACCGAGGGGCCCACATATATTGCTTTTATCCCTCCAAGGGTAAAAGGAATGGATAAACTTCGACTCATATTCTTATACTAACTACTTGTTGAATCATACACAAAGGCACGTTTTATAACATCAACTTACTAATGCGTTTTCGTACAATCAATGTACAACCAACTCATAGTCAACAACTCATATCTCTAGGTTTGAAGAATATAAGATATTATCGTCTTGTGATGAAATCCATGAAGTGATTCAAATGAGCGTGGGTTTAATCTAATACTCGAATCTCACTCCAGGAGCACTCATGAATGTGGCAACAACTTTTGCTATGTCTAAACACTTTATACATCTACAAGCCTAATTCATGATAGTCTTGATTCATACCTACTTCCAAAGTATGATTGACTGTGGAAAGTTTGAATAACCTAGTTATTCGGGAAGTCAAAACATGCAAAGTGAAACACAAGAATAATCGAATCCAATATGGTCTCAAAACTTATGAATAAAAATAAAACACCTTTTATATAATCACCATATTGATTACACATTATTCATTGCATAATGTTTCAAATAATCAACTTAATACTTGAACTGAAACAATAGTCATGCCATGCTCCAAGGATGCACACTATGTTTGTCCAAACAATAGTTATGCCATACTCCAAGTATGCATACTATGTTTGTCTATGATCCTTACTTTGTGAAATAGACCAATTGAACATGATTCCATTGATGCTGATTTCACAATCCCAAATCCTTACGGCAAATGTAACAATACAAGATTCTTTGCCATTTACTAAAATTTGTTAGATTCTAAACTTATATGCATTGATCCTCTTGTAATGACTATGCACAAAATTCACAAAGAGTTGGCAACAAAAATTTACAAAGTATTCCAATGGAGAGTAATTCCATGGAAACGAAGTCTCACATTCAAAGTACATTTCTTTGAACATCCTTGTTGCATTAACTTTTCTAATCTTACATAGATTTAATAACTTCCAGCTATGGAAACATTTCCACATTCCCATTTTGACTATCACTTCTTCACAAGAGTTGCCTCATTTTAGAATATATCAATATGGTCCTAACTCTATACTTCCAATTCTCCATGAGCAACCAGTCTTTGGTAAACCTCAGATTGTCCTCGACAATTGCTTAATCATTTTAGTCATATCTAGTTCTAGTCCTTTTCCCTCTTAATTCCCTAGGCATTTGGAAAACTTAGAACAGATAAGTATTATAACACATGAATCGATCCTATATCTGAAGCATACAAGACACGATTCATGATGTATCACATAAATACATGATACTTGACCGGTCTTTTGCTACAATATTTCTTATAATTTGCCATGTTCTCATAATTCGAATTATGAAAAGGGATGCCGCAATCATAATCGAATTTTAGAACGCAAATAATATAATCATGACTAAATTTTTGATTAAAATCTCACAATCTAAGTTTTAGATTTGAAATGAAGTATAATTTCCTCTCCCTTAATTATAGCAAAACATGTTTTCAAACCCTGCAAAGTACATTTTGTAAATTGAAACTTTTGTTTTCTATAATTAACATTGCGAACTTGCAACACCAAACATAATAATCATGCTCCCACTAACATGATAATTATTAGCATAACACTTATGCTTCCACTAGCTTTGACATATATCCAAATTCATACACCTTTCCTCAGATAGCTCACATGTGTCTCTAAACAATTTTTAGAACTATGAAAAGGGATGCAATAATCGTAGTCTCAATTGTTTAGACCTTTGTCATTTCTCACAGGTCCATGTTAGTGTGTCGGTTAACCACACACGCTCCACTAACGACTTTGAGAATGCAAATATCACAATTTATATCTACTTAAAATCTACTTAGTGAAAGCGTTTCCTCACCATCATTTTCATGAATCGGAGAGAAACCTTATGACACTTAGATTTTATGGTGTATGTGTTCCTATCCATGTGAATTTTTCAAAAACATAACCACAAGAGGAGGTTAGTGACAAATCCAAACTCATATGGACTGAACTTGTTCAATCTTAACTTCTTGCCGCCTGGCAGCACAAAGGCCTACCATTACTTCCAAGTAGTTATGCAAACAACTGAGAACTCATAGAACTCACATGCATAACCAACTTTAACTGGAATGAGCACAGAAACAAGAATATGTCAACACGATAGACTATAAACCTCAAGTCATGTGCTAGTGATAGACAATAGGTTTTATTCTTGATTAGTTCTTGAGACCCTATTCAAGATCATTAAGACTCCTACTAACTTCTTGACATATAAGATTCTCTTGTCAAGAACCATTCCTTGAGAAAACAAATATTCAAGAGTTAGTGTGGATACTTATCAAGATAAACACTTCACACAATTGGTCTTTGTTGGTCTTTGTATTATCCAAAACATCACAACTTACCAATTTCAAATGTACAAGAGTAAGAAAACATTTTACTCTACATTTGACAAGTGTTTTAAACCTTTCTTTATGTCACTCAAGGTTATAATCTTGGATCATCACTCCAAGAATTGTTTTGGAACGAAGTACGATTCATCTTCTTGATTTAACCATTTTAACAATTCACGATTCTTCTTCTTAGCCAAAAAAATTCACTAAGATGTCCTTAGAGATTTAATTGAGATATGATTTCATAAACACTAAGATAACCATAAACAAGATACTCAAGTACTCTCCCATCTTTTCAGATTGGAGAAACGTTTATCTTTCTGCCTAATTTGATTCTTCTCATCCGAATGGCCTTACATTGAAACTTTCCCAATGTTTCAGAATTACACTTAAACTTGAAAGCTTAACCATATTTACTAAGCTTTAGTAAATCATCATAAATAGTCTTATCATTCTCTGTGGTGGACTTGAATAGCGCACACCCAAGTGTACCTGCTCCCCTAGTCCTTCATTTGACTCACATATACATGTGATTAAGGGATTAGTCTTAATTTCCTAAAGATGAAAATTCTCATTCATCATACAATACAAGTTGCATGATTCCAAGTTTCTATCCAACTGAGACTTGGATGATGAGAATCTTTCCTTATTTGGTAAATTATGACACTACCACAAACGAAAGAATCAAATCTACTTTCAAATAGTGCTATCAATGGAATCATATAAACATATATTTTTCACAAATGCCATTGTAAGGATATTTAAAATGAATAAAATTAAAACTTTTTCCTTTTATTTTAAAACTTGCAGAAAAAACTTATCCTTAAAATGAAAATACATATGAAAACTATGTTCTTATCTATTCCTAAGCGGTCTATCACAACTCCTAAGCCACATCTCAAAATTTTGATTACCGAACCATGCGATCAAAATCCATCTTCGCGATTAGAATCAACATATTCTTCCTTTAAGCTTCCTATTTTTTCTTTGATTCTGAAAACATCAAAATGCGACCTAGTCACATCATGTAAGAAGAATTTCAAAATAGGAACTTAATAGAGTTAGATGGTGGACTTTACCCGAAGTAGAGTCAAACTTTTTGACTTTACCATCCTTATGATCTTTCAGGTAAATAAGGAAGCTCCGCAACCAATGCCCCTTCCTTTGGCAATAGAAACATATGGGCTCTTTGGTAATGGTACATGGGACTATCTCATATGTAGCCTTTCTCCTTACTATTTGGTCAACCGGGTTGACTATGGCCGATCCCTTTCCATTGGGAAGAGAAATCTTTTCTGGATTTCCAATGTTACCATTGTCAATGTCCTTGGAAGTTTGGGAAGTCAATCTTCCAATCAAGTTTACTTGCTGCAAATCGTTGTTGATTCAGCAGCATCAAGCAAATAGGTAAGATTATTAAGGGTCATGTCATGGTCTATCATATAGTAGTCCTAAAGGAACTCACTATGTGACTTAGGAAGTGATTGAAGAACATAGTCAACAACCAACTTCCTCAAGACTTTGACACCCAACTGTCCCGGCTTGTCGATATGTGACTTCATCTCCATGATGTGAGCACACATAGACTTTGCTTGCCAATAGGGATTAAGTGACCTTGAACTTGTGGGTTAGGGAGAATTATTAGATGAGGTGGAGGAAGAGAAGTATGATTTCTATGATCCAATTGTGGGACATCATATTCATTAGGAAAGCTTGTTCTAAGGGATTTGGGAAGATCATAGTTGTCTAAACCAGAAGGAGAAATTCAAGTTCGTTGATTTAAGTCCTTAATATAACACCCAATATGAAATATTAATGCTAGGACCCAACACAATATTTTATAACTTAGAAGTGGGATGTCGTAATCCAAGCTATAAAATATTTGAAGGTAGGCGAATGACAATTAACCAATTTCCACCATGAAAACCTAATAGGGTATTGGGTTTTAATTGGATTGAAACTCCTAGATCTTTTTAGATTCAATGAACTTTTCAATGGCATGTTTAAATCTCGGTTGTGCCCTCTCAAGTTTGTGACTGGGATGTCGAGGATCACAAACAAGGTGTGAATAACCAAGCAAATTAACTTGGTATCCTTAACTTTATCACCTAATCGATGTGTCGGTTAACCACACGCGCTCAACCAATCTGTGATAAACATTAAGTTACCCTTTGCCACTCTTACTAGTCCATGTTAGTGTGTCGGTTAGCAACAGGCACTCCACCAACGACTTGGTAAGGTACAAAGTGTAATTTCATTGGTTAGCACCAAATTCACATTTTCCTAAAGTAACTAAGATTGGGAATTTAATAAAGTTTAGTTACTTTATATTTATCATTATACTTTTAATGAAGGGAGAATTATAGTCCTGTCCTACCCGTTCGACTAACGACCCTCCACCAGTCAAGGATGATGTGAATTATGAACATTGGTTTGGCTTGCAGAATTAAGAACACACAATGAATGCGACAACCCGAAACTTCTAACTTGTACGATTGGTCAATTATATCAATATTAAACACGATTCTGTCACCATTTAACACTACTTAAGGGTTTGATAAAGCATTCTAAGCCTCATATAATCAAAGTTTGGGTTCTAGGTCGAGTAATACCAAGTCATAGTACAGCAACCGGGACATACACCCTCTTAGGAAGAGTGTACGGCTATACACATGGGTGTGCGACCGCACACCCACCCCTCAACCGCACACTCGGGGTGGTGGGTCACCCACCCCTATAAATATGAGGAGACCCCCTCTATTTCACTCTTTTCTTCATTTGGCTACCCACTACTACTTTCTCTATCAAGAAACTTCATCTCAGGACCCTCCAAAGGCTTCAAAAACGTGAGTATTCCATCATCTAGCTTGCTATACTTGTAAGACCTATTGATCTAAGCCTAAATTCATCATGTTCTTCATCCTTTGAAGGTGTACGGCCGCACACCTTCATAAGGTGGCCATATACACCTTAAAAGGCTCTCCAAAGTGAGAGTTTGGCCCTATCTGCTAGTTGGACTTGGTATTAGCCTTGAAGCACCTCAAAATCGACATCTTGGGCATGAACATGGAGAGTGTACGACTGCACACCCCTTTGTACAGACACACACCCCTTTGTATGGTCGCACACATCCTCAAGGTCGTACACCCACTTTGATGTCAATATTTGGCCTTAAACTCGCAAAACCACTAAGTATGGGGCCTAGAACCACTCCTTGGATGCTTGTAGGACCTTGGAAACACCTCAAAAGCACTCCCCATCATGAGTGTACGGCCGTACACTCATGTGTCGTACACCCCCAAAGGGTGGTCGTACACCTCCCCCTTTTGATCATATATGGTTCCGACACTTAGTTCAAGCCTTTCAAGGTCCTCAGGGTGGTTTCCCGTCACGTTTAGTAATGAAATACCCTAATCTAATACATATATGTGTTACCATATGTTAATAGGATCCACTTGTGTATGCAACATCAATTGACACTCAGCGTCCACACTGATTTTAAGCTCGAATCCTACGTCAAACAGTGAGTTCATACCCCTTCGCTTTTAAGGTTTATAAACGTTTTTAGGGGGAATGCAAGCCAAACACAAAAGGATTTTTGTGAACTAAAGAAAAATTCTTTCAACAAGTTAAAAACATATGCAATTGATATGATCCAACATGTTTTATAAAACATATAGACAATTATTCCCTTTTCTATTATGTGGAGCAGAAGGGATGTTTTCTAAACATAATTGCATAGTTTTCAGAACAATACACGAACATAACATATCATTCAAACTATAATAAGTATAGTTTGGGAAATTGATTATCAGTTTTACAGATTTAAAACCACATACACAGTCGAACATATAAACTATGATAGACTTAGTTTATCCATTTCTACATACAAATACACAAGTGTATCATACTAAATAATTATTTTTTGTATAAGTATTTATACTCTACACCGTATACAAACGATTTCGAACACGAGAACAACAGAACAACACGTAAACTAGTTAATACAGGATTATAAGACCTTCTTCATAGTACCCTTCGAGGTATTGGTAAATCATCTACTTTTAGTATAACCAAAGTCTCCTGGAGGGAGAGCGTGAAATTTATGAATAAATCTATTCGGGACCAACATTCCCACACCTGAACTGTTAGCTACAGTTAGGCAGGCATGCCTGGGGTGAAAAATTTTGTAACATTTGACGCCTGAAAAAACGTTATGGAGGTCATCAGTCATATTAGCATGTTTATACAAACTCACAATAGTATCAACTAGCGTTTATTTACGGGATTTTCCTTCTTCAATAGTTTTATTTTAATTAATAAGACTACCTACGTACTACACTAGAGGGTATTCTAGGGACACAACCTTTGGTTTTATTTTAAGTAATAAAACTACCTCACAAACTGGTGGTAGGCAGGGTTTTCAATAGAACATACATCATTTATTGGTGATAGCTAGGGTTTTCCACAGAACATACATCATTTACTGGTGGTAACCACGGTTTTCAAACATAACACACATCACTTACTGGATATAGCCAGGGCTTTCAAACGTAATACATTTTACTTACTGCTGATTGACCAGGGTTTCAATACCAACTCTATTTTACTTATAATGAAAAGGAATCATTTATACAAATTCAGTGACTAGTTTTCAATACAAAAACATGCTTATGAACTCACCAGCTTTATGCTGATAAATTTTCAAAACCACTTGTATTATCTAGACAACGATAGACATGTACCTTTTCTAGCTTTTGGAGAAGACAGAGCATTTTTGGAGTCTCGTCTTTATCTTTTGCTACTTTTGATGTATACAAATTATGTTTTCAAACAGATTTAAATATTCATATTGTAATGTAATGGTTGTGTTTACTTTGATTGCTATGTTACGATTGTTGTAATACTACGCATGACGTCACCTACCCCTGGACGTTTCTGCTGTCTGTTCTGATGGTTCCGGGGTGTGACAGATTGGTATCAAAGCTATTGTTTATAGTGAACTAAGTATACCGAATCTTACATGGTTTACAACTATAAACATTAAGGGGACGAAGGGCTCTGAACTAAATGTATACTTTAAAAAAACTTATAAGTATTTTACAAAAAGTATACAAATATATCTACATACCATAAACAATATCATGTGTAGAACAAAAAAAAGTATTTGAATGTTGGACACTATGGTTAAACCTGGGCAGTTATGTAATCATGTCTAGGGTCAATATAGCATGATCAACTATATTCATTCGAGACATAACCAACATGTGCTTGGGAGTGACTGTGGTGTTGCAGCAGGCCTAAAACTTACCAAGCATTCCTACCACAAGGTATCAATAGAACAAAGCATACAACTTAAAATACTATAGGAGTATTTTTGTCAGAGCCGAATACATTGTAGAGATTCATTCCAAGTGTTGCTACTTATTCTTTCTTAGTGATAGTTTGCTTGCATTAATAACTATAACATCCTGAGTTCGGGTATGTTAATTTAATTATTTATTTATTGCTTTATTGAGGAACTCAACGAGTCGATGCCTCAACTCTTCGAGTAGAGTCTTATCTATTGACGCGGTTTCGCGAGCGGACTCGACGAGTCGGGGATCTGACTCGCCGAGTCGGTGCTTATTAGGAAAACCCTAATCCCTGGGTTTGGGAGCCTATTTAAAGATGTAACATCCCGAGTTCAAGAGTGCAAATTCAGGGTTCAAAGTGTAAATGTGAAAGAGCAACTCGGCGAGTCCATGGGTGGACTCGGCGAGTAGGGTCGTGATTCTGGTCGCGTGTTAAGTGGCCAACTCGGCGAGTCGGCGGCTGGACTCGGCGAGTTGGTGTTGTGTGGAGAAAACACTAATTTCAGAGGATGAGCCCTATATAAAGGACATTATACCCTCTCCCCAGCCTCTTTACCCTCTCTTGAAGTCCAAAAAACCCTAGGGAGCGTTTGTGAGTGGTTTGAGAGCATTTGAACCTTGGGGAAGAGATCTTGGAGATTTAAGAGGCTTGGAGCATGGGGCTTTGATAGGATTTGGATTTCTCTTCTGTTGGAGTTTCCTTTTGAGGTATTATTTCGTTGCTTGGGCTTTTATTCTTCATTTTGAGGTTTTTGGAAAAGATAGCATGTGGTGTTTTGAGTTGGAGGTTAGATCTGAGGTTGCTACCTCAGATATGGAATTGAGAAGGTCTAGAGTGCATTAAAGTCCTTGTTCTTGAGTGATTGGTGAAGCCATCTTGTCCCAAACCCTAACCCTAGAGTGTTTTATGCTTATATCTCTTTGGATTCACGTAAAGTTTGCCACTTTACATGATGGATGGGTTGTAGAAGGGTAGATCTATGGTTTGGATCATTTGCATGGCTTGGAAAGCTTCTGTATGGATTAAGATCTAGAGGTACTCGGCGAGTCACAAAGGTGTACTCGGCGAGTTGCTTGAACAAGGGCAGGAACTCGGCGAGTTGGAAGAACAACTCGGTGAGTTGGTTGAAGATAGCCTTGGACTCGGCGAGTCTGGTCGTGAGGTCCTAACCTTCTTCTGGTTGAGCTGTGAATCGGTGAGTCAAGGGAGGACTCGGTGAGTTGAGTGCGAGGGGACTCAGAGTTGTGGGACTCGGCGAGTCTTGGGGTGACTCGACGAGTTGAGTCGCGGTTTGGGGATGTTCCTAGCATGGGGACTCGACGAGTCGACGGGTTGACTCGGCGACTAGGGTAAACCAGGAGGGTTGATTTGATTGAGGACTTTGACTTTGACCAAAGAGTTGACCAGTTCACTTCCAGGAGTATTTGGTTATTATTGGTGATTTTTGGTTTCAGTGATTCAGTGGTGGAGTTCGTGACGCTGGTCGGAGCAGCGTGGACTATTCTTCAATCGACAGTAGCAGGTGAGTCTACTCACTATACTTTACCTAGAGTGGTAACAGAGTTTTGTGATAGAGATATTATATGCTATCTATGTGATGTGTGGTACTGCATTATTTCTACGTGATTTATGCTGTGTGTATATCAGAGTGAGGACCACGGAGCTAGGACCAGAGGGTCCGCAGAGTTAGGGCCCAAGGGCCCATAGAGTTATAGCCTCGAGTGGCTAATATATGTTATATGTGGTATTTTTAGAATTATGTGCCAGTGTATTTGTATGTTGTTTATGTGCCAATGTATTTGTATAATGTTCATTGTGTTGAGATTCAGAGTTCTCAGAGTTAGGACCTTTGGGTCCTTAGAGTTAGGGCCAGAGGGCCCACCGAGAGTTGGGACTGGAGGGTCCCACTAAGACACACTGACCAGAAGTTCAACAGAGTTATAGCCTTGAGTGGCTAATATGTGTCAGAGTGGTATTTTGGGGAACTCACTAAGCTTCGTGCTTATAGTGTTTTGTGTTATGTGTTTCAGGTTTTCTCCGGATCACGGGACGGCACCGGCTCGATTGTACACACCAGAGGTAGCGGTTATTTTGAAGATCCTGGTTTATTAATTAATTGAACAAAAGAGTCATGTATTTTAATTTATACAAAATGGGATTTTTATGAAAGGTATTAAGGAGAAAAGTAATTTTAATTCAAAAAAAAAATTTTGAAAAATTTAGGCGTTACAAAAGACCTTTATGGCTTTCATTTGCGGCCACCTTGTTCCAGAGAAACCCTAGAGAGCAGAGATAGTGAGTTTGAGTGCAAGAGGAGGCTATTTCTTCATCTTTTTGTGTGGTTTTGCTTGAAGGAAGGAAGGAGCACAAATCTAAAGTGGGAAGGGGACTGGATCTGAGCTAATCATCTAGTGATATCATCTTTGGAGGTATAATCCTTTCCATTTCGTGTTATATTGTTGGATTTCTTGATTTTAGGGTTTTTACCCTCATTTTATGGAAGATCTAGTGAGTATGAGGTCCTCTTTGGAATTATGACATCACATCTGGACCATGATAGGTCCTTAGAGTCATTATCTTCCTCCTTTTTGCATGCAAATAAGGAATTGGAGACTAGGTTGCCATTTCTAGTGTTATTTCTCCATTTGAGGCTTGAAATGGGTTGCATGCACGTAAAGGTTGCACCTTTACGTGACTTTTGAGTGTTTAAGGGTTAGATCCATTATTTGGTTGAGCATATCTGACCTCAGGAGGTTGTTTGAGCAAGTCCATGGAGGAAACTCGCCGAGTCCATATGTAGACTCGACGAGTCGGACCGGGTTGCCCCGGGGTCTGACTCCAGTGGTGACCCGGTGAGTTGACGAGTGACTCAGTGAGGCTTAGAAAAGGAAGAGTCTGTGGGGACGATGGCACTCGCCGAGTCATCATATGCACTCGGCGAGTCTGGTCAAAATGGACAGTTGACTTTTGGTTGACTTTTAGGGTTTGTCAACTAATGGGCCTTTAGGCCTGTGGAAGGGTAGAATGGTCTTTTTGATGGGTTTTGAGCATTCTAACACTTCCTAAGTGTACATGCAACCCTAATAACCTTGAATCTATGTTTTCTCTATATACATGCAAATTTCTTTTTCAAGGTTATTTCCTAACTAGCATGGCATGGGGAATATAAGAAACATAAAACTAGTAGAAATACATACATTGTTGTTGCTTGGATTCCTACAAGACTTTGTGAGCCTAGAACCCCAAATGTTGTGCCTCAAATGCTTCACACAACACCACAAAACTTGGAATAACTTGAGAGAATACTTCTAGCACGCAAAATCGGTTATGCCCTCTCTAGTAACCTTACTAGGTCCGGTTTCACTAGCCAAAGGGTCCCTTTTATAGTGGTGTCACAATTAGGGTTTTCACATGAATACTCTTAATTGTCATGACTATTCATTTCTCATGACCCATGGGTTTGTAACTCCCATGGACAATCCATGGTGCTCCAAATGGTTACATCCATAACCCATAAACCATGGATCATTAATCCACCATAAAAGAATTGATGATTGTCATAATCAACCCTATATATTTAATTAGTCTCACTTTGATCACCAAATTAATACTAGATTAATACTTGATCAAATACTAATTAAATAATACTATTATTAATATATTAGAACTTATAATATATTAATAATCATAAGTGCCATATTCTCTCATTTAGTCTATCCAAGTACTGCAATGCCATGCAACCCAAATGGACCATACCGGGTCGGATCAAGTACATACCAAATAAAGTTATGGACTTAGACACTATATCCAACAGTCTCCCACTTGGATAAGTCTAATAACTATATTTGCAAATATGACTTCAAAATCCGACTAGCAATCGTAGCTCTTTCAAAGTCTCTCGGAACTGAGATGATGATGATACGCCATTTAAGATAAGTGATCATATAATCCTCTGCTCTCATGATATCAGCCGGACAAACACATGGAACATGGTCTTACTTATTGTCCAGCATTTGTTTCTCGATCTCCGATTTGTTTCAACATAGAACTAAATTGAACACATCAATTAGGTTCTGACCGGGCCCGGTACATAGGTCAAAACCGATTCATCGAGGGGCCCAGATATCGCTTTTATTTCTAGAAGGAACAGATAAACTTCGACTGATATGCTTGTACTAACTACTTGTTGAATTACTCACAAAGGCACGTCTTATAACATCGAGTTACCAATGCGTTTTCGTACAATCAATGAATAACCAACTCATAGTCAACAACTCATATCTCTAGGTTTGAAGATTTATATGATATTACCGTCTCACGATCACTCGAGATAAATTCCATGAAGTGATGCAAGTGAGCGTGGGTTGAATCCAATACTCAGCCCCTATGAGTACTCATGAGTGTTGTAGCAACCATTGCATTGTCTAAAGCACTTTAGACAAATCATACAAGCCAGATTCATGACAGTCTTGAATCAATACTTACTTCCAAAGTTTGACCGACTGTGGATGGTTTGAATAATATGATATATACCATAACATAATTATTCTGGAAGTAAAAACATGCAAAATTGAAACATAGTAAACAATCAACACAAGATAGTAACACCTTACTCATAAATAAATAACAACTTTTATTTATCATCAAATGTCAATTACATTTTACAAGTTTCAGGAATCTAATTATTGAAACTAATATCATCCTTCAGCCCAATGCGCCTTGCATGCTGTAAATGCTTAACCCTGCTCAGTCCCTTCGTGAGGGGATCTACCGGGTTCTCATCTGATGATACCCTCTTTGCCACGAGGAGTCCTTCTTCTATTCTATGTCTGATGAAATGATATTTTCTGTCAATGTGCCTAGATCTCCCGTGATCTCTTGGTTCTTTAGCCAAAGCAACCGCACTTTCACTGTCACAGAAATTTCCATTGGCTCCTTTATAGCTGGTACAACTCCAAGGTCTCCAATGAAGTTCTTCAGCCATATCGCCTCTTTTGCTGCCTCGCTTGCTGCTATGTACTCTGATTCACAAGTCGAATCAGCTACTGTCTCCTGCTTGGAACTTTTCCAAGTAATTGCTCCTCCATTTAGGATAAAGACCTAGCCTGACTGAGAGCGGAAATTATCCCTATCAGTTTGAAAGCTAGCATCACTATATCCTTCCACTCTCAAGTCATCACTGCCTCCGAGGGTAAGGACCCCGTCCTTAGTCCTCCGCAAATACTTGAGAATGTTCTTTATCGCTGTCCAGTGTGCCTTGCTAGGGTTCCCTTGATATCTATTGACCATGCTCAAAGAAAAGGCCACATCAAGGCGAGTACAGGTCATAGCATACATGATCGAGCCCACAGCGGAATCATATGGTATCTGACTCATTTCAGCTATCTCAACCTCTATACTCGGACTCTGAGTCTTACTTAGCTTGGCATTACTCTGGATTGGTAATTCTCCTTTCTTGGAATCTTGCATACTGAACTTCTTCAGTATCTTATCCACATAAGTACTTTGACTAAGTCCAATTAGTCTCTTACTCCTATCTCTCAATATCCTTATCCCTAGGATATAAGCAGCTTCCCCAAGGTCCTTCATAGCAAAACACTTCCCAAGCCAGGCCTTAACCTCCTGCAAAGTTGGGATGTCGTTTCCTATGAGAAGTATGTCATCCACATACAACACCAAGAAGCTAACTATGCTCCCACTAGCCTTGACATACACACAAGACTCATCTTCACTCCTAGTAAAGCCAAACTCTTTGACTTTCTCATCAAAGCAAAGATTCCACCTGCGAGATGCTTGTGTCAATCCATAAATGGATTTTTCAAGCTTACACACTCTATTAGGGTATTTTGGATCGACAAAACCCTCTGGCTGAGCCATGTAAACATCCTCAGCCAACTTCCCATTAAGGAAAGCGGTTTTGACATCCATTTGCCATATTTCATAATCGTGAAATGTAGTTATGGCTAACAACACTCTAATAGACTTAATCTTAGCTACTGGTGAGAAGGTCTCATCATAGTCAACTCCCGGAGTTTGAGTAAAGCCCTTCGCAACCAGTCGCGCTTTATAAGTGTGTATTTTCCCATCGATGTCGGTCTTCTTCTTGAAGATCCATTTGCACCCAACTGTCTTACGACCTGGTACATTGTCAACCAAGTTCCAAACTTGATTGTCTTACATGGACTGAATCTCGATGTCCATACCCTCCTTCCATTTCGCAGACTCAGGGCCTGCCATGGCTTCCTTATAATTATTAGGTTCATCCAAATCTATCAGTGTACTATCACTGATAAATGTATCACCTTCAGTGGTGATGTGATAACCATAATAAAATTCAGGTGTGTTCTTCACCCTAGTGGAACATCTTGGAGGTACAGACTCATCTATCGGCTCAACAGGAGTTTCCTCCTCAGGTTGGCTGATAGAATTTGAGGTTCCTTCACCACTTGATTCTTGAAGCTCTTCAAGGTCAATTTGCCTCCCATTGTCCCCTTGGCTTATGAATTCTCTCTCACGAAAGACTCCTCTTCTTGCTACAAAGACCACATTATCACTGGGTCTGTAGAAGAGGTAACCAAAGGGTCTCTGTGGGTAGCCGATGAAAATACACCTCTCGCTTCGGGGCTCAAGCTTGTCACGAGTCTCACGCCTCACAAAAGCTTCACAACCCCAAATCTTGATATGGTCCAAATTGGGAACTTTCCCAATCCACATCTCGTGAGGTGTTTTGGCAACCTTTTTAGTAGGGACTAGATTAAGGATATGGGCGGCAGTCTCTAAGGCATACCCCTAGAAAGAGATTGATAACGAAGCTCGACTCATCATGGAACGAACCATATCTAACAAGGTTCGATTGCGCCTCTCAGCTACACCATTCAACTGTGGTGTCCTGGGAGGTGTCAATTGTGAGACAATCCCACATTCCTTAAGATAGTCAAGGAACTCAGTGCTAAGATACTCTCCTCCTCGATCGGATTGGAGCATCTTGATGTTCCTGCCCAATTGATTCGCAACTTCCTGCTTAAAGTCTTTGAACTTTTCAAAGGTTTCTGACTTATGCTTGATTAAGTAAATATATCCATATCTACTGTAATCATCAGTAAAAGTCACATAATAACGATTAGCATCCCTTGTAGCAACTCTGAAGGGCCCACACACTTCCGTGTGTACAAGGTCCAACAAACCCTCACCCCTATCACAAGTACCTGTGAAGGGTGACTTTGTCATTTTTCCAAGTAAACAAGACTCGCAACTATCTTCTGACTTGAGGTCAAATGATTCCAAGACTCCAGCCTTTTGGAGTTGGCCTATGCGCTTCTTGCTAACATGTCCAAGACGACAATGCCACAAGGATGCTTTATCCAAGCTATCAGAAGAATCAATATACAACACATTATTTCCTAAATTGTCTACAACATTCACAGCTTCATATACACCCTCACAAGGTATTGCTTTAAAGTAAAATAAATCATTGTAATAAACATTAATAGCACCATATTTATTATCAAATGAAAATGTAAAACCTTTTTTGTACAAGCCATGAAAAGAAATAATATTTCTCGTTATTTCGGGAGAGTAACAACACTTATTCAAATCTAACATTAACCCATTATTAAGAAATAAAGAATAAACTCCTATCTTGGTAACAGGTGATGTTTTCCTGTTGCCCATGACTAAGTTTATCTTCCCGTGCTCTACTTTCTCACTTCTTCTTAGTGCCTGCAAATCAGTACAAATGTGAATACCACACCCTGTATCAAGCACCCAAGAATTAGCATTAGATGAGTTGTTAGACAATATTGTGTAAATACCTGCATGGGTGGGTTTAACCTTCCCATCCTTTACATCTTGCAGATATTTGGCGCAGCTTCGCTTGAAGTGTCCCTTATCTTGGCAATAGAAGCATTGTGCTTCCTTTGGGTTCGAAGAAGGAGTAATGGGACCTTTCTTCGTCCCACTTGAAGAGGAACCATCAAGAGTCTTACCCTTGGTACCCTTTAAAGGGCTTTTCCTCTTCTTACCCTTCCCTTGCCCAATTGCAAGAACAAGGGCTGGTAAAGGAGTAGAAGTAGCAACCACTTTACCCTTAAGGCCATTTTCAGCTGTCCTTAAGAGTCCTTGAAGTTTGCTAAGTGTGACTTCCTCCTTATTCATATGATAAGTCATACGAAACTGATCATAACTTGAAGGTAAGGAATGGAGAATGATGTCAATCTCCAATTCCTTAGGGAAGTCAACATTGAGCTTTAGCAACCGGTCAACGAACCTCTGCATCTTCTGCAAGTGACCGGTGATGGGTTCACCATCCTTCATCCTTGTGGTTATCATGGAGGAAATGATTTCATACCTCTCTTGACAAGCGCTTTGATGGTACCTTTCCATCAGATCTAGGTGCATCTCATAGGGGTAGAAATCTTCATAAGATTTTTGGAGTTCCGGAGTCATTGTGGCCATCATGATGCAGGACACCTTGGTGGCATCCTTCTCATGCGCAATGAACTCCGCAAGCTCTTCTGGAGTAGCAGTCGCTTCATTAACAACCTTAAGCTCCCTATCAAGGACATATTCTTTGTCCTCATAGCGGGTAATCATCCTGATGTTTCTGATCCACTCATTAAAGTTGGATCCATCAAATATGACCTTACTACACAAGTTCATTAGGGAAAAGGAGCCTGTAGGGTTTGAGCCAGCAGCGTTATTGGAAGACATCTGGAATAAAAGGAAGATAAGTTTCATTAGATTAAGAATCCTTAATAAGTCACCCAAATGAAATATTAAGGCTAGGATCCAACAAACTATTTATAGGTGGAAGAGGGATGTCGTAATCCACACTATAAAATATTTGAAGGTAGGTAAATGACGATTTACCAATTTCCACCATAAGAAGAAATATTTTATTATTAGGTTTTATTGGTTTTGAAACTCCTAGATCTTTTGAGATACATTGAACTTTTCAATGGCATGTTTGAATCTCAAATGTGCCCTCTCAAGTTTGTGACTGGGATGCCGAGGATCACAAACAAAGTGTGAATAACCATACAAATTGACTTGGTACCCTTAACAATATTACCTAATCGATGTGCTGGTTAACCACACACGCTCCACTGATCTATAATAAAGTCAAGTTACCCTTTGCCACTCTTACTAGTCCATGTTAGTGTGCCGGTTAACCACACACACTCCACTAACGAGGCACACTAACGACTTGGCAAGGTACAAAGTGTAATTTTATGGGCTAGCACCAATTTCACATTTTCCTAAAGTAACTAAGATTGGGAATTTATAATGTATAGTTACTTTATAATTCATTATACTTTTAATGAGAATTTAAAGTAATATCCTACCCGTTCGGCTAACGACCCTCCACCGATCAAGGAAGCGGTGGGTGAGAGTGGACACCCATTAAGTCACCATTTTATAGGCAACAACCTTATACCCCCCTTATAGACCGGCTTCGTGAATGAGGCCTACTAACGGTAAGAATGACATATTCTTATACATATCTATACAATAAAATTATAATAATAGTATAAGTGTTGATTTTTAAACTTTTTAAAAATCTAAGGTTTAATTTGGAATTAAAGTATTAGAGTGTAAGACTTTTCAAATTCCAAAACATGAGGGCAAGAATTGAAACTATTCCAAGTCTCTTCAATTTGTAACTTATGAGTTTTAATGGTTCATAAAAATGAAGACTCTTCATTTTATGAAACCTCTTTAGTTCTTTAATCACAATTAAAAGAAGTGACTTTTGGTTATCCATAACTTGAGGACAGGTTATGGACACCATCAATACAATTAAAATCAAGAATTAAACACACATGGAGGTTACACATAATTCCTATGATCTTCTAAAAACTCATAAGAACACAAATTCATGCCAAGCAATTTCATGAATCATATTAACATATACAATTCTTGAAAATTGATAAAAGTCATGTGAAAATGGGTTAACATAATCATTATCATTTTAAAAAACAGTTTTTACAAGTCCAAAACAGATTGGGATAATGATTTTAATCCATTTCCAGCAACAAAACACGAAAAGACTTCCCAGCACGCACCTACTCGTCGAGTGCATGATCCTACTTGACGAGTAGGATGAATTTGTACATGGACTCCGCGAGTCCTCCCCATGAACTCGGCGAGTCCAGTCGACAGTGAGCAGTTTTTTCGATTTTCAAGCAGTTTTGCATCAAGTATACAGAAAACAATCCTAGGCTCTGATACCACTGATGGGTTTTGAGCATTCTAACACTTCCTAAGTGTACATGCAACCCTAATAACCTTGAATCTATGTTTTCTCTATATACATGCAAATTTCTTTTTCAAGGTTATTTCCTGACTAGCATGGCATGGGGAATATAAGAAACATAAAACTAGTAGAAATACATACCTTGTTGTTGCTTGGATTCCTTCAAGACTTTGTGAGCCTAGCACCCCAAATGTTGTGCCTCAAATGCTTCACACAACACCACAAAACTTGGAATAACTTGAGAGAATACTTCTAGCACTCAAAATCGGTTATGCCCTCTCTAGTAACCTTACTAGGTCCGATTTCACTAGCCAAAGGGTCCCTTTTATAGTGGTGTCACAATTAGGGTTTTCACATGAATACTCTTAATTGTCATGACTCTTCATTTCTCATGACCCATGGGTTTGTAACTCCCATGGACTATCCATGGTGCTCCAAATGGTTACATCCATAACCCATAAACCATGGATCATTAATCCACCATAAAAGAATTGATGATTGTCATAATCAACCCTATATATTTAATTAGTCTCACTTTGATCACCAAATTAATACTAGATTAATACTTGATCAAATACTAATTAAATAATACTATTGTTAATATATTAGAACTTATAATATATTAATAATCATAAGTGCCATATTCTCTCATTTAGTCTATCCAAGTACTGCAATGCCATGCAACCCAAATGGACCATGCCGGGTCGGATCAAGTACGTACCAAATAAAGTTATGGACTTAGACACTATATCCAACACTTTTACCCTTCTAGGGATTTGCATGAGAGAATATCCAATTTGTGAAGAGACATTTATTTAGTGTAATTTATTATTGTGGGTAGGCGGAGGAGGCTAGGGCAGTGTTTTGATATCAACATTTTACCGAGATTCCCGAGGTGAGTCTTCTCACTATACATTACCTAGAGTAGTAATGAGAGCTATGTGACAGTGTATCTTGTATGCTATTTATGTGTTGTGATTTCTATGTGATATGTGATATGCATGATTCAGAGTTTACAGAGTTAGGACTAGTGGGTCCATAGAGTTATGGGACCAAGAGGGTCCCACAGAGATATTTGACCAGAGGGTCATCAGAGTTACAGCCTTGAGTGGCTGATATGTGTTTATGTGGTATTTTGGGGAACTCACTAAGCATTTATGCTTACAGTGTTTTGTGTATGTGTTTCAGGTACCAGTGATGATCGCGGGAAGGCGCCTGCATGATCTGTACACACTCGTGGAGTTTTTGATTACATGATTATGGGACATGTTTTTACTATGAAGACAGTGGATACATTATGTTTGATGTTATTTTATGAATGAAAGTATGTTTTCAAACTGAAAATTTTTGTTTTGAAAAATTCGGTGTTATAATTTGGTATCAGAACCTTGGTTTGAGGGATTCGAATTCACCTTCGGGTGTATTTGAACTCAAACTGAGGATTTGAGAAAGTTTTCATAAAATAATTAATTTTCTTAAAGAGTAAAAGGATTTGAGAAAAACAGAAGAAAGCAGTGTGTACGATTAGCTAGTGCCCGAACGGTGATTTCCCAAAATACCCTTACATTATGTGTTATGAGATGTTATGATATACATGCTAGAGTAGGCTATGTATTCTTATTAGGACTAGAGTGGCCTGATTTGTGATGCCTTAGCCTAGGAAGATTACTGTTGCTATGAGATGCTTGAGAGTGAGTAGGTAGCAGTGAGGAGCTTATGAGACCCTACCGAAGGGTAGCTTATGTACAACAAGAGATAGAGTACTTGTGATCTGGGAATCCGTGGAGGGGGACTTGGAATGAATATTGATGCAGTGTGGAAGGTAGTATAGGGCCCGTACTACTGGAAACACCGGATCAGTGTACAGTCCAAGTAGGAATCCTTAGGATACTAGGGAGCAAGTAGGGTTGAGTTATCAAGTGTGAGTATGCTCGAGCGAGTCCCTGATAATTTTTATGTTGTATTTCATAGACATCATGGTTGGGTCACACCACATGCCAGGGACTAGCGAGGGGGTGTGAGCGATGAGGAGCTCCGCCAGATGATTCATGATGAGGTGGCTGCTGCCATCCGAGCTGCGATTCCCGAGATGTTCGGGTCTATCAAGACCACACTGATTGAGACTTTTGATGAGCGGTATGCTGCACTTACTGATGCTGTTGTTGCTGCAGCCACTGCAACCGTTGCTGTTGCCCGACCACGGGGGGGTGACGCGTTACTATACCAGGAGTTCAGCAACACGAAGCCACTAGAGTTTGATGGGACTCAGGATCTGATAACCGCGATGAGATGGATCTCTGACATTGAGGGGTGCTTCTACACATGTTCATGTCCAGAGCATCTTAGGGTATGGTTCGCTTTGAACCAGCTTCGCTTGGGAGCGAAGGATTGGTGGAAGTTCGCGATAGCATAATTTACTTATGCAAAGCTTGTTGCGGTGACCTGGGAGAGGTTTACCACTATGTTTCGAGATAAGTATGTTCCCCCGGTGGAAAGGAACGGTTGGCCCAGGAGTTCTTGACCGTCAAGCAGGGTACTGAGTCTGTTACTATGATTACCAGATGTTTCATGAGAGGGCGATGTTTTGCCCTGAGCAGGTGTCTACGGAGCAGGCACGCATGAGTCGATATCTGGGTATTTTGAGGAGGGACATTCGCGAGTTCGTGGTGAACTTGACGTATTGTACATTTGCCGAGCTTCAGGAAAATGCCCAAAAGATGGAGATCGAGCTCGAGACTCAAGCCACGGAGGAGGCCGAGTCTCAGAGGATGGAGAGGCGACCGGCTCAGTCTCAGCTGGCAGCCAAGCGGGCAAAGCCCGCTGATGCAAGGTCAGGGAGCTAGAAGGGTCGCACGTGTGGAAAGTGCGGAAAGGGTCATGAGGGGGTATGTAGATCTGGATCTTGCTACAAGTGTGGCAAGAAGGGCATATGGCGAAGGACTGCCCCAAGGGATTTGCAGTGTGTTTCCACTGCAATCAAACTGACCATCGGAAGGCCGAGTGCCCACAGCTGCGGGAGTCGGTGCAGGGACCCTCACCGGGATCTGCCCCTGCTGCGTTGCGAGCTACAGAGGTCGGCCAGTGAAGGTCGAGGCGCCTAAGGCTCACGGGAGAGCCTTTCAGTTGACAGCGGGGGAGGTCCGCGCAGCGGCTGATGTTGTGGCTGGTATGTATCCTTCCATTTATTTATGCTATGCTTGAGATATTGTGTTTATATTATGATATGTGTAGGTACTTTTCTTGTGAATTCTGTACCTGCTTTGGTGCTATTTGACTCGGGTATGAGTCGGTCATTTGTGTCTTTAGCATTCAGTCAGCACATTAGTATTCAACGGGAGGCGATGAGTCGACCTCTGTGGGTTTCTATAGCCGATGAGCGAGCGGTGTATGCTAGGGATGTGATTCGGGGTTGTGTGCTTGAGATATACGGTGTTGAGTTCCCGATAGATCTGGTTCCGATCGCGATGGGGGACGTGTGTCTTATAGTGGGCATGGATTTGTTGAGCCGCTTTGGGGCTGTTATTGATTGCGAGCGACAGTTGGTGATCATACGAGACCCTAGTGGGGGAGTGTTGCCGGTATATAGCGAGGGTACCCGAAGTGAGTCAGCATTTTTTTCAGCTGTCAGGGCCAGACGGAGTTTGCAGCAGGGCTTCAAGGGATTTGTAGCATATGTGATGGACACCGGAGCGATTACGGGTAAGCAGAGTACAGTTGATGATGTTTCGGTAGTGCGCGAGTTTCCGGATCTTTTTCTCGAAGAGTTTCCGGGTGTGCCTCCCGAGAGGCAGGTAGAGTTTCGCATTGATTTGGTTCCGGGAGCAGCGCCTATCGCCAAGACGCCTTATCGTCTTGCGCTGCCAGAGATGCAAGAGTTATCCTCGCAGCTTCAGGAGTTGTTGAGGAACGGGTTTATTCGGCCGAGTAGCTCGCCGTGGGGAGCTCCGATCCTTTTTGTCATGAAAAAGGATGGTTCGCATCGGATTTGCATTGATTATCGAGAGCTGAACAAGCTAACGGTCAAGAACCGTTATCTGTTGCCAATGATCGATGATCTGTTTGATGAGTTGCAGAGGGCGTCTTGGTTTTCCAAGATAGACTTGAGGTCTGGATATCACCAGATGAGTGTACGTGATGAGAATATTCAGAAGACGGCGTTTAGGATGTGTTATAGGCATTATGAGTTCATAGTGATGCCCTTCAAGCTCACCAATGCACCAGCAGCATTCATGGATCTCATGAATAGGGTATGCAGGCCGATGCTGGATCGATCGGTGATTGTGTTTATTGATGATATTCTAGTGTATTCTAGATCCCGAGAGTAGCATGAGGAGCATTTGAGGGAGGTCCTCGGGGTGTTGAGATTGGAGAGGCTTTATGCCAAATTCTCCAAGTGCAATTTCTGGTTATGGGAGGTCCAGTTCTTGGGGCATCTCGTTAATCAGAATGGGATATTGGTCGATCCGGCCAAGATTGAGGTGGTGATGAGTTAGGAGGTGCTGAAATCTGCCTCCGAGATCAAGAGTTTTCTGGGATTGGCTGGTTATTATCGGAGATTTATCAAGAATTTCTCCAAGATAGCAGGGCAGCTTACTCGGTTGACCCGAAAGGGAGTTGTTTTCTCATGGGGTCCTGAGCAGCAGACCTCGTTTGAGACTCTTCGCTAGAGATTATGCGAACCCCCGGTATTATCTCTTACAGAGGGTGTGGAGGATTTTGTGGTATATTGTGATGTATCGATATCAAGGTTGGGCGCGGTGCTTATGCAGAGGAGGCATGTGATAGCATATGCATCGAGGCAGCTAAAGCCTCATGAGGCGAGATATCCCACTCATGATCTGGAGCTGGGGGCAGTGGTGTTCGCTCTCAAGATCTTGTGTCACTACCTGTATGGGGTTCGGTGTACTATATACACGGACCACAAGAGTTTTTTGAAGTACTTAATGGATCAGCCCAACCTGAATATGCGCCAGAGGAGATCGTTAGATGTGGTGAAGGATTATGATTGTGAGATCCTGTACCACCCGGGCAAGGCGAATGAGGTACCCAATGCTCTTAGTCGTAGGGCAGAAAGTGCCCCGATATGAGATATGTGTATGAGGATGACAGTGATCACCCCAGTGTTAGATACCATCCGAGAGGCCCAAGTAGAGGCCGTGATGCCTGAGAACCGCAAGAAGGAGCATGTGATTGGGCAAATATCTGAGTTTGTGACTGATAGTCGTAGGCTTATGACTTTTCATGGTCGGGTATGGGTGCCTTTCATAGGCGGAGCACGTGGTGTTTTGATGGAGGAGGCGCATAGATCGAGATTTTCGATCCATGCTGGGGCCACTAAGATGTATTTGGATCTGAAGAGAGATTATTGGTGGCCTTGCATGTAGAGGGATGTTGTGTGGGTCGTAGAGAGGTGCTTGACCTGTCGCCGGGTTAAGGCCAAGCACCAGTGGCCACATGGAAAATTGCAGCCACTTGAGGTTCCCCAGTGGAACTGGGAACAGATTACTATGGATTTTATCACCAAGTTGCCAAGAACCTCAACGGGTGTCGATGCAATCTGGGTGATTGTAGATTGGTTGACGAAGAGCGCTCACTTCCTTGCTATCAGTGAGAGTTCTTCTGCAGAGAAGTTGGAAGAGGTATACGTGAGAGAGGTGGTGTCACGGTATGGGGTGTCGATCTCGATTGTGTCTGATAAAGATGTGTGTTTCACTTCCAGGTTTTGGAAGAAGTTTCATGAGGAGTTGGGTACAAGATTGCATTTCAGCACTGCTTACCACCCTCAGACCGACGGTCAGAGTGAGCGGACTATTCAGACTCCCGAGGACATGCTTCGTACATGTGTATTGGACTTCGGAGGGAGTTGGGACACGTATCTGCCTTTGGCTGAGTTTTCCTATAATAACAGCCATCATTCGAGTATTGGTATGCCTCCCTTCGAGCTGTTATATGGGCGGAGGTTTCGGACTCCCATTTGTTGGGGAGAGGTGGGACAGCGTGTGATGGGTAGCACGGAGATAGTGCTTCAGACGACTGAGCAGATACAGCAGGTCAGGTAGAGGTTGCTGACAGCTCAAAGTCGTCAGAATAGCTATGCGGATAGGCGTCGCTTAGAGCTCGATTTCCAGGTGGGTGATTTCGTTCTCCTGAAGGTGTCACCTTGGAAAGGTGTGATCCGGTTCAGGAAGAGAGGCACGTTAGGGCCTCGGTATATTGGTCCATTCAGGGTGATCGTGAGGGCAGGCAGGGTAGCGTATCGTTTGGAGTTACCTGTGGAGTTGAGTCATATTCATGATACCTTCCACGTGTCTCAGTTGAGGAAGTGTATTCCAGATGAATTAGCGGTGGTACCGTTAGAGGATATTCAGGTGGATACGAGCCTGAATTATGTTGAAAGGCCAAATGCGATTCTGGATCGGAGAATCAAGGTTTTGAGAAACAAGGATGTGTCCTTGGTGCAGGTTCAGTGGCAGCATCGGAAAGGGTCTGAGCTGACATTGGAACCATAGATTGAGATGCGTGAGCAGTATCCAGAGTTATTTGCAGAGCGAGACTTCGAGGGCTAAGTCTAATTCTAGTGGGGGGGGGGGGGGGGGAATTGTAACATCTTGAGTTCGGGTATGTTAATTTAATTATTTATTTATTGCTTTATTGAGGAACTCGACGAGTTGATGCCTTAACTCTTCGAGTAGATTTTTATCTATTGACGCGGTTTCGTGAGCGGACTTGACGAGTCGGGGATCTGACTCGCCGAGTCAGTGCTGATTAGGAAAACCCTGATCCCTGGGTTTGGGAGCCTATTTAAAGACCTTTATGGCCTTCATTTGCGGCCACCTTGTTCCAGAGAAACCCTAGGGAGCAGAGATAGTGAGTTTGAGGGCAAGAGGAGGCTATTTCTTCATCTTTTTGTATGGTTTTGCTTGAAGGAAGGAAGGAGCACAAATATAAATTGTGAAGGGGACTCGATCTGAGCTAATCATCTATTGATATCATCATTGGAGGTATAATCCTTTCCATTTCGTGTTATATTGATGGATTTCTTGATTTTAGGGTTTTTACCCTCATTTTATGGAAGATCTAGTGAGTATGAGGTCCTCTTTGTAATTATGACATTAGATCTGGACCATGATAAGTCCCTAGAGGCATTATCTTCTAGCTTTTTGCAAGCAAATAAGGAATTAGAGACTAGGTTCCCATTTCTAGTGTTATTTCTCCATTTGAGGCTTGATATGGGTTGCATGCACGTAAAGGTTGCACCTTTACGTGACTTTTGAGTGTTTAAGGGTTAGATCTATGATTTGGTTAAGTAGATCTGACATTAGGAGGTTGTTTGAGCAAGTCCATGGAGGAAACTCTCCGAGTCCATATGTAGACTCGACGAGTCGGACCGGGTTGCCCTGGGGTCTGACTCCATTGGTGACCCGGTGAGTTGAGGGGTGACTCAGTGACTCGAGTGAGGCTTAGAAAGGGAAGAGTCTGTGGGGACGATGGGACTCGCCGAGTCATCGTATGCAATCGGCGAGTCTGATCAAAATGGACAGTTTACTTTTGGTTGACTTTTAGGGTTTGTCAACAAATAGGCCTTTGGACCTGTAGAGGGGTAGAATGATCTTTTACCCTTCTAGGGATTGGCATGAGAGAATATCCAATTTGTGAAGAGACATTTATTTAGTGTAATCTATTATTGTGACTAGGTGGAGGCTAGGTCAGTGTTCTGATATCGAGATTTTACCGAGATTCCTGAGATGAGTCTTCTCACTATACTTTACCTAGAGTAGTAATCAGAGCTATGTGACAGTATATCTTTTATGCTATTTATATGTTGTGATTTCTATGTGATATGTGATATGCATGATTCAGAGTTTACAAAGTTAGGACCAGTGGGTCCACAGAGTTATGGGACCAAGAGGGTCCCACAAAGATATTTGACCAGATGGTCATCAGAGTTACAACCTTGAGTGGCTGATATGTGTTTATGTGGTATTTTGGGGAACTCACTAAGAATTTATGCTTACAGTGTTTTGTGTATGTTTTTCAGGTACCAGTGATGATCACGGAAAGGCGTTGACATGATCTATACACACTCGTGGAGTTTTTGATTACGTGATTATGGGACATGTTTTTACTATGATGACAGTGCATACATTATGTTTGATGTTATTTTATGAATGAAAGTATGTTTTAAAACTGAAAATTTTTGTTTTGAAAAAATCGGTGTTACAGTAACTCTTCTTTTATTTATTGCTTAGTAGAACACTTTATTTATCAGATGGAGATATACCTTGTTTCATATCTTTTGATTCAAAAGTCAAAGGGACTTATCATCTTCTTCTTCCTGATATAGAACAAGATGCCTCTAAAGAAAAGAACCGATATAAAGAACAAAAATCCCCCAACAGATCCATCTCCTACACCTCCTCAGTTCAATACTGCCATGTTTCAAGCAGCTGTTACTGCTGCTGTGGCTGCCGCAATGTCACAGATCAATTTTGGTGGCTCTAGCGGGTCGAGAAGTGGTGCCCAACCCCTCAACCTCGATGGAAACATGGGACACCAGAAGGAGTGTTCCTATAAACACTTCATGAACGCAAAACCCACACATTTCGACGGCAATGGAGTTGTTATTGCCCTGACTCGATTGTTCGAGAAGATCAAGTCTATCTTCGAAATTTGTTCCTATTTCGAAGTCAACAAGGTGAAATTCGCCGCTTTCACTTTCACCAACAGAGCCCTGAACTAGTGGAATAGTCGGGTCAAATCCCTAACCCTTCCAGTAGCAAAGGCTATGGGTTGGGAGAGCTTGAAGGAGCTCATGCTTGCTGAATACTGCCCACGGGGAGAGATGCAGAAGCTGGAGCACGAACTCTGGAACCTAAAGATGAAGAGATTCCGAAATTGCTGCCTACACCACTAAATTTGAAGATCTAGCACTTCTCTTCCCGAGAATTCTCACCCCAGAAAGCAAAAATATAGAGAGATACATTTGGGGATTGATGCCCCCAACGCAAGGAAATGTTTTGGCCGCCAGGCCAACCACTTTCGACAGCACCAAGTGCCTCGCACAAACTCTCATAGATCACGCAGTTGATATTGATAAAGTGACAGCCACTCCCGAACTAGCTAAGGGAAGTGGCGAGAAGAGAAAATTCTAGAAATAGCGAAAGGGCCAGTCTTCACAGGAGCCCTCCAAGAAACAACATACAGTGGCAGTTCACGCTGCTACTACTCCTGCCGCTGTTCCTGCAACTCAAGCACCTACCATCAGATATACTGGTACCCTCCCTCAGTGTATAAAGTGCAACTATCATCATAAACCTGGCCCATGTTGTGAAATGCTCTGCAACAGCTTTGGAAAGAAGGGGCACACAACTCGTTTCTGCAAAACTCCAATCCAACCAACCAATCAGGCCTCTGGAGCAGGTGTTGGTCAAGCCTGTTATGGCTGTGGGGAAGTCGGGCATTACAGGAGAAATTGCCCCAAGGCAACAACAAATGGCAACACGGGGAGAGTACTGACTATAGGGCAAGAGGAGGCAGTTGCAGAGCCCACAGTTGTTACGGGTACATTCCTCCTTGACAACTCTTATGCATGCATTCTTTTCGATTCTGGTGCGGAGAGAAGTTTTGTTAATCATGTATTCAAACACCTTCTCAAACATAAACCTCAACCCTTAACCGAAACCTCTACCGTCGAGATGGCTAACGGTGAGAATGAGAGCACTAACGATGTATTCCGCGGTTGTACCCTTACCCTAAACGATCATTCTTTTGCCCATCGATCTTATGCCAGTTTCCATAAAGAGTTTTGATGTCATCATCGGCATGGATTGGTTGAGCCCCAATTGTGTTGATATCCTTTGTTACAAAAAAGCTATCCGTCTCAATTTACCCTCTGGCGAAACCCTCATGATTTACGGGGATAAACTCAGTTCAAACCTCCGTATCATTTCTTGCATCAAATCCTAGAAACTTCTGCGAAAGGAGTGTCATGCATTCCTAGCCCATGTCATAAACAAGAAATAGTTAGTTAAAGACCTCGAGAGCATCCCCGAAGTTTGCAACTTTCCCGATGTCTTTCCCGAAGAGCTTTCGGGAATTCCTCCAGAGCGCCAAGTCGAGTTTCACATCGACTTAATCCTCGGAGCTACCCCCATAGCTAAATCTCCATACCGCCTAGCGCCAGCAGAAATGCAGGAGTTATCTAGTCATCTCAATTAGCTACTCAGCAAAGGATTCATCAGACCGTGTTCCTCACCCTAGGGAGCCCCGGTTTTATTTGTGAAAAAGAAAGATGGATATTTTCGAATGTGCATCGACTACCGCGAACTGAACAAGCTCACTGTCACAAATGGTTACCCTCTTACTCGAATCGACGACCTCTTCAACCAACTTCAAGGAGCCAGCTACTTCTCGAAAATAGACCTAAGATCAGGGTACCATCAGCAACGAGTCTACGAGAGTGATGTTCCTAAAACATCATTCCGGACCCGATATGGTCGCTACAAGTTCGTAGTAATCCCCTTCGGTCTAACCAACGCACCGACGGTGTTCATGGACCTGATGAACCAGGTGTCCCGTTCTTTCCTGGACAAGGTTGTTATCATGTTCATCAACGATATACTTGTCTATTCTAGAATCGAGAAAGATCACAGACAACACTTGAGATTAATGATGGAAACTCTAAGGATGGAGAAGCTATATGCGAAATTCTCCAAGTGCGAATTCTGGATTCGAAAGGTAACTTTCCTAGGTCACGTGGTAAGCAAAGAAGGCATACACCTGGACCCTTCCAAAATCAAAGCGATAGAGAACTGGTCGACACCCAAGACACCCACAGAAATTCGTCAATTCTTGGGCCTCGCTGGATATTATCGCATGTTTATCCAAAATTTCTCCAGAATTGCCAAACCCTTGACCACTCTGACTCAGAAAAGCGTACCCTTTTGTTGGAGTGAAAAACAAGACAATGCGTTCCAAACATTGAAGCAAGCCCTATGCAGCGCACCTATCATGTTTCTGCCCGAAGGGACGGAGGACTTCGTTGTCTACTGTGATGCATCTAATCAGGGCTTAGGTTGTATGCTCAACAGCAAGGAAAAGTTATTTCTTATGCCTCGAGACAGCTGAAAGCACACGAAGTCAATTATACAAGTCATGACCTGGAGTTGGGAGCAGTGGTCTTCGCATTGAAGATATGGAGACATTACCTCTACGGAACCAAGTGCATCGTCTTTACCAATCACAAGATTCTACAACACATCTTTGATCAGAAAGAGTTGAACATGAGACAACGGCGATGGGTAGAGCTACTCTGTGATTACGAGTGTGAGATACGCTACCATCCTGGAAAGGCCAATGTGGTAACAGATGCCCTCAGCCGGAAAGAGTACTCAGGTCGTAGTGTGAAAGCACTAACCATGACTATCCATTCCCACTTATCCGCACAAATCAGAAAGGCTCAGCTGAAAGCCCTAAAACCAGAGAATGTGACGGATGAAGCCTTGAGAGGAATGGAGAAAAATTTAGAGATCAATGGAGACGAAGCCTATTATTTCATAAACCGGACCTAGACCCCAAAGTTCGGTGGTTACAGAGAGGTTGTCATGAACAAAGCTAACAAGACTAGACACTCCGTTCACCCAGGGTCGGATCAGATGTACCTTGATCTCAAGAATCTATATTGGTGACCAAACATAAAAGCGGAGATCGCTACCTTCATGGGCAAGTGTCTGACTTGCACCAAGGTGAAGGTCGAATATCAGAAGCCCTCAGGTTTGCTTCAACAACTGAAAATACCTGAGTGGAAGTGGGAGAGGATTAATATGGATTTCATCACTAAATTACCCAGATCTTCGAGTGGGTACGATACCATATGGGTAATAGCTGACCGATTAACAAAATCTGCTCACTTCCTGCCAGTCAAGGAGACTTTCAAAATGGAGAGACTCACACGAATCTACATTCAAGAGATAGTTCGACTGCATGGTGTGCCTGTGTCCATTATCTCCGATCGAGATAGCAAGTTCACTTCGATGTTTTGGCAGTCACTACAAAAGGCTCTTGGAACTAAGTTGAATATGAACAGAGCTTACCATCCTGAGACAGATGGTCAGAGTGATAGAACCATCCAAACCTTGGAAGAAATGCTGAGAGCATGTGTCATTGACTTCGGTAAGTCATGGGACACCCATTTGCCCTTGGTTGAGTTCTCCTACAACAACATTTACCATACCAACATCAAGGTTGCGCCTTTCGAATCCCTCTATGGCCGTAAGTGCAGATCCCCTCTGGGTTGGGCTGGGGTGGGCAACACGCAGCTAGCCAAGGGACAAGTCCCCAACAGCACTCTCACAGGCCCAGAGATCATCCATGAAACTACAGAAAAAATCGTACAAATCCGAGAACGATTGAAAGCCTCATGAGACAGACAAAAGAGCTACGCCGATAAACAACAAAAACCCATGGAGTTCCTGGTGGGACATCATGTTATGCTGAAGGTATCACCCTGGAAAGGGATGATATGCTTTGGAAAGCATGGAAAGCTAAATCTGAGGTACATACGACCATTCGAGATCCTTGCTAGGATCGGTCCCGTAGCATGCAAACTTCGTTTACCGAAAGAGCTTAGTAACATTCATCCCGTCTTCCACGTCTTGAATCTTAAAAAGTGTTTATCCGACGAGACCCTTATGATCCCTCTCGAGGAGATTGAAATAAAAGAGAAATTAAACTTCGTGGAAGAACCAGTCGAAATCATGGATCGGGAGGTTAGACGAACAAAGCAAAGTCGCATCCCGATAGTGAAGGTTTGCTAGAATGCCAAGCGGGGTCCTGAATTCACTTGGGAGCGCGAGGATTCAATGAAACAGAAGTACCCCCATCTTTTTCTAAATCCATGATTTGAGTCTTTATTCTTGAATTTCGGGACAAAATTGCCTCTATCGGAGGGATGATGTGACAACCCGAAACTTCTAACATGTACGATTGGTAAATTATATCAATATTAAACTCGATTATGTCACCATTTAACACCGTTTAACGGTTTGATAAAGCATTCTAATCCTCGTACAATCAAAGTTTGGGTTCTAGGTCGAGTAATACCAAGTCATAGTACAACAACCGGGCCATACACCCTCTTGGGAGGAGTGTACGGCTGTACACATGGGTGTGCGGCCACACACCCACCCCTTAACCGCACACCTGGGGTGGTGGGTCACTAGCCCTATAAATATGAGGAGACCCCCGCTCTTTCACTCTTTTCTTCATTTGGCTTCCCACTACTACTTTCTCTCTCTAGAATCTTCATCCGAGGACCCTCCAAAGGCTTCAAAAACGTGAGCATTCCATCATTTAGCTTGTTATACTTGTAAGACCTATTGATCTAAGCCTAAATTCATCATGTTCTTCATCCTTTGAAGGTGTACGGTCGCATACCTTCATAAGGTGGCCATACACACCTTAAAAGGCTCTCCAAAGTGAGAGTTTGTCCCTATCTGCTAGTTGGACTTGGTATTAGCCTTGAAGCACCTCAAAATCGACATATTGGGCATGAAAATGGAGAGTGTACGGCCACACACCCCTTTGTACGGTCGTACGCCCCTTTGTACGGTCGCGCACACATCCTCAGGGTCCTACACCCACTTTGATGTCAATATTTGGCCTTAAATTCGCAAAACCACTAAGTATGGGGCCTAGAACCACTCCTCGGATGCTTGTAGGACCTTGGAAACACCTCAAAAGCACTCCCCATCATGATTGTGTGGCCGTACACTCATGAGCCGTACACCCATGGCCGTACACCCCCAAAGGGTGGCCGTACACCTCCCCATTCGATCATATATGGTTCTGACACTTAATTCAAGCATTTCCAGATCCTCAGGGTGGTTTCCCGTCATGTTTAGTAATCAAATACCCTAATCTAATACATATATGTGTTACCATATGTTAATAGGATCCACTTGTGTACGCAACATCAGTTGACACTTAGCGTCCACACCGATTTTAAGCTCGAATCCTACGTCAAACAGTGAGTTCATACCCCTACGCTTTTAAGGTTTATAAACGTTTTCAGGGGGGAATGCAAGCCAAACACAAAAGGATTTTTGTGAACTAAACAGAAATGCTTTCAACAAGTTAAAAACCGATGCAATTGATACGATCCAACATGTTTTATAAAACATATAGACAATTATTCCTTTTTCTATTATGCGGAGCACAAGGGATGTTTTCTAAACATAATTGCATAGTTTTCAGAACAGTACACAAAACATAACATATCATTCAAACTATAATAAGTATAGTTTGGGAAATTCATTATCAGTTTTACAGATTTAAAACCACATACACAGTCGAACATATAAATTATGATAGACTTAGTTTATCCATTTCTACATACAAATAACAAGTGTATCATACTAAATAATTATTTTTTGTATAATTATTTATACTCTACACCGTATACAAACGATTTCGAACACGAGAACAACAAAACAACACGTAAACTAGTTAATACAGGATTGTGAGACCTTCTTCATAGTTTCTTTCGAGGTACTGGTAAATCCTCTACTTTTAGTATAACCAGAGTCTCTTGGAGGGAGAGCGTGAAATTTTTGAATAGATCTATTCGGGACCGACAATCCCACACCTGAACTGTTAGCTACAGTTAGGCAGGCATGCATGGGGTGACAAATTTTGTAACATCTGACGCCTGAAGAAACGTCATGGAGGTCATCAGTCATATTTGCATGGTTATACGAACTCACAATAGTATCAAATAACTTTTGTTTACGGGATTTTCCTTCTTCAATAGTTTTATTTTAATTAATAAGACTACCTACTTACTACATTGGAGGGTATTCCGGGGACACAACCTTTGGTTTTATTTTAAGTAATAAAACTACCTCACAAACTGGTGGTAGCCAGGGTTTTCAACAGAACATACATCATTTACTGGTGGTAGCCAGGTTTTTCAACAGAACATACATCACTTACTGGTGGTAACCAAGGTTTTCAAACGTAACACACATCACTTACTGGATATAGCCAGGGCTTTTAAATGTAATACATTTTACTTACTAGTGATTGAACAGGGTTTCGATACCAATGATATTTTACTTATAATGAAAAGGAATCATTTATACAAATTTAGCGACTAGTTTTCAATACAAAAACATGCTTATCAACTCACCAGCTTTATGCTGATACGTTTTCAAAACCGATTGTATTCTCAAGACAATGATAGACAAGTACCTTTGCCATCTTTTGGAGAAGACGGAGCATTTTTGGAGTCTCATCTTTATCTTTTGGTACTTTTGATTTATACAAATTATGTTTTCAAAACATATGTAAATATTCATATTGTAATGTAATGGTTATGTTTACTTTGATTGCTATGTTACGATTGTTGTGATACTACACATGACGTCACCCGCCCCTGGACGTTTTCGCCGTCTGTTCTGACGGTTCGGGGTGTGACAATGAACATGGTGATTTCGGTGTTTAAGAGATGTATTCGAATATGTATGGTGTTACAAAAAGGGATCTAGATCTAGTCTACATAAATAACACACACTTACATACTCACCTTTTACACCTCTCAAGCACACCTCCATAAATGGTATGAACCCACCTTATATAGAGGTATTTACATGTCTCTCTCTCATTCTCTGTCTCATGTCACAAGGCTAATGCACCATATGTAAGTGGGTCTACAAAAGTCAAACCATTTACAAAGTCATACATGGATAACTTTATACCCCAACATTTTCCCCCTCAAAGTTAGGAATGGATGACCCACTTTAAATCTTCCAAAATCAAGCAACTACGCGATCCGAGCCTCAAGGGTGACACATGTCGAAATGAACTTCAAATCTTCAATTCTTCCATGATTCTTCAATTTAGGCTCTAGGATGTGAGACCATACGAACCGACCATCAACGAATGATCACGAGCTTCCCAAACTATAACAAATCACCCAAAAGTTAAGCATAAAAACACACCCCAAAAATCTTCAATTAATCCAAACCCATTTCGAACCGAAATCACTTCCGAATCTCCAATCGCATCATTTCGTAAACTTAAAAAATTCAAGGTCACTTCGATCTTCAAATCCGTATAATATGAAAATTTCAAGTTTGAATTTCCATATAAATTTATTCCCCTTTTTATAATCGAAATTTGATTATAAAACCTTCAAGAAAAGAGAATGTGCTCTATTCGGAATTTTTCGTGTCAAAACTCCCCTTTAACATGTGACATAAACTTTTTGCTTCAATCCGAAAAATCCAAAAAAATCTTCAATTTTTAGCTTCGTTCACAGACCGTCTTTGACAAAATTTCTCAAAAATTGGTAGAAATTGTCAATTTCAAAATTCTGCAGTGACCTAGTGCGCCCAAAACAACAAAAAATGCAAAACTCTTCCCCTTTTCCGAAGCTAGGTAGAAAGCATTAATTTGCATTAACTGCAGGGGCCTGAAATGCATTTTTCTCAATTTCTTAGTTAAATCAATCCTTTTTCAAAATTGGGCAAAAACTGTCAAACTTTCAAAACTTCAATGACTGATTTCAAAATTCCTGCTTTTTGTCCCAATGTCGAAAATCACCCCAAATGTCGAAGTTGGTTATGTTGTGCCTAACTGTCGAAATTTCAAGGACTGTTTACGAAAATTCTTCGAAAGTAACTCCAAATGTGGAAATGTGTAAAATGTGGCAAACTGTCAAAAATTACCCAACTGTCGAAATTGGACCATTTGTGCCACTTCGTTAAAAATGTAGGGACCAAAATCAAAAATGATTATTTTCTTCCCCAATCTAACGAAATTAAATGCATATAACGAAACTTCATCTTCACTTCACTTCGCTAATTAGGTAACGAAATCTCACAGCACCATTCATTAATCCCAGTGAAACAAAACTTTCGTTAATTCCATCCAAGAAGTCGACACCAAAAAAATTTCGTTAGTCCTGGAACCGCAAAAGTCAAAACCTTCGTTTCGTTATTTCCCCCAACCCATTAACCATCGAATTTCTTCAATTGTTTACTTCGTTTTCCCGGATGCAGCCATCGACATCAAAATCAACTCAGTTGACAAAATCCAAATAAAGAACACATAACGAATTTCACAAAACCTTCGAAATCAAAACTCAATTTCAAACCATCAGAGTTTGATTCTGGTACCATTCAAAACAATTTCTTGTTCAACATCGACCCATCAGACCTTCGAAATATCAATACTAAGACAAAAATCAACCATTCGCTAATGAAACATTGAAATCTTTAATAGTTACCGATTTCATCATTAAGAACCATTTGCTTTTTCAAACCAACAATTTTGAACAACCATTCAATTTCGAACCAACATTCATACCCATTCAATACTCAAAATTCGTTCAAGAAGAAAACAGGAATGAGCACAGTGTTCGTCATCATGAACACACTCCCGTTCAGTTCAAAAATTAAATCCCAAATTAGACTTGATTTCAACATCCATATCTCGTATTCAACTTCTATCAAACAATTTCTAATTCCAATTCAAAGAATCAACCCATAGAAGTAGAGTTTGACTTTTTCTAGATTTGACTTTTCAAAATCAAAGACTAATAAACACGAAATTGAAGATTCCATCACCAAATTCCAGATCAAAACGTGTTTAAACAACCGTTCTAAACCTCTTTCAAGAGTTCTTGGTCAAGTTCATCCAAATCAATAACTCAATTTTCGATTTATAGGCTAAGACTTGAACAAAATCGATTTTAAGATTGAAGACATAGTATAAAATCGATTTACAAGTCTAACTCAACAATCAAAACCAATCGAATTTTAGATATAAAGAAACGAAAATGAAGGTATACGCAAAGGATGAAGAAATCGTGGGTCAGGAACATTTTATAACCATTGAGTACTCAATGAGAAAAAAAAAACGATGAACAGCGACTTAAAATTTAACGATTTATCAAATGTAGTGGGCTCAGTGTTTTCAGACATTGGATCAAAAGAAGTTTTGGGCTCTTATTATCCGATGAACAGTAAGATCATTTCATTGGGCTTTGAATAACGAATTACGAACAGTAATATATTAATATAGGTCTAAATCAAAAAGAAATGAATCACAACCATTTTTGGAATATATCTGAATTAAAATGAACCATTGACAATTTAAAATCGAATCAAACAAATGAACAAGAGATTAGATCGGGCTTGATCAAAGAAAAAGTTATTGGATCACAACAAACGGGTTTTTCAAACAAAAATTGGTCCAATGAGTCAAAATGATCAAAAATTCAAGAACGCAATGCACGAATCAACGAGATTTAGAAAGATCATAGAGAGAGACTTACCAAAAATGCTCCAATTGTGACAAATTTTTCCAAATCGAGAATCGTTCTTCAAAAAATCATGTTGATCTTCGAAGACCCGCTCTGATACCAATTGATGTGAATTATGAACATTGGTTTGACTTGTGGAATTAAGAACACAAAATGAACATGGTGATTTTGGTTTTTAAGATATGTATTCGAATATGTATGGTGTTACAAAAAGGGATCTAGATCTAGTCTACATAAATAACACACACTTGCACACTCAACTTTTACACATCTCATTCACACCTCCATAAGTGGTATGAACCCACCTTATATAGAGGTGTTTACATGTCTCTCTCACACTCTCTATCTCATGTCACAAGGCTAATGTACCACATGCAAGTGAGTCTACAAAAGTCAAACCATTTAAAAAGTCATACATGAAAAACTTTGTACCCCAACAAAGGAAGCGGTGGATGAGAGTGGACATCCATTAAAGTGCAATTTTATAGGCGGTAACCTTATACCCGTCTTATAGACCGACTTTGTGAATGAGGCATACTAACGGTAAGACTGACTTGCTCTTATATATATATATATATATATATATATATATATATATATATATATATATATATATATATATATATATATATATAAACCTATAATATTATGATAGTATAAGGGTTGAATTTTAAACTTTTAAAATTCTAAGGTTTTAACTTGGAATTAAATTATTCATGGGGGGGGGGGACTTTACAATTTCCAAAACTTGAGGGCATGTTTTGAACAATTCAAAAACTTTTCATATCCATAACATATGAGTTTAATGTAGGATTTAAAACCTTTAATGAAGAGACTCTTGAACATCCATAACTTGAGGACAAGTTATGGAGTTCATAAAACTACTTATGAGGAAAAAAAGACTCTTCAAGTTGTGTAACCTATGGCTTTAGTGAAGATTTAACACAAAAAACTTTTGGTTTTCCATAACTTGAGGATAAGTTATAGAATCCATTAAAAAACACCAAGATCATCAATTCAACTAACAAGCATGTCAAGAGAAAACTATGATCTAGATTAAACTCATATGAAGAAGACAATTCAAATCAAACAATTTTCATGTAATTAGCCTAACCATTAAACTAATACAAAACATGAAACTTTTGACAATTATACTTTCAATTGGATTAGCATGAACATCACCACATCAAAAAACAGGTTTATAAGTTCAAAAACATCTTAGGGTAATGTTCCTAGTCCAATTCCAGGCTTAAAAGTCGAAAAACTGCACTTTGGAGCACCAACTCGTTGAGTACATGAGCTGACTCGGTGAGTTGGTCATATTTGTACTTCTACTCAGCGAGTCCACCAATGGACTCGGTGAGCCCAAGGCAAAATGAATGCTACTCGACGAGTTTGTTAGTGGACTTGGCGAGTCCACTGTCCAAACATCCAAAAATTCGATTTTTTTTCAGCAATTTGCATCAAGTATAATTGAAAACAACCTAGGTTCTGATACCACTGTTGGGTTTAGTATACTACAACATCCTATGGTGCACATACAACCCTAAATACCTTGGATCTATGGTTTCACAAATTATACATGCAAATGGTTTCCAAGGAATCAAACCTAAAACTAGCATAAATTTGACATAAACCATATAAGATACTAGTTAGGGTAACATACCTTTTATGTAGCTTGAAGTCTTGATGTATTTGGCCTTAAGAGCTTAGCCCCAATAGTGTAGAAGCCTCAAATGAAGTCACAACACATCATGGACAAAGGTAGACATTTGAGAGAGAATCTTCATACACTAAAAACCATCCATATGAACTCCAAGAACATCCATAGCTTAGAAGTGGCAGTTTTAGGCAATGGAGTATGTATTTATATGTGGTATTTCAAGGGTCATGGGTATAACCCAAATCCATACTCATGGGTGTTATGATCCATGGTTCATGTGGCCCAACTCTTTATGTATCCATACATAAACTTGGTCCAACATGGATCATAAGCCCAACACATATAAATATAACTAGTTACAATAATTAGTCATCATAAATTTAATTAGTCTCCTTTTATCACTAAATTAATTCCAAATTAATTCTTGATCAATACTAATTAAAACATATGATTTCATATTAATATATTAGAACTTATAATATATTTATAAATCATATATAACCTTCTCTCAAGAGTCTATCCTAACAAATTGTCCTGATAATATGCAATCCAAATGGACCATGCTACTCTCGAGTCAAGTATATACCAATAATAGTTATGGACTTAGACATCTAATCCAACAAATCATTACTACAAAAACACCCTTATACGACGCACAACGCGTGTCGTAAAATGCTCAGACGACATACAAATGCGTGTCCAGGAAGGCCCTGTTATAATGAAAGACAACATGCATTTGCATGTTTTCTATTTACGACGCGTATTTATGACACGCATTTACGATGTTCCTTTATGACATGCAATGCGTATCAAGGAAGCCCCTATCATAAAGTAAGAAAACACGCACGTGCGTGTCGTAACCTTACAACGCGTGTTTATGACACGCAATGTGTATCAAGGAAGCCCCTGTCATAAAGGAAGACGACACGCATATGCGTGTTGTAACCTTATGATGTGCGTTTATGACACACAATACGTATCAAGGAAGCCCCTATCATAAATGAAGATGTCACACATTTGTGTGTCATAAACTCCAACTACGAGTGACGATACACATTTACGACGTGCATTTACGATACACATTTACAACGTGAATACACATAATAAAAAAACAAATATATACCAAAACATTCAACATCATCTAATTGTCAAACAAGTTACCTAACATTACATGTCAAGTTACCTAACATTATATGTAAAACAACACTACATGTCAAACGAGGATGCTATGTAACATTTCACAAAGTTAACAAAAAACATGTAGAACACATGTCAAAAGACCATACCTAACATTGCAATGTTAACAAAAATATGGTTTTGCGGATACAAAATATCACTAGTAAATGAAGTTTGTAACATACTCCGACCATTCTTCACGTATGTCATCGATATCATCATCTGTGTACTCAACTGTGCCACCCCCGAACTGAGAAAAAATTTGCATTCTTTCTATTATAAAAAAATTGCATATTAACATATCTTTTAACAATAAGTTGCTATATTTAAAAAATAAACATAAAATGTAAATTCTTCTTTCTTAATACAACATTGTACTTTCAAATGAATGAAAGCATGTTGTTATTTTTACATGTAACCTAATATTTCAATTATAATTGTGAGATTAGGATGCCATAAAATGATTCATTTTCAGTTTCTTTCTTATTAAATTATTATAGTACTGAAAGTCGAATGATATATCCTTACATTGTCTTTGACCAACACTTCAATTCCTTCCTCAACTATCTCCTTCATTAACTTTAACATGTAGTAGCGACATTCAGTAGATCCGGGCTGAACTGGACACTACACAATTATATATAAATGATCATCACAATTGATCCAAAAATAAAGTTAAAGCTACAATTTCAATAAGGAATTAAGTGATGACCGTAACATTGACCTAATTTAGTTTAACCCTCTTATTTTATCCACTTTGTGTAGCGTACAAAACCATTGTCCTATAAAAAACATTAACAAATAGGTATTTATTGTATTCACATCAAGTGTTTTGATAATTTATATTACTTACGAATCAAAAATTTGCTTTAATTGCATATTGAAATTGTCAGAACTTAAGGAATCAAGATAATAGCAAGTATCTGATTTCATGTCTAGTGCACCTAACACCCAATGCCTTCTACAAAAACCACAAATGAAATTAAGTCAAATAACATAATTGCAGTCATTTTACAAATAAAATGGTAAAATCAATCCCGGGATTGTAGGGCAATAGGATGATGTCATTTCCCTTTCTAGTAGACAACCGATCTGCAACACCTCTACTTGCATCATCAATATTCTTATATTTCCCTTTACGCGTACTTGTCAAGATTACAGTCGGGTTCACAAAGCAAATTCCATGATCTCTTTCTGGTGGGCCATACTTGATTTTGTTAAACAACACCCTATTATCATACAAACACTAAATTCATTAAACAAATTTTGGATCCAAAACAGTTATTTAAATTAAATTTCTTGCACTTACATCATATAAGACACAATGGCAGCACCAACCAGCTCATCCATTGTAGGAACTGCTTCAAAATCATCCCAACTTAAGTACGTGTAACTATCACACCGAAAAATATCGTTCTCACTCTGCACTTTTATACAATCATACTTTGTAACTTGTCCATCAGCCATCATTGCAGTCTTTTTCAAAATACTACTCTTGTCAATTCTTATTCTTGTCTTCATCTGTGCTCGGGTCCACCTTCTTTGCATGGTCACATTCCCTTTTCCTTCTTTTTACTGTTCTTTTGTGTTCCATTCCTTTCTTCCTTATCAACCATTTTTCATGTCCCATTTTCTTTCTTATTACTTCATATTTCTTCTTTTAAAGGTGTTGCATCTTCTTTCACTGGTGTTGCATCTTTTTTCACTGGTGTTGCATGTTTTTCCAAATGTTTTGCCACCACTTTTCCCTACAAAGACTATAAAAAACATAATGAAACAAGAAGCAGGAAACATAAGCATGTTTGTTGCATGTGGTGTGAACTGAAACAGAAAATAGGAGCATTAAATCTGAAATTATGAAAACTCAAATATCATAAAAATTACGAAAACGAAGGGTATTTTTTGGTATATAATTTCAATTAGGTGTGTTGAGAGTGCAAATAGCATTAAATCTAAGTAAAATTTGTCTATTTTAAAGGCGGATCTGTAGTATCAGATGATGATGATCTAGAGGAGAGGTAAGGTAACATTTAAAAATGTATAAAGGAGCACAATCATCATAACAGAGAGATATGGATGAAGTGATTCAGAAATGTATAATTGAAAAAAGTCAGCCCCTTATAGAAAAAAGAATCTATTAGAAACCTCAAGACAACATTTAGAGGATTCTATGAGATTTTTCCTTATGGAAGGTTTGCTAATTTCACAGCAGATTCAACAATCCTTGAAGCTGTTCCAAACCATGTTGACTCAGTTCATATAGCTGACTTTGACATGGGTAAAGGAAGTCAATGGATTGTGGTCAGACAACTCATATACTTGACTTTGACATGGGTGAAGCTAGAAGATGATAACTCAAGATTAACAAAACAGAAACAAATCAATAGAACAGAAACAAGGCAAACAGTATTACGAGGTCAGAGCATCGAATAACTAAGTGTCTTGGCCAACTTAGTATGTATCCAGGTGCATCTTTGACCATCACAATGAACTCCTCTTCAAGTGTCATGGGTAGTAAAGCATCTCCTTGTAGAATTGTTTCCATCATAACTTGGATGTTTTCATCTATTACATAAACGTAAAAAAATAATTAAGATCCAATTTTCTAAAAAATGAAAATATATAAATAGTAATAATGATAATATTTTTCATAATACCCGAGGCACTATACTTCACTATGGTTCCTTTAGCGACTACATTTGTGGTAAAGTCAACCGCAAGAAGACATGAATTATCCTACCAAAATATAGTATGTTAGTTTGTTGAAAAAGAAAGTACTTAATTTTTTTTTCATAAGTGGACTTACAAGTGATTCTTCTGGTGGTTCTTTTTCAACATCTTTAATGACACCCCCTACTTGGCAACTTGCAGCTTCAGAAACATTAATTACACCTCTTTTTAGTTTCTCCAAGCCATCTTCAAGTTTGTTGATTCGTTTATCCAACCTCTCGTTCTCAATCTCTAAGTAAGGCTTAACATTCTTGGGTAAATAAAAGTATTGTTGTGGCGTTATAAATTTACCCATCCCTCGTACACGCCAACATTGTTCCTAGCTACCCAAGGCCTCTGTAAGCACATCATGTGTTCCACATGTAACCTCTCAAAAACTTCTCGATTTTTGCAGCTCATCCTGTAAAAAATAATGGGACAAATGTTAGAAAAAAATGGGACAAATTGTGTGTGAATCTGTGGACAGATTCATGTTATTTGAGATTCAATTAAACATACAATTCTATCAACAGTTATCTTGACATCTAATTTGTGTCCTCCTGTCTTCAATTCTCTTGCTTTTTTCCACAACATTGTCCTATCAATCTCCTCTTCCGTTTTACCAGTTTCTTGCATCTAAATTATCAAGAATAACAAAGTCAATTAACATAAATATATACAAGTAAAATAATCAATAGTTGGTGAGATTCATACAATCTCATTAATGAGTCCATCATATCCTTTTCTGCTCAAATGATGATTGTATTTATGATGTGCACGAACTTTTTTAGCTTTCATACTTTTGTCCTGCATTAGAAACATTAAAATTGTAACTTTTTGGGATAAAAAAATTTCATTGAACAAATGCATATATGAAAAGTTTAATGAACCTTCCACTTATTTTTAACTCTATGAGATATAAAAACTTTCCAGTCTTCTTTCTTTATAACGGATCATCTGCCAGAGGTTTGAGTAGATTCGCCTTAGGGTGTTTACTTCGGTTCTTAATGTACTTGGCATATAGATAATGTTTGAAGTTTCTCCACTTCTTCCCAATCGATTGGAGAGTTTGCATCCCGCTCTTTGGGTCAACTACAAATTTTTCCTGAAAGATAAAACAAACTGTATTATTTTCAACAAATAAAAAAAAAAAGATAACTTGAAGTTAAGATCAGATGTTAGACTTTCCAAAACATATTGCCATAAATCTTCCCTTGCTTCGTTACTAACTTCCAACCAAGACTCATAAGTTATGGGAACCATTGTTCCTGCAACCAAACCCTGAAAAGTAGATAGTTTTGTGGCTTCCTTTCCAACCAGGACACCTTTTGTATTGTAAGTTATTACAAGTTTTGTGAACTTAGCTTTTACTTTTGTTTTTCGGACCTCTTTGTTTGGAGTCCTCATCATGATCAGAAGCAGAATCTGATTCCATGTCACAAAAAACAACTTGTTTCAACAGGATTTAAATAAAATTAAGTACATTGTTATTTGTTGCAGTTGGTAAAAAATTAATCACATTCAAGATCAAAAATAAAAACAAACCAAAAACTTTATTATTCTACAAAAAAATATTTAAACTAATATGTCCTCACCATCCGAACGTGTACACAAAAAATTATCTTCAAGGTCTAATAAAGTGGAGACTTGTGTTAGATCAAAAGTAGCTTCAAGTTCCAACATATCATCAGTTTCATCATTTGATCCATACTTGTACATCTTATGTGGCGTGAATCCAACAGCATGCAAATTCTCATCTTGTTGATCTTAAACACAAAAAACTTGTTTGGCTAGACTAGCTAATACGAAGGGTTCAGACTTCTGACCAAGCCTATCAAAGTTAACTACTATGAATCCTAAATTATCCTTTTTCACTCCACGACTATCAACCAAATCACACATGAATTCATGAATAGTAAACATGCGATAATCAAGTTCCCATGTATCATTTATACGATCGAAGTAAGTAACAGCACCATACACAGAATTGGATTCTTTTGCACTAGCAATCTGCATAGTATATGCAACTAAATATACTCCATTGCATTGAGTTGTTCTAGACTCGTCTCTAGATGTTGTATGAAAATGATACTCATTTATGGCAAAACCGTTATATTTACTAACAGCAAAATTAGGCCCTTTGGCCAGCCAACGAACATTAACGCAAATATCTTCCCCGTTAGCCAAAAGTTTTTGAACCTATTAGAAAAATATCTAATTAATGTAATTCAAACAAAATAATTAAAAATATTGTAATTCTAACAAAACATTTTTTGAAAACAAACCTCTTTCTTAAACCAACTAATAAATGTCCAACTATATTGCTTTTGCAACCATGTACTCTTGCGAGAGTCACGGGGGTTGAGATCCTTCAATTCTAACATATGTTTCCTGGAGCGTATTAGAAGTTACTCTATAAACGAATCCAAAACAACAGTGTTTTGTAATACATAAAGATGAGCTTGATCAAGTAACTTAGCATCAACAACATCGATTGTAGCCTTTGATAAAGGTTTGCTGCTGTGGATTCTTTCATCAACACGTTCATTAGGATTGCTAATTGATTTCATGTTTTTATGTAATCTGAACAAAATTCTAAGGCCTCCTCTGCCACATAACACTCTACAATGAAACCCTCGGGTCGATGATGATTTCTTACATACCCTTTAAGTGTTTTCACATATCTCTTAAATGGATACATCCACCTAAAATGAATTGGGCCACACAACCTCACCTCTCTAACTAAATGAACCATCAAATGAATCATGACATCGAAAAATAGAGGAAAGTACTTCTCTAACAAACATAATGTTAATACGATGTCACTTTGCAATTTGCCTAGCTTACTAACATTAACATATTTACTACACAACTCATTGAAAAAATGACACAAAATTAGGATTGTTCTCCGCGCTTTCAAATCTAACAACCCTTTGATTGCAAAAGAGAAAAGTTGCTGCGTTAGTACATGACAATCATCAGACTTCAGACCACTCATCTTTGAAACATCATCCGACACGAGATTCTAGAAATTAGAGAAACACCCATGAGGCACTTTTCTGTTAGACAAGGTATAATAAAGCAGATGTTTCTCTGTAGAATTCAATGTGTAGCATGCAGGTGCAAGCCAATGTTGATCCCCTTTTGGTTGACTTTGTAATTTAGGCTTAATGCTCAAAGCTTCACAATCATGTCGTGCTTTTAATCCATCCTTCATCTTGTGAGGCAAATTAAACGCTGTCCCATAAACACTCTCGGTCACATTTTTTCTATATGCATGAGATCTAACTGATGACGAACAGGGGTGCAAATGAGCCGAGTCCAGCCCGAGCCTGGTCAGGCTCGGATCGAGCTTGTTTAAGTTATACAAGGCTCGAGCTCGAGCTCGGCTTGATTTGAGCTTTCTTTTACTGAGCTCGGCTCGGGCTCATAAAGAATTATACAAGCTCGGCTCGGGCTCGGGCTTGACTCGTTTGTCGTTTGATGTGCCTAAATAAGCTTAAGCTCGACTCAAGCTCGTTAAAAAGCTCGTTTACTAATACCCGAAATCCGTAATTTCCTAAATATGTTTTTATTTTAATATACAAAAATAATAATAAATTATATTATATAAAGGCTCGTTTAGGCTCGTGAGCCTAATCGAGCTTAGTGACATAGGCTCGAGCTTGAGCTCATTTAATAAACGAGCTTAATATTAAGCTCGAGCTCGGCTCGGGCTCGTTTAAAACTGGTTTCGAGTCGAGCTTTTAACGAGGCGATCCTGAGTAGCTCGCGAGTAGCTTGGCTCGTTTGCACCCCTAATTCTATATTCTTTGACTTTATCTTCTTACCCCATGTACTCTCAAATTCCATCAGATAGTCATAAATATCTTCACCTGATGATGGTTGTGGCTTAAAATCGTTCTCCTGTTGATTGTTGAAATGTTTTTTTCTTTTATGAAAAGGATGTTCAATAGGGAAATGCTACTTCAACTTTGAACGAAGATTTGGGAAGTTTAAGAGGAAAAAGGAAATTTCAACAAAAGATTGTCCGCCTTTAGGTGGAGTCGATGAAAAACATTATTGGAAGGAATGCAACATTTGGTATCGACACCTTAAGTATTTGCGGTTTAAATCTGTCTAAAATTATTTGGATATCATGTAAATTGAAAAGAGATGTAACATCCAAAAATTTACAACCAATTTAAACTTTTCAAAAACAACCCATATTCATTAAGTTATTACAAAAAGGTTTTCAGTTCATTTATTATTAGAGTATCCCAGAAACATCAACATAAAACTGAGGAGCGGTACGATTACGCCTTCGCCTTGCCACGGTCTCCTGAAGTACCTGAAACAATACATTGAAACTGTAAGCCCGAAAGCTTAGTGAGTTAACCCCAAAATACCAACCACAATACCATACACATAACATATCATATCATAAACAGAAGAGCCATGCATATTGAGTCTACAGTGTGACTGATCCGCTTGCACCAGGCCTTCAGTCCACCCGGTCCAGTCTCTCTCCGAGTCTACAGTGTGAATGGTCCGCCCTCACGAGGCCTTCAGTCCACCTGGTCCACTCTCTGAGTCTACAGTATGACTGGTCCGCCCGCACTGGGCCTTCAGTCTGTTTGGTCCACTCTCCGAGCCTCGACACGTCTGGTCCGCCCTCTTGGGGCCTTCAGCCTATCCGGACCGCTCGTCAGGCCTTCGGTCTAACCGGTCCGCCTTGGGTATGTTGGCCTACAACACAAAGCAGGACCCGCCTCAACCCAACCCCAGTCCAACAACCATGTGCACATAAACATATAATCATATAGCAATTCACAACTAATCAACCGATCTAGCAGATCACATAACATAGCAACATCCTAACCAGGATATCAACTTAACTGGTCAGTAACATAGCATCATCCTATATACCAGGATACCGACCTTAACCAGGTCTCTAACATATACCATCCTAAATACCAGGATGCATACATAGCAAAGCAATAACATAACAAACAACTACCTGGATTCTCATCTGATAAAGGGCCGGCCTTGGTGCCTTAGACCTTGTCGATATAGTGAGGATAACTCACCTGCAACTGCCGACTTGAAGAAATAAGACCACGCTGCTTTGACCACCAGCACGAACTCCACCACTGATCATTACCAAATAACCAAAACCAATAAACACCAATAATTACCAAAATACCCCTGGAAGACAACTAGTCAACCCATGGTCCAAGTCAAAGTCCTCAGTCAAAGTCAACCTTCCTAGTTGACCCTACTCGCCGAGTCAACCCGTTGACTCATCGAGTTCCTATGCTCAGAACTCCCCAAGCCACGACTCAACTTGCCGAGTCACCCCAAGACTCGTCCAGTTCAACAAGCTCTGAGTCCCTTCCTGCTCAACTCACCGAGTCATCCCTCGACTCAACGATTCACAGCTCAACCAGATAAGGTTAGGACTTCACGACCAGACTCGCCGAGTCCAAGTCAATCTTCAACAGACTCGCTGAATTGTTCTTCCAACTTGCCGAGTCCAAGCTTATCATCATACTCCTCGCCGAGTCACCCATGCGACTCGCCAAGTTACTACGCGACTCAAAGTCTGATCCATAGCCCGACTCGTCGAGTCATCTCCTAGACTCGTCGAGTCCATTCGTGACATCTTCATTCAAACGATCACAGGCCATTCCATTGCTTCTAATACATAGATATGGACTCCTAGGGTCAGATTCACACGTAAAGTTTCCAACTTTACGTGCATGCAAGTCTCAACAAGCTAAAAATGAATGTTTAAGGCAAGGACACTCTCAATCAAGCCCCAAAGCTATCACTTTCCAGATTCATGAGTCAAGACCAGTCTAGATCTGTAGTAGCAACCTCAAATCTGAACCCAATACTCGGAAAGAAACTCATATATGACAATTTGGCCCTAAAACTTCATCTATGAACAATCTAAGCACAACAAAGTCAAGGCAACAACTTTTTACCTTCAATCTGATGCCAACAAGCAAGGAAATCAGATCCACTTCGCTCCTCAATGATCCCACCAACTCTTGCTTCAAGTATCCTTCTTTTCCAAGCTCCAAAACACACTTAAATCCTTCTCACTCTCAATTTAGGGTTTGAAATCGATGGGGAAAGCTTCTGGACGTCAAAGGGAGTGCTAAAGAGGCTGGGTTGGGGCTTAAGGTTCCTTATATAGGGTGCAAACCCTAGAAATTAGGGTTTCTCATTCCAGCACGGACTCGTCGAGTCCAGCCTCCGACTCGGCAAGTTCGGTCACTTAACATGTGCCCGACACACGCTTAGACTCAACGAGTTGCAGTTCCCACTCGCCGAGTTCCTCTTTTCCAAACTTACACTTTACCCCCTGAACTCTTGTTTCTGACTTGGGATGTTACAAGAAAATGGGTGAGAGTCTTATCAGTAGATTGCTAAAAGTGCCTAGAAAGACCAAATACAGATTGAATTCTTTCATGGGTCTCGAAAGCTTGGGATTAAAACCAGACTTGGTACCAGAAACAATACAAGGTGGCAAGATGCAGCCTGCAACAAGTTGCACATTAACTGTATATGAAAAGGACATGTTTTTTCCAATTGCAATAGAGCGCTTATGCAAAAATCCATAAGAGATGCTATTATCATATTCTTGTTTTTTCAATCATTTTTCTTGAAAGGAAATCAGAGTGGTAAAGCTCAATCAATTTAAAGTAGATTTGTGTCACATTGTGCTTGCTAAAGACACTTTCCACCTTCATTTTTTAATATTATGGTTCATTTAACCATTCACTTTACTAGGGAAGTACAATTATTTGGTACAATATGCTTCCGATTGATGTATCCATTTGAAACATGGATGGAGGTTATAAAAGTACATGTTCGAAACAAGATAAACTAGAATGATGCATTGCTATACATAATGTTGCAGAAAAGACAATACAGTTGTTAAGTGAATTCCATAAAACCATGCAGATTGTTGGTATTTAACGGGAAAATCATCACAAAATTGATAATGATGGAGTACCACTATCCACTGATTATGCGGCTCAAGTTTGTCTATAACTCTTCAATAAAGCAAATTTCTTTATACTAAAATACACCTTAAGTAGAACCATATAACCGATAAGTAGTATTTATATGTTCATTATTTAGTTGATTAGTTATCCATTATTTTATATATCGATGTAGATTAATGTTTTTATTCATTAATACATTATTCTAACAAACGCTTACTCTAGATAACTGTAAAAGTACATTAATTAAACACTTAGACTAGATAACTGTATAATACATTAAGCTCATAATACAGACAACTATTGTACATAACATAATGATGTATATATACATAAGTGTGTTGGGGTGTTACAACATTAAGCCAAGACTTTTGGCTTAACGCATTTACTCATTTTGTCCACATTAGGATAAAAGGAAACAACCATATTCAACTATCCATATTAAGTGTTTATCCAATATAGTTCATTTATTAATTAAAAAAGAAACATATGCTAACTTAGTTCATCAATATACGTATAGGCGACACATGGTAGTTCTGAAAAATAAATATCATGATAGAAGAAAAGCATGGCTGGTGAAAGAGCACAGTTAATTGCTTGGTCAGTGGTTAAAAGACACGATAAAAAAAGATCTAAGTTAATTTTTGTTTTGAGAAATTGCCAAAATTTTCCCTTTCATTCTTCATTGGCTTGAACAAAAAAATAACTGGTAAACCAAACCCATATGTTTACATTTGGTGATTTTTTTCATAGGGACTATTTTGGAATTTTTGATTTTACATTTTCCTTTCAACTTACTGCTTATTCTTTTAATGATATTTATGTTGAGTGAAAGATTGAAATTAAGAGACATAGTGTCTCAGAGGATTTATGGTAGGGTTCTCATGCCCCCAAAACATCATTATGAAATATGTTGTATATCACATCAATGAATACCTATTTCATACAAAATATCATGAATGTATAGTTAACCAAACGGGCGGGGTCTACATAGAGGCGACTAACAAGCACATATATAACGAAATTGTATCATGTGACAAGACCTTTTATTATGGTTTTTCTACAAGATATATGAGTTCTAGATTATCATACAAGAAACATTCTTATGTTCAAGTATGATTTGGTTCATAAAAAAAGGACTTAAATAAGATCATCTTTACTACACCTTAGTAGAACTTGATACATTACAACATAAGGATACTATGTTCATATTAACCTTACAAGGATGACATGTATTGTATGTGAAAGACCAAGAGGATATTAAAAAATCAATTGTGATCATGACACCTTTAAAAAGTTATAGAGATGCATATGAAGACGATAATGATGAATACAATATAATAGTTTTAAACACACTAAAATAATTATATAACGCCACATATAGATAAACTTGATATGTCTGTTGAATCGGACAATGATTACTTTCGGTCGGACTGTGAGGGTACAAAATTTTGTAATGCAAAATAAAAGTTGTGAAGATGCAATATATTGGGACAGGACAAAACTTGATACTATTATTTTATTTTAATAAGTTTTGTAAATATATTTGGTTAGATTTTTTCTGTTAATTTTTAGTATATATCAAGTATATCGGGTTTTTTTGTTGTTTTTGTATATCGAATACTATTATTACCAAATTAGATATTTTTTTGGTGTTTTATATGAATTACATGTGTTAAAATATAGTTTGAAAATTCTTCCACTAGTACCACAATAACCTACAGTCATGATTTTTGAAAACATTGATTGTCACTATATAGCCTTTAATTCACTAGGATTGTCCTTTTTGTTTTATGATGTAACAGATACAATGCATCTGAAGTTGTAAACTAACACGGATCTTTTACCTTTCTCAAACTCTCGTTTTCTAAATCCTAAATTATCTCATTCTCTCAAATTGGGCGTGTGTATGTTTTTGTTTGTTTGCATATCCATCGCTACTACACAACTTATAATTTATGTCTGTCGACCAAATAAGCTTCCCACTCTCTTCTATTTTTTCCATTCCTTGTCACGATTTTCCCACCATCCAACGTTGTCATGCCTAATTGGAGGAGTTAGGGAGAACGAATAAGATGACGTGATGGGAGAAATTTATCAAAAATGTTAATTGTCAGTTATTATTTCAAAGTTTCAATTCTCCTTCTCCTTTAATCCGTTACAACTTGACAATACTGATTAATCTACAATTTATCAGAAATTTTGAATCGATTCAAGAACTGCCTAGTGAGTACTATGCTTTACTCGTTCGAGAACTAGTGAAGATTTTCTGTTTTTTATTCAAGAACTGGTGAATTTTTTATTATGCAAGAATTAGTAAAGGATTTTTGGTTTTGCTTTAATTTCTTGTGATTGGAATATTCAAGTCTTGCTCTATGTGTTGCTTCTTTCTTGTTGTGTGGGTATATTATTGGAAGTATTCAAGTATTGTATTTGGCTTTTGGTTTGATTGATGAATTTGCCCATAAGATTGAAGTTTTGGAACCATGGTGGTTTTTCATCTTTGCCTAAGTGCCTAATTTTCCATTTTTCTTCAAAATTTAGGTTCTTTAAATCTTTCTAACTGGACACCACCCATATAATTGACTTTTTTTTTGTTGTCTTTCCAGCTTATTTTGTGAGGGCCGTCAATTTTTGTCCAACAAAGTCAACAAAAGTCAACTGGGTCATCTTAACTTGTATTATAAATTTAGGAGAAATGTGAAATTCCCTAATGATACGAATGTACTCTTGAGAAGTAAAAATACAAAGTACCTCTCCAATTGGAAATTATTTAACATAAACCCTAATTAGGGTTGGTACTGTAAAAATTCAATAATTCAATTACATATTATTTTGGTATAAATAATATTCATAACACGATGTAATGAAATTCATAAAGCTTATACTACATGAAAATTTCATAATGAAGGCTACAAATATGGACTTTTGGTGAATTCGTCACCAAATGCGACAAATTTTATACCCGGCCTAAACATCCAACTTTTAAGGGAAAGAATGTACGAATCAACCTAATTTTCGTGTAATGTATTATTATTTTTGATAATAATGATTTTTATAAGTTTTAGGGGGGTAATACAAGTAAACTTGTTGTAGCACCTGGTTCCTGGTACGTAAAACCTATCTATGTATTTTCATTTTTAGCCTTGGACTCGGCAAGTTGTAGGCCCGACTCGCCGAGTAGAGACGGGTTTGGGAGCACGTTTAAGTTGGCGACTCGGCGAGTCCACATTCTGGACTCGGCGAGTCCCAGTTGTCTGATGAAACCCTAAATTTCAAGGGTATGCACCCTATTTAAACCCTCTTATTTGCCCCCAAGCTCGCCCCCTTCACCTCTAGAGCTCTATACTTCGTTCAAGCCTTGTTCCTTGTGAGTTTGAAGCATTTTGGTGTGTTTTCTTGAAGATTTGGAGTGGGAAGGAGAATAGATCAAGAAGAGAAGAAGGAGGTCGGACATATTTGGGATATCTCAGTGATTTCCTTGAGGTATAACTCAGTTTCCCTCTGTTTTCATGCTTATTGTCCCTTGTAGCTCCATGAAAGTCCTTCTTGAGCCTTTACTCAAGCTTGTTTGTGTATTAGGGTTGGTAATAAGTTGTTTAGCCTCTAGATCTAGGCATGATTGAGCTCCAGGAGCTTGGATCTACTGCCTTTATGGAGCCATATTGCATGAAAGCCCTAGATATACTCTTTTGGTGCATTTTGAGCCCTAAAACCCTCATGGGTGTTTATTTACATGTAAAGTTGGAAACTTTACGTGTTAATTAGGCCCTAGAAACCCAGATCTATATATGGCATGAGCTGGATTCAAGCAGAATCGTGTGTATAGTATTTGCATGTGGCCGACTCGACGAGTCGAGTCGCGAGTCCCCGAGTTTCCCCTTTTTCGTGTTGCGGGTTGGAGTAGTGAGTCATGGGGTGTGACTCAGTGGGTCGGAAGCCAGACTCACTCATGAAGTAAATCGGCGAGTCAATGCCATGGCTCGGCGAGTTCAAGGCAATCTTCTTGCCTCAAGAACAGACTCAACGAGTTGTTCATATAGCTCGGCGAGTCTCAGCATAAAGTGTTCTTCAGATGAAGACGAACTCGGCGAGTTGTTCATACAACTCGGCGAGTAGGATGAAGGACTTTTGGCCTTTAGTTTAGAGGGAGAACTCGTCGAGTCAATGCTTAACTCGATGAGTAGAGACGAGTTTATGGTCGGACAAAGGGATAGGGACTCGGCGAGTTGGCAAGTCAACTCGGCGAGTCGGGCCAACTGATAGTTGACTTTGACTTTGACTCGTGGTTGGTTAGGGGTAAATGGTCATTTTACCCTGAGGTCAGTTAGCAGTATTTGACTAAGGGTTTTGTGGGAATTATAGCCGGAGGATTTCTGGAGCGGCAGCAGCAGAAGACAGTCAGTTCCCACACAAATCAGCAGCTACTTTGAGGTGAGTTACCTTCTAGTAGCAGTGGGTCTACGGCCATAATGCCGACACACCAGTAGGGTTATATGATAGATGTTTGTCTCTGTGATATTCATCTAGAGTTGCTACTACTTGTGATATGTTATTGTGCTAGTATGATATGATGCTATGTGCTAGTGACAGTAGGGGGAGATAGTCCCCAATATACCGGTCGATAGGGCCGAAGGGGCGGTCATGCCCAGCCATGCTAGATAGATTATGAGATATATATGTGTTATATGGTAGTGGTAGGGGGTGAAATAGTCCCCAGTATCCAGTCGAGAGGACTGAAGGGGAGACCAACACCCAGATATGCTAGTTAGTATCCGGTCGAGAGGATCGAAGGGGAGGCAAGCTCCCAGATATACTAGACAGTATCCGGTCGAGAGGACCGAAGGGGTAGGTCGGGCACCCAGATATGCCTGACAATATGTGTATGTTATGTGATTGTAATGTATGTGGTAGATTGGGGGGGGGGGGGGAACTCACTAAGCTTCGTGCTTACATATTTCAGTTTTGGTTTCAGGTACCTCTTCTTCGAAGGGGAAAGAGCTGGCGCGGTAGCGGCCCATCACACACATGCCCTATATTCCGCATTATGAGATCTTCCTGGGGATTTGTACTCTAACATTACTATGTTTTATGAAAATGTTTTTCCAGACATGCGATATCTTTATGGAATGATATGATCGGTGAACGTTTTATTTCGAATGTTTTGCTAAGTATATGTTTTAAAAATGAAATTTTTGGCTCGTATTTTTAGGATGTTACACTTGTATAATAACACACATTGTTATGCATGTTTCTTCTTTATGTTGGGTAAAACTATTATTTGCATGAAAGAATGTTATTATCTAGTGTCATGAATATTTATATGTGGTATGTTTGTTTAAAATGTAAAACTATGAAAAATGAGTATAAATATGCCACATAAAAAGAGTCATAAAAACAAAACTATAAAAACTATGGTTTTTATGAACACTACATGAGATTTTTAGCAAAAATGGTCATAACTAGGTTATGACACCATTTTGGTGAGACTTGACCCAAAATATATTTAAACAAATAAGGTTAGTTTGACTTAACCTCCATAAAAAGGTAAAGATAATGTTTACAACTAATTTTTTATCGGTTAGTGAAAAAGAAAGGCCAAAAACTAGAAAAATGACTTTATCATACTAAATGTTCTTATACTTGTGTTAGATACAAATTTATATGTTATATTTCTTTTGAACATCTAAAAATGTTATATATATATATATATATATATATATATATATATATATATATATATATATATGTACACACACAACAAAACATTTATGATAAATAATAATAGGTGTAGTTTATGGGTCATTAATACTATTTTATCATTTTGTGACAAAGAAATAATTATTTAAAGGTATAATTATTTTAAACTATATATTTACTATGGAAAGGTAATATTTCAACTTACAAAAAGGGTTTTCATTACACTATATGTAAACCAGTTGATACAATTATGTGAGACATAGTCTTCATCGTACCTACGAGAGTACACACTAAAGTCACTTATGTATAGATCTATACGAGACTGACAATTCCACACCTAAGATGTTAGTTACAGGTAGACCGACAGATCTGGGGTGAGAAATGTCTAACATTTCTGACGCCTGAAGAACGTTGCAACATGCTAACCATGGTTTTAGCATGGTTGTAATAACTCACATGGGGAATCAACAATACATTTGGTTTACGGGGCAATATACATTCAAATGGTTTTATATAATAAAACCACATAATATTATTTTCAAGTATAGAAATACTTATACATTATTAGTCTTGGGTTTTTAAGACTATAGTTCATTTTAAGAAAATATTGGATTTTCTGGAAACGTACACTACTATTTTACTAGGAGAAGTTATAGATTTTTCAAATATAAAACTCTTATGAACTCACCAACTTAACTTTTGACACTTTTCCAAACTACTTGTATTCTTAGGAAATCGTTAAGTAGGTAATCACGAGATTTTGAGGATGGACGTTATGGTGTCACATTATTCACTTCTGTCATAATGTAATTTATATTGAAACAAATAATATTTGGATATAATGAAATTTTACTAAATTATATTATGATGGTTGTGTTGCTTTGATCATTATTATTCATAATGTTGTGATTCTGTTCATGAAAGTCATCCATCCCCAGACGTTTCCATCATCCTGATTTGGGGTGTGAAATATTTTCAGTAAGTATCGATAAACAACATCTTGTTAATTCTTATTTTTGTTAGTATTTAGTTTTTACGATTACTCAAACTTTTTTGATAGTTTCATTGATGTTGGAGTTGATCACACACGGCTTTGAAGGTGTTCAATGAAATAAAGCTGATGTTTATGCTTATAATTGTCACACCCCCGAACCAGATAGCGGAAACGTCTGGGGGCTTGGTCTGACTTCATCTTTGTAGTATAATCACATATTATATAATTGAAACATAACATCATCATCATATGTAATATAACAACATACATTGCTTACATCGAATATTGTCTCTGAATATTACATGACACAATAGTTAAAGTATGATGAAACAAAATATAACAAAATATCCATTAGTTTGTTCCGCTCAACCTGCTTCAACGATTTCCTGAGAACACAAGTTAATTTAAAAAGGTCAACATAAAAATGTTTGTGAGTTCATAAGCATGTTTGAGAAAATGATTTATATAATTTTGTAAGCACCAGAAAATCCAATATTTTCTGAAAACAATTTAGTATGTTTGTGAAAATGATTTGTATGACTTTGTATCGCCAAAAAAATCCTGTGTTTTCTGAAAATAGTTTAGTATGTTTGTGAAAATGATTTATATGACTTTGTATCGCCAGAAAAATCCTGTATTTTCTGAAAACAGTTCAGTATGTTTGTGTCCGATCTTGTATTAATGCATGTGTGTTATGGTTTACTAGTATGCAAAAGAGAAATGAAGAAAATGTGAAGAGAATGTACAGAGAAGGCCCCCAGACAACCCTATGTTGTCTGTAAAAGAGAATGCTGGTACACCAACCCCTGAGGTTGAGTACCGGCGTGAGTATGTTCCTGAGTAATCCATTTATAAAAGAGAATGGTTTCCCGTAAATTTATAACGTTACTTTCTCTAAGTGAGTCGTTATAACCATACTAGATAATGACAAATTTGCCTGTCTTGGCGTTGTTGAATGCCGACGGAAAATAGAGTAAGGTTTTTGTCACCCTAGACAGGCCTAGTCTAACTGTAGTGAACAACTCAGGTGTGGGGTGTCATCCCCGTATAGATCTATACACAATCCCCCGCTCTCCCTCCAAGAGACTCTAGTTATAACTACAGGCTACGATCGTACACTCAATATGTGTCAACCGACACGTCTCACTAGATCCTTAATCGAATTTACGCGAAGAGAAACATATAAAACACAATCCAGACCCAAATGAACATGTAAGCGAATTACTAAGGCCCATTAAACATGTAAATCATTTCTAGGCTCATAAGGAATGAGATTATATAACCTGGGCCCAAAATATATGTAAAAGGACAACTAAGGCGCATTTCACATGTAAGGTATTTACAAGCCCAAATAGCATGCAAAGAGTATACAAGGTCCGTCAAGCATGTTAATGAATACCTTACAACTAAGGCGCATTTCACATGTAAGGTATTTACAAGCCCAAATAGCATGCAAAGAGTATACAAGGTCCGTCAAGCATGTTAATGGGTCAATGAGGCCCAATAAACTTATAAAGTATATTCATGACCTATCAAGCATATAAACGGGTCACTAAGGCCCAATAATATAAGAAAGACAAAATTAGCCCATTTGTTATATTATTGCTTGTTTTAATTCCATTATTTACCACAATGGCATAAAAGGCCCACTTTTTGTAAAAATGACATTTTTGGCCCATTAAGCCAAAAATTTACAATTAAGGCCCTTTTTGGTAAAAATAGCATTTTAGTCCCCTTTTTGGAAAAAACTTGCATTTAAGGCTAGTTTTTGTAAAAATAACATTTTTAACTCACTCTTGTCAAAAATATCATTTTTGGCTTGATTTTTATAAAAATATGTATTTTCGGCCCATAATAGATAATTTCATCTTTTTGGCCCAAATTTTTATAATTTCACAGCTTGAACCCCTTTTATCAAAAATTTGTATTTTTGGCACAACTTTCTTGAAAATGACATTTAAGCTCACAAAAGATCAAAAATTACAATTTTTGGGCCTAAAACCGTGAGAGGCCCAAATAAGGCCCATTTATGAAAACTATTACATTTTTAGTCCCTATAAGGTCTCAAATGTCGAAATTAGCCATGTTTAGCAAAAAAATCCTTTTAAACCCCGTACTAGCCGTGAGTTACACGAATAACCCATTCATTTGTCATTTTGTCACTTTTAGCCCCTTTTATGAAGTTTTTCTTAGCTTTAAGTAACTTATATGTATTTTAAACCGTTTTCTTGTAAGATAAGTTCAAATAAGTGTAATGTTATACAAATATCATCATCTTTTAGTAGATCTTTAAGTTCAAGAAGTTGGCAACACATAAACACATATATAACAAAAACACACACAAAATCATGCATACACACATAGATTTACACAAAACAACTTGTATTCTCCCCCAAAACAAAGTAAAACTAAAAAATAAGGGGCATGAACTCACATTGCTTTGAAGTTTTTGGTTTTTGGTGAGGAAATGAGAAGATCTCGGCCGTTGATGTGTTCCTGAGAAGATTTTCGAGATCTATGAAGTTCTAAGAGCATAGATCATGAAATGTTGTGGGTTAAGAAGAGATTTTTGGTGTAAACTTAAAGTTAAACCATAAAGTCAAACAAGAACTTACCAAAAGTGATGAGTTTTGAAGAAGAGTTCTTGATCTTTCATAAGACACACTTGAAAATTTAGAGATATGGTGAGTGAATTCTTGATGCTCTAGAGAGCTTTTTGGTGGAGTTGAAATGAAAGAAAATGAGAGTGGTGAGACACTCTTTGACCAAGAGTTAAGAAGAAGAGAGAATGAGAGGGAAAACCTTGAATGGAAGTATGGGATTAGGTAATTACATTAAGTGTATTAAGCTTAATTGCATGAAGGATATTAATGAGGTGTCATGATCTTAATATGTCTCCATATTTCATTTCTTTTTTTTTTTAATTGGGCCGAGAATGGGATAGTGTGAGGAGAAATATAGTGCTAGAATTGAATATACTTGAAACTACAAGGTCCAAGGTGGAAGTTTTCGGCCCATCGGGCCCTCTTAGGGGTTTACAACCCAAAAGAGTGAACATAATAGGTTTTAGGACCATTTAGGTTCAAGAAAACATCTATGGTCTATTAAGGCCAATAAAAATGAAGTGAGTCATTTTAGGCCCAACATGGCCCAAAATACTTTAGCTTGATGACTGTGGGTCCAATTAGAGCCCAAATAGGGTTCCTTGGCCCAAATTACCCAATTTGAAAGTTTATTGGCCCATTAGGCCCAATATGAGGATCCTAGTCTATAATAATTTTGAACCGAGATTTTTAGGGTTTTAGACCCATAGTTGAATATATGAGATGTATTGTATTAGGTTTTGAACTTCACTAAGAAGTTTTGATTCAAATGGATGATTTCAATTTAGCATAAAGTATGATATCTTCTTAGAGTACAAGTCTTACAATAGTTGATGTTTACATGAAAACAGAATTTCCTAGCTAAAATGCTAGTTGTGACCTTAATGTACTCATGGAAGCTTACATGTCATCTCTTAATCCCCTTTTGAAATATTACTGCTTCTAGTAGTAAAGTATATTATCCATATTGGTAAGCCATTAAAGTACATTGTTATAATCGATTAGATTTTTTTTTCAGTACAATAATAAATAACTCAATGGATGCCATAATTTTGATCCATTTCTCTTATTTCACATTGGTTTAGATACAAAAGTTATATGCAAAATAGTTGTATGTGTATGTAGTCTAAACATTTTGTGTGCTTGAAACAAACTATTATATGGTATTTTTTCTATCAAGATAGATATGAAAGGACAACGTTTAAAGAGACATGGAACTGGGCTGTGTTGCTAAAGAGTTCTTTTGGATGTATATAATAGTAAACATTATAACTTCTTGTAATGATATATCAAATTGTTGATGTCAACATACTTTTTATATGTGAATGTGAATGTGTATGTGAATTCTAATGTGAATGTTGAATTTTATTTATTAATTTAAGTTGTTTATTATAGTATAAAACATGATGTTAATTATTAAATATTTTACATATGAATGGTTTTGAGTAGTTCAACAATAATCATGACAAACAAAACAAGTGTGATTAAAAGTCAACAATTGTCACAGTTTAGCCTCTTATGTGTCTGTAAAAGTTAATAATAGTAATGAAAAACAAAAACCGTGTGACCAAACATAATTTACGGACACGGTTTAATATATTACATGTCACCAAAAGTCAACAATAGTCATGACAAACAAAAAAACATGTGACTAATAGTAGTTTATGGTCACGGGTTAATATATTAAAATGAGCATTTGTCATTTTTTAAATGTGAATCAGGTGTCTCGGAATGGTTTCATCGTGGGAATGGAATTGCAAGTTTGGAATCAAGGATGATGAAAATTAGGATTACATCATCAACATACTCTTTTAGAATGCTTCACCATATTCTTTTAGAATATAATTTCAACATATTCTTTCAAAAGATATTATACACATATTCTTTTAGAATAGACCAAATTATGATAGTTAAAAAATGTTGTTATTATTCAAAAATGACATTTGAATGACAATGTGTCTTATTATTTATTTATGAATTTTAATTTAATAAAGCTTTTTTTGTCTTATTCTTTAAGAATGCATAATAAAAATCGTTAATCCTTTTATGATTATTCAGTCTTTTGATGTAGACTAGTTCATAGAATGTAAGTATTTGATATGTTATTAGTTTTAAAAATGTTTTCATGTGTTACATTCTACCAAAAATGGTTTTATTTATTTTCTTTTAAAAGTAAAAATTGATTTCATATTCATAAGCATATTCTTTAAGAATACACACCATACTCATCAAGATATTCTGTCGGAATATCCGAAATTAAGAAATTTAATTTGAAAGTCAGATTTTCAAATCTAAGAGTATTGATTATATGTTAAAATTCAAAATTTTCATTTTTTAAAATTTAGTTTAATTGACGAAACTACGCTTACAGTCAAATTTGTGTGACTATATTGTATATATGTTATTCAATTGTAATATTATAGACACTAAAATCGTAGCCATTCATTTTTTTTTTTATCTGTTGGTACAGAATTATCTTGACGATCACACAATAGATATGAATCACATTATAATATATACATATATATATATATATATATATATATATATATATATATATATATATATATATATATATAACCAACATCAAATATCAAAAATTATTTTGATAGGAAAGTAAGAAGTTATATATATATATATATATATATATATATATATATATATATATATATATATATATATAATTTCTTATATTTGAATCGTATAATGATTTATTTTGTTGGTTTGTTAAAAAAATATGTGTATAAAAAATTTCTTTTTTCCTATCAAAATTTTCTTTGTTATTTGATCTTGGTTATATATATATATATATATATATATATATATATATATATATATATATATATATATATATATATATATATATATATATATATATATTAGTTACTACCACTATGGAGTTATAGGTGGTGAAAGATGGACATTTATTACTACCTTTTTGAAGTCAAACCAATCATACTTAATTAGTCCACATCCTTATCTGTGGTACTCAGAACATTTTAATATAAGTATAAGCCTTGGCATTGCTTTTCTATTGCAAATTTGGTGAAGCCTATCTGTCTAAGTTATCTCAAATACCCATTTCACGTTTTAGTGCATCTAAAAGTCTTTTATTCAATAATACATATAGTTTTTTGTAAATTTTTCACTAGCCTTTCTTTAAAGTTTAATTTCGAGTTATACAATATAATGGAAGGTATGATTTATGTTTCATATTTCATGTACGTACTATTTTTATTCTTAACAGCAAGACTTTATTTATATTGAATAACATGATTTTCGTAGTATATGATTATTTAGGTCTTGCAGGTTTGAAGCTTAGAACATTAAACTACAATGTCTTTGACGAATTCCGTGCGCTTTTGCATAAGGTATAATACATAACATGAAAGACTATGAACATTTAGCTCACATAACTGGTATACTCTTTTCCTTTGTCATTTATACGAACTTTTTATCCTACATTTGGACTAAGATTTATCTAAAATTAACCACAATCTTTTCAATGATTTTGTTATGACTTAATCACTTAAAATTTATGCCTCGATCATTTCGGCGTTGCCATGTTCTGTTGTATTAACCTCAAACAAATTTCGTGAATCGTGATAAATGATCCCAAGTCCATATTAGCGTTTCTTGATTATCACTACCTTTGTCTATGATGAGAATCACAATTTCAACATAGAAAAGTCCATTTTGTAAAACCATGACCCGGCTAAGAAATAAGATATGTAAAAACGAGATATTTACTTTCTGATATTGAAACTCGCTAAGGTCACAACCCAAACGTTGTTCCTACCAGGATACCACTATCACTATGAACATGATCATGAAGTCAAACACGAGGTTGTACCGAGGTTCCCACAAAACTGCAAAGCATTACAGCAAGTTCCGATGTGAGAGCTCAGCTAAAAGTTCCCTTTTGGCTGGAACTATGGAGGAATTACAGCATGAATCATGGAAACCATTGAAAGGGATTGTCTTGTGCTCTGCAAATTATGTTCCTTTAACACCTATTAGTTTCTTGGATCGAGCAGCTCTAGTTTATAGCAAAAGGATCTCCATCATTTATGGATCCATCAAGTATACATGGGAAGAAACACATCGTAGGTGTATGAAGCTTGCATCGGCTCTAAACAATTTCGGGGTTTCTCGTGGAGATGTTGTAAGTAATCTTGTACATTTTGTTTATAAGATGAAGAAATGATCACACTAAGCAACGAATACCACTTTAATTTTATGCTATTTAATCATTTCGTCTCACATCCATCACAGATGATTTTAAAAATCGCATATCAATTTTTATGGGAGATATACCGTTGCTATTACAGCATATTTTTCCGTTGCTAATTTCCATTTGTGAAGTCAATTATGTTGTAATGAATCTAAATAATGCACATGAAACAAGAAATAAATGGTAATATAATTAAATAGGGTGGGCTAATATTATTAAATCAAGGCTTTTAAAACTTCATCCACTGTAGATAGAAAACAGATTACTAATTATAACTTTGACAATGTTATATACCGACTATCACTTGTTAGAGTGACGAAAATGACTAAAAATAAACAAGTTCAATGATCAATATCAACTTAAATAAAGTATACTAACAAAAATAAAACATTCAGAAAAGTTTAGTAACTAAAAATAATATAAACCTTTAAAAAAATTATGTCTTATAACCTAATCTTAAAATACATTAATGTCTCCGGTAACACCTTCAACCCCTTTGTAACACACTTTCCAACTCATCAAGCTTGACAAAGTAGAATAACACCCTCTTATGCGGTTTTATGTGCGGTTTAGCCACGCATCGGTAGAGGCTATGATTTTTGATTGGTTGGTGATTTTTTGACCGTTTGAATGGTTATTTTTTTTAAATTCAATTTTTTGTCAATTTTTCCTATATATAATACCTATCATTTTTATAAAACTTCACTCATATATTTTTTTTTATCTTTCACCAACTTTTTTCTCAAAAACTTTCATCTTTTTTCTAGTTTTTTTTTGTAAGTTTTTAACTGTTTGATGATGTGTTCTTTTTAAAATTGTTGGATTTTTTTAATGTCATGTTACGTTTTTTTTAAGTAATGCAATGTAATGTTTTTAAATTTTTAAGTAATAAAATGTTATGTTTTTATTAAAATTAAAATTTGTATTTAAATTGAATTGATTAAAAAAATTATGCCACCACTCCTTTTGTGTGACACACAACCAAAAAATGTTCTGGTGCCTATGAAGTATGGTTTCTAATGAAGTATGGTTTCTGTGACAACATTCCTCGAGCGTGGTAGCAATAAGGTTTTTGGTACATTTGGTTAAATGTACATTTGGTAGCAATAAGGTTTGGCAAGTATTAGTAGAATTTATTAATTGCTTTGCAATCGAGTTTCTTAATTTTCCTTCATATATAATGTGAATCTCATGTTGGCGAGCACGAATCTTTTTATTACAAAATCTAATGTATATTTAACAAAAAAGAAGGTGAAATAATTATATTTGCTATATATTTAGTCAATTGATTAGATTCGTATCTTGACACTGTCACCTAAGATAATCGTATTTACGGTGGAATGCAGGTAGCGACACTAGCACCAAATGTCCCTGCAATGCTAGAACTTCATTTTGCCATTCCCATGGCTGGAGCAACCATTTGCCCATTTGATATACGTCTAGATCCGAATATGCTCTCAACCCTTCTCAATCATTCCAAACCCAAGATTCTCTTTGTTGATTACCAGCTACAGCAAATTGCTACGGAAGCTGTTAATCTTCTCAAGAACACACACTCAAAAGCCCCACTCATTATTGTAATATCCGAACCCAACTACCGCCGTCCCTTCAAACATATACGTAAACATGATTATGAGAGCTTTCTGGAAGATGGAGTTGCTGAATTCTCTATAGTCCGACCACATCATGAATGTGACCCCATCAGTTTAAATTATACCTATGGAACCACATCAAGCCCAGAAGGCGTTATTTGTAGCCACCGAGGAGCTTATCTTACTTCGCTTTCCTCAATGTTCATACATGGTATGATAGAGATGCCTACATACCTGTGGACGTTGCCTATGTTTCAGTGTAATGGATGGAGCTTCACGTGGGGCTTGGCTATAGTTGGTGGCACTAATGTTTGCCTACGATCTGTAACTCCTAAAGAAATATTTGATAATATAGTGATTCATAATGTCTCGCATTATATGTGCGGAGCTCCTACTATTACCAAAGCAACCAAAGAGGCTTTTGAGGGAGGATGGAATCGAAGTGGAGATCTTCCTATTGAACATCGAAACGGGGGTATACAAGTAATGGATCATTCCAATAACATTGTAATATCTGGTGGTGAAAATATATCAATGATTCAGGTAGAAACTGTGATTTATAGTCATCCTGCTGTTCTCGAGGTTGAAGTTGTTGCAAAGCCCGATGAGCACTGGGGCCAAACTCCATGTGCATTTGTCAAGTTGAAGGAAGGTGTTCATGTTGACGCTAATGAAATTATTGATTATTTCCGAGATCGTATACCACATTATATGGCACCTATGACGGTTATTTTTGAAGATTTGCCACGAAATTTGAGTGCTAAGGTTCAAAAGTTTTTGTTGAAGGAGAAGGCGAAAAATCTCGGTGGCACTTTTTTCTTACCAAAAACTAGACCCTCGTAGTTGTAGTAAGTTATCATGTAATAGTCTTTATAAATAATCCATCTAATCTTAACGGGAGATGATATTTATATTTGTGCCACTTAAAAATGTGGTTTGACTCTTATATCATATATTTTCTCTCCATCTCTCTTCGGTTAAAATTATAATTATAATAAAGGATATATAAGTCCAATCATATCTTTTATGCGGATGAAAACACAAAGTGAATTCATAAAATTCATGTGAATAAATATTTGTTTGATTTAAATTCACTGTTTTTTTTAATGGATAGAGACTAGACTTTAGGATACTAGTGACCAAAATTTCGTCACGGAAAGTGGGGAAAATTATTCTTTTGTGGGTGTGTACTTACAAAATTCAAGTCCTTGATATGTGTGCGACTTTATTGAATATTTGTTGAAGGTAATGTTACAGAAATAGAAAACCAGATTAATGCCAAATGTAAGTAATCGTAGCTTACATTATACTTTGGACAAGAAAACAAAATTCTTTGATGAACAGAAAATGGACATATGACAACAGAACCTACTCTTTTAGTATAAAAAAAACTATATTACATAACTAACATAGAACTCTATCCAAAAACCAAGCATACTGTTGAAAGATGAAGATTTTTTCAAATGAAAATTCTCCAAGTTTGTGCAAAAAAAAATTGAGGACTCTTTTAACTTAGAGACTAATTAAATTATTCAAATCCTCATCTTTTCGGATTTCATCCATGAAATCCACCACAACCTCATGGCTCTTCTCTTTTTAACCACCATAAGCCCATTGACTTCGTTCTTCCATCAACCAACCGTGGCACCACTTAAATTGTTACTCTCAAGGCTTCTTCTTTCTCTCTCAGCAAGAAACCTTAGTCGTGTCAACTCAACCAATATATATCATATTTCTCAATTTTAAGGTTTGAAGAACGCTCTCACCTCTCTGTAACTTAGTCACTCTAAATTTTAAGGTTTTCCACCACCATCCTACAACGTCAGTCGCTGCCCTCCATAAATCCTAAGTGTCACCATGACTACTACCATTTATAGTCGCCAGCGAAGTCATCATGACCCAGGCGGGGAACTTTAGTATTAGAGTAGATCTATTTAATAAAACTCGGCTTCAAAAAATCAAAAATTTGGCGTTTATATCTTTCTCTCTGTAAAAGGTGGGATTTCAGCTTTTTATACGTATTCTTTTGTATGCGCCCCATCTCTGTTTGTCCCTCTCTTTGTTTTTCATTTACTTTCTTTTCTATTAGACAACAGCATCCGACCAATGCCATTGTGATGTCATTCTCTGTGTCATATAGATATAATGGACAAACTCGTGTCATATAATGGACAAACTCGCAAGCAAAGTATACTATTGCCATCTAAAAGCTTTATAAATATACTTATACTTTTTTCTATTATATAAAAAAGTATTAGTTCTCGAGTGATGTTGAAGTGCTTAATGGTTGCTAGAATACCGAGGATCAAATATGTGTGTTTTCTTATATGAACAAGTTGGGCGATTAAAGATATTTTCTGTCCCTAGATGTTGCATATCATGAATTTGATTGAAACTGATTTTATTAACTTAGATGTTGGCTAATGTGGATAAAAGCTTAATTACTTCGGTGATTAATGACATTTTTTCCCTGGAAGATATGGAAGATACGAAATTATTTTTGATGCTCATTTAAAACTTTGTTTTGTCAGGAGTGGTGAATTTGGTAATAGACAGTTGTGCCCCCAGCCCCACAAGCTCTCATCATTAGTTGGTGTTAAGTAATTTTTGTTGCTTACTGACCTTTCTGCCCCTGGATGGTAGTAGAAAACAAAGGGGGTAAGATCCAGTAAAATGAAAAAACTCTAATGCATCAAACAACCCAAAAATCCAAATCACAAGAACAATATTAGTTCAAGTGGAATACGACTAATATATCAAACTACAATCAATCGTCTACAATGAAAAATACTACGTAAAGCACTAAATCAGGGAGACACGGAGATTTACGTCGAAAACTCAAATGGGGAAAAAACCACGGACGGAGGAAGCCGATAACCAATCCACTAAAATATTACAAAGTTTAAAGAGCTTTATCAAATAGATTATAATTAGCTATAACTAGGGAAGAAACCCGCTTTGCGGGATTGGATACGCTAAAGAAAAAACACAAGTTCAGATGTATCGAATTAAACAAATCATGGTAGTACATTTTCATTTCTTTCCATCCAACAACTATTACCCTCCCCAACATCTATTTCCTCCATTAATAAGTCATCAAAGTCAAAAGTCCAAAAAAAAGAAGGTCAAATCAAAATGTTATGATACATGAATGGAAATAATGAAATAAAGGATTAATTTGTTATGACTGACATCTCAGAGATGTTTGGAGGCTTTAGGAATGAATCCAACCTGTATTTTTAATAAAGAAACACTTAACTCTTTTTCTTTCTCGTCTGTTGAATTTATCGTTGCCTTTTCAGGCAATCTCTTCTTCTCTCTAAGTGCTTCTGCACTGTCATACAACCAAAAAGGACGTAATAAGGAAATATTATATATGAAGTTAAAAGACGAAGAAGTGGTTGTAGAAAATGAAAAAAAAAAAAAAAAAAAAAAGAGAGAATGATATGAAGCTAAATGCTAATTTAGATAAATTGGAGATAAGTTACCTGCGAAAAGGTAAAATCATCACTAATTTTGGCTCATCCATAATCGTGTCTAGAAAACTACTGAATCCAGTCTGAAAAGATAACTCTGTTTGATCAAAGAAAGTAATGTAACTATGATAGATCAATCTCAAATCAATGCATGAATTATGTTTGATTGTTGTGAAAACAAAAATTCAAACATTGATAATCAAAAAACAATTTCAAGAACTGCTAGTACAGTAGTACTAAAAAAGAAATTAAAAAAAAAAAAAAAAAGATGGAAATGAATACCTTGCTTTCAGTCGTTGTGAAGAGTTGCATTCTTCAATATTCTTGTCTGAAACTCTAAGTCTTGCTTCTTTATCTCAGTTAATTGTCAATAGCTTGCTTCTGAAGAACACATATTCAAGAAAAAAGAAATTTGAGAAATCACAAATTAAAAAATCACAAACAGTCAAAAGCATAATCAAAAAACCAATTGACCACAAATATTAGAAAAGAAAAAAAGGCCAAACCTCATTGTCTACTACATGCGTCTAAGAATCGATGCAAAACTGCACAAATTGATTTACCTCCTTACATTTACAATCTAGAAATAGAAAACAACATTATTCACTTCCTTCCACTTGTTCCAATGCGAGGTTTCCCTTTAACCTCAGACTCCTGTAACATTAATAACAAAATTTTTATGATTTTCAGCACCTTTGCCCCAGTCATAACAGACCTTAAACATTACGAATATAATTAATTAACTCATTATATATCAAAATTTAATCTTTGAACCCTTGATCACATTTCATAAAATAGAATCCATCTCTTACAGGATTCTCTTTCTACCAGGATTATTAACATAAAGGAGTAAGCTCCATCTTAAACTTTTTACCGTTTTACCCTTCTATATCTGTTTGTGCCTCTCCAACATCTGAAGCACCAACCATTGAATCCCAACAAAACCCCAGGTGCAAATGGAGGGTAAATTTGTAATTTTGTACAGAGTTGGATGCTCGAGAGGGGTTGGTTTGAAACTTTATCATCAAATTATAATGATTCTTTCTTTTTGGTTATAAGTGTAGGGGTAACAGATGCAATTCCAATGAGAAACAATGTTACTATTGTATGGATGTCATATAGGTCTCCAATTGACTGTAATTCTCCAAGAGTTATTACTACCTATAGAATTATGAATAATTAAATAATTAATACAAAAAAAAATCACACAAAATAGAAGAAAAGGAAGTAAATTGTACCTTAACTGTGACATAGGCAGCTAGAATGAGCATAATATATTATATACAACTTTAAGTATTGAATATTACTTGTCTGTAATGGATATGATATATAAAAACTAAGGAATCAGAAAAAATCATAATTAAAACATATATATAGACTTAAGAATGGTACCTTATTATAATCAATTGGACCAACTGTAGCATGATAAACATCAATTCTCTTTTCAGTTCGTGCAGTAAATGAACAAAAATGTTAAGCCACTAAATTTTTTATTTTTTTTTAAATAGGTCGAGAACATAAGCATTGTGTTTGTAGTTTAAGTTTTCCGATAATAATAATAATAATAATAATAATAATAATAATAATAATAATATGCATATATTCTTTTGACTTAACAAAAACTCCTTAATTGTTAGTTAAAATCAATTAAATTATAAATTAATTACTAATAGAAGAATATAGAAAATAGTTACCAGTTCCATAAAGAAGACGACAGTTTGGGGTGTTGCTATTGGCACCTAATTAAATGGTCAAAACCACCATTTCATTAAAACCCAAATTGAAATGACAGCCAACATATTATATTAACTATTAAACAATTATATATTAAATTTGATTTTATATCTAACTTAAAATAGAAAGTCCTATAGTTTACGTATTTTTTTTTACTTTTCATTTTTTTGAACGGCACTTTCCTATATATATATATATATATATATATATATATATATATATATATATATATATATATATATATATATATATATATATATATATATATATATATATATATATATATATATATATATATATATATATATATATATATATATATAGGAGCGTTTAATCGAGAACATTTGAAAACAAATTTGAAAAACACAATTGTTTTAATTAAAATTATAAAATAATATTTATATAAATCAAAAAAAGACAAAATACATAATGGTCTGTAAAACTTATTCAATAACTTTGGATCAAATACGATTATTTCATAATTAGCCAAAGAACAAAAAAAAACTCTCTCGTCTCCTTCAACCACCTTTGATGAATATTATCACAGTCACCACCGCCGTCGGCGACCTCACCACCGCCGCCACCCCCACCACCGCCGATGGCGATCTTGTCACTGTCGGCCCCATATTTAAGATCATGAATAGTCGTTAGCTCTTCTCCGGTGTACCGTCGCCATCTCTGACCATCGATAAACTATCAATTATTACATGTACAAACTCAAGTCGATTTCAGATCTGTGATTTCCGGATCAGATCTACAATATATATATATATATATATATATATATATATATATATATATATATATATATATATATATATATATAGGGTTAGGATCATTTTAGAACCCATATATTCATGAGAACCCAACAACCTTTTGTTTAAGACTTTTTTCGAAAAAAGTTTATGCATCTCCAAATTCATTTGGAATTTCAGTCATAAGTAGATTTGGATTATACATTACTTGTTGTAGGTTGAAGTATAAGCTATGTATGAATCGATTGTACCTGGTTAAAAATTAAATCTCATAATATGTGTTGTGCCTACAGTTTCTAGTTTAGATCAAACAGATTAGACCGCATATAATCAGGTGTATAAGTAGAATACTACGTGTATAAGGATACTCAATTGGCAGCTCTTTAGTTGGTTGATCTTGAGTTTGTGGGTCATGGTTTAAATTGAGATGAGTTATTCTAAAAAGTTTATTCTTTAGGAGGGACACCCATGAGTAATTTTGTGAGCAGCAGGTTCACAAATCGAAGTTGGTGACAATGCGATATAGTTTAGTAACTTCCTTGCTAAATTTGATTTAACATGTCTTGATTGTTTTTAAAATAGTAAATTACTAAAATTGTTTATGTGGTTTGGTTAAAATTACACGTTTGATCCCTAATTTTTATTTTGCACTCGGATCGTCCATTTGGTTTGATTTTGTTACGCTTTTCGTCCCTATGATTTGGTTAAAATTGCACATTTGGTCGCTAACTCTATGTATATAAGAGACAGAAAACGCAATAAAATCAAACCATAGGAAAGATCTGAATGCAAAAAAAGTTAAAGACCAAACGTACAATTTTGACAAAACGGTAAAGACGATTCAATAATTTACTCTAATAAAAATGTTATAAATTGACCGTTCATTAAAATTATAAATTTAAAATGTTAAAATATATAATTAATAATTAGTAAAAAAAATAGATTTTATTGGAAATGAATTTACATTTAAAGTAACACTAAAAATAAAATATTGAACGTTTTTAATCAACATTATTTAAAAATAATGATTTTTTATTACTTGGATAATTTCTTAAATTTATAATTATTTTCGATTTTTATATTTTAATAAGTTAATAAAATGTATATAGTACTAATTAAGAAATATAAAATATAAATGCCGGCCAATGGTATACATTCTAAGATTATCAACATATATTTTTATTTATATATTTCAAATAAATAATCAAGTTATATGATTTTGAAAGTTATTAGATTTTGAAATGAAAAAAAAAGTGTAAGGGTTTGTTTTAAAACTTATATACAAGTTAAAGGAGTTAAAATAAAAAAAAGAGGGTAAGAAAACTGAAATCATGTAAGCAAGGCATTCGAAAGGATTGATTGTTCCGATGTCAATTCAGTTTTTAATAATTGTTTATATAAGAATCATGGGTAACCAGCTAATTATATGACGCAATGATGGCTAACGGTGGTTTTGACTTTCTTAACTGGTTTTACTATGGTGTGATTAAAATTCCCCGACAGTTTGCAGAAAAAAACCAAAGAGTGTGTGCACTCGTTTTAGCAGCCAAGATTATTATACTTTTGAATGCAGCAAGAAGATCAAACAAAGTCAATTTCACCACTATTGAGATCAATGTTTACACAGAGCAAAGTAAAATAAACTGAATTGGAAGAAACAAACAGAAGGTCACATGAAAAAAGTAATTCAGTTAGAGAGAAACGAAGATAAAACATGATGGTTTTCGACCACATTGTAACATATTACTGAAATTCATTGAGACATATCAACAGACACTTGGTATGCAAATCAGAATTTTTTCAATTCCACCACAAGTGATGTCACCATTTATGATAAACTTCTAAACCACCCAACGTAAAGCGAAAAAACAATGAAAAAACTTAAAGTAAAACTATATAAAACACGAAAATATAGAAGAATTTAAAGGAAACGCCCATACCGCACAGACCAGCGGTGAATAAAGGAAAGAAGGAGTCCGTTAGCCTGAAGCCGATGGAGAATCGGAAACAGGGTTGGCTGTATATCATGTTTTTTATTCCGATGGCGAAGTGATAGGTAGATGATGGAGACGAAAGAAAACATTATCCATATCCGACTGTGACTACCGCTGGTTAGCCACTTCACTTAGCGTGACTGGATCAGAACAAAAGAAGGGAGATTAGCATCCTTTGGCAAAGAAATAGAGGCGGTGGGAATCTGTAGAAGCAGAGATAAAGGAAACGGTGGAGCAGGAATGTTGAGGTGTCGAGGAAATAGAAGTGGCAGTCTGACGGTGTAAGCTAGCGGAGGTAAGCGACTGGGGTCCGACGACGTCTTATTGGCAAAATAGGTCTGCAAAAAGCCCTCGATTTTCAGCTGTGCAGACGATGCAAAATAGTGGTGGCGTGAGTAATCGTCGGTCGGTGGGGGTTGATTTGTATTACAGAAAGATCCATTGAAGTAGACGATGAGGAGAGGCGGTGGGGAAAAGTATTAGGCAAGAGATCAAGAAGAATCGGTTGACAACAATCCAATTCCTATTGGAACATCTGGGGTGGGTGAGGCGGAGGAAGGCTTAAAAGAAAACCACGTAGACAGTCGAGACAGAGGCAACTAACTGCACGTGTACTGACTGTCCAGTATAAGATATAAGATATAGATAAAACACAGCAAAAAGAAAAAATAAATAAAAAGAATCAACCAATCACAGTTAAGAACTGTTCAAATGCACCTTTAGAATTAGTAAGTATATATAATGAATTGGTGACCAAGGGTGAAACCTTAAAAATGTCGCTCAAAAGGGGGAGAAAAGAACTCTCCCATGTTTTCTTGGAAACCTCACTCATTATTTTTCTGCATTCAATTGAAGGGACGAAAGGAAAAGGTTTGCCAAATATGACAAATATGGCCCTTCAATAATAGATGTGTCTTTGACGCATCGGAAATTGTCTACTTTTAGACCTAATAACCCACTATTAGACTTTGTTAATTAGTCCAATTTTAGACTTTGTTAATTCGGAAGACAAAATAGCCCTTGAACAATGTAGAAATTGTCGATTTTGTAAGGCATATTTCCACAGTTTCCACCTTTATTACAGAGACAATGAAAATGCAACTTTTCCAACAAACAACCAAGAACATTAAACACCAAAAACTCATAAAACTCCAAAACTTCATAAGAACCTATAATCACCATTTAGTGAAAAAATGATTCCGAAAAATATAAATAATTCATCCACCAACAAGCCATTGAGGCTCAACTGCGATCAGAAACACTCGTTAAGTCTAAACATAGTTTGGACCTGGCTATATGAAGGCTCTTAGTGAACATATCGGCAGGATTATAATCTATATAAATCTTGTCCGCGAAACTATCACTTTTTTCAATGATATGATGCATAAAATGGAAAGATATATCAATGTGCTTTGTTCGATTATGAAACATTTGATCCTTACTCAAGATGATAACACTTTGGTTGTCACAAAATATCATGGTAACCTTCAATCTATCATCAAGTTCACTAAATAAACCCCTCAACCAGATATCTTCTTTAACTACTTCTATAATTGACATATACAAAGACGAAGAAAGAAATTCTATTTTCTCTCCTATTTACTATGGCGACGAAGAATCAAATTATCACTATATTTATTCCTTTTTCTACTTCTTTTTCCAAGTGCAGGATAACCCCAAGGGGTTGTGGGTTGTTTTCTACCAATTGGGGCCCTCCCTCACCACCCCCATGTGGATGGTCTACAAGGTTCATAACTACTCTTCTTACTACAGGGCGCTTACCTAGCCAACGCTTAGATCTAGCTCTACCCACACTTTTCTGGTTCACCCCAACAATCCCCACTTGATAAACGAATTATAGATTGTAACTGGTATTTCCATCTAATAGCATAACCGTTAAAAGTAACCACATAACTAGTAATAGATCTTTGTTTGTCAAGATCTTTAGCCTGATGTGAATCAGCATATCCAAGCATTCCAGTGGTAGACTTCGTAAAATGTAGACACATACAAGACTTACCATGCAAAAAATGAAATATCTATTGTACTGCTTTCCAATGTTCTTTCCCCAGGTTTGCCATATATCTACTAACCATGCTAACAACATAAGGCAATGTTAGGAAATTAGACGTATTTTCATGAATCATAATAGATCTGATGCCACTTCCCAATCTCTGAAACCACTTGTTATGAAATCAAACAACACTTGTCAAGAATTAGAACAAATCTCAGGCCACTTGCTAAGCTTTGATGACGCTTGTTAGCAAGTAATACGGATAACAAGCAAAACCAAAAGTATACAAGACATAGTAATTACGTGGTTTGGTGAAGGTAACCTACGTCCACCGGAATGAGGGGAGTATTCTTTATTTCAGAGTTCTCAAACAGAGGTTACAAGTACAATTCACCAGAGATTCGTCCTACTCACTAAGGATACAAAAAGACAAAATGACTTAGCATGCATCCATATTTATACTTGAGGGATCAAACCTAAAACCCTAATAGGTCAAGCCCATTAGCACATAGGCCCATGAATGGCATGAACCAATCTTAATTCGCCATACAACATCTTCTGGAAAATTCTTTCATTCCATACAACCCATGAGCATCACCAACACACATGATGGATCACCTTCAACCATAGTGGTATAGCATGAACACTAGTAGCCCAACATCTATCATGGTGGTGCAACATGGTGTATTCGTTGATCATCACCAACTTCTAACGATCATAGAGGACTTTATAGCATATGTGGCTTATGAAAAATATTATGGCTCATCAAGAAAACAAGATGGTGCATCTTACACCAAGATGGCCGAACATGATCATGTTGTCCCATCTTGCGTAAGAATGAGGCAACATCCTTCATGCTTGGCTCAACATCTCCCAAAGGTGGTACAACTTCTCCTTTATGGATCAACTTCTCCATGTCGTTCCAACATCTTTACTTGGCTCAACATCTTCACTTGGCTCAACATCTTCATGGCTCAACATCTTCATGGCTCAACATCTTTGCTTAACATCTTCATGGCGCAAACATGTTGGATCATGTTTCTCCAAGTTGCTCCATGTTGTAACACCCAAAGTTCGGAAAGCCAAGAAAAGAAAGAAAACCCCAATTTTGAGGGGAGACTCGGCGAGTCCGAGCGGGATCCGGGTTGAGGTGTAAGCGACCAACTCGGCGAGTCGGCCAAGGTGACTCGGCGAGTCTGGTCTGAGCAAGGAAAACCCTAAATTCGGGACTTGGAGCTTATTTAAACGTCTCATTCTTTCCCCTAGGGTTCCTTTACTGCCTCTCTAGCACATATCACTAAACCCTAGCCGCCATAATCGTCTTGGAGCAAGATTTACCCTTAGTGAAGCTTTTGAAGCTTGGAGAAGGAAGAAAGGCCTTGGAGGTGCATGAAGGGACTGTAGATCCGGGATTGAGAAGACGTTTCAAACCAATTGGAGGTAATAAGCTGTTTCTTGGACTCCCTTTGCATCTAGAACTATTCTTATGTGTGAGTTTTGGTCATTTTGGTTTGATAAGTAACCATTTCAAGTTAGAGGTCCAGATCTGAGGTTGCTACCTCAGATCCATGTTTGTTTTGGTCTGGAATCCCCTAAAGTATCAGCCCTTGGTATGTTGAAGATGTATGTTTGCCATAAACCCTAGTTTAATGTGCTTTGAGCCTAGATCTCTTAATCTACACGTAAAGTTTGCCACTTTACGTAGGGGATATGCCTTAGAAGTATGGATCTATAAGTTGGAAGCCCTGTTTGGCTCGAAAAGTCACTGCATGGATTAAGGACCGAATAGACTCGGTGAGTCCTTCGAGTGGACTCGGTGAGTAGCTTGAAGATGAGGAGGAACTCGACGAGTGGGATGAACAGCTCGTCGAGTCGGATGAAGTTAGGCATGGATTCGGCGAGTTGGAAGAACAACTCGACGAGTTGGTTGAAGATTGTCTTGGACTCGGCGAGTCTATTATTGGACTCGGCGAGTCAGGTCGCGAAACACCAAACCCTTCGAGTTGAGACTCGAATCAGTGAGTCGGCTGGCGACTCAGCGGGTCGGACAGGACAGGACTCGGAAATAGTTGGACTCGGCGAGTCGAGTCGCGAATAGAAAGACCCTGAGCATATGAACTCGGCGAGTCATTAGGAGGACTCTGCGAGTAGGGTTGACCTGGAAGGTTGACTTTGACCAGGAATTTGACCTTGACTAGAGTTGACCTAGTTGACCTTCGGAGGTCAGTTGGACTAAGTGCTATATGGTCATTGGTAGCTTGAGGAGCTAGTGGAGCAGCAGTTCGGAGTCAGAGGTCAAGTAGCAGTCAGAAGGATTAGCAGCATCAGTTCAGCAGACTCAGGTGAGTTTCCTTCCAGTAGGAACGGGTCGAAGGCCACAATGCTGGCCCGTTTAGCTAGTAGTAGTTTTCGGATTTTGATCTGATGCAGTAGTTAGTATGTTTGATGCCTTCGTGGCTCAGCCATGATTTATGTGTTATGTGTTCCGGGCTACGGCCCGATGTAGTATGCAGTATATGTGAGTTTATGTCAGTTGATATGTTATGATATGCTGTGATCAGTTAGCTTCGGACTTCGGTCCGATGGAGGGGACAAGGTCCCAGTCAGTAGCTTCGGACTTCGGTATGATGGAGGGGACAAGGTCCCAGTCAGTTAGCTTCGGACTTCGGTTCGATGGAGGGGACAAGGTCCCAGTCAGTTAGCTTCGGACTTCGGTCCGATGGAGGGGACAAGGTCCCAGTCAGTAGCTTCGGACTTCGGTCCGATGTAGGGGACAAGGTCCCAGTCAGTTAGCTTCGGACTTCGGTCCGATGGAGGGGACAAGGTCCCAGACAGTCAGCTTCGGACTTCGGTCCGATGTAGGGGACAAGGTCCCAGTCAGTCAGCTTCGGACTTCGGTCTGATGGAGGGGACAAGGTCCCAGTCAGTAGCTTCAGACTTTGGTCCGATGTAGGTAGGCCTGGCAATCGTGTCGTGTTCGGGTTGGCGTGTCGCGGGTTGGCGGGTTGGCGTGTCAAAATATGTCAACCCAAACACGACCCATTTAAATATACAGGTCACGGATTGGCGGGTCACGGGTTGGCGGGTTTGGAACGTAAACCCATATATGACCCGTCAACCCATTTATTTATACGTGTTTACAGGTTGGCGGGTTCGTGGGTCATATTTGGGTTCGTGGGTCCGAATTTTAGACATTTAGGTCTTAAACATTCAAATGAAAATTAAAAACATTCATAGAAATATGTTACAGACTTAGCCTTATAGGTCACGACTTACGACCTTAGACCATTCACCACGAGTCAAAATGTCAAAACAGTCGAATGGTCTATGAATCAATGGTATATATTATATAATATTTATTAAATATTAATACTTGATACATAAATACATTTAAAAATAAAATAAATTTTTTTATTAAGAATATAAACGGGTTGGCGGGTCAACCCGTTTATTTTTTGAGAAACCCATATATGACCCATTTAATAAACGGGTTGGTGGGTTGGCGTGTTAGCGGGTTAGCGGGTTGAAAAACTCAACCCAAACCCATTTATTTCGTGTCGTGTCGCGGGTCGTGTCGCGTGTCGTGTCGAGAATTGCCAGCCCTAGATGTAGGGGACAAGGTCCCAGTCAGTTAGCTTTGGACTTCGGTCCGATGGAGGGGACAAGGTCCCAGACAGTCAGCTTCGGACTTCGGTCCGATGTAGGGGACAAGGTCCCAGTCAGTCAGCTTCGGACTTCGGTCTGATGGAGGGGGCAAGGCCCCAGTATGTGCTTTATATGTTATTTCATGGTATGTGGTAGTTTGGGGGAGCTCACTAAGCTTCGTGCTTACGGTTTTCAGTTTTGGTTTCAGGTACTCAGTTTTTTTTAAAGAAGGAGCTCGGGAAGATTGCAGTGCACACACCATAGACAGTTAGCCTGGGAATGTTTGACTCTGATAATGATATTATGTTTTGAACCAATACTCGAGAAATTATGTTATGACTTATGATACAGTTATTATAAATATGATTTAGTAATGTTTTTAAAGAAATTTTCGGGTCGTATTTTTGGGATGTTTCAAGTTGGTATCAGAGCCTTGGTTTGAGGGATTCGGATACACCTCCGGGTGTATCTGAACTCAAACTAAGGGAAAATAAAAAGATTTTTTAAAGGAAAATGTTTTCTAAAGAATTTTGAAAGCACTTAGAAAGAAAGGAATTTTTAAAAGGGAAAAGGGTGTGGTGCATGCAATCAGGCGAGCTTAAGTAAGTACTCCCAAATTACCCATACAAGTTAATTGTTCAGTTCCAGTTTTAGTTTCAGTTTCAGTTTCAGTAGAACAACATGCTAGTATAGGACTAAGGGTCTAGGAGGATGCCTTATGTGCCTGCTATATGTGTTTCATCTTTACGAGTATTGCATGCTAGTATTGAGTAGACAACAGTAGGATAGCCTGTTTAGGTTATGCCTGATAATATGAGCTTAGCATTATATGCTAGTACAGTTTCTTGTTATGAGAATAATTTTGCCTAAGTATGTTTCCTTATCCGAATGCTGCTTGCTTTGTGCTTTGTGGGATTCTGAGTGATGGGAGTTAGCCATTAGGTGAATACGTCACATTACATGTGATCAGGGTTGAATAATCTCAGAGTGCTGGACTTGGTCCTATTGCGCAGCTCTCGTTTGAGTCCAACCGTTGTAGGGACGAGTCTTTTACTCGAAGGATTATCTGAGCCTCGTCACATGTGATGGTATCCAGGTGATGGCTAATTGGCATCACAAGGAGACCTTCAGCAGCTGATGACTGTTTTGAGTGGGGTCAGAGATTTCCCTAGGCAAGCCTAGGATGAGAGTAGCAGAGATTAGTAGAAGAATAAAGGGACTTGGTGGAGTTGAGGTAACTCTTGAGGAAAGTACGGATAGATGTGGAAGGTAGTATGGGCCCGTACTACTGAAAGCAGAGGATCCGTACTCGATTCAAGAGGGGCCAAGGCAAAACCAGGGAACTAGTAGAGTGTGTGAGAGATCCCTCAGCAGTAGTGTATAAATTGATCAAGAGTTGTTATATTTTCAGCATGGTGATATTGCGCGAGCTATCAGTTAGCAGTTCAGGCATCAAGGAGGGATCTGGCTTGGGCTTTGGAGCCGGGCCGCTTGATGATCAGATGAGGGGTTTAATTTCCGCAGAGATCATGCGAAACATCATTGATCAGGCTCCAGTGATTTTCGGTTCGGTTAGGGAGGCCATTGTGGAGCTCATGGACAGTCATCTTGAGGCCTTTAAGGCCGGGATAGTTTCAGGACAGGTTGGGGCTCGTCTAGGTCCCGATTCTTATGCAGTTCAGGGATCCATCAGGGAGGGAGATCCCATTTCTAGTTTTTGCCATCAGGGGACAGGAGTGAGTGGGGCACCCTGTCTCCAAGAGAGACCTTTGCATGATTGGATAGCTGAGGAGATTACGCAAGCCATTCGCGAGGATCTGCCCGACATGGTTGTGAGAATCACTGATAGAGTGATCACGAGGCTTTAGGATCAGACAACTGTTGTTCAGTCGACGGGCGTTGCCGATGGGGTAACGAAGGAGCAAGAGTTAGACAGGGAGTCAGAAAGGAAGAGGAAAATGGATGAGACTCAGGTAGCCACGGGTTCGGGTAAGAGGCTCAAGGGTTCGGATTTGAGGGCGAGGAACTATCAGAGCCGCAGTCAATGCGGGAAGTGCGGAAGGACACACATGGGTGTGTGCAGGCGTAGAAGTGGTGGCAATGCTGGATGTTTCAAGTGCGGCCAGATTGGTCATTTTAGCAGAGACTGTGTTGTTACCATCGCCCAGGGTCTTGATCCTTTATGTTTCCATTGCAGTCAGAGGGGCCACAAGAAGGCCCACTGTCCGAGTTTGTATACAGCAGGGCAGGTGCCAGCTCCTGCCCCTGGGACTTCGAGTGCCGCCAACGGTCGTCAGGGTCGGGCAAGGGCGCCTATGGCTCGGAGCTGAGTTTTCCGGTAGATTTCAGCAGGGATTCGAGCAGCGTTGGGTGTTAGAGGTACGTATCTTTTACCTTCCTGTCAATTATTATTCAAGATATTATTGTTATGTTGTTGCAGCGATATTTATAAGCCTATGTATTGGGGTATCATATTACTTGCTTGTGACTGAGTGTTATGCCATCTGCATACCTTGGAATTAGAATGGTGAATTGGATGTCGTTCCCTCTAGATCAGGTTACTTCAGATGCGGTGACTGTAGCATGTGTGTGTAAGATTCAGTAGTGTCTTACTACCTGCGGAAGGCGTTAGTCGGATAATGATCAGTTATATTCTCAGTAGTGATAATCCAGAGTTTTAGTGGAGTAGCTAGCGATCAGTAAGGAAGTGGGTTGGGGATGTGCACCCCAAACGCAGGTTATCGGGATGTAGTCCCTGAAGCAAATACAGTTAAGGATCGAAGGGTGCTCAGTCAGGTAGCAAGAAGGGTGAGGATCTGGTGAGAGTTAGTTGGACCGCTGGCAAGGGTAAACGTCGGCAGATAGCATATCACCCTTTTAATGGAAGGAAGGTTGGAAATCCTTTCGACCAGTGAGCAGTAAGGAGTTAGCCGAATCCGAGTGGGGGAGAACCCTCCGAGTACACAAGGATAAGAGCCACGTAGAACCAGAATGAGTGCGCGGTCTCTGAGAAGGAATGGTAGTAGCACCGTGATGGATGGATTGAGAAGTTCAGAATTGGAAGTTTGAGGACCTTTCCAGCGATTTGTTCATGAAATCGAGATGGTTAGAAGTTGGTTGGGAATCCAGGATTAGAGAACCACCATAGGGCTCAAGTGAGTCGGAATGAGGATCCTGAGAACGGTTAGCCAGAGATGTTTTCGTATTAGTAGCTAGTGGCAGAGATAGCATGCAGGATTGTGTAGATTTAGGAGTTAAGAGTTTGGAAACTTCCCAACAATAGCTTCTTGTATCCGGATTAGTAGACGGTTGATTTGGGAACCAAGCCGAAGAGTTCTTCGACGAAACGCTAAGTATATCAAGGATATAGGATGTCGAGGATGATGTAGTATTCAAAGACCGAGGGCTGGTTTTGAGAAATCAGGATGAGGAATCACTAGCGGGACTAGGGATAGTCAGGATGTCCTCGGGATAGTAGTAGGGTGATGTAAGTCTGCGGGGGTAGCCGTAGCATTCACTAGCAGTCAGATAGTAGTAGAGTGTTGTAAGTCTGCGGGGGTAGCCGTAGCATTCACTAGCAGTCAGATAGTAGTAGAGTGATGTAAGTCTGCGGGGGTAGCCGTAGCATTCACTAGCAGTCAGATAGTAGTAGGGTGATGTAAGTCTGCGGGGGTAGCCGTAGCATTCACTAGCAGTCAGATAGTAGTAGAGTGTTGTAAGTCTGCGAGGGTAGCCGTAGCATTCACTAGCAGTCAGATAGTAGTAGAGTAATGTAAGTCTGCGGGGGTAGCTGTAACATTCACTAGCAGTCAGATAGTAGTAGGGTGATGTAAGTTTGCGGGGGTAGCCGTAGCATTCAGTAGCAGTCAGATAGTAGTAGGGTGATGTAAGTCTGCAGGGGTAGCCGTAGCATTCACTAGCAGTCAGATAGTAGTAGAGTGACGTAAGTCTGCGGGAGTAGCCGTAGCATTCACTAGCAGTCAGATAGTAGTAGTGGTGTTGTAAGTCTGCAGGAGTAGCCGTAGCATTCATTAGCAGCCAAATAGTATTGGAGAGTTGTAAGTCCGCGGGTGTAGCCGTGGCTTTTATCAGATTGGTAGGCAGCATGAGCGCGTCGTTGGACGCAGGAAAGCAGTAGTACCCACCAGTTCGGGTGCAGTAGAGAGGATATGGGAATCCACGGGTTAGATTTCGGAGTTCCCAAATTGGTCAGTTATGGCTAATGCAGCAATTTGGCTATGGATCGTCACATCAGTAATGAGATCAGAGTAGCAGTGGACCGTTAGGGTTCGGGTATGTTAAGGACTACCGTCAGTCTGGGAGCCATCATGATGTTAGTTATGGAAGTGATGATGTCAGGATGTGACGTATGGGCCCGATCGGTTGGATCGGAAGGTTGTTAGAACATCAAGTGGCAGGATAACTAGTGGAAACTAGTTCCAGAGAAAGAATTTGTTCATAAGTCGTAAGAGCGACTAAGTAAGGAGTCCTTTGACTCCACAGTTGAGTTGGAACTCAGCGTTTCAGTCAGTTCAGTACATCAGGTAGTTCAATGTTTCAGGATGTTCAGTGCTCTAGGCGGCTCAGTCTTTCAGTTAGTTTCAGTATTTTAGGTAGTATCAATTTTGCGTCAGACTGCAAGTTCCGCCTTATTAGTTGGACCTGGGTGGTCTCAGTTCATCCGAAAGCCATAATTGGAATAGCAGAATTTTCAGTCAGTTGTTCGTGGGGTGCTAGACACCAAATGGTAGTAGAAAGAATGCCCAGTGGATACTGGCGATGATGACCTGTACTGGGAGTAGCAGGAGTAATAGATTTGGTGGAGACAGGGTCTTCACAGTGAAGGAAGAGGTAGGTAGTTATGGAGCATCGCCTTGGGGAAGACAAGGAAATCATGCAAGGAAAGAAGGGGTGAACCCCTATAGGGTCAGCGTAGTGATTAAAGAGTATCAGAAAGATCGTCGGTTGAGTGAGTTGCGTTTCCAGAATGTTCAGGGTCAGGATGGACCCGAGATTATTATCTATAAGGATTGGCATAGTCACAATGACCGAGCGGTAGGCTAGCGAGGGTAGGCAGCTAGTGTTGAATTAATTGGTGGGATTGTGGAGGCAAATCACAGTCGGTGGATCGTAGCAAACTTCGAGGATGAAGTTTAGTTTAAGTGGGGGAGAGTTGTAACACCCAAAGTTTGGAAAGCCAAGAAAAGAAAGAAAACCCCAATTTTGAGGGGAGACTCGGCGAGTCCAAGGAGGGACTCGACGAGTCCGAGCGGGATCCGGGTTGAGGTGTAAGCGACCAACTCGGCGAGTCGGCCAAGGTGACTCGGCGAGTCTGGTCTGAGCAAGGAAAACCCTAAATCCGGGACTTGGAGCTTATTTAAAGACTCATTCTCTCCCCTAGGGTTCCTTTACTGCCTCTCTAGCACATATCACTAAACCCTAGCCGCCATAATCGTCTTGGAGCAAGATTTACCCTTAGTGAAGCTTTTGAAGCTTGGAGAAGGAAGAAAGGCCTTGGAGGTGCAAGAAGGGACTGTAGATCCGGGATTGAGAAGACGTTTCAAACCAATTGGAGGTAATAAGTTGTTGCTTGGACTCCCTTTGCATCTAGATCTATTCTTATGTGTGAGTTTTGGTCATTTTGGTTTGATAAGTAACCATTTCAAGTTAGAGGTCCAGATCTGAGGTTGCTACCTCAAATCCATGTTTGTTTTGGTATGGAATCCCCTAAAGTATCAGCCCTTGGTATGTTGAAGATGTATGTTTTCCATAAACCCTAGTTTAATGTGCTTTGAGCCTAGATCTCTTAATCTACACGTAAAGTTTGCCACTTTACGTAGGGGATATGCCTTAGAAGTATGGATCTATAAGTTGGAATCCCTGTTTGGCTCGAAAAGTCACTGCATGGATTAAGGACTGAATAGACTCGGTGAGTCCTTCGAGTGGACTCGATGAGTAGCTTGAAGATGAGGAGGAACTCGACGAGTGGGATGAACAGCTCGTCGAGTCGGATGAAGTTAGGCATGGACTCGGCGAGTTGGAAGAACAACTCGACGAGTTGGTTGAAGATTGTCTTGGACTCGGCGAGTCTATTATTGGACTCGGCGAGTCAGGTCGCGAAACACCAAACCCTTCGAGTTGAGACTCGAATCAGTGAGTCGGCTGATGACTCAGCGGGTCGGACAGGACAGGACTCGGAAATAGTTGGACTCGGCGAGTCGAGTCGCGAATAGAAAGACCCTAAGCATATGAACTCGACGAGTCATTAGGAGGACTCGGCGAGAAGGGTTGACCTGGAATGTTGACCGTGACCAGGATTTTGACATTGACTAGAGTTGACCTAGTTGACCTTCGGAGGTCAGTTGGACTAAGTGTTATATGGTCATTGGTAGCTTGAGGAGCTAGTGGAGCAGCAGTTCGGAGTCAGAGGTCAAGTAACAGCCAGAAGGATTAACAGCATCAGTTCAGCAGACTCAGGTGAGTTTCGTTCCAGTAGGAACGGGTCTAAGGCCACAATGCCGGCCCGTTTAGCTAGTAGTAGTTTTCAGATTTTGATCTGATGCAGTAGTTAGTATGTTTGATGCCTTCGTGGCTCAGACAGGATTTATGTGTTATGTGTTCCGGGCTACGGCCTGATGTAGTATGCAGTATATGTGAGTTTATGCCAGTTGATATGTTATGATATGCTGTGATCAGTTAGCTTCCGACTTCGGTCCGATGGAGGGGACAAGGTCCCAGTCAGTAGCTTCGGACTTCGGTCCGATGGAGGGGACAAGGTCCCAGTCAGTTAGCTTCGGACTTCGGTTCGATGGAGGGGACAAGGTCCCAGTTAGTTAGCTTCGGACTTCGGTCGATGGAGGGGACAAGGTCCCAGTCAGTAGCTTCGGACTTCGGTCTGATGTAGGGGACATCGTCCCAGTCAGTTAGCTTCGGACTTCGGTCCGATGGAGGGGACAAGGTCCCAGACAGTCAGCTTCGGACTTCGGTCCGATGTAGGGGACAAGGTCCCAGTCAGTCAGCTTCGGACTTCGGTCCGATGGAGGGGACAAGGTCCCAGACAGTCAGCTTCGGACTTCGGTCCGATGTAAGGGAGAAGGTCCCAGTCAGTCAGCTTCGGACTTCGGTCCGATGGAGGGGACAAGGTCCCAGTCAGTAGCTTCGGACTTCGGTCCGATGTAGGGGACAAGGTCCCAGTCAGTTAGCTTCGGACGTCGGTCCGATGGAGGGGACAAGGTCCCAGACAGTCAGCTTCGGACTTCGGTCCGATGTAGGGGACAAGGTCCCAGTCAGTCAGCTTCGGACTTCGGTCTGATGGAGGGGGAAAGGCCCCAATATGTGCTTTATATGTTATTGCATGGTATGTGGTAGTTTGGGTGAGCTCACTAAGCTTCGTGCTTACGGTTTTCAGTTTTGGTTTCAGGTACTTAGTTTTTTTTTAAAGGAGGAGCTCGGGAAGATTGCAGTGCACACACCATAGACAGTTAGCCTGGGAATGTTTGACTCTGATAATGATATTATGTTTTGAATCAATACTCGAGAAATTATGTTATGAATTATGATACAGTTATTATAAATATGATTTAGTAATGTTTTTAAAGAAATTTTCGGGTCGTATTTTTGGGATGTTTCAAGTTGGTATCAGAGCCTTGGTTTGAGGGATTCGGATACACCTCCGGGTGTATCTGAACTCAAACTAAGGGAAAATAAAAAGATTTTTAAAAGGAAAAATGTTTTCTAAAGAATTTTGAAAGCACTTAGAAAGAAAGGAATTTTTAAAAGAGAAAAGGGTGTGGTGCATGCAATCAGCCGAGCTCAAGTAAGTACTCCCAAATTACCCATACAAGTTAATTGTTCAGTTCCAGTTTCAGTTTCAGTTTCAGTTTCAGTAGAACAACATGCTAGTATAGGACTAAGGATCTAGGAGGATGCCTTATGTGCCTGCTATATGTGTTTCAGCTTTACGAGTATTGCATGCTAGTATTGAGTAGACAGTAGTAGGATAGCCTGTTTAGGTTATGCCCTGATAGTATGAGCTTAGCATTGTATGCTAGTACAGTTTCTTGTTATGAGAATAGTTTTGCCTGAGTATGTTTCCTTATCTGAATGCTGCTTGCTTTGTGCTTTGTGGGATTCTGAGTGATGGGAGTTAGCCATTAGGTGAATACGTCACACTACATGTGATCATGGTTGTATAATCTCAGAGTGCTGGACTTGGTCCTATTGCGCAGCTCTCGTTTGAGTCCAACCGTTGTAGGGACGAGTCTTTTACTCGAAGGATTATCTGAGCCTCGTCACATGTGATGGTATCCAGGTGATGGCTAATTGGCATCACAAGGAGACCTTCAGCAGCTGAGGACTGTTTTGAGTGGGGTTAGAGATTTCCCTAGGGCAAGCCTAGGATGAGAGTAGCAGAGATCAGTAGAAGAATAAAGGGACTTTGGTGGAGTTGAGGTAACTCTTGAGGAAAGTACGGATAGATGTGGAAGGTAGTATGTGCCCGTACTACTGAAAGCAGAGGATCCGTACTCGATTCAAGAGGGGCCAAGGCAAAACCAGGGAACTAGTAGAGTGTGTGAGAGATCCCTCAGCAGTAGTGTATAAATTGATCAAGAGTTGTTATATTTTCAGCATGGTGATATTGCGCGAGCTATCAGTTAGCAGTTCAGGCATCAAGGAGGGATCTGGCTCGGGCTTTGGAGCCGGGCAGCTTGATGATCAGATGAGGGGTTTAATTTCCGCAGAGATCATGCGAAACATCATTGATCAGGCTCCAGTGATTTTCGGTTCGGTTAGGGAGGCCATTGTGGAGCTCATGGACAGTCATCTTGAGGCCTTTAAGGCCGGGATAGTTTCAGGACAGGTTGGGGCTCGTCTAGGTCCCGATTCTTATGCAGTTCAGGGATCCATCAGGGAGGGAGATCCCATTTCTAGTTTTTGCCATCAGGGGACAGGAGTGAGTGGGGCACCCTGTCTCCAAGAGAGACCTTTGCATGATTGGATAGCTGAGGAGATTACGCAAGCCATTCGCGAGGATCTGCCCGACATGGTTGTGAGAATCACTGATAGAGTGATCACGAGGCTTTAGGATCAGACAACTGTTGTTCAGTCGACGGGCGTTGCCGATGGGGTAACGAAGGAGCAAGAGTTAGACAGGGAGTCAGAAAGGAAGAGGAAAATGGATGAGACTCAGGTAGCCACGGGTTCGGGTAAGAGGCTCAAGGGTTCGGATTTGAGGGCGAGGAACTATCAGAGCCGCAGTCAATGCGGGAAGTGCGGAAGGACACACATGGGTGTGTGCAGGCGTAGAAGTGGTGGCAATGCTGGATGTTTCAAGTGCGGCCAGATTGGTCATTTTAGCAGAGACTGTGTTGTTACCATCGCCCAGGGTCTTGATCCTTTATGTTTCCATTGCAGTCAGAGGGGCCACAAGAAGGCCCACTGTCCGAGTTTGTATACAGCAGGGTAGGTGCCAGCTCCTGCCCCTGGGACTTCGAGTGCCGCCAACGGTCGTCAGGGTCGGGCAAGGGCGCCTATGACTCGGAGCCGAGTTTTCCGGTAGATTTCAGCAGGGATTCGAGCAGCGCTGGGTGTTAGAGGTACGTATCTTTTACCTTCCTGTCAATTATTATTCAAGATATTATTGTTATGTTGCTGCAGCGATATTTATAAGCCTATGTATTGGGGGATCGTATTACCTGCTTGTGACTGAGTGTTATGCCATCTGCATACCTTGGAATTAGAATGGTGAATTGGATGTCGTTCCCTCTAGATCAGGTTACTTCAGATGCGGTGACTGTAGCATGTGTGTGTAAGATTCAGTAGTGTCTTACTACCTGCAGAAGGCGTTAGTCGGATAATGATCAATTATATTCTCAGTAGTGATAATCCAGAGTTTATTGGAGTAGCTAGCGGTCAGTAAGGAAGTGGGTTGGGGATGTGCACCCCAAACGCAGGTTATCGGGATGTAGTCCCTAAAGCAAATACAGTTAAGGATCGAAGGGTGCTCAGTCAGGTAGCAAGAAGGGTGAGGATCTGGTGAGAGTTAGTTGGAGCGCTGGCAAGGGTAAACGTCGGCAGACAGCATATCACCCTTTTAATGGAAGGAAGGTTGGAAATCCTTTCGAACAGTGAGCAGTAAGGAGTTAGCCGAATCCGAGTGGGGGAGAACCCTTCGAGTACAAAAGGATAAGAGGCACGTAGAACCAGAATGAGTGCCCGGTCTCTGAGAAGGAATGGTAGTAGCACCGTGATGGATGGATTGAGAAGTTCAGAATTGGAAGTTCGAGGACCTTTCCAGCGGTTTGTTCATGAAATCGAGATGGTTAGAAGTTGGTTGGGAATCCAGGATTGGAGAACCACCGTAGGGCTCAAGTGAGTCGGAATGAGGATCCTGAGAACGGTTAGCCAGAGATGTTTTCGTATTAGTAGCCAGTGGCAGAGATAGCATGCATGATTGTGTAGATTCAGGAGTTGGGAGTTTGGAAACTTCCCAACAATAGCTTCTTGTATCCGGATTAGTAGACGGTTGATTTGGGAACCAAGCCGAAGAGTTCTTCGACGAAACGCTAAGTATATCAAGGATATAGGATGTCGAGGATGATGTAGTATTCAAAGACCGAGGGCTGGTTTTGAGAAATCAGGATGAGGAATCACTAGCGGGACTAGGGATAGTCAGGATGTCCTCGGGATAGTAGTAGGGTGATGTAAGTCTGCGGGGGTAGCCGTAGCATTCACTAGCAGTCAGATAGTAGTAGAGTGTTGTAAGTCTGCGGGGGTAGCCGTAGCACTCACTAGCAGTCAGATAGTAGTAGAGTGATGTAAGTCTGCGGGGGTAGCCGTAGCATTCACTAGCAGTCAGATAGTAGTAGGGTGATGTAAGTCTGCGGGGGTAGCTGTAGCATTCACTAGCAGTCAGATAGTAGTAGAGTGTTGTAAGTCTGCAAGGGTAGCCGTAGCATTCACTAGCAGTCAGATAGTAGTAGAGTGATGTAAGTCTGCGGGGGTAGCCGTAGCATTCACTAGCAGTCAGATAGTTGTAGGGTGATGTAAGTCTGCGGGGGTAGCCGCAGCATTCAGTAGCAGTCAGATAGTAGTATGGTGATGTAAGTCTGCGGGGGTAGCCGTAGCATTCACTAGCAGTCAGATAGTAGTAGAGTGATGTAAGTCTGCGGGAGTAGCCATAGCATTCACTAGCAGTCAGATAGTAGTAGTGGTGTTGTAAGTCTGCGGGAGTAGCCGTAGCATTCATTAGCACCCAGATAGTATTGGAGAGTTGTAAGTCCGTGGGTGTAGCCGTGGCTTTTATCAGATTGGTAGGCAGCATGAGCGCGTCGTTGGACGCGGGAAAGCAGTAGTACCCACCAGTTCGGGTGCAGTAGAGAGGATATGGGAATCCACGGGTTAGATTTCGGAGTTCCCAAATGGGTCAGTTATGGCTAATGCAGCAATTTGGCTATGGATTGTCACATCAGTTATGAGATCAGAGTAGCAGTGGACCGTTAGGGTTTGGGTATGTTAAGGACTACCGTCAGTCTGGGAGCCATCATGATGTTAGTTGTGGAAGTGATGATATCAGGATGTGACGTATGGGCCCGATCGATTGGATCAGAAGGTTGTTAGAACATCAAGTGGCAGGATAACTAGTGGAAACTAGTTCCAGAGAAAGAATTCGTTCAGAAGTCGTAAGAGCGACTAAGTAAGGAGTCCTTTGACTCCACAGTTGAGTTGGAACTCAACGTTTCAGTCAGTTCATTACATCAGGTAGTTCAATGTTTCAGGCAGTTCAGTGTTCCAGGCGGCTCTGTGTTTCAGTTAGTTTCAGTATTTTAGGCAGAATCAATTTTGCGTCAGACTGCAAGTTCAGCCTTATTAGTTGGACCTGGGTGGTCTCAGTTCATCCGGAAGCCATAATTGGAATAGCAGAATTTTCAGTCAGTTGTTCGTGGGGTGCTCAACACCAAATGGTAGTAGAAAGAATGCCGAGTGGATACTGGCGACGATGACCTGTACTGGGAGTAGCAGGAGTAATAGATTTGGTGGAGACAGGGTCTTCACAGTGAAGGAAGAGGTAGGTAGTTATGGAGCATCGTCTTGGGGAAGACAAGGAAATCGTGCAAGGAAAGAAGGGGTGAACCCCTATAGGGTCAGCGTAGTGATTAAAGAGTATCAGAAAGATCGTCGGTTGAGTGAGTTGCGTTTCCAGAATGTTCAGGGTCAGGATGGACCTGAGATTATTATCTGTAAGGATTGGCATAGTCAGAATGACCGAGCGGTAGGCCAGCGAGGGTAGGCAGCTAGTGTTGGATTAATTGGTGGGATTGTGGAGGCAAATCGCAGTCGGTGGATCGTAGCAAACTTCGAGGACGAAGTTTAGTTTAAGTGGGGGAGAGTTGTAACACCCAAAGTTTGGAAAGCCAAGAAAAGAAAGAAAACCCCAATTTTGAGGGGAGACTCGGCGAGTCCAAGGAGGGACTCGGCGAGTCCGAGCGGGATCCGGGTTGAGGTGTAAGCGACCAACTCGGCGAGTGGGCCAAGGTGACTCGGCGAGTCTGGTCTGAGCAAGGAAAACCCTAAATCCGGGACTTAGAGCTTATTTAAACGTCTCATTCTCTCCCCTAGGGTTCCTTTACTGCCTCTCTAGCACATATCACTAAACCCTAGCCTCCATAATCGTCTTGGAGCAAGATTTACCCGTAGTGAAGCTTTTGAAGCTTGGAGAATGAAGAAAGGCCTTGGAGGTGCAAGAAGGGACTGTAGATCCGGGATTGAGAAGACGTTTCAAACCAATTGGAAGTAATAAGCTGTTTCTTGGACTCCCTTTGCATCTAGATCTATTCTTATGTGTGAGTTTTGGTCATTTTGGTTTGATAAGTAACCATTTCAAGTTAGAGGTCCAGATCTGAGGTTGCTACCTCAGATCCATGTTTGTTTTGGTCTGGAATCCCCCAAAAGTATCAGGCCTTGGTATGTTGAACATGTATGTTTGCCATAAACCCTAGTTTAATGTGCTTTGAGCCTAGATCTCTTAATCTACACATAAAGTTTGCCACTTTACGTAGGGGATATGCCTTAGAAGTATGTATCTATAAGTTGGAAGCCCTGTTTGGCTCGAAAAGTTACTGCATGGATTAAGGACTGAATAGACTCGGCGAGTCCTTCGAGTGGACTCGGCGAGTAGCTTGAAGATGAGGAGGAACTCGACGAGTGGGATGAACAGCTCGTCGAGTCGGATGAAGTTAGGCATGGACTCGGCGAGTTGGAAGAACAAGTCGACGAGTTGGTTGAAGATTGTCTTGGACTCAGCGAGTCTATTATTGGACTCGGCGAGTCAGGTCGCGAAACACCAAACCCTTCGAGTTGAGACTCAAATCAGTGAGTCGGCTGGTGACTCAGCGGGTCGGACAGGACAGGACTCGCAAATAGTTGGACTCGGTGAGTCGTGGACTGACTCGGCGAGTCGAGTCGCGAATAGAAAGACCCTGAGCATATGAACTCGACGAGTCATTAGGAGGACTCGGCGAGAAGGGTTGACCTGGAATGTTGACCGTGACCAGGATTTTGACATTGACTAGAGTTGACCTAGTTGACCTTCGAAGGTCAGTTGGACTAAGTGTTATATGGTCATTGGTAGCTTGAGGAGCTAGTGGAGCAGCAGTTCGGAGTCACAGGTCAAGTAACAGTCAGAAGGATTAACAGCATCAGTTCAGCAGACTCAGGTGAGTTTCCTTCCAGTAGGAACGGGTCTAAGGCCACAATGCCGGCCCGTTTAGCTAGTAGTAGTTTTCAGATTTTGATCTGATGCAGTAGTTAGTATGTTTGATGCCTTCGTGGCTCAGACAAGATTTATGTGTTATGTGTTCTGGGCTACGGCCCGATGTAGTATACGGTATATGTGAGTTTATGCCAGTTGATATGTTATGATATGCTGTGATCAGTTAGCTTCCGACTTCGGTCCGATGGAGGGGACAAGGTCCCAGTCAGTAGCTTCGGACTTCGGTCCGATGGAGGGGACAAGGTCCCAGTCAGTTAGCTTCGGACTTCGGTTCGATGGAGGGGACAAGGTCCCAGTTAGTTAGCTTCGGACTTCGGTCGATGGAGGGGACAAGGTCCCAGTCAGTAGCTTCGGACTTCGGTCTGATGTAGGGGACATGGTCCTAGTCAGTTAGCTTCGGACTTCGGTCCGATGGAGGGGACAAGGTCCCATATAGTCAGCTTCGGACTTCGGTCCGATGTAGGGGACAAGGTCCCAGTCAGTCAGCTTCGGACTTCGGTCCGATGGAGGGGACAAGGTCCCAGTCAGTAGCTTCGGACTTTGGTCCGATGTAGGGGACAAGGTCCCAGTCAGTTAGCTTCGGACGTCGGTCCGATGGAGGGGACAAGGTCCCAGACAGTCAGCTTCGGACTTCGGTCCGATGTAGGGGACAAGGTCCCAGTCAGTCAGCTTCAGACTTCGGTCTGATGGAGGGGGAAAGGCCCCAATATGTGCTTTATATGTTATTGCATGGTATGTGGTAGTTTGGGGGAGCTCACTAAGCTTCGTGCTTACGGTTTTTAGTTTTGGTTTCAGGTACTCAGTTTTTTTTAAAGGAGGAGCTCGGGAAGATTGCAGTGCACACACCATAGACAGTTAGCCTGGGAATGTTTGACTCTGATAATGATATTATGTTTTGAATCAATACTCGAGAAATTATGTTATGAATTATGATACAGTTATTATAAATATGATTTAGTAATGTTTTTAAAGAAATTTTCGGGTCGTATTTTTGGGATGTTTCACATGTCACCTCAAGTTGCTCTAAGCCACTCGAAGTTACTCCAAACCCCCTTTTAGAGATCCGTTCCTTTGGCACTCAATCTGTTCCTTTTTCAGATGATCCGAATCCATTTCAGATGATTTGTTGCTTTGTCACATGCTTCATGAACCTCAAGTGTTCCATTTAGTTCTAAGTGCTCTAAATACTTAATGAGAATGCCCCAAATCTATAATACATGTCTTTTGTGTCTAGATATCACATCAGAGTATATAATATGATGTGAGGTGAATAGGTGAAATACATATTGAAGTCACTTCAAATTGGACACTTGTTGTTTAGTAAAATGGAGTTCAGAAACTCACAAATCTTTTAAAGAGGAACGCATGGATATAAGATCATCGAAAATGGACTTCGTACGTGAAAGTTATGGTCCACTACAAGAGTAAACGCGATTTTGTTACGGAAGGAATCGGTTGCGAAAAGCTGAAATTCCGTTGCAAAAGACGAATAGCGACAGAATTCATAACGACCAATTTATGTCCCAAAAAACCCCGTAGCGAGCGTTTACTAGGGAAAAAAATCTTTCCGCCGCATTTGTGACAACGGAATGAAGTCCATGGTAGATGGTATTTCATCGTGTATTCCGTAGCAGGATTCCATCACAAATTTCATGGTAGTTCTTCTATCACAAATTTCGTTGTAGTTAATCCCCAACAAAATCCATGGTGACGATTTCCTAGGAAATTCCGTGGTGGTGAATCCCTAGTAAATTCCGTGGTGGCGATTCCCTAGAAAATTCTGTGGTGGTGATTCCCTAGTAATTTTTTTGGTGATGAATCCCTAGCAAATTCCGTGGTAGTGATTCCCTATCAAATTTCATGGTGATGAATCCCTAGCAATTTCCATGGTTGTGGATCGCTAGCAAATTTGGTCGTGATGAATCCCTAGCAACTTCCGTTTGATGACTTTCTAGCAAATTCTATGGTGGTGAATCCCTAGCAAATTTTGTTGTGTATATTATATTGTAGATTCCATATTAAAGATTCCATATGGACGGATGGATAGTTGATTTATAAATTAAATCCAATTTATTTTGTAGTAATATATGGAAAACAAAAATAACAAAAAAATCAAATAACATTATATCATAAAATATTATAATAATTATTTATTACATGGAAAATGGAAAGTGGCTAATCTAAAATAAATACTTTGAAATAAAAAAATCAACGCTTTTTGATCTACTAGTTTTGGAGTTGTTGAAAAGCACTAATAACAACCATTGTCGATTGTAGTTGCTTATTAAGCTACTCGATTCTAATGTTGTCTTGTTCATATTTGGCCTTCATTATTTCCGTTGGTTCTTAGTTTTTCTCTTTTTGTTTACTCACAAGCTCCCTAAATTCTTCCGATTCATCATTTTTGTCCGGAATATAACATAGTTTCGAGAGTTCTTCAGTGCGATGAAACCATCTCACTCTCACATCTTTTTTTCACGTAGTCTTCATACTTGTCTTCCAAGTAACCAATGTGGTAGGCTGCTCCTTGACTTGTATACCTGAAGGAATTTAAGTTTTAAAAGGAGGGGACAAAAGATGATGCTTTCACATCCTAATCAAAAAAGATACTTAGAAGCTAGATGTAAAAACATAATAAAAGAACCATCTTCATACATTTTCTCATCTCGGATGGAATGGGGATGCTAAAGTACAATGTGAACCATGTCATCATTAATATCAAAAAGCTAAAAAAAATACTTACATCTAAGAGATATCAATTGCTTTCGCTGTGATCATTCATTTTTCAATTAAGATATCAATACAACTGACATCTTTGAACCAAAATTACCACAATATTTTGTTAAAGTTCATTCACAACCTTCAAACCTCTATCTCATCTTCAACCCACTTGATGAAACAAACACCTGTAAAGATTATGACATTAGTTGCTGTAATAAATGTTGATTATGAAAAACAACAAGAGGTGTAACGACCAAATTTTCAAGGCCAAAAATTTTGTTTTTGAATTAACGCGTTTTACAAATATTTTTATCAAACATTGTCAATACACATTCATTACAAAATCATAGTGTTGTATTTCCAAATCATAACATCAAAAGTAAAGGAAATCAGAGTACGGTCCCAAAACTTCTTGCGAAAACATGTGTGTGTGTGTGTGATGCGCTGCTACGCCGCTGACTCTTTACCCTTCGATGAAGAGGTACCTGGAACCAAAACCAAAACTGTAAGTACCGAGCTTAGTGAGTTCCCCCATCATACCACATACCATAGAATATCGTCGGTATCTTTCAACCGGTAACATTCATCGGTATCTTTCAACCGGTAACCTTCATCGGTATCTTTCAACCGGTAACCATCATCGGTATCTTTCAACCGGTAGCCATCACCGGTATCTTTCAACCGGTAACTGGGGACTATTTCACCCCTAATACTAACATGCAATCAACAGATATAAGCATACAGTCAGGTATATCTGGGTACTGACTTACCCTTGGGTCCTACGGACCACCGCTAGGGAAACAAATACCTACTAAACACATAGTATATATTCCAGATAAATCACATAACCAGACCAAGATAATTATCACAAAGACCATTATCTTATAAATACCCCTTTTGGTGGGCCGACATTGTGGCCTTAGACCCACCCCTACTGGAAGGTAACTCACCTCAATGTCATGTAGTGTCTGAACTATCCTCTGTGCGCCAGTCGACTACCTACAACTCCTCGATCCCTACACGACAACCTTCAAGTCAACACACATCGCATACAACCCTAAACAGGGTCGGTCCAAGTTCAGTTAAAGTCAACATTGGCCAAAGTCAACATTCAGTTGACCTGACTCGCCGAGTTGGCCTACCAACTCGTCGAGTCCATGCTTCACTAAACCTACACAAAACCCTGGCTCCACTCGTCGAGTGTAGCAAAAAATCGACGGGTTCTCCTTCAATCATAGCATCGGGACCATCTTCAACCGAGTCGCCGAGTTCCTCCTTGAACTCGTCGAGTTCATCTCCAACTTAAGAACTTGTCCAGTCTATGACTCGCCGAGTTGTATGAACAACTCGTCGAGTCAATCTTCAAAGATTGGGAGATTGCCTTGGACTCGCCGAGTCTACTCATACCACTCGCCAAGTCCTATGGCTTCCAGGTCCCTTTTCGCGTCTAAACCCACAAGGGACTTCCTTCCTATCATTTATCCGTTCACAGAAAGGGGTTTGGTGCACAATGGTCACCAACTCGTCGAGTGCCAAGAACAACTCGCCAAGTCCAATCTTGACCAAATCCATACAGTTGATTTAAATGAGGTCTAACACATCAAACCATAGATCTGGCCTCCTAATGTCCATTTTATACGTAAAGTTCCAAACTTGATGCACTTGCATGGGGTTTTTAGCTCAAAATCCATATAAAGTGTCTTACAATGTGCATGGGGCTCTCATGGCCCTAAATTTGGTACCTTTATGCCATGAGACCCCTCTTAAGGCCCAGATCTGAAGCTAAAGTCCACATAACACTCCTTAAACCCGAAAATGGCTTGAAAAGCCCTAAAGGCACCCAAGATACACATTCTAAAGATGAACAACCAAATGAAAGACCAAAGTATGAGCATTTTACCTTGATTAAACAAAAAATGGAATGAGATTTTTGGATCTACAAGCCCCAAGTCGAATACTCAAGCTCTTCTTCTTCCTTCCAAGCTTCACAAGCCAACAAAAGCACCAAAATGGCCTTAACACACACACAAACGGCTAGGGTTTCGATATGCAGTTCTAGGAGAGTGTTAGGGACAAGGGAGGTTGAGTTAATGTGATTATATAGGGTGCAAACCCTCATATTAGGGTTTTTGTCTAGACAACACGGACTCGTCGAGTCCGGTCCCTGACTCGCCGAGTCATCCACTTAACTCCCGTGTCCAATGCGCTTCTACTCGACGAGTTGGGCCACCAACTCGCCGAGTCCCAGGCCAAAATGAAAAATAGTTTAATTACAATTACGTACCAGGAACCAGATGCTACAAATCTCCCCCACTTATTTTAGACTTCGTCCTTGAAGTCTGTGGATAGATCCTGAAACAGCTCGGGGTAATACTCCATCATCTCGTCCACCGGCTCCCAGATCCACTCCGATCCCTTTCGGTGCTGCCAATGCAACTTTACCAGCTCCACTATCTTGTTCCTCAGATCCTTCGACTTCCTGTCAAGGATCGCCACTGGCCGCTCGATGTAGTTCACTCTGTCATCAACCTGAATGTCCTCTAAAGGCACTATTGCCGAATCGTCCACCAAACATTTCCGCAACTGGGAAACGTGAAAGGTGCTATGAATCTGACTAAGTTCGGCTGGCAGATCCAGCCTATATGCCACCTTTCCTACCCGGGCTACAACCCTGATAGGTCCAATATACCTAGGGCCCAACTTGCCCCGCTTCCTGAATCTAATGACACCTTCAGGAGGACCATATCCCCAACCTGGAATTCCAAGTCGGATCGGCGCTTGTCGGCATAACTTTTCTGCCGACTCTGAGTAGTCTAAAGCCTGCTCCGGACCTACTGGATCCTCTCCGTAGTCTTGAGTACCACTTCGGTACTCCCCATAACCCTCTGACCAACCTCACCGCAACATATCGAGGTCCTGTACTTCCTCCCGTACAACATATCGAAGGGAGCACAGTCAATACTCACGTGATAGCTGTTGTTGTACGAGAACTCAACCAAAGGAAGGTAAGTATCCCAACTACCTCCGAAGTCTAAGACGCATGCCCGCAACATATCCTCCAAGGTCCGGATGGTCCGCTCACTCTGACCATCTGTTTGCGGGTGAAAAGCGGTGCTAAAATATAGACGAGTTCCCATCTCGTCATGGAACTTCTTCCAGAACCTGGAAGTAAACCGAACGTCTCTGTCTGAAATCACCAATACTGGCACCCCATGCCGCGCCACCACCTCCCGGATATAAATGTCGGCCAACTTTTCGGCCGAAATACTCTCCTGAATCGGGATAAAATGGGCGCTCTTGGTCCAGTCGATCGACGATGACCCAGATCGAATCCGCTGCCCGCGCGGTCTTGGGAAGCTTTGTGATAAAATCCATCGTGCTGTCTTCCCATTTCCACAATGGGATATGCAACGGCTCCATCTTGCCGTGAGGTCTCTGATGCTCGTCCTTGACCTTCCTGCAGGTCAAGCACCACTCTACGTACCATGCCACATCCCGCTTCATGCAGGGCCACCAATAGTCCAGACGAAGATCCCTATACATCTAAGTTTCATAACAGCGGTAGACAACTAAAAGATCGAATTAAAGATCGAACGATTTTTAGCCGACACAATTTAAACGAAAGTTGAAGATCTCGGCAAGAGCATCGCAACAATATAAAGACGGACGAAAACGGACATCGGATAGAGAAGTTATGGATTTTTAATGGACTTTAGCAGTCCCAGCCTACTAAAAATATACTATTAAAAATAAATCAAAACTATGCGACGGAGTCTAAATTAAAGTTGTAGAGCGTAAGAACGCAAAAAACGGAGCTCGTATGTGAAAGTTATGGAATTTAGAAGTTGGAAATACAAATTAATCCCAACGTAATTTAGTGTACGCCCAACATACTTAGACGCAGTGTTGCGTCCCATCGGCTAACAGGCTAGCTAGGCTCGAGTCGTAAGCGATGACGATTCCGGAGTACGCCCAGCGTACCCCTAGAGTACGCCCAGCGTACGGGGTGTTTCAGCACTATAAATAGAGTGCATAAACCTCGGGTTTTGGCACACATTTCTCAACTCTACTCTCACTTTTACACTCTCTTAAGCTCCGAAGGCTATCCCGACACCCTCAATTCCATACCCGAGCCCCGAAGAAGGTTTTACGCTACCGAGATCCCCGAAGAATCCGAAGACGCAGCTTTCCGCAATCGAAGTTCTGCTCGATTCTCGTCTCACTCTCTTCAAACCAAACAAGTGAGTTCATACCCCTACTTTTTCACATCTTTTTCATGTTTTAGGGAGAGAATACAAGTGCAATACGAGAAAACATATCGCTTGAATACAAGTGCAATATGAGAAAACATATTGCTTGAATACAAGTGCAATACGAGAAAATATATCGCTTTATATAGATTTAAATACAACATCTATAATTTTTAAAACACATCGATATCAACATTTTACTTTGCATGAAAAGTTAGTATTTCATCGAGTTATTATCACCAAATGGAACACACTTTCGGAAATACTATAATGGGTATAGTTTGCGGGTTATTCATTGCATTCTTATGTAAACATTGTGAACATGAAATACTTTCATCCGCATGAAATATAGACTTTCTTTTTTGTAAATCTACTTATACTAAGTGTTGTGAGATATTCAACATCAATGTACTCTCAAGTATACATTTCAAGTCCTTTATTATAAACCATAATGTCTTGGAGGGAGAACGTGATACTTGTGTATAGATCTATACGGGATTGACAATCCCGCACCTAAACTACTAGCTACAGTTAGACCGGCAGGTCTGGGGTGACAAGTATCATAACACTACAACGCCTGAAGAACGTTGTTACAGACAGTCTGTGTCAATAACATGGTTATAAAACTCACACGGAAGTATAAAAATAAGTTTGATTTACGAGACTCATGAATGCATTCAGTATTTACACTATTTTGAGTATAAATTTACCTTCATCATTTGAGCACAAAAGATACTAACGCCCTCCAACTTTTGGGACTTTTTCAAACTATATTTGGAAAATATTGGGTTTTCTGGAAACTACATCCACCTATTTTCTTCTAAAAGACATACATTTTTCAGTACAAAAACACTTATGAACTCACCAACTTTATTGTTGACACTTTTTCGAAACTACTTGTATTTCTCAGGGAATCAGTAATACAGGTAACCACCAGCTTTTGGAGAAGGAACGCTAAGGCGTCTATTATTAAAACATTTTAAATCATCATATTTGTAATATTCTTTTGAAACATGTATTACGCAACAATGTAAGTTTTTGTTATATTTATGATGGTTGTGTTACTTTCTTTACAATATTCAACTGTTGTGGTACTACGTGAAGTCACCCACCCCCAAATGTTTCCGCCATTCTGGTTTGGGGGTGTGACAAAAGATGAGTGTCGCCACGGTGGACGACTGTAGGATGGAGACCTAGTGGTGGTTAGGAATTCTTCGAGGTTGTAATGGTAAATTCGAAGTGGGTGGCTCCTAAGGATAGTTTTGACGGTTGAGAACTTTTGGTTCAATGTATGGGTTGTTTTATGCACTCTGAGAAGGGTAGAAGTTGATTGGGCAACGAACTTCAAGGTTGGTATGTGTATTCTTGCATGGGTTTCGAGCAATAGAGGAGAGAGTTTCGGATGGTCATCAATGTGTTTTGAGTCATTGATGATTCCTCCGTGTTTCAAATGAGAGTTGGAATATTCCGAAGTTATAAGTTGTGTGAGAGGAATATCAGTTATGAGATTCTGAAAGGATGCATTGTTATATCTGAGTATGATGTCGTAAGTAGGAGATCAGTGGTTGAGGCAAGACATCGTGAGGTTCTGTGATGGTGTACCAAGGTATCTGAGTAGATTTCCCAGAATTTTGGATTATTTTGAGACTTGAGTTATGAGATGGAAAGTGAAGTATCAAGTGACTATGGTTCTAGTAGGAGCCCTTCAGCTAATTGCCATCAAACGGGAGTATCCAAGAATGTGAATTGCAGCGAGAAAAAGTGTTGGTCACGACGGTTGTCGTCAGGAGTGGTGATGCTTAACCTGGGTAGGTGTGTCTACCTATCTATGTTGAGCCGTGGAGTATTAGATAGTGAACTTAGTAGGGTGATGACTCGAGGAGGAGATTATGGGGGATACGAGAGTGTTGTGATACTACGGGGAGCCGTAGTGCTCACCAGTCTGCAAGAGAGTGTTCTGATACTACGGGGAGTCGTAGTGTTCGCCAGTCTGCAAATAGAGTGTTGTGATACTGCGGGGAGCCGTAGTGTTCACCAGTTTGCGAGAAAGTGTTGTGATACTGCGGGGAGCCGTAGTATTCATGAGTTAGTGAGAGAGTGTCGTAGGCCTACGGGGAGTCATATTATTCGCTAGTTAGAGCATGATGTAGAAGAGTTTTGAGGCATGGGTAGGCTTATTCTTTGAGTTTCGGGAACCTGGTGGCCGGACCAGGGGCGAGACTGGGGTCTCCATATTTGCCGAGGATCGTTATATTCTGTGGTTATCGCAATCAAGAGGAATTGGAGGAGCGATTTATGCATGGGTTTTGGGTCATGGGTCATAAGTTGAGAGCTTCATTGGGAGGAGTGGTTCCAATTCTATGCCAGACCAGACTCTTGAGTTTTAGTTTGGCTTTGGTGGTGTATTGAGTAGGCGAATGAGATTCCAGATTCAAGGATGGGTTTCATTTTGAGGGGTATTGTGTGTCACCTGATGTCTTAGACCTAAGTGGGTCAGTTCGTTAGTATGGGAAGGAGCGAGAAACGCTTGGAAATAATGAGTAGTAGGCGACAGAGGTCCAGGGTGAGACGATTTCCGTTGGGATTGTAGTATTCGCTTGGGGTAAAGAGGACTTCATGACTAGTGTGTCACAATGGGCGGGGATAGTTTTGGTGAGAAGGAAGACAGTGAGACGTTTTGGGCATGCAAAGGGTAACCTTTGGAGGTTCATCTATGGGGTCGGGGGTTGACCTGGTGCTTAGTGTTGAGAGGGATATCTAAGAGGGAGCTGGGGCTTATGATTGTTAGATATCAGAGGATACTTCTTAGCAAGCATGATCATTTTTCTTGTGTCTGGGGACAGGGTGTTGAGAGTTCTTTGTTTAGATGGGTTTCGATTGCAGTAAAGTGGATGGGTCTCTAGTGTAATTGATCATTTCATTCCTTGGAGTATGATATGGATTGTTTTGTATGTCTAGTATAAGTGACCGGTAGCCAATTTTTGGGCTTTGACATTTTCTATAAAGTCGCAACGAGAGAATCAGAGGAGCAGTGAGTTATCGCAGTCTGTTATTTGAAGAGCGAATAACATGGTGATATCTTGAGAGGGCGGTCTAGCGGTGAGACGGGCCACTAGAGTTTCTAGATTCTGGAGAGTCAGAAGGGGTATCGTAGCAGCAAAAGGGTCTGTCTTATTCCGGTTTTGGGAGTCCCTGTTTGGATTCAGGTGTACATGGAGAGAGATATTTGTGTGGTATGCGATCCTTTCAGTGGTGATTTTCAGGTTATTGGGTTCGATCTATGTGTTGTTGAGGAGCGATTTCAAGGACAGAAGCTAATTCAAGTGAGGGAGAATTGTAACATCCAGACTTTCAGGTGCTTTAAGGTGTTTAACTTTGAGATTCGTAGAGTGACTTGGCGAGTTGTGAGTCCAACTCGTCAAGTGGAGTCGAGTTGTCCGCGTGACATTAATGAATGGATACGATGAGTTAGAGAGTCGACTCGCCGAGTAGGGGCTAGGCAGAGAAACCCTCATTTCTCGAGGTTAGGTCCTATTTAAAGGACCTTAAGCCGCCTCATCAGCCTCCTTACCACTAGAGAGAAACCCTAATCACTTCGAGGCAGCTAAAAGAGAGAAGAGACATAATTTTGGGCATGTTGTGACCTTTTGGAGGAAGAAGTGAAGAGTATCAAAGCTTAGATCAAGAGGAGGCTTTTGGATCCAGAGATTCTTCTGAGTTTTGCTTCAGTTGGAGGTAATAATAATCTAGCTTCATCATTTCCATATGAGATCTTGTTTAGGGAATATTTAGGGTTTTCTTCCATCTATCTTGTGTCATAGAGTGATTGGTGCATGGCTTATAAGTGGCCTTGTGAATCCAAGACTCGAGCTTTATTGAGCTGGAGGCAAGTTCTTGTGCATCTAGCCCTTGTTGGTGCATGTGTTGGAAATATGAGCCTTATATGCCATGTATGAACGTAAAGCTTGCATCTTTACATGCTATTCGATCCTTCGAAGGATAGATCTGGAGTGTGGGGTTGTAGATCCACTTATAATCAGATCGAAGGGACTCGCCGAGTCCATGGCCTGACTTGACAAGTCGGTGAGGGTTTGCCCCGATGAGCTTGATCGTGCGATAACTCGGCGAGTTAAGGGTTAAATCGGTGAGTTGAGCTGGACCTTCATGAGACTTCTGAGGAAATGAGTGGACTCGACGAGTCACATAGGTGCACTCGATGATTCAAATCAAACATGGACCGTTGACTCGAGTTTGACTTTGACTATAGGGTTGGGTAAATCATGAGTAATGGAGACCATGGAGGGGTAAAATGGTATTTTATTCACTTCAAGAGTTAGATAGAGAAAAAGAATAGCCTTTAGTGTATTTGAGTATGAATATAGTATTAATTAGAGATGTTATCCTATGTGTTAGGCGGAGGGTTGTTCGAGGTATCCGAGTACGAGACTGTTACTTGCTAGCTTGCAAGGTGAGTCTTCTCACTATACTTTACCTTGAGTGGTACTTATGTGTCACCATAGGGTCTTATGTGCTTACTTGAGTTATGCATTTTTTCTGTGTGATATATATGCTATGTTACTTGTTACTGAGATAGGACTGGATGGTCCAAGGAGCTTGAGACCAGAGGGTCCTCACTGAGACCAGACCAGAAGGTCCAACGAGCCGTGGAATTAGAGGGTCCCACTGGGACACATAGACCGGAGGGTCTTACAGAGTTATAGCCTTGAGTGGCTAATGTGCTATATGTGGTATTTTGGGGAACTTACTAAGCTTCGTGCTTACTGTGTAATGTGTTATGTTTTCTCAGGATCGCGGGAAGGCACCAACTTGATTGTACACACCAGTGAAAGAGTTATGTTTTGAAGATCCTGGATTTTAAATCAAACAATTATGGAGTTACGATTTGTAATTTAAATAAATGAGATTTTGTGAAATGTGTTATGAGGATTATGCGATTTTAAATGAAAATTTTATTTGAAAATTTACGGTGTTACATCAACATCGGTCCTTACTCCGACATATACTAATATACATAAACAGACTATCATTGGTGCCTTGGACCCTTTCTTACTAGAGGAAAACTCACCTCGCAAAGCTGATTGTGAAATCTTGTGGTGAGGAATATCTAACGGTTGCTCCAACAACTCCTTGGCTATCATTATCACAATAACACTTAGTCAAAATCCAATAATCCTTCTTAGGGTAAAATGAACATTTTACCACTAGTTAAAGTCAACATTATGGTCAAAGTAAAAATTCTGGTCAAAGTCAACATTCTGGGTTGACTCAACATTCTGTATCCTTCACAAGCTTCAAAACACACTAAAGTTTCACTCAAAAATAGCTCACAAACTCACAAATGCATCAGGTTTTCTGAATATAGGGTTTAGGACTTAGAGGCTCGAAATGAGGCCAACATGTGGGGATTAGGATACATAAATAGGCTGCAAAACCCCAAAATTAGGGTTTTATTCTAGTAGCCCTACTCGTTGAGTTGAGGCTTCAACTCGTCTAGTAGGTTACTTAAAATCCCTCATCTCTTCTGATCTCTACTCGATGACTTTGGGGCTCCCAACTCGTCAAGTGGCTCTATAAAAATGAATAAATTATAATTAAACGTGTACCAGGAACCAGACGTTACAATTCTCCCCCACTTGCCTTAGACTTCGTCCTCGAAGTCTTTTGCATCGGGAAACAACTCCGGGTAATGCTGCCTCATCTCCTCCTCGGGCTCCCAAGTCCACTCCGAGCACTTGCGGTGCTGCCACTGCACCTTCACCAGCTCCACCCTATAGTTCCTCAGCTCCTACATCTTCTTTTCGAGAATAGCTACTAGTTTCTCGATGTAGTTCAGGTTGCCATCAACCTGAATATCCTCTAAAGGCACAACCGCTGAGTTATCCACTAAGCACTTCTGCAGCTGAGAAACATGGAAAGTGTTGTGGATATGGCGGAGCTCTGCTAGAAGATCCAAATGGTAAGCAACCTGGCCCACCTGAGCCAAAACCCTGAATGCACGAATGTGTCTGGGGCCCAGCTTGCCCCGCTTCCTGAACCGGATGACACCTTCCAAGGTGACACCTTCAAGAGGACCATGTCACCCACCTAAAAATCCAAGTCTAAACGGCGCTTGTCGGCATAGCTTTACTACCGACTTTGAGTAATCTTGATCCTGCTCCAGACCTGTTGGATCCTCTTATTGGTCTTGAGTACTACCTCAATACTCCCCAAAAATCTCTGTTCGACCTCGCCCCAATAGATTGGGGTCCTACACTTCCTCCCGTAAAGCATCTCCAAGGGAGGTCGTTCTATGTTGGCGTGGTAGCTATTGTTATATGAAAATTCTGCTAACGAAAGATATGTATCCCAACTGCCATCGAAATCCAAAACACATGCATGTCCTCGAGAGTCTGAATCGTCCTCTCGCTCTGCCCATCAGTCTGAGGGTGGAAAGCGGTGCTGAGGTGGATACGAGTAACCATCTTGTCCTGAAACCCCTTCTAAAATCTGGAAGTGAAACTAACATCTCGGTCCGACACCACCGAAATAGGCACTCCATGACGTGCCACCACCTCGCGAACATAGATCTCGGCTAGCTTCCCAGCCGATATACTCTACTAGATTGGGATGAAATGAGCACTCTTGTTCAACCAATCCACGATGACCAATATCGAATCTACTCCACGTGCGGTCCTAGGAAGCTTGGTGATGAAATCCATGGTGATATATTCCCATTTCCACATGGGAATATCCAACGGCTGCATCTTGTCGTGAGGTCGTTGGAATTCATGTTTGTATATGTTTTGTGGTGTGGGTTATTTTGGGGAAAACTCACAAAGCTTTGTGCTTACCCATCTATTTATGTTTTTCAGGTTCCATCCGCGATTGTGGTAATGTGAAGGCACAAATGTACACACTCATCAACAACATTGAAGAATCCACTTTTTTTATATTACTCTGATTTTTCCACAAATCTCATTTGGAACAAACAATTTTCTTTACATGGATTTTATAATTGTGAGGTTTTACCTTAAATTAAATGGAATTTTTTTTTGGTTCTAAAAATGGGATGTTACACTCTATAAATTTTTTTGACATGTTAGGATATTTGACCTATGTCAATAGCATAATTGATCTCTTCCATGCTCGTATAACATTCATGACTCAATTACCTGAAAATCATGAATTTAGATGGTTAATCAACCATGCAAAGACCATGTGGTCCTCGACCCAAGTAACACTTCAATTATCCCAAGTACCACATCCTCTCAGCTATAATGGATTAACACCTTGGCTCTAGGTACTACACCATGTCAACCGATTATAAATAGGTGGGTGTTTTCATGGTTAACATGAGATTTACATTTTTAAAAAACATAATTTTGTTTTTCTTGTTTAGTTACGACAATTTAACTTGTTCTTTTGAAATGCATTCAAATTTTAAGCCAATTTTATAATTAATAAAACCTTATTTTTCCTTTTTTAACTTTTAAGAATATGTGATTCCAATTTTATGTAAGAAAATATGAAAAATAAAACAACCACACAATCATACAAACACATTCACAGTGCAAGAAACAATACCATCAACTTCGATCCTATGCATCTTACTATAACCTACTAAAGGAGAGACAATTTGTTCTATGGACAGAGGGACACTTCAAATATCTATAGTGATCCTAATTATGATGTCATGTGCAAAATTGATAAGATCAAGTGAATCATGCAAGAATCAAGAACACAAGGAGTAAATAATCATGTTTAAGCTCTATTAGAATAGTAAGAGTACAAGTTGGTTTGTTTTTCTCTGACTAAACTAAATCTCCAAAATGAGTCTCTTACATAATGGGAGTCACTCACTTCTTAATTATAGGAAAGACTCAACCCATTTACACATACAAGAGGTTAAGCCTACACTCCACATCGAAGGAGAACTTTGCACCCTAACAATCTCCCACTTGATTAGCCACCAACTCTTGATACCTTCTCGAAATACCTCGTAGATCCTTTTTATTGGTCTTCAATCTTCAATATATTAGAAATTTCTATTCTAATACAAAATTTCCTAACTAAAGTATTACATTTAAAAGATAATTTACATTTCAGAAAAGAAAACAAACAAGGCTCAGTGTATTAGATCCATGCAATTGAAAACAAACAACTATTATAAACTTCAATTATAACTTTTTGATTAAATGGATAACCATAATGTTGCAAGCAAGTAGGCAACCCATTTTTTCAATGATCTCACTGTTGGATTAGTGTCTAAGTCCATAACTGTTTTGATATGTACTTGACTCGATGGTGCATGGTCCTTTTGGGTTGCCTTCACCAAAGCAACTTGATAGGATGAATTATGGAGAAAGAGGATTAATTATGATTTATTAATATATTATGAGAATAATATATTAAAGGAGAAATCATATTGTTTAATTAATATTAGTCAAGAATTAATAATCATTAACTTTGTGGCTAAAAGACATTAATTAAACTTAAGGGACTAGAACTGTCAATTGTATGATAAGTTGAATATTGGGCTAATGGACTCCATATTAGAGAGGTGGACGAATTCTATGGGGAAACCCATTAGAAATTGTCCTAGGCCTCTAAGGTGGGAGTCCATGGGTTGCTTAGGGCCTAAGCATCCAAATTAGGGTTTCCTTGTTAGATAACCCTAATAGCCTCAATATTTAAAGATCCCTGGAGCATAAAAAACGTGTGGGAGTAACTCCTTAGGGTTTTGGACGTTTTTGGGCAGCCTCCTCTCTCCTTATTCTTCATCCTCTTGCTCTTGGTGTTTGTGAACCATTAGAGGAGTGACACTTATGACTCTAAGCTTTCTAAAGTCATTACAAGGAGGATTTGAGATTGTTATTACTATATAACAATCAAGGTAAGATCTAAAAACTGTTTCACATGTTAATATGATTAATTGTATGCTAAAACTAGGCTTTAAAGTCTTGGATGAATTGCATGTACAATAGAGAAACCTAGATCCAAGCATTAGGGTTGCATGAGCACATAGGATGTTCTTATGGCTAAAACACATCAGTGATATCAGAGCCTTGATTGGTTTCTATTGTATTGATGCCTTAGTTATATGTTGAAGCTTCAAAATCGATTTTTTGGCCCCCTAACTGATGAACTCGGCGAATTGCTCCAACTCGGCGAGTCCATAGAGGAACTCGGCGAGTTCGAGCGTCAGAAAGAGGGAATTTCGGGATTTCTTGCTATTTTGTTTGAGGATACTTGCCTTAATTGTTTAGGATCTTTTATATTCAGATTTTATCTTATATTTGAGTATATCCTTGATTAAACGAAAGATAATTACCAATTGATTAGATAATAAATTCCTTATATGATTAAAGATTGATTATTTGTATTAATTGGGTAACTTATCTTGCAAGAAATTGAAATTAGGTCAAATATAGATAATGACAAAATTAATTGCTTAATTTATGTTATTTTTTATTTGATCCTTGTGTTGTGAAAAAGTTTCATTTGTGCCCATGTAAGTTTTATGATTTAAATTTGAACTTAAAGGTTTTGGTTTGAAATTTAAATATTTGAAACCCTAATGTTTTGAAATGTTTCAAAACATGCCCTCAAGTTTTGGAATTTAAAAGTTGATTAAAAGTTCAATTTAGACATGTTAAATTCTAAAACCCTAGTATTGTTTTGAAAAGTTCAAATCACATCCTTATGGTTTTATTAATTAATTAAAGTGTATAATTAAAAGAGATTTAATAAATCCATAATGTTTTGGTTTACAATTTAATTAAATTTAAACTTTAATTATTAAATTTGACCACCTAGTATTTTAAAAGTGTAAAATACACCTTATACTATATATAACATTAAAAGTCTAATATTATATATATATATATATATATATATATATATATATATATATATATATATATATATATATATATATATATATATATATATATGTATGAGTAAAAGTCAGTCTTACCGTTAGTAGGCTTCATTCACGAAGCTGGACTATAAGGGGTGTTTAAGGAAATTGCCTATAAAATGGCGATTGAATGGGTATCCACTCTTACCCACCGCACTCTTGACTAGTGGAGGGTCGTTAGCTGAACGGATAGGATAGGACATAAACCTTCCATTATAAGTATAATGAAGTACAAAAGTAACTAAATGCTTTTACAAATTCCCAATCTTAGTTACTTTAGGCAAAAATGAATTGATGCAATTCCATGAAATTACACTTTTGCCCTTGCGAAGACATTAGTGGAGCGTGTGTGGTTAACCGGCACACTAAATGGTTCTAAGCAAAGGTAACAAAGGGTGACTCAATGTTTGTCATAGTTCGGTGGAGCGTGTGTGGTTAACCGGCACATCGAATAGGTGACTGTAACATGTGGGGGCACCATGTAAGTCTGCGTGGTTATTCACACCCGCTTTGTGATCCTCGGTATCCCATTCACAAACTAGAGGGGCATATCGAGATTTAAACATGCCATTGAAAAGTTCAATGAATCTCAAAAGATCTAGGAATTTTCAATAGATTTAAAACTTAAATTTCTTTTTCGTTTTTCATGGTGGAAATTAGTGAATCGTCATTCACTTACCTTCAAATATTCTGCAACTAGATTACGACATCCCTTTTCTAGGTTGTAGAGTATTGTGTTGGGTCCTAGCCTTAATATCTCGTTTGTGTGATTTATTAAGGACTCAATCAATCAACTATCTTGAATTTAATTTTTCTCCCGTTTTGTAGATGTCAAAGTATGACAACTATGGTCTTCCCAAATCATGTGGAACAAGCCTTTCACATGAAGATGATATTCCACGATTCGATCGAGGAACACAAGATAATGCTTCACTTCCTCCACCTCCTCCAATTGTTCTCCCTAACCCACGAGTTCAAAAGATTGAAAAATTCAAACTCACTCAAGCCCTTTTGGCAAGAAAACATGTAGAAGGAAAGTCAGTGTGTGCACACGTCCTAGAGATGAAGTCACACATTGATAGGTTAAGAATGTTGGGATCTGTTGTCTGTGAGGAGCTGGCTGTTGATTGGGTTCTTCAGTCACTTCCTGACTCATATAGTGAGTTCGTAAGAGAGTACTATATGATGAGCCATGACGTAACCCTCATCGATCTCACCTATATCCTTATTGCTGCTGAATCAACAATGATTTGGCGCACTGAAAAAGCAAAGTTGATTGGTGGATCTGCCTTCCAGACCTCTATGGATATAGGCAATGGCAACGAAAGGCATGCCATGATCGAAAATTTTGATCATAAGAGAAAGGCAAAGTCAGAAGTAGTTCCATGTGCTGTTCCAAAAGAGTCAATTTGCTTTTATTGCCAAGAGAAGGGGCATTGGAGATGAAGTTGCCCTATTTACCTAAGAGATCTAAGAGATGGGACAGTCAAAACGCATGGCTCTACTTTAGGTAAATTCCATTAACTAACTCTTTTAAGTTCCTATTCTATATTCTTAATACATGATGTGATAAGATTGCATTTCGATGTTTTGTAGGATCAAAGAAAAGAAAGGAAGCTTAAGGGAAGAAGTGAGTGGAATCTAATCGTGAAGAAATGGATTTTCATCGCATTACTTGAAGATTAGAATCTTAAGCTACTACTTGGAGTTAGAATAAGATTGCTAAGAAATATGTATTAACATAGTTTTTCAATTAAATTGCATTGTAAGGACAAATTATTTCCACAATAAAATAAGTTTTGATTTTATATTATTTATTTATCCTTGCAATGGCGTGTATGAAAAATTGATGTTTGTAAGTTTATATTATTAGCAATAATGGATTTGATTCTTAATTAAGTTATTTATGGAAAGATCAAGAATTTACCAAACAGGGAATGTTTCTCATCACCCAAGTTTCAATTGGATAGAAACTTGGAATCATACAACTTGGTTGCATGATGAATGAGAAATTTCATATTTGGAAATTAGACTAATCCGTTGACAAAGTGTCAAGTGAAGGACTAGGAGACCGAGTACACAAGGTTGTGTGTTGATCAAGTCCACCACAAGAGTAACAAAGATATTCCTCATGATTTACTAAGGTTAAGTAAATATGATTATACTTATGAGATTAAGTGTAATTCTCAGTTGAATAGCAGAACGAATAAAGAAGAATCAAGTAGGCGGAAAGATAAAAGTTTCTCTGTTCTAAGAAGAAGGGAAAGTACCTTTTATTATGTTTTATGATAGGTGTTAATGATTAAGAACCATATTTCAATTGATCCTCTAAGTGAGTCGCAGTGCAATTGTATGTCTGAGAAGAGGAATCAAGAATTGAAGAAATGGTTAAATCAAGAAGTCAATCATACTTCGTTCCAAAACCAAGTCTTAGAGTTATGATTGTGACATTGAGTAACAAGTCTTAAGAAGGTTTATAACATTCATCCAATGTGTAATTTCGAAAAGGTTTTCTTATTCTTTCACATTTGAAATTGGAAAGTTGTGATGTCTTGGATAAGACAAAAACCAACTAGGACCAATTTTGTGAAGTGTTTTGTCTTGATAAAAGCTACACTAACTCTTGAATATTTGTTTGTCAAGAAATGTTTATTGACAAGAGAATCTTATATGTCGAGGAGTCAGTGGGAGTCTTAATGGTCTCGAAAAGTTTCAAGAACTAATCAAGAATAAAACTTATCGACCATCATTAGCACGCGAGTTGAGGTTTACAAACTATCGTGTTGACACTATTTTGTTTCTGTGCCGTTCCAATTGAGTTAATTATGCATGTGAGTTCTATGAGTTCTCATTTGAATGCATAAAAGGCAAGGACCTTGATCAAAGAAAAGTACATTGATAGGAAAGGGTGAGCTGCTTAACTACTGGAAGACATGGTGGGCAGCCGTCTAACCATAAGGCAAGAGATCAAGATTGAGAAGGTTCGGTCCATATGAGTTTGGATTTGTCACAAACTTTGGTTTTGGGCAAATTTGAATGGATAGGAACATATACACCATTAAAATCTAAGTGTCATAGGATTACCTCCTTCATGAAAATGATTGTGAGGAAATGCTTTCACTAAGAGAGATTTTAAGAAGATAGTGATTGTAAAATTATATTCTCGAATTCGATTATGGTTACGGTATCCCTTTCCATGATTTGAATTGTGAGATTTGACAATTAGTCTGAATTGTTTAGACACACATATGAGCTATCTAAGGCAAAGGTGTATAAGATTAAGAAGCTTAGATAAAAGATTATCAAAGCATTAGGTATTAGAAATATGAACTTAAGAAACTCAATAGGTATTGTTTTCTGGAAGTTTAGGAGTTTTCTGAATACATGTCAAAGCTAGTGGGAGCATAAGTGTTATGATTATACGATAATAATCATCATGATAGTGTGAGCATAAATGTTGTGCTTGTATGATTATTAAAACAAGTATTGCAAGTTAGCAATATTAATTATAGAAAACAAGAGTTATACTTTGCAAAATCGTAAGGGTTGAACAATTGTTTTGCTATAATTAAGGGAGAGAATATTATGCTTCATTTCAAATCTAAAGGCTTAGGTTGTGGAATGTAAAATTTAGTAAAGGATACATAGTGTGTTCTCAAATTTCGATTATGATTATGGCATCCCTCTTCATAGTTCTAATTGTTAGAACGTGGCACATAAAATATTATGGCAGAAGATTGATAAAGTATCAGATCATTGTGTAAGACATTAAGTGCTATAATATTTGACCATTCTAAAATTTTCCAAATGTCTAGCGCATTTAGAGGGAAAAACGACAAGAATCGGTTTTGACTAAGATAATTAAAAAACTATCAAAGGACGATCCAAAGTTCGCTGAGGATTGGTCGCTTGTGAGTAGTTGGAAGTATGGTATTGGATGGACCATATCGACATTATTATGAATGGATAAGATTTTATTAAGAATGATTTTTCATATGGCAAATATGGAAATGTTTCCATATTGGGAGTTGGATATTGAGAATCAATATTAGAAACTTTCATGCAAGAAGGATGTTCAAAGGAATGTACTTTGAGTGAAAGACATCATATCTATAGAATTGTTTCTGATAGAGATTAGCCAAGTCTTGATGACTTTGAGCTATGACTTTACGAAAGAATCATTGCATAAAATGTTAGAATCTAGCATAAGTAATAAGAATATGATATTCTTATACTTATGATAAGGATTGGGAGTTGTGAAATGAGTATGATTGGAAGTGTGTTCATTTGATCTATTTCACAAAGTAAGGACCGTAGGTAAACATTGTGTGCATGCTGAGAGCATGGGACAAGTGTAGTAACAATTCAAGTAAGAAGTTGATTACCCGAAACAACAAATAATGAGTAATCAATATGGTGATTAAATAAAATTTTTATTTATACCCAGAGTTTGGGGCCATATGGGATTAGTATTATTCTTGTGTTTCACTTTGCATGTTTTGACTTCCTGAATAATTAAATTGGTTCAGAACAATTAAATTATTCGAACGGACCACAGTCGTTCATATGTTGGAAGTAGGTATGAATGAAGACTGTCGTGAACTGGTGTGTGGATTGTCTAAAGTGTATTAGACATAAGCAAATGTTTGCTGCAACGTTCATGAGTGATTATGAATATGATTTGAGCATTGGATTAAATCCACGCTCACTTGGATCACTTCATGGATTTTATCACGAGTGATTGGTGAGAGGATAATATCTTATATTCTTGAAACCAAGATGTGTGAGTTGTATCTTACGAGTGGGTTACACATTGATAATATGTAAACGTACCAGTAACTTGGTGTCATAAAACATATTGTTGTGTGTGATTCAGTGAGTAAGTGCAAGCAAGCATTGAATCAAAGTTTATCCGTTCCTTTTATCCAAAGTGGAATGAAAGTGATATCTGTTGGCCCCTCGATGATTTAGTTATGGCACCTGAGCGCTTGGCCAAGCCGGGACTAATTTGATGTGTTCAAATGTAGTCTGTTGTCAGTCGTCATAAATCGGAAATCGGGAAACAGTATAGAGAGAATGATTGAAATCCATGTCTCACATCTATACGATATCTAGAATAGAGGAATATATGATCCCTTATCTAAAGGACACGCGTATCTGATAAGATCAGAGTTGACAACGTTTTTTTGAAAGCTACGATTGTAGATCAGGATCTGAAGTCATATGCATAATAAGTTATTAGACTTATCCAAGTGGGAGACTGTTGGATTAGTGTCTAAGTCCATAACTGTTTTCATATATACTTGACCCGATGGTGCACGGTCCTTTTGGGTTGCCTTCACCAAAGCAAATTGATAGGATGAATTATGGAGAGAGAGGATTAATTATGATTTATTCATATATTATGAGAATAATATATTAAAGGAGAAATCATATTGTTTAATTAATATTAGTCAAGAATTAATAAGAATTAACTTTGTGGCTAAAAGACATTAATTAAACTTAAGGGACTAGAACTGTCAATTGTATGATAAGTTGAATATTGGGCTAATGGACTCCATATTAGAGAGGTGGATGAATTCTATGGGGAAACCCATTAGAAATCGTCCTAGGCCTCTAAGGAGGGAGTCCATGGGTTACTTAGGGCCTAAGCATCCAAATTAGGGTTTCCTTGTTAGATAACCCTAATAGCCTCACTATGTAAAGATCCCTAGAGCACCAAAAACGTGTGGAAGTAACTCCTTAGGGTTTTGGACATTTTTGGGCAACCTCCTCTCTCCTTATTCTTAATCCCCTTGCTCTTGGTGTTTGTGAACCGTTAGAGGAGTAACACTTGTGACTCTAAGCTTTCTAAAGTCATTACAAGGAGGATTTGAGATTGTTACTACTACATAACAATCAAGGTAAGATCTAAAAACCCTTTCACATGTTAATATGATTAATTATATGCTAGAACTAGGGTTTAAAGTCTAGGATGAATTGCATGTACAATAGAGAAACCTAGATCCAAGCATTAGGGTTGCATGAGCACATAGGGTGTTCTTATGGCTAAAACACATCACTCACATGCAAGAGATAATCCAAATAACAATGTCTTAATATTGAGTTTAATTAATAATTAAAATTAAACAATTAATGGTTTGTAAAACCATATAAATCTGATTCGTATGAGGAAACCGACCAAGCATACTTAAGAACGATGTAACACCGACAAAATTCGAGCCAATTTAAAAATTTTAAATCATATGAAACCATTCGATTATTAGAATTTGTTTTCAAAATAGTTTATACATCAGAGTTCCCAGAAATCATGATCGTCAATCGAGGAAATGTATGGTTACGCCTTCGCCTACCCGCAGCCATCTATTGAACCTGAAACAATAAACTGAAACTGTAAGCCCGAAAGCTTAGTGAGTTACCCCCAAAGTACCCATACATACAACCATACACATATAATAACAAACAACATACTATGGGTCTAATCATCCATCGGGATGGAATACCCCAAGCCCTTAACCATTAGGTTGGAATGCCAACATACCGATACACTTCACATAACACATATACAGCTAACAACATGTACTGGGTCCATAGCTTTACAAACTGGATTACCCCTGGGCCCGAAGTGTGCGTCTGGATTTCCTTCCGGGCCCACAGCTCACATCTGGCTTGCCATCGAGCCCACAGTACGAGTCTCCCTCAGCTCGTATCTGGAATGCTCCTCGGTTTGTTGGTTACCGCATAGAGTAGTTTCACCTCAACCCATCCCACATAATATGTCGACATATAACACAACTAATGCATATACAGATAATCACATAATACTATAGGTAGTCCTACAGATCTACCCAACTGACATAACAACTAGCATGCAGACAGTCGGACCAACTATAGGTCACTGAGTATAACCACCTCCGATCTACTAGGATACCGATCTAACAGATCATACTAGCATATAACCATCCCATCTACCAGGATACTGAACTAACATATCACAATAGTAATAATCACAGTAACAGACAATGGGCCGACCTTAGTGCCTTAGACCATTGACTACAGTAAGAATAACTAACCTTGCAATGCCGGACTGAACCATGAATCACGCTCCCAAAACACTGCCCTAAACTCCAACACCTATAACCATCAAAGATCCAATTCATAAAATACTCGCTTACCAATTATCCTCAAACGTTAAAACGATCAACCCTTGGTCAAAGTCAACTATCAAGGTCAATAGTCCATGTTGACCTTAACTCGTCGATTACCTTCAGCTACGTGCTGAGTTCCTTGCATAACCTACCAACTCGCCAAGTCACCATGACACTCGCTGAGCCCAAGGCAATCTTCATCGGATTCGCCGAGTTGTTCATCCAACCCGTCGAGTTCATGACCACCTTCATATGTCTCACCAAGTCTACCATGCGACTCATTGTTCCCTTTAGTCCTTTATCCATACATATGCTCTTTAAGCCATGCTAAGGCTCCATACTACAGATCCAACTTCCCAAGGCATGCTTATCACGTAAAGTTGAAAACTGTACATGAATGCAAGGCTCTAATGACTCAAAATAACAAAACCTAGCTTCAAATGGGGGGGTTTTACACTTAAGGAGGGGTTCATACTTGCCAAAGCTGATAACTTTATGGATTTAGAGACCAATGAGAGTTCAGATCGGAGCTCATACCCAAAAATAGCTTCACAATATGCTAGCAAAGCCCAAAACTTTAACCAAATGAGATCTTGAATGAAATGAGGTCAAAGTAAAGACTTGATACCATCCAAAAGATGACATCTGAGGTAGATATCAGATCCCCACATGTCCTTTGCTCCTAGTCACTTGCTCTTCAAGTTCTTCTTACAAAGATACACCTTCCAAAGCATTAAAACACACAAATGGAGCACACTCACATGAATTAGGGTTTCTTGACTCTCAAGGGGCTGCAAAGAACTAAGGGAGGCAAATGATCCCTTAAAAAGGTTTCCAACCCCCAAAAATTAAGGTTTCACCCTCCAGCTCCAACTCGTCGAGTCACTTTTCCGACTCCGCGAGTTGGTTACTTAAACATGTGGCCCAAACCCGCTACTATTCGACGAGTCAGGCAACCAACTCATCGAGTAGACCTTGAATTCATGAGAATTTACAACCATAAATTCGTATTCAAGAATCAGGGCATTATAATTCTCCCCCACTTGAATTAAACTTCGTCCTCGAAGTCTACTATGGTGAACATCTTTGGATTGTGCTCCCGCACTCTGTCTCCGGCTTGCACACCCATTCGGACCCTCTTGGGTGCTCCCACTGTACCCTTAGCAAAGGTAACTCTTTGTCCCGCAGAACCATCACCCTTCTCTCCAGAATGGCCATAGGCCTCTCCACAAAATCTAGGTGCTCATTGACCTGAATGTCATCCAACGATACTACCTCCTCCTGATCCATGAAACACCTTCGCAAGTGCGAAATGTGAAAGGTTATGTGAATCCCAATCGGACCTTTTCATAAGGTCTATCCTTCATGCTACTTTGCCAACTTGACAAAATTTTGATGGTCCAAAGTATCAGAAACCTAACTTTCCCTTTTTTCCTGGTGCGAACCCTCTTCGCTGATAGGAAATTTGTCCCACAATATCATACAAAATCAACCCACTAAAACACGAACGCTCATGCCTGGCCCAATCAGCCTCGGGCTGGAATACTAGGTATGCCTACGACGGGTCCAGTCATCCCTAGGATGGAATACCCTCGCATCCCACATATGTTTGGCCCAAACAACCCTTGGGTTATAGTACCAAACATATCAGGTCCAATCAATCATAAGGTTCGGTCATCCTCAGCATGGAATATCCTAAATTGGAATACCTCTATGAACATAACTCGGGTCTACTCATAACTGGAGATCTAAGGATCTATCCTTGCGTCTTATCCACCATCCTCAGGTTCGTCACAACCGAGTGCAACTCCCCCAAATCTTTAACCATATATCCCACCCTAACGTGCTCCTACAACAGACATAGCCAACACAATATCTATGCCCACAGCCTATGACTGGAATACCCTGACGTGGTCCTCAACATAGGTTTGGATTTCCTCTGAGCCCATAACATGAGTCTAGTATGCCCTCCCCGGCCCTCAGTTCATGAATGGAATGCTCCCGATGACCGATTGACACTACTGTCGTCACTTCAGTTGCCCAACATTCCGACCCTGCGGATATCCACTTTCCTCCACCACTCGAAGGGCCTAAACGACGCTCCTCTCATCAACGATCAACATAACGATACAAAAACTACTTCCACACATAAATCCCAAGACACATCACAATAACTCAAACCATCATCAACATACCTATCACTACACGCCCACCATTACGATAATCATATCTAAACCATATCACCCCTTCTGGTTGTAAAACCAATCATGTATAATCAAGTCAACTGTCGAGCTAAAATTCTAAGGGTTTGTTGGCCTACCGTCACAACCCTACCACTCCCTTCAAGCCTCCATGCCTACGACTTACAATCGGCCCGCACCGAGTATCTTGGCCTACTGTATAGAGCAGGACCACCTCAACCCTATCTAACTGCCATAGACGATCATGAGAAAGTTCTAACTAGGTTCCCAGAAATTGAATGATAGGATATTCTAATCCTAAACCTTTCCAAAACTGATGAATACCCATTCGGATCCACTCTTAGTCCCCAACTAAAGTATTACCCAATCCAAGAAGATGAAACCTCGGAGACACTCCGAACTGATGAGATCACCAAGATCCTTTAAACTCCGTTCTACCACTAATAACAACTTCCGATCAACAAAAATACACTGAGGTCCTTAACCTACTCTAGTAGCATGCTCAATACTTGAAACAGACCTATTGATTGCTATAGCATAGCAGCCCACTCAATACTCGAACATAGATCTACAAACATCTACAGAGTCTTCAGCATGACTAGACCGCCCTACCAGGCCTTCAGTCTATCTGGACCACTCTCAGAAGCTTCCGCATGCCTAGACCGTTCTTCGAGCCTTCGGTTTGGCTGGTACGCCCCAATGGCCTACAGTCTATCCGGACCGCTCTAAACCGTTGAGCATCTGTCTCGACCCTCCCCTCCTGATGCTCTCTCCTATGTGTCTTGTTCTCAACCACTTTGGCTTTGAACTCCGGATCTACTTTGTGGACTATATCCGTAGCCTAACCCTAGACCTCATGTCGATCGTCCACCCTCTTGGAAATCCATGATCTGTTTCCCGACCCGCGTGTCTACCACATACGCCAAATAACCCTCACTCTCGTGCTGAATACACTGCTGAGCCCTGACAGATAACACAAAAACCCTCAATCTAACCAACCACTAGGGCCTCCATTCTCCCTATCGGGTTGTGAAACTTATCCTTGTTTCAAAACCTCTCCCACTTCCGCATCTCGGGGGAACACTCCCCCACTTCGATTCGACTAAGCCTTCATAACACATGAAACTTGGAGGATTCCCAATCCTTCCCACCTCCCAACGATCGATCCGATGACGACTAACTCTTTCCCATTAGTGCTCCACTACTAGCCAATCCTAATTGATCACTCACTTCTAAGAACCCGATGAACACTTCCTGAATCCCAGTGAAACCGTGAGCCACTAATGCTTGAACGAACCTACACTCATCTCCTGAAGATCACAAAGTAAATGCTCCAACTAATACCTCGACAACGAACCCCCTTTCCGTTGGCGCTTTAGTCTTGTCAATCACTAACGGTTGCTAACCACTAAATCCTGACAATGTTGAATAACCCTTCTGTGGGACCCTATCCGCAGACCTCTAACATAATACCCCTTTTCCAAAGGTGTTCCAAACAAACTTCCTGCTCTCGGCTCTAGGAATCATTCTCTTTAGGGTTCACACCCGGACCCACTTACCAGCTCAAATACCTACAGCTGATCTGCAGCAGCTGAAACGACCTCTGCCCTAAGCCGGGCTACAAACTACTCCCAAGACATAGTTTAAAATCCTAAGAGTGCAATAGATTACACAATCAATACTTTCTGCTGATACAAGAGATCCAAGGCAAACTGGACCTCACAATACTTATGCCACGTCGAACGTCCTGTACTCACTGGAGCTGAAATAATGTTGCCTATTCCTACAACCAACTGACCCTGAACTGGAATACAACCTGATCGTGGGGTCACAAGCCTGCTCACTCCATCGATCTCTGAAAACCGAGAGGGCACAATCCTTGCCCTATAAAACGATGGTCCAATCCATCAATTAACCATCCCACTTCCAGCTGCAAAACCCCCAACTGAACATACTCATCACTCCTTTCTAGAGTTCTAACGGCCCATATTCCTGCCTCGAGCAGAACCCCCAAGCCTTTATCTAGAAACCCACGTGCTAGCCTCTCCCGCTCAACCCATGGAAATATAACGAGTACAGATCATCTTTCTGATCCCAAATAACTACAACCATCTGCTCATTAGAATATGTCTTAGAAGTGGGAAGCTTGACCAACTCCTACCATTGCCGTTGTTACAGCTGTTTCAGTTGTCATGGCAACCGTCTCGACAATGGCTACATAGTGCTCGTCAAAACACTCATCCATGGCGGTCTTAATAGACCCGACGTCTCCGAAATCTATCCTCGAACAATCTCGATCACCTCCTCCTGGATGACCTCCCTGACACGATCCTCTGACAGTACTAGCCTATCCTGGTTGCCAGTTCTCGATCCTGATCCGGATCGGATCTCAAGACATCTCGAAGAATCCATACCATATTTGTCCCAAGTACTGGCCTATACTGGCCTATCCTTGCTACCAACACTCGATCCTTAGTGAAGGGGGCTCAGCAGACAGAGTCTTCCACACCAAGCCATATTTGTGCCAAGTATCATCACAACGCCCTAAAAATACACATATACATATCAAGCAATAAATCCTCACTCCTAGAGGAATGCTAAATATCTCATAACTGGCCTCTCGGCCTCTCACTACCCACCCATCCATGAAACTTCCACCAACCCCTGGAGCACTAGTGTATTGTCACACCCCAAAACCGGATTGGCGGAAACGTTCCGGGGTGGAGGACGTCATGTACACTATCACAACACAGAATAATAGCAAACAAGCAAACAACGCCATCCATTGCATTAATAATATAATTTATACAAGTGTGCTATGCATAGTTTATAAGACACCAAAAATGTAAATCAAAATATAAGATGAGTCTTGAATGCGCTCCATCTTCTCAAAGGTTGGCATCGGTACATGTCTACCGATGACCTGAGAATACAAGCTATTTTGAAAAAGTTTATCAGCTTTAAAGCTGGTAAGTTCATAAGTATTTTAGTGTCATTGCTTGCATCAAAATGTTTGTAATAGTGTTTGAAGCATGAGTTTGTAAATGTTTGTAGTAAAAGTATGTGAATGTCTGTAAATATTTGTAAATGTTTGTAAATGTTTGTAACTCCTAGGAAATCCTATATTTTCTACTAAATGTAGCCTTCTAACAAGGAACGACTGTTTTGTATGTTTGTTTCGCGTAAAAGTGTATAATTTTCCCAAGTGTAACAATCATTATCAAAATATAGTTTATACATTATCGTTTATGTGAAATAATCACAAAGTGAATCCAAAGGGGAAATTAATGTAGTACTGTAGTGTTGTATTATAATAACTACCGTTGTACTAACTACCTTAAACCGGATTTATATCAAGGTATTATGTGATTATTTGTACCATACTATTGACTATAAACACGACGATGAAAGACGTTAGAAGTAATGACATTTGACACCCGTAAACCTGCAGGTCCCGCTGTAGCTAGCAACAAAGGTGTAGGATAGTCAATCCAGTGTAGATCTATATGCAATCTCACGCTCTCCCTCTAGGTGATTCTAGCTACAACACGGGCCATGGCAGTGATGACATGCTCCGAAACAATGGTTCACATATATGTCATAGTATATTTGTATATGTATTGTATGTAATAGTGTAGTGAATGTATTGTTTCTCGTTATAGTATTCTCTATCTGTTTCTCATCATAATATAGTTGTATAGTCTCTCATAATAGTATGTTCTCTTATTTTCTGATCATAGTATAGTTGCATAGTTTCTCATAATAGTATGTTCTCTTAGTTTCTCGTAATAGTAAGTATTGACTCATGAATGAACTGACTCTTTGTATGCTTCATTGAACTAGAAGTAATGAATAGTATAACCCTAAACTATACATATTATAGTTTACTAGTAGAATTGTTTGTATGACTGAATGTATTGAACTGAGATAAAATTGTTTATATCTACACATGTATACATAATATATAACTAAGGATCCAACGACACTCGGGCGAACAACAAGGTACTCTAAGTCCACAACCAAACAAGGAACAGGAAATAAAGTGAGTTAGTAGTCCTAAGTCCTTCAATCCTTAATTATATAATTATATATGTAATGGACATGGTTTTAAAAATATATATAAGTTTGAAAACCTGTAAAAGGAAAGGTTTGATATATAAGAGGGAGTTTAGTAAAGAGTTTAACATGTAAAAGAGTTTGATAAGCAGTTTGAAGAGGTTTGTCTGACAAAACGGTTAACAGTATAGTAAATCCATTGTTTGATAGTTATTAATCACAGGTGACTGATATGATAACTATGATATTCAACTTGTATTCCCCCCCCCCTAAAAGCATTTAAAATAATTTAAAAGGTCGGTTAAGGGATATGAACTCACCTGATAGTGAGTGATTTGGATGAAAGTGCTGGATGAGGTGCTAGGTGTCAAGTGAAGACTTGAACAAACACATTGATCCTATTTAACATATAAAGACACAAATATATCAAATTAGTGATTATAACACTAATTAAGTAAGTAAATACACCCTAGTGAACAGAAAACACTTTTATTCAGTTGTTATAAGGTCATATGGTTGCATATAAGGGTTGTATAGCTTTGCTATTGAGTTCACGGCCCAAGGACCATCTCTCCATGAGTTTATGGCCTAAGGTTTGCGACCCTTATAGGCTTACGGCCGTAAACCCATGGTGACTTGTACCAATTTGATGTTTAAGGTCCTTAGATCAAAGGGAAGGTGTTCTAGGCCAAGTTCCAAGCCTGAGGATGGGATGTAGGGCAACACTGCACCCTTTATTAGAGTTTACGGCCAATGGAGATTGCCTTGGCTGTAAACTCCCTTGGTTAATTGATTTTTGATGTTTTCAAGCCCCTAAGTCATAATACTAACTTATAAACATGTAAAGGGGTTAAGGACTTACATTTTGAAGGCTAAAAAGGAGAGTTTTCGACCCAAAACACACAAGTGTTCTTGGTGTTCTTGAGGATCTTGAAGATCTAAGCATAAATGATGGAATTATGAGTGGATTCAAAGATGAATCAAGTAGAAGTGATGTAATCAACACAAAGATAGAAGAGTTTGCTTACATTTGTGAAGATTGGAAGAAAACTTGAAGATCCTTGGGAGAGAAAACCGATATCTCTAGCTAGAAGTGTGAAGAACGAAGGAAAAATTACTAAGTGTCATATTTATACAAGGGGTTCACGAACACTAGGAGTTTAAGATCGTAAACCCAAGTGTCTTGGCCGTGAACTCCTCTTTTGAGGGTTTAAGGCTTATTTGACATGTTACACGTTCTACTGACACTCTCATTCACTTATTCCTTTGATGTGTTAAAGCTCAGAATGCTCAAACGGACACCAAACTTGCTAAAAGTTAGCAGAAGTATGATTGACTAGATTCAAATGTAAGGTTTGTATAAGATAGAAATTTCGGATTGTCACATCACCCCCCCCCCCCCCATTAGAGAGAATTTTGTCCTGAAATTAGAGTTTAAGCAATAACTAGTTACAAATAACTAAGCGAAAAGATGAGGATATTTCAGTTTCAGAGTATCCTCGCACTCCCAAGTGAATTATGATCCTCGCTTGGCGTTCCAGCGAACCTTCGCTATCGGGATACGACTTTGATTTGTTTGCTTGACCTCTCGGTCCATGATCTCTATAGGTTCTTCCACGAAGTTAAGGCTCTTGTTGATCTTGATCTCGTCAAGTGGGATTACAAGAGTCTCGTCAGATAGACACTTTTTCAAGTTCGATACGTGGAAAGTAGAATGTACGTTACTAAGTTCGCGGGGTAGGTTGAGTTTGTAAGCTATATGGTCGATTCTAGCAAGAATCTCGAAATCCCTATGTATCTTGGATAGAGCTTCCCATGCTTTTCAAAGCCTATCAAGCCCTTCCAGGATGAGACTTTCAAAAGAACGCGGTCTCCCACCTGGAATTCAAAAGGTTTCCTTCGTTTGTCTATGTAGCTTTTCTGTCCGTCTCTAGAGGCTTTCAATCATTCACAAATCTGAACGATCTTCTCTGTTGTTTCCCGAATGATCTCCAGACCTATGAGAGTGCTGTCAGGAACTCGTCCTTTAGCTAATTAGGTGTCACCCACCTTTGCCCAACACAGAGGGGATCTACACTTCTGACCATAGAGGGCTTCAAATGGTGTAGCCTTGATGCTCATGTGATAACTATTGTTGTAGGAAAACTTGACAAGGGTTAAATGAGTATCCCATGCCTTTACAAAGTCGACCACATAGGCACGCAACATATCTTCTAGTGTTTGGCTGGTTCTCTCACTTTTTCCATCGGTCTGAGGATGGTAGGATGTACTCATGTCTAGCCTGGTTCCAAGGGAACTTTGTAGCGACTTCCAGAACCTCGAAGTGAACCTACTATCTCTGTCGGAGATAATGGATATAGGAACACCATGTAGTCGTACGATCTCCCGAATGTATGTTCTTGTAAGCTTCTCCATCTTGTCAGTTTCTATGATAGGCAGGAAGTGTGCGGACTTGGTCAATCTATCGACGATGACCCAAACGGTATCAAGTTCACCCATTGTCTTGGGCAACTTGGTTATGAAGTCCATAGTGATCCACTCCCACTTCCATTCTGGTATCTCGGGTTTTTGTAGTAAACAGGAGGGTTTCTGGTATTCGACCTTAACCTTAGCACAAGTAAGGCATTTACTCACGAAGGTAGCAATCTCTGCTTTCATGTTAGGCCACCAGTATAACTTTTTAAGATCCAGATACATCTTATCCGAACCTGGGTGGACGGAATATCGAGTGTTGTGTGCCTCGGTCATGACCAAGTCTCTAAAGCTACCGTGTTTCGGTGTCTAGATCCGGTCCATGAGATATAAGGCTCCGCTACCCTTGACTTCCAAGTTCTCATCCATTCCTCTAACGGATTCACCTGCCACGTTTTCTGGTTTCAAGGCTTCGAGGGAGCCTCTTTAATTTGTGTGTACAGATGCGAATGGATAGTCATGGTCAATAATTTGACCCTCTGACCAAAATATTCTTTCCGACGTAGGGCGTCTGCTACTACATTGGCTTTAACCGGATGATAATGAATTTCACATTTATAGTCATTGAGTAGCTCGACCCACCATCGTTGCCTCATGTTGAGCTCCTTCTGATCAAATATGTATTGTAAACTCTTCTGGTCTGTAAAGATAGTGATTTTTGTACCATACAGATAGTGTCTCTAGATCTTCAGAGCAAACACAACTGCTCCTAGTTCAAGAGCATGTGTGGTGTAGCTGACTTCGTGGGTCTTCAGCTGTCTCGAGGCATAGGCGATGACCTTACTTCGTTGCATCAGAACACAACTGAGCACCTGGTTGGATGCATCACAATATACAACGAAATCTTCTATCCCTTCGGGGAGAGATAGTATCGGTGCGGTGCATAAGGCTTGCTTCAGTGTTTGGAACACTTTTTCTTGTTTCTCTTCCCAGTCAAAGGCCACGACTTTCTGGGTCAATGTTGTAAGTGGTTTTGCAATTCGAGAGAAGTTTTGTATGAATCTGCAATAGTAGCCAACGAGACCTAGAAATTGACGAATTTCTGTAGGTGTCTTTGGTGCTTACCAGTTCTTAATGGCTTCAATTTTGGAAGGGTCCACGTGGATTCCGTCTTCTCTAACCATGTGTCCTAAGAATTCGACTCTTCGGATCCAAAATTCACATTTAGAGAACTTGGCATAGAGATTTTCCGATCGTAAGGTTCCTCGGACTTGTCGTAGATGTTTGCTATGTTCCTCCTTACTTCAAGAGTAGATCAGTATGTCGTCAATAAAGACGATGACGAACTGATCCAAGTAAGGACGACATACTCTATTCATTAAGTCCATGAATACTATGGGTGCATTGGTCAATCTGAATGGCATCACCACAAACTCGTAGTGTCCGTAATGAGTTTAGAAGGCTGTCTTCGGAAGATCCTCCTCCAGCACCCGTAATTGGTGATATCTGAATCTTAGATCACTCTTGGAAAAGTAATTCGCCCATTGCAGTTGGTTGAACAAATCGTCTATTCGAGGCAAAGGTTAATGATTTTTGATTGTGAGTTTTTTGAGTTCTCTGTAGTCAATACACATACAGAATGATCCGTCTTTCTTCTTAAAGAACAAGACTGGTGCACCCCATGGTGAGAAACTTGGTATGATAAATCCATTGCTGAGAAATTCGTTAAGTTGACCGGATAGTTCCTGCATCTCAGCTGTTGCTAATCGGTAGGGTGATCTGGCTACTAGGGTAGCTCCTGAGACTAAGTCGATTCTGAACTCGACTTGTCGTTATGGAGGTAATCCAGGTAGTTCTTCTGGAAAGATGTTGGGAAAGTCACTCACTACCGGGATGTTCTTTAGTTCTTTTGTTTCTAGGCTCGTATCGATAACGCGAGCAAGGAATGCACGATATTCCTTCCGTAAACACTTATGTGCTTGAATACTTGAGATGATACAAAGACTCATGTCGGGTTTGTCGCCATAAATAATAAGAGTTTCGTTTGATGGAACATTAAGACGGACAACTTTCTTGTAGCACAAGATGTCGGTGCGATGAAAACTCAACCAATCCATGCCGATTATGACGCCGAAACTTTTAATTGAGACTGGTATGAGGTCAATTGAGAAGGAATGGCTATCTAGAGTTAGGGTACATCCTATGTATATATTGCTAGTGATCTCAGTTTTCCAGTTAGCCATTTCTACAGTGAATGACTCCTAAAGTGTACGTGTTTGTTATTTAAGTAGGCGAGCAAATTCATGATTCATGAAGCTTCTCTCCGCTCCACTATCAAATAGTATGCATGCATAAGAGTTATCGAGGAGAAACGTACTGTGACAACCCGATATTTCAACTCTTTGTAATGACCTAAAAAGTCAAGTATTGTAACCACTTTTGAGTTAATAAAATTAACTTCGATAATAAAAAGTCCAAAAAGTTCCTATTTAAATTTCTTCTATGTTTAAATGTCATCAAACCATGATCGTACGTAAAAAGAACGCCCAAATCCGACTTCGTATATTGAAGTTATGATTTTTCCAAATTCGGCTTAGCAGCAGACAACTAAAAACTCGAATCGGAGATCGAGCGACTTTTGGTCGGAATGACCTAAACGAGAATCGAAGGTCTTGACATTGGTATTTCAGCGGTAAAAAGTCTGGCAAAAACCGACGTCAGATAAAGAAGTTATGAGTTTTTAAAGAAATTCATTAATCACGTCATCTTAATAAATAAATAATAAAAATTATTTCATAATTTGCCAACGGAATCTAAACGAAAGTTGTAGATCTTAGTCTCACCAATGCGTGGATATAAAGAACGTCAAAAACGGAGTTCGTATGAAGGAGATATGAATTTTAAAAGTTTATTTGAAATAAATATAAATTTAAATAAAAACTCTTGGTAATATCCGAAGAGGAGTCAGCGGATAGGACCGGAGTACGCCCTGCGTACCCTCGTACGCCCCGCGTACTCAAATCAAGGGCCTCGGTTCGTCCACGTCGTCCCTACTCCTCCACGCCCTCCCATCCGAAGTACGTAAGCGATGACGCCCCAGTACGCGCTGCGTACCCTCGTACGCCCAGCGTACCGAGGCGGTTCAGCACCCCTATAAAAGGGATGCGAGGCTTTCCGGAAATTGGGCTCATTCTGTCTCTATTTTCTTGCATTTTGCCTCGTTTTCCGTGCCCGTTCAGACCCGAAGCCCTGGTCATTTTGCTCAAGTTCCGAGGGTCGATTTTACTCCCGAGATTCCCGAGAATCCCAAGAAAAATCCGTTTCCCGAGACGAAACTTTGCCCGGTTTTCCATCTCGCTATCTTCAAACTTCCAAGTGAGTTCATACCCCTAATCAATGTTTTAAATGATTTTGAACGCTTTAATGGGGGGGGGATACAAGTAGAAACAAACATGTTATTAAATCATTGGTATGTATTTTATAACTGTGTTTGTCATTTAACAGATTTCACATGCTACAAAATGTGATGCATGAAATGGTTTTACATGTTAAAAGCGCATTGTTATCGAATGTTTTATCATTGAAATGTTTATTAAAATGACATCAAGTCATTGTTAATTATTGTTCAAAACCCATAAATTGTCTTACAAAAACCATTTTTCATTCTTGAACTAAACTATGCATATACACTTATATTCTTATATATGTATTGATGTTATAGTTTGCATCATTCATTTAGTTTCCCACACCCTTGAGTAGTAAGAGTGTGTAAACTTACATGATCAACTAGTTAGTTTACAGTAAATTATCATAGGGATAATTTGAAGATAACAAAACATTATTCCTATTACAAGGAATCACACAAGAGTCAGTTCATTCATGAGTCTTTACTAGTACCTTACGTGATACATGAGTACCTTTACATATGTTTACCTGATACATGAACACATTACATGAGTACCTTTACGTTGATACCTTTACCTGTGTATACTTATTTGAATCTTGGTATCACAAATTGCGAGGATAATTTATTAGTACCTTCTGTGTAATTATCCTGCATATCCCTAGTACCTCGGGATATCTAGAATAGGGCTCTATCCCCAGTACCTCGGGATATATGGACGGGACTAACCATTCTGGAACCCATCTGTTAGCAACTGTGGGTAATGAACATCTAAAGATGCGTACGGTTATTACTTATACTAGGAGTACCTTTACAGGGACTAACCCTTCCTCCCACCTGCTGCTGCTACGGAGGACAATTGGACAATCTTCAGATGTTCATTAGGTTATATAGGTAGTGTTAACCCTAGTACCTCGGGATAACAGTTACCTAGGCTGTGTTGGTCCTGGTACCCAGTGACAACACTTACAGTAGTACATTTTCCTGTTTACTTTATTTTGTGATACTTTCACATAAACGATGAGTTGGACTAAGTACATTAGTACTAAACAATTAAAGGAAAACTATCATTTTACAAACAAAACATTCGGGTCTTGGTAGAAGACTGCACTTCATACGTACAGAACATTCGGGTCTTGGTAGAAGACTACATTTCATACTTATAGAAAATAAGGGTTTTCCTAGGGATTTCATACTTACCTCAACGTTTTCATTTAAAGGTTTACATGGCCTTCATAACAGATTTTCACAAACAAGGCAACAACACTTATATACTTACGAATTCACCAGCTTTAAAGCTGATACTTGCTTTCAAAATAACTTGTATTCTCAGGTCATCAGTAGACAGGTACGAAGGCCAGGTTTTGAGAAGACGGAGCAGACAAGTCTCGTCTTTTATTTTGATTATATATTTTTGGTGTCTTACTACAATGAAAGAACACACATATATTAAAACTTTACTTATAATGCAATGGATGATGTTGTTGCTTGTTTATTATATTACACTGTTGTGATACTGTACATGACGTCCTCCACCCCTGAACGTTTCCGCCGTTCGTGGTTTTGGGGTGTGACAGATTGGTATCAGAGCATTGTTTATAGTGAATTAAGTATACCAACACATAAAAGATATACTAACTATAAATACATGGGATCAAAACACTCTGTCTAAGAGTTATACTTTTAAATAATAAAATATTTAACAAAGTATACGTGCCTGCATTCATACTAAAATCAGTGTCACAACGACAAGAACAAAAATATTACGATTGTTGAATATCACAAGTAAGCGTGGGGATATATGGTCAGTCTTAGGAATGGCATAGCCTGATCAATTATGCTAGTCCGATGACTGATTAGAATATGCCCAAGAATGGTTGTGATATGGCAACAAGTCTAAAAACTTACCAACACAACCATAAAGAAACATCATATGGGTAACTGGCCTTACTATAAGTACCTTAGTCAGTCGTCTATTTTAATTATTCCTTCTGTTGTTGGACTATGGGGATTAGTCCATGAGACACATTCATTAATCATTTATTCTTATCCATGTCGTCATCTTTTAAACGTATAGTTAAAGATGCCGCCACGCAGAAGTACAAGGCGTAATCCAATCAACGAAACACCGATACCACCACCTCCACCACCGCCTGTATCTGTTCAAGCACCTAATCCTTTCGATGCCAGCATGTTCCAGGTAGCTTTCACAGCAGCAGTTGCAGCTGCTGTGTCAGCAATCAACGCTCCTGTCCCTAGTGGATCGGGAACAGGTGCACCTCCCTCGAACCACGGTGAAAGCCATGGACACCCTCGGGAGTGCACCTACAAGGACTTCACTAACGCCAAACCCCGCAGCTTCAATGGAACTAGGGGTGTTATGGTGTTGAGACAATGGATTGAGAAGATGGAATCTGTTTTCGAGATCTGCGGATGCCAAGAAGGCAACAAGGTCAAGTTCGCAGCTTGTACCTTCTCTGGCCGAGCACTAACATGGTGGAACAGCCATGTTAACTATCTAACTTTGGTGGTGGCGTATTCCATCGGCTGGGAAATGTTGAAAGACATGCTGATGAAAGAATACTGTCCTTGAGGTGAAATATAAAAACTCGAGCAAGAATTTTGGGGTCTATAAATGGTTGGATCCGACATCACTACCTACACAAATAGTTTCTGTGATTTGGGAAACTTATGCCCGGATATGGTTGCTCTCCAGAGCAAAAAGATCGAGAGATATATCTGGGGACTGTCGCCCCAGATCCAGTCAAGTGTGATCGCTTCCAGGCCTATTACCTTTGATAGTGCCAAGGAACTGGCACAATCTCTTATCGATCACCGAAAACCTCATAACACAACAATCCCTACACCCGTACCCCAAGAGTCCAGCCCTGGCAACAACGAGAAAGTGTGGTCTAAGAGGAAAAAGGGGGCTTCGCAAGGATCCTCCAAGAGACAACAACTTGTGGCAATCAATGTTGCCACAGTGATACCCGCTATCCCTGCGAACCCCTTACTAGTAAAAAAGCATATGTTGGGTCTCTCCCGAAGTGCACCAAGTGCAACTTCCACCACCACGGACCTTGCAAGGAGATGCAGTGCTCTAAATGCAACAGGAAGGGGCACACCGCTCGTTACTGCAAGGCTCCAACAGCTCAAGCCGCCCAGGTCCCAAATGCCGGTATGGGCCAAACTTGCTACGGTTGTGGCAAGGTGGGTCACTACAAGAGGAACTGCCCTAAACCAGGAATGGTTGGAGGGGTAGGAAGAGTTATGGCCCTAGGCCATGAGGAAGCAGTAGCTGATTCTACGATAGTTACTGGTACGTTCCTCCTCGATAACTCATATGCTTGCATACTTTTCGATAGTGGAGCCGAGAAAAGTTTTGTGAGTCACAAATTTGCACACCTGCTTAAACAAAAACCATGTGCATTAGATAATCCATTCACGGTAGAAATGGCTAACGGGAAAACAGAGAGTACAAACTGCATATACGTAGGTTGTGCTTTAACTTTAGATGGCCATACTTTCAAGATAGATCTCATGCCAGTCACAATTAAATGTTTTGACGTTATCATCGGTATGGATTGGTTGAGTCTTCTTCGTGCCGACATTATGTGCTTCGAAAAAGCGGTTCGTCTTAACCTTCCTAACAATGAAACTTTAATTATCTATGGCGACAAACCTAGTACGAGCCTTCGCATCATTTCGTGCATTCAAGCCCAGAAGTGCTTGCGGAAGGAGTACCATGCATTTATCGCACACGTCGTCGATACCAGTCAAGAACTGAAAGACATCCAGAAAATCCCAGAAGTATGCGACTTTCCCGACATATTCCCAGAAGAACTTCCCGGTTTGCCACCACAACACCAAGTCGAGTTCAGAATCGACTTAGTGCCAGGGGCTACCCCCGTAGCCAAATCCCCGTATCGTCTGGCACCGGCTGAAATGCAGGAACTGTCCAGTCAACTTAACGAACTTCTCAAGAAGGGATTCATTCGACCAAGCTTCTCACCATGGGGAGCACCGGTCTTGTTCGTCAAGAAGAAAGATGGATCGTTTCGCATGTGCATCGACTATAGAGAACTCAACAAACTTACCATTAAAATCGATATCCTTTGCCCCGCATTGACGATTTGTTTGATCAACTTCAAGGAGCTAACTACTTCTCGAAGATAGATCTGTGATCCGGATATCACCAACTACGAGTATTAGAGGAGGATGTTCCCAAGACAGCCTTCCGAACTCGTTATGGGCATTACGAGTTCGTAGTGATGCCATTTGGATTAACTAACGCACCCGCAGTATTCATGGATCTGATGAATAGGCTGTGTCGTCCTTACTTGGATCAATTTGTCATCGTCTTCATTGATGACATACTTATCTACTCTCGAAGTAAGGAGGAACATAGTCTACATCTCCGTAAAATCTTAGAGACGTTGCGATCGGAGAAGCTCTACGCGAAGTTCTCAAAGTGCGAATTTTGGATTCGGCGAGTCGAATTTTTTGGCCATGTGGTTAGTGAAGAAGGTATACACGTGGACCCCTCCAAGATCAAAGCCATTGAGAACTGGTCAGCACCAAAGACACCTACTAAAATTCGTCAATTTCTAGGTCTAGCTGGCTACTATCGCTGGTTCATTCAGAACTTCTCCAGCATAGCAAAACCCCTTACAACCCTGACCCAGAAAGGCGTGGCCTTCGACTGGGAAGGGAAACAGGAAAGAGCATTCCAAACGCTCAAACGAGCCTTGTGCACTGCCCCGATACTATCCCTTCCCGAAGGAATAGAAGACTTCATTGTCTATTGCGATGCATCCAATCAAGGACTCGGATGTGTTCTGATGTAGCGAGGTAAAGTCATCGCCTATGCCTCGAGACAGCTAAAGACACATGAGGTTAACTACACAACCCACGATCTTGAACTAGGAGCGATTGTGTTCGCTCTGAAGATCTAGCGACATTACCTGTACGGTACAAAAAGCACGATCTTTACAGACCATAAGAGTCTGCAACACATTTTTGGCAGAAGGAGCTCAACATGAGGCAACGACGGTGGGTCGAACTACTTAGTGATTACGAGTGCGAAATTCGTTATCATCCAGGTAAAGCCAATGTAGTAGCCGACGCCCTAAGTCGGAAAGAATATACCGATCGTAGAGTCAAATCTTTGAATCTAACTATCCATTCACACTTGTCCACGCAAATAAAGGAGGCTCAGCTCGACGCTTTGAAACCTGAAAACGTGGCTGGTGAATCCCTTAGAGGGATGGATAAGAACCTAGAAGCCAAGGGTGGTAGAGCCTTATACCTCATGGATCGGATCTGGACACCGAAACACGGTGGCTTCAGAGACTTGGTCATGACAGAAGCTCACAACACTCGTTATTCCGTCCACCCGGGTTCAGATAAGATGTATCTAGATCTTAAAAGGTTATACTGGTGGCCTAACATGAAGGCAGATATTGCTACCTTCGTGAGTAAATGCCTTACTTGCGCAAAGGTCAAGGTTGAATACTAGAAACCCTCCAGTCTTCTACAACAACCGGAGATACCAGAATGGAAGTGGGAGCGGATCACTATGGACTTCATAACCAAGTTGCCCAAGACAACGGGTGGACTTGATTCCATATGGGTCATCGTCGATAGACTGACCAAGTCTGCACACTTCCTACCAATCAAAGAAATAGACAAGATGGAGAAACTTACCAGAACTTACATTAGGGAGATTGTAAGGCTGCACGGTGTTCCTTTATCTATCATCTCAGACCGAGATAGTAGATTCACTTCGAGGTTCTGGCAGTCATTACAAAATTCCCTGGGAACTAGGCTAGACATGAGTACAGCCTACCATCCACAGACCGACGGGCAAAATGAGAGAACTATCCAAACCTTAGAAGATATGTTGCGTGCATGTGTGATTGACTTTGGAAAAGCTTGGGATACCCATTTACCTCTTGTCGAGTTTTCCTACAACAATAGTTATCACACGAGCATAAAGGCAGCTCGATTCGAGGCCCTCTATGGCCGAAAGTGCAGATCCCCTCTGTGCTGGGCTGAGGTGGGTGATACCCAGTTAGCTAAGGGACGAGCTCCCAAAAGCACTCTCATAGGTCCGGAGATCATTCGGGAAACGACAGAGAAGATCGTTCAAATTCGTGAACGATTGAAAGCCTCTAGAGACCGACAGAAAAGCTACGCTGACAAGCGTAGGAAACCATTGGAGTTCCAGGTAGGTGACCGAGTCCTACTAAAGGTCTCACCCTGGAAGGGCTTGATACGCTATGGAAAGCGTGGGAAGCTAAATCCAAGATACATAGGGCCTTTCGAGATTTTGCGAGAATCGGTCCTGTAGCTTACAAACTCAATCTACCGCAAGAACTCAGTAACGTACATCCTACCTTCCACGTGTCAAACTTGAAAAAGTGTCTATCCGACGAGACTCTTGTTATTCCACTCGACGAGATCGAGATCAACGAGAGCCTCAACTTCGTGGAGGAACCAGTAGAAATCATGAACCGAGAGGTCAAGCAAACCAAGCAAAGTCGCATCCTTATCGTGAAGGTCCGCTGGAATGCAAAGCGAGGACCTGAATTCACCTGGGAACGCGAAGATCAGATGAAACGCAAGTACCCACATCTGTTTCCCTAATCCACAAGTGTTTTCTTACTTTAAATTTCGGGACGAAATTCCCTCTAACGGGGGGATGATGTGACAACCCGATATTTCAACTCTTTGTAATGACCTAAAAAGTCAAGTATTGTAACCACTTTTGAGTTAATAAAATTAACTTCGATAATAAAAAGTCCAAAAAGTTCCTATTTAAATTTCTTCTATGTTTAAATGTCATCAAACCATGATCGTACGTAAAAAGAACGCCCAAATCCGACTTCGTATATTGAAGTTATGATTTTTCCAAATTCGGCTTAGCAGCAGACAACTAAAAACTCGAATCGGAGATCGAGCGACTTTTGGTCGGAATGACCTAAACGAGAATCGAAGGTCTTGACATTGGTATTTCAGCGGTAAAAAGTCTGGCAAAAACCGACGTCAGATAAAGAAGTTATGAGTTTTTAAAGAAATTCATTAATCACGTCATCTTAATAAATAAATAATAAAAATTATTTCATAATTTGCCAACGGAATCTAAACGAAAGTTGTAGATCTTAGTCTCACCAATGCGTGGATATAAAGAACGTCAAAAACGGAGTTCGTATGAAGGAGATATGAATTTTAAAAGTTTATTTGAAATAAATATAAATTTAAATAAAAACTCTTGGTAATATCCGAAGAGGAGTCAGCGGATAGGACCGGAGTACGCCCTGCGTACCCTCGTACGCCCCGCGTACTCAAATCAAGGGCCTCGGTTCGTCCACGTCGTCCCTACTCCTCCACGCCCTCCCATCCGAAGTACGTAAGCGATGACGCCCCAGTACGCGCTGCGTACCCTCGTACGCCCAGCGTACCGAGGCGGTTCAGCACCCCTATAAAAGGGATGCGAGGCTTTCCGGAAATTGGGCTCATTCTGTCTCTATTTTCTTGCATTTTGCCTCGTTTTCCGTGCCCGTTCAGACCCGAAGCCCTGGTCATTTTGCTCAAGTTCCGAGGGTCGATTTTACTCCCGAGATTCCCGAGAATCCCAAGAAAAATCCGTTTCCCGAGACGAAACTTTGCCCGGTTTTCCATCTCGCTATCTTCAAACTTCCAAGTGAGTTCATACCCCTAATCAATGTTTTAAATGATTTTGAACGCTTTAATGGGGGGGGGGGGGGATACAAGTAGAAACAAACATGTTATTAAATCATTGGTATGTATTTTATAACTGTGTTTGTCATTTAACAGATTTCACATGCTACAAAATGTGATGCATGAAATGGTTTTACATGTTAAAAGCGCATTGTTATCGAATGTTTTATCATTGAAATGTTTATTAAAATGACATCAAGTCATTGTTAATTATTGTTCAAAACCCATAAATTGTCTTACAAAAACCATTTTTCATTCTTGAACTAAACTATGCATATACACTTATATTCTTATATATGTATTGATGTTATAGTTTGCATCATTCATTTAGTTTCCCACACCCTTGAGTAGTAAGAGTGTGTAAACTTACATGATCAACTAGTTAGTTTACAGTAAATTATCATAGGGATAATTTGAAGATAACAAAACATTATTCCTATTACAAGGAATCACACAAGAGTCAGTTCATTCATGAGTCTTTACTAGTACCTTACGTGATACATGAGTACCTTTACATATGTTTACCTGATACATGAACACATTACATGAGTACCTTTACGTTGATACCTTTACCTGTGTATACTTATTTGAATCTTGGTATCACAAATTGCGAGGATAATTTATTAGTACCTTCTGTGTAAATATTCCTACATATCCCCAGTACCTCGGGATATCTAGAATAGGGCTCTATCCCCAGTACCTCGGGATATATGGACGGGACTAACCATTCCAGAACCCATCTATTAGCAATAGTGGGTAATGAACATCTAAAGATGCCTACGGTTATTACTTATACTAGGAGTACCATTACAGGGACTAACCCTTCCTCTCACCTGCTGCTGCTACGGAGGACAATTGGACAATCTTCGGATGTTCATTAGGTTATATACGTAGTGTTAAACCTAGTACCTCGAGATAACAGTTACCTAGGCTGTGTTGTTCCTAGTACCCAGTGACAACACTTACAGTAGTACATTTTCCTGTTTACTTTATTTTGTGATACTTTCACATAAACGATGAGTTAGACTAAGTACTTTAGTGCTAAACAATTAAAGGAAAACTATCATTTTACAAACAAAACATTCGGGTCTTGGTAGAAGACTACACTTCATACATACAGAACATTCGGGTCTTGGTAGAAGACTACATTTCATGCTTATAGAAAATATGGGGTTTTCCTAGGGATTTCATACTTACCTCAACATTTTCATTTAAAGGTTTACATGGCCTTCATAACAGATTTTCACAAACAAGGCAACAACACTTATATACTTATGAATTCACCAGCTTTAAAGTTGATACTCGCTTTCAAAATAACTTGTATTCTAAGGTCATCAGTAGACAGGTACGAAGGCTAGGTTTTGAGAAGACGGAGCAGACAAGTCTCGTCTTTTATTTTGATTGTATATTTTTGGTGTCTTACTACAATGAAAGAACACACATGTATTAAAACTTTACTTATAATGCAATGGATGATGTTGTTGCTTGTTTATTATATTACACTGTTGTGATACTGTACATGACGTCCTCCACCCCTGAACGTTTCCGTTGTTCGTGGTTTTGGGGTGTGACACGTACCGGTGACCATTGTAGGGTCGGCAACCACTTCCTCGTGGCCTATAGCCAAAACTCTTCCCACTCGACCGGTAGTCCCTGCCTTTGGGCAGTTCCTTTTGTAGTGGCCCACCTCGCCACAACCGTAGCAAGCCTGGCCCGCACCAGCGCCGGGGACTTTGGTGATCGGCCTTGCCGAAGACTTGCAGAAATGGACAGTGTATCCTTTCCTATTGTAGTTAGAGCACTACATTTCCCGACAGGGACCGTTGTGGTGGATGTTACATTTGTTGCACTTAGGCAAACTTCTAGAGTATTGTCATACCAGAGTAGCAGTGGCAGGTACTATCGCAACATGAATTGCCACGACTCTCTGCTTTTTAGCAGCTTTCTGCTTCTTCTTGTCATCCCAGAATTTCCGCATGATATCAGTGGCTTTGGAGGGTTCGGAGATGGCTAGGGTTGTTGTTGCTGCCGGGGTACGGACCCCATGGACAATGAGCCGTTCTGCCAATCATTTGGAACTGTAGAAGGTAGCGGGGTTTGAAGCTAATACATTCCCCTGAACTGGAGGCAACAGCCCCCAGATGTACCTCTCTATCTTCTTTCCCTCCGTGGGAATCATGTTGGGACATAAAGCCACCATGTCGTAGACTCTGGCGGTATAGGAAACTATGTCGGATCCCTTCATGGTTAGGCTCCATAGCTCCTGTTCTAGCTTCTGGATTTCGCCCCGCGGGCAGTATTCCTCAATCATGAGGGCATTCAGGGTTTCCCAGCCCATGTCATTTGCCACTATGAGAGTTAGTGACTTAACAAGGCTATTCCACCATGCCATGGCTTTTTCCTCGAAGGTGCAAGTAGCAAACTTGACCTTGCTCCCTGTTGGACAGGATCAGATCTCAAAGATCGACTCCGTCCTTTCGAACCATTGAGAGAGGGAAATGACTCTGCCAATCCCTCTAAAGGACTTTGGCTTGCAGTTGGTGAAGTCCTTGTAGGAGCACTCTCTCGAGCGCACGAGGATTTCACCTTGAATAGAATTAACAGGTGTTCCACCTCCTCTAGCACCCGTAGAGTGATATTGAGCCATGGCAGTTGCTACTGCAGCATTAAGAGCTGTCGTATCGATTAGTGGAAGAGGTGGTGGTGGTGTTTGATTTGTCGGTCTGCCTTTGGTAGGACGTTTGCGAGGTGCCATCTTTTACTAAAAGCTTATAGAGATGATGATGATAGTAAGAATCAGTTTGTAAAGTATGAAGAGAGTGATCCATGGACTAATTCTCCATAGCCCAACCATTAGAATCAGTGTATGATTTGAATAGAGACACAACAATAGAGTTTGAAAACACAAGGGTATAGATTTTCCAATAGGCTAGAAACTGCCAATATTACTGGTATTACTGATGTAAATGAGTTCAGGAAAAATGACCTAACAGTAGGTCTTAAATCAAACCATATAAGGGAAAATGTTTGAAAGTTTAGTAGACTAGATAGCGTTCTGAAAAACCAGGAATATTTTACAGACAAGTGCTTCATAGAGCACAAATAAGAAAGGCTATTCCTTAATCAAAAGAAAAGATGTGCTCGACATCTTCTAACGTCGACAGAAATTTCTCGGGAGAACCCTAAGGTCTGCCAGTTGACGCTCCACGTCGAGAAGGTGTCGTTCATAAACTCTCTGGCAAACCCGGAGTTCCATGACTTCAGCCCGAGTCTCAGCTAGTGCCTGCAGCAGGGCCTCGTGGTTTGTCGCAGACCTTTCCCAAGAATATTCAAGATGAATGGTGCGAAGGGTATGCATTCTTTCATTTGCATCAACCTCCGTGATGCGATGGAGAGATGTCCTGCCCTGGATTTTGTTTCGGGCAAACCTTCGGACCAGGATTGGCAAGACTCTGTCTGCTGAGCCTCCTACACTGAGGTCATAAAAGCTTCAGTCTCCATTGAATGGCATGGGCTGATTTTTCTCTTCTCTCCATGTTTCCAAGCATTCCACCCATGCAGGCGTCGGGCCTTGAAAAGCCTGAAGAGGGTTAGGATTTGGGACCGGAGCCACATGGGGTAGCTTATTGACTTCTGGCTCGGAGTCAGAACCATCAGAAAAACCTTCTGCATGGTGATCATCCAAATGGATTGGATGCTCGTCTTCTGGCTCGTCTTCAACCATCCAACATTGCCTTCTTTTGGGAAGTACGGGTCCCCGTGAAGATGGAATCCAGCGATGATATCTACGCGAGAAAAGGGATATAAGAAACTAATATAAATGGACGTACTACTTAATATAATTATAACACGATCCTTACTAGTTACTTCAATACTCGCATAGTGCATACCAGTTATATGAAATCAAAACAGGATAGACCTTCGAATAAGTAAACCTAACTCTAAATCCACAACCAAACAAGGAACAGGAGGTAAAGCAAAGATCACAAATTCTAAGTCTATAACACCTTAATCTCATATAACCTTAGTGTATCCACTTAGCAACTATTAACCTACTAGTAAAGACCTTTCTAGTTCTCAGATAAGAAATTATAGTAACACAGAATACTCTTATAGTATTTTAAGTTTATGTTTTGTTCTAATGTTATCATTGTAGTGGTGTTGGTAAGTTTTTAGACTTGTTGCCATATCACAACCATTCTTGGGCATATATTAATCACTTCTCGGAACAACATAGTTGATCAGGCTATGTCACTCCCAGAACTGACCATACATACCCAAGCCTACTTGTGGTATTAAACAATCGTAATACTTTTGTTCTGTCATAGTGACACTGATTTTAGTATGAATGCATGTATGTATACTTAGTTAAATATTTTACTATTTAAAAGTATAAACTCTTTGTCAGAGTATTTTAATCCCGTTGTGTTTATAGTTTGTATATCTTTTATGGGTTGATATACTAAATTCACTATAAATAATGCTTTGATACCAATCAGTCACACCCCAAAACCGGAACGGTGGAAACGTTCAGGGATGGAGGACGTCATGTACAGTATCACAACACATAATAATAGAAAACAAGCAAACAACATCATCCATTGCATTAATAATATAATTAAAGAAAAGTGTGTCCTGTATAGTTTATAAGACACCAAAAATGTACATCAAAATATAAGATGAGTCTTGAATGCGCTCCATCTTCTCAAAGGCTGGCATCAGTACCTGTCTACTGATGACCTGAGAATAAAAGTTATTTTGAAAGAGTTTATCAGTTTTAAAGCTGATGAGTTCATAAGTATTTTTGTGTCATTGTTTGCATCAAAATGTTTGTAATAGTGTTTGAAGTATGAGTTTGTAAATGTCTGTAGTAAAAGTATGTGAATGTTTGTAAATATTTGTAATTCCTAGGAAATCCTATATTTTTAACTAAATGTAGCCTTCTACTAAGGCACGACTATTTTGTATTTTGTTTCTTGTAAAAGCGTACAATTTTCCCAAGTGTAACTATCATTATCAAAATATAGTTTATACATTATCGTTTATGTGAAATAACCACAAAGTGAAAGCAAAGAGGAAATCAATGTAGTACTATAGTGTTGTATTATAATAACTACTGTTGTACTAACTACCTTAAACCGGATGTATATCAAGGTATTATGTGATTATGTGTACCATAATATTGACTATAAACACGACGATGAAAGACATCGGAAGTAATGACATTTGGCACCCGTAGACATGCAGGTCCCACTGTAGCTAGCAGCAAAGGTGTAGGATAGTCAATCCAGTATAGATCTATACGTAAACTAACGCTCTCCCTGCAGGAGATTCTGGCTTCAATTCGGGCCATGGAAATGATGACATGCCCCAAAACAGTGGTTCACATTTATGTTATAGTATACTTGTATATGTATTGTATGTAATAGTGTAGTGAATGTATTGTTTCTCGTTGTTGTATTCTCTATCTGTTTCTCATCATAGTATAGTTGTATAGCTTCTCATAATAGTATGTTCTCTTAGTTTCTCACTATAGTATAGTTGTATAGTTTCTCATAATAGTATGTTCTATTAGTTTCTCATAATAGTAAGTATTGACTCATGAAGGAACTGACTCTTTGTAGGCTTCATTAAACTAGAAGTAATGAATAGTATAACCCTAAACTATACCTATTGTAGTTTACTAGTAGAATTGTTTGTGTGAATGAATGTATTGAACTGAGATAAAAGTATTTATATCTATACATGTATACATAATGTATAACTAAGGATCCAACGACACTCGGACAAACACCAAGGTGCTCTATGTCCACAACCAAACAAGGAACGGGAAATAAAGTGAGTTGGTAGTCCTAAGTCCTTCAATCCTTACTTATATAATTATATATGTAATAGACATGGTTTTAACAATATATATAAGCTTGAAAACTGTAAAAGGAAAGGTTTGAAATATAAGAGTGAGTTTAGTAAAGAGTTTATAATGTAAAAGAGTTTGATAAGCAGTTTGAAGAAATTTGTCTGACAAAACGGTTAACAATATAGTAAATCCATTTATTGATAGTTATTAATCACATGTGATTGATATGATAACTATGATATTCAGCTTGTATTCCCCCCCCCCCCCCTAAAAGTATTTAAAATAATTTAAAAGTTCGGTTAAGGGGTATGAACTCACCTGATAGTGAGTGATTTGGATGAAAGTGCTGGATGAGGTGCTAGGTGTCAAGTGAAGACTTGAACACACACACTGATCCTATTTAACATATAAAGACAAATATATGTATCTAATTAGTGGTTATAACAATAACTAAGCAAGTAAAGACACCCTAGAGCATGGAAAACACTTTGATTCAAGTGCCATAAGTTCATAGAGTTGCATATAAATGGTTGTATGGCTTTGCTATGTAGTTCACGGCCTAAGGACCAACTCTCCATGAGTTTACGGCCTAGGGTTTGCGACCCTTATGGGTTTACGACCGTAAACCCATGGTGACTTGTACCAATTCGATGTTTAAGGTCCTTAGCTCAAAAGGAAGGTGTTCTAGGTCAAGTTCCAAGCCTTAGGATGGGATGTTGGGCAACATTGCACCCTTTATTAGAGTTTACGGCCAAGGGAGATTGCCTTGACCGTAAACTCCCTTGGTTGATTGATTTTTGATGTTTTCAAGCCGCTAATTCATAATAGTAACTTATAAACATGTAAAGGGGTTAAGGACTTACAGTTTGAAAGCTAAAAAGGGGAGTTTTCGGCCCAAAACACACAAGTGTTCTTGGTGTTCTTGAGGATCTTGAAGATCTAAGCATAAATATCGAATCGTGGGTGGATTCTAAGATGAATCAAGTAGAAGTGATGTAATCAACACAAAGATGGAAGAGTTTGCTTACGTTTGTGAAGATTGGAAGAAAACTTGAAGATCCTTGGGAGAGAAAACCAATTTCTCTAACTAGAAGTGTGAAGAATAAAGGAAAAATGACTAAGTGTCATATTTATACAAGGGGTTCACGCCACTTGGAGTTTACAGCCGTAACCCCAAGTGTCTTGGCCATGAACTCCTCTTTTGAGGGTTTAAGGCTTGTTTAAAATGTTACAAGTTCAAATTACACTCTCATTCACTTATTCATTTGATGTATTAAAGCTCAGAATGCTCAAACGGACACCAAACGTGCTAAAAGTTAGTAGAAGTAAGATTGACTAGATTGAAATGTAAGGTTTGTATAAGATAGAAATTTCGAGTTATCACATGTATGCTAGCCATACATAACGCTGGACCCTATAGACTTTCAAATATCCAATCCTAGCCTAAGACCTAATCAATAAGAACAGAACATAAGGCCAGATCAAACATTCTCAGGCTATAAGATCTTAATTATATATAGTTGTGATGCATACCCAATTAACCACAGTAATGACGTCAATCTCATATAAGGAAAACCCTAGGCTAACAGGCTTCATGTACTCAGGAAATTCTATCATGTAATTCTTGAAGATCCTTAGCCTAGTACTAGCATGTTGTTCTAACATATGACAATATCAAATAACAGTATGATATTTTGGGGTCCACTTACTGGCTCCAACTGATCGTACACTTTGCACCCTCTTTTACTTATTTTGAAAAGCATTTAAAATTATTTCGAAATCTTTCCTTGATTTGAGACTAGATTCAAACGAGTGTTCTTCCAATTCACTCAAACCAAGGCTCTGATACCAACTTGTAACACCCACAAAATTCGAGCCAATTTAAAACTTTTTAAATCATTTGAAACCATTTGATTATTAAAATTTGTTTTCAAAATAGTTTATACATCAGAGTTCCCAGAAATCATGATCGTCAATCGAGGAAGTCTACGGTCACGCCTTCGCCTACCCGCGGAACCTGAAACAATAAACTGAAACTGTAAGCCCGAGAGCTTAGTGAGTTACCCCCAAAATACCCATACATACAAAAATACACATACAATAACAAACAACATAATATGGGTCCAATCATCCATCGGGATGGAATACCAGGCCCTCAACCATTAGGTTGGAATGCCAACATACCCATACACTTCACATAATACATATACAGCTAACAACATGTACTAGCTCCACAACTTTACAGACTGGATTATCCCTGGGCCCTTAGTGTGAGTCTGGATTTCCTTTCGGGCCCACAGCTCACATCTGGCTTGCCATCAAGCCCACAGTACGAGTCTCCCTTAGCTCGTATCTAGAATGCTCCTAGGTTTGTTGGTTACTGCACGGAGTAGTTTCACCTTAACCCATCCCACATAATATATCGACATATAACACAACTAATGCATATACAGATAATCACATAATAGTACAGGTAGTCCTACAGATCTACCCAACTGACATAACAACTAGCATGCAGACAGTCGGACCAACTATAGGTCACTAAGCATAACCACCTCCGATCTACCAGGATACCGATCTAACAGATCATACGAGCATATAACCATCCCATCTATCAGGATATTAAACTAACATATCAAAACAGTAATAATCCAAGTAACAGACAAAGGGCCGACCTTGGAGCCTTAGACCCTTGAGTATAGTGAGGATAAGTCACCTTGCAATGCCAGACAAAACCAAGAATCATGCTCCCGAAACACTACCCCGAACTCCAACACCTATAACCATCAAAGATCCAATTCATAAATACCCGGTTACCAATTATCCTCAAACGTCAAAACAGTCCATGTTGACCCTAACTCATCGAGTACCTTCAGCTACTCGCCGAGTTCCTTGCATAACCTGCCAACTCGCCGATTCACCATGACACTTGCCGAGCCCAAGGCAATCTTCATCGGACTCGCCGAGTTGTTCATCCAATCCGTTGAGTTCATGACCATCTTCTTATGATTCGCCGAGTCTACCATGCGACTCGCCGATTCCCTTTCGTCCTTCATCCATACATAAGCTCTTTGAGCCATGCTAAGGCTCCATACTACAGATCCAACTTCCCAAGGCATGCTTATCACGAAAAGTTGCAAACTTTACATGCATGAAAGGCTCTAATGACTCAAAATGCCAAAGCCAAGCTTGAAATAGGAGGTTTTACAATTAAGGAGGGGTTCATACTTGCCAAGGCTGATAACTTTATGGATTTGGAGACTAAGGAGAGTTCAGATCTAAAGTTATAACTTCAGATCGGAGCTCATACCCAAAAATAGCTTCACAATATGCTAGAAAAGCCCAAAACTTTAACCAAATGAGATCTAGAATGAAATAAGGTCAAGGTAACGACTTGATACCTTCCAAAAGATGCCATTTGAGGTAGATATCAGATCCCCACATGTCCTTTGCTCCTAGTCACTTGCTCTTCAAGTTCTTCTTACAAAGATACACCTTCCAAAGCTTTAAAACACACAAATGGAGCACACTCACATGAATTAGGGTTTCTAGACTCTTAAGGGGCTGCAAAGGAACTAAGGGAGGCTAATGATCCCTTAAAAAGGGTGCCAACCCCTAGAAATTAGGGTTTCACCCTCCAGCTCCAACTCGTCGAGTATCTCTTCCGACATGGCGAGTTGGTCACTTAAACACGTGGCCCAAACCCGCTGCTACTCAACGAGTCAAGCAACCAACTCGTCGAGTAGACCATTAAATCATGAGAATTTACAACCATAAATTGGTATTTGAGAATTGGGGTGTTACATACGAAAAATTGAAAAATATCATCTCTATGAGTCGTGTATAATTAAGACACCCACCATGTAATAGAAAATTACACGCCACGTTATACAAATTAGGGTTTCAGTTATTGGCCACTGCACGCTGCCTAAGAAGTAGCGAGGCACCATATAAATAGCGTAGAAACAAATTCTGAAGAAAATGCCTAGTTCTTTTATTCAGTTTGCGAAAAGATTTATAAAACTTTTTAAAACACACAATGGCCAAATTTGATTAGTTCATTATCATGCAAATATAGTTAACATAAAACAAACTTTATATCTAATGCAAAAGACATGAACAAGTGGTTCTAATACCACTGTTGGATTAGACGGATACAAAACAAGCCAGAAAGGCACACCGAAAGGAACACAAAAAAAATCCCATAATCCAATAAACGAACCAAGTTCAACCAAACCTAATGCAACTAAAAGAACAACACAAAAAAATAGAAATCATATCCTTGAAGTCCTTTGAAACCTTCTAGATGTTGATGGATAGAGGATGTAATGACCCCAAACAAGAACTCCTCTTTTGTAGTTACTCCTAAAGAATGAAATCAATAACTTTGACCAAAACCAAAAAAGGACCTTGCTATTTATGGAAAGACACTAACTTGTTGCGATAGCGGGCATATTTCCAGCACTTATTTCCCACAAAGGGGAGAAGAACATATAGAAAGCAAATCCCAATTCTACAAACACATAAATAGCCACCACATGCACAAATTTATATAAAATTAGACACCTGTTAGCATAACTTTCAAAAGCAATGAATGAGTTACACTCGTATATTTTTTTTTCAAAGGGTGAAGCAATTATGACAAGTTAAACACCCAGAAGCTATCATTTTCAAAAATCCAAAGAAAATACAATATTGATGTGGATCATATGGATGCTAGAGATTAAACGTTTTTGTAAAATCAAGAACCCAAAAGGGAATATTTCAAGATTATCAGGAAAATTAATAATGACATGGTAGTAGATATAATCATTGTTGTTATTAAACTCACAAATGCTAAATATCTGAAACCCAAATAGAATTTTAATCATTATAAAAGAAAATTATGGTAAAAATTAAACACCCTAAAGGTGGGTAAGTTTTGAGACTTAGTTCTGGTTTTTGTGCTTATTCCCAATCCAACACTTACGGGAAGAAGGAGTCCCACACCTAGGGTAGTTTTTATGCATCTTCAAGTTCAACACTTTCTTCCACCACTAATAGGAAAATTTGCAAAAATGGTCCCTATGCTTGAAAAAATTATGCATTTTGGACCAAAAAAGTTTGGTGATGCATCGGTGGTCCAATTTTGAATACTTTGTGTGGTTTGGGTCCTTATGGTTGGTATTTTTGTGTGGTTTTGCTCCATACCCTACATGAAATTGTAGCACCTGGTTCTTCGTACGTAGTCCTTCATTAGCTATTTATATATTTTTTCGCATTATGGCCTTGGACTCGGCGAGTTGAAGGAACAACTTGCCGAGTAGAAATGGGACGGAACGCGGGACTTATGTGATGAACTCGGAGAGTCGGGTCCCAGACTCGGCGAGTAGGTACTGTTCGGACAAAATGCTAATCTGAGGGTTTGCACCTTATTCAAGCAATGATATCACGGCCATATTGCCCCCTATGCTCTCAAAACACTTCTAATTGAAACCCTAGTCGATTGTGCTTTGTTGAGGCCATTTTTGGTGCTCTCTTGTGCTTGTAAAGCTTGGAAAGAAGGAAGGAGCTTGGAACTTGAGTTGGGGCCAGTAGATCCAGGGATTTTACTTCATTTTCAGCAACTTCAAGGTATAATGCTCCTATCTTGAGTCATTTGTGTGTTTATTCATCTTTAACTTGGGATCTCTCTGGATTGCTAAGTCATGTTTCGGAATTGGAAGTGTTGAGTGGTTTTGACTTCAGATCTGGACCTTAAGAGGGGTCTCATGGCTGAAAGGTGCCAACTTTAGGGCCATGAGAGCCCCATGCACGTTGTAGGACACTTTATGTGGATTTTTGAGCTAAAAACCCCATGCATGTGCATCAAGTTTGGAACTTTCATATAAAGTGGATATTAGGAGGCCAAATCTATGGTTTTGGTGTGTCAGATCTCATTTAGATCGACTGTATGGAATTGGTTAAGACTAGACTCGGCGAGTCCAATGTATAAAGTCCCATATCTGATAAGAGTCTGAAAGAACTTAGTTGGGTGTTAGAGGGACTTTAGTAGATCAGAAAGAGTGACCCAACGCATTGGAATTGGTTTTAGACCTAGAGTTCATGGACTCGACGAGTGCTAGAATAGACTCAGCGAGTTCTAGACAATCTCCTTAAGATTGAAGATGAACTCGACAAGTTGTTCATACAACTCGGCGAGTCGAGGACAGACTTGTTCTTCGGATGAAGGTGAACTCGACGAGTTTTTCATACAACTCGGCGAGTCGGATGAGTTTCATACAATATTCATATAAGAGAGGAACTCATCGAGGCGAAGCCAAACTCGACGAGTCGGGACGTGGATAAGGATGAGTAAAGGATGAGGGACTCGGCGAGTTGGAGTACCAACTCGGAGAGTCGGGTCAACTTGAAGTTGACTTTGACTTAGACCTGTTTGGGAGTAAAATAGTCATTTTACCCTAAGAGTAGATATCAGTTCTGACAGACTGTTTTGTGGGGATTGTAGCCGGAGGATTTCCGGAGCGGCAGCAGGAAGAGACTTCCCACTAAGTTTGACAACAGCTAATTGATCGAGGTGAGTTACATTGCAGTAGCGGTGGGTCTATGGCCACAATACCGGCCCACCAGTAGGAGTTGTATGTCAGATGATCATCTTTGTGATATCATCTAGGTTTGCTACTACCTTATATGTTATATGCTGGCATTATATGTTATATAGTAGAGTTCAGTTGTTAGGACTGACGGGTAGGTCGGCACCTCAAAATGGCTTGACACGGGTAGATCAGCAACCCATAATGGCTTGACACGGGTAGGTCGACACCCCAGAATGGCCGTACCAGGTAGGTCGGGCACCCCAGAATTGCCCGACAGTATGTATGTTACATGATTGTATGATATATGGTATGATGGGGGAATTCACTAAGCTTCGTGCTTACAGTTTACAGTTTTGGTTTCAGGTACCTCTTCAGTGAAGGGGAAGGAGCTGGCACGGTAGCAGCACATCATACACACACATGTTGGTTTTCCGCATAGAGTTTCTTGGGATGGTACTCTGACGTTGTTGTAATTGCGAGTGGTTTTCAGTCATGATTTGTGGATTTATGAAAAGTTACTATTAGCTGGTGTTTTCTTATAAACATTTTTTTTATAAATCAATTAACTAACAAGGAAATTTTTGGACTTGGAATATGGGTCGTTACAAGTTGGTATCAGAGCCCTGGTTTGAGGGATTCGGTCACACCTTTGGGGGTGCCTGGACTCAAACCAAGGGATTAAAATATTTTTACAAAGAAAATAACTTTCTAAAAGCTAGGATGAAAGAGTTTTGAGAAGGAACAAGTGTGTGATGTGCGCAACCGACCGAGCTCAAGTAAGTATTCCTCATAGTACCCATACAAGTTATCTTATGCTTATCAGTTGCAGTCGAACAACATGCTAGAATAGGACTAAGGATCTAGGGATGATACCTTATGTGCCTGGTTTATGTGCTTCAGCTTATGAGAATTCATGCTAGTATTGAGTAGACAATAATAGGATAGCCTGGTTAGGTTATGCCTGCTAGTATGAGCTCAACATTATATGCTAGTTCAACTTCTCATTATAAGAACAAATTAGTTTGAGTAGTTTTCATGAGTGCGAATGCCGCTTGCTTTGTGCTTTATGGTACTCTGAGTAAAGAGAGATAGCCATTAGGTGAATACATCATGCCACATGTGATCAGGGTTGCATAATCTCAGAGTGTTGGACTTGGCCCTATTGCGCAGCTCTCGGTTGAGTCTAACCGTTGTAGGGATGAGTCTTTTACTCGAAAGATTATCTGAGCCTCATCACATGTGATGGTATTCAGGTAATGGCTAATTGGCACTACAAGGAGGCCTTCAGCAGCTGAGGACCCGTTTGGGTGTAGTCCGAGATTTTCCCTAGGGTAAGCCAAGAATGGGAATGGCAGAGAATCAGCAGTGATAAAAGGGGACTTGGTGGAGTCAAGGCAGTCCTTGAGGAAGGTACGGATAGATGTAGAAGGTAGTATGGGCCCGTACTACTAAAAAAGAGGATCCGTACCTAAATTGAGCAAGGTTAAGACAAGACCAGGGAACTGGTAGTGGATGTGGTCCCTCTAGATGTATCAGTATCATTAACGGTTGATATTACGTTTTGCAGAATGCTTGTACTACATCAGAGACCAGTGGTGGGCAGCTCAGGAGAGGGATCGGGTTCGGGTTCTGACTCCAAGCCAGTGGACGAGAGACAACGCGAGTTCATCGCGTCTGAGATCACTAGAGGCATCCTTGATGCGACCCAGATTATTTTTGGGTCGATCAAAGAAGGGATTGTGGAGCTGATGGAGGATCGCCTTAGGGCATTCCGGAGCGACATGGCATCTGGCCAGTCACGATCCCGCACGCTGTGCTTTAAGGACTTCAGAGGCAGTGGTGCGCCAGATTTTAATGGGGTGAAGGACCCCATTGCTGCTAGACAATGGATTGCAAACATTGAATCCGTGCAGCTGACCAGCTTCTGCCCCGAGGGGTCAAAGGTACGCTTTACAGCAGGGTGTTTGAGGGACCGAGCTTAGGATTGGTGGGAGTCGGTTGGTGACTCTCTGGGAGCCTCGGCTGGTGAGGCTATGACATGGTCGGATTTTGTGACCCGGTTCCGAGCAAAGTTTGCGCCAGCAGTAGAGCTTCAGCAGCTGGCCACATAGTTTTTGGACATGAGACAGACTACGGAGACTGTGGCAGAGATCACCGCCAAATTCCGAGAGAGGGCATTGCTGGTGCCCCAGTGTGCGAGGGATGAGGATATGAGGAGGACCCTCTATCATGACATGCTGCGAGCCGACATTTTGGAGCATGTTAGTTTTTCAGCTTGCCCTATCCTGGATTCCATGATTGCTAGGGCAAGGGAGAAGGAGATCGATCTGGAGCATGTCTGGCAGAGGAAGATAGAGGAAGGTCAGATGACTGGGGCTTCGAGGAAGCAGCCCAAAGGATCAGATGGTAGGCCAAAAGGCCAGTTAGGACCAGGCCGCTGCAGGAAATGCGGCAGGCCACATGAAGGGGCGTGTAGATTGGGATCGTCGGGCTGCTACAAGTGCGGCAAGGCGGGAACTTCAGTAGGGATTGTACTGCCCCTGAACCGGTTATTCAGGCGTCTGAGTTGCTATGTTTCTACTGCAACCAGAGGGGCCACAAGAAGGCCAACTACCCCCAGTTGATAGCGGCATCAACGCCAGTGAAGATGTCTGCTCCAGCAACCCTGCAGATCATCGATGGTCGGCAGGGAAAGGCAGAGGCTCCAGTGTTGAGGAGCCAGGCATTCCAGTTGACTACCGGGGAGGCACGCACTGCACCCGATGTGGTGACGGGTATGATTTCCTATCTTTTTGATTTGTGATATGTTGCTGCGATTTTGATATGTTATGTGTGTGCTTTGTTTAAGATCATTCAACGTGAACGGTATCCCAGTTTAGGTAATATTTGATTCGTGGGCTACCCGATCATTTGTCTTTGTTGCACTTAGCAAGAAGTTTCCAGAGTCTTCGGGCATGCTGGATTGCCCTTTAGAGGTAGAGATCGCTGATGACCGATCGGTGCGAGCATTGGCGGTATTCCGAGACTGTGTGCTGAGATTGTTCGAGGAACGTTACCTGGTGGACTTGGTTCCTATTCCGTTGAGAGGGAACATGGTGATTATGGGCATGGATTGGTTGAGCCCCAATGGGGCAGTGATAGATTGCGCATAGCAGCAGGTTCGGATCAGAACCCCAAGTGGGGAAGAGTTGGTAGTTCAGGGCGAGAGGCCACAGAAAGGACCGACGGTATGTTAAGCAGCGAGAGCTAGGCGTTACCTTCATCAGGGTTGCGCAAGATATGTTGCTTATGTCATGGATACCCAGGAGGTGTATAAGGCGACAGTGGGCGATGTACCCATGGCACGAGAATTTACGGATGTATTCCCCGAGGAGTTACCTAGAATACCTTCGGAGAGGCAGGTGGAGTTTAGGATCGACCTAGTCCCTGGGGCAGCTCTGATAGCCAAGGCACCGTATCGGTTGGCTCCTCCCGAGATGCAGGAGTTGTCTACACAACTGCAGGAGCTGTTAGACAAAGGATTCATTAGACCGAGTAATTCTCCCTGGGGAGCCCCGATTCTGTTTGTGAGGAAGAAGGACGGGTCGCATTGGATGTGTATAGATTATCGGGAGCTGAACAAGGTAATGGTGAAGAACCGTTACCCACTCCCGAGGATTGATGAGCTCTTTGACCAGGTGCAGGGAGCATCTTGGTTCTCCAAGATTGATCTGCGTTCAGGATACCACCAGATGAGGGTCAGAGAGGAGGATGTACAGAAGACTGCATTCCGGACGCGCTATGGCCACTATGAGTTTGTGGTGATGCTCTTTAGGCTCACCAATTCACCTGCCGCATTCATGAACCTCATGAACCGCGTGTGTAGACCGATGATAGACCTGTCTGTGATAGTGTTTATTGATGACATCCTAGTTTACTCCAAAACGCAGGAGGAGCACGATGAGCATCTACGATAGGTCCTAGAGACTTTGAGGAGGGAGAATCTGTATGCTAAGTTCTCCAAGTGTGAGCTCTGTTTGCACGAGGTGCAGTTCCTTGGGCACCTCGTCAACCAGAACGGGATTTCAGTAGACCCAGCCAAAGTGCAGGCCGTGATGAGATAGGAGGTTCCGAAGTCTCCATCTGAGATTCGGAGTTTCATAGGTTTGGCTGGCTACTATCGGAGATTCATCCAGGATTTCTCCAAGATAATAGTACCCCTGACTAGGCTAACAAGGAAGGTTGTGGTCTTTTGTTGGGGACCTGAGCAGCAAGCCGCGTTCGAGACACTGAGACAGAAATTGTGCAAGGCGCCAATCTTAGCCCCGCCAAAGCGCATGGAGGATTTTGCTGTGTATTACGATGCGTCTATCTCAGGTTTAGGCGCAGTATTGATGCAGAAAGGGCATGTCATCACCTATGCATCGAGGCAGCTGAAGCCTCACGAGGCGAACTACCCGATGCTTGATTTGGAGTTGGGGACTGTTGTATTCACCCTCAAGATCTGGCGACATTACCTCTATGGGGTTCGCTGTACCATCTACATGGACCATAAGAGTTTGAAGTACCTCATGGATCAGCCGAATCTAAACATGAGGCAGCGTCGGTGGATGGACATGGTAAAGGATTACGATTGCGAGATCGTTTATCACCCGGGGAAGGCCAATGTGGTGGCCGACGCGCTTAGCCGCAAGGCAGCGCTGATTAGGGATATCTGCCTGAGGACGACAGTAGTGACTCCACTATTGGAGCGGATTCGGGAGGCCCAGCAGGAGGCCATGAAGGAGGAACATGGGAAGAGCGAGCGGATCATGGGGCAGGTTTCCTCTTTCGACTATGACAACCGAGGATTACTAACACTACACTGTAGGGTGTGGGTGCCATACCACGGGGGTGTGCACCAGGTTCTGATGGAGGAGGCACACAAATCTCGGTTCTCCATTCATCCTAGGGCGATGAAGATGTATAGGGATCTTCGTCTGGACTATTGGTGGCCCTACATGAAGCGGGATGTGGCATGGTTCGTGGAGCGGTGCTTGACCTACAGGAAGGTCAAGGCTGAGCATCAGAGACCTCACGGCAAGATGCAGCCGTTAGGATAATACCTTGGAAGTTCTTATTTGCATGTATAATAGAGAAAACATAGATCCAAGGTATTTAGGGTTGCATGTACACTTAGGAGTGTTAGAATGCTCAAAACCCAACAGTGGTATCAGAGACTAGGCTTGTTTTCTTGTTATACTTGCAAAAGAAGCTGGAAAATCAAGTTTTGATGCTGTCTGCCCAGTAGACTCGCCGAGTCCATGAATGGACTCGCCGAGTCCAAGGCAAAATGCATCCAACTCGCCGAGTTGGTTCGTGCACTCGACGAGTTGGACCCCCAGAGAGCATAAATTCGACTTTTTTGGCTGGAATTGGACTAGGAACATTACCCTAAGGTGTTTTTGAACTTATAAACTTGTTTTTTGATGTGGTAATGTTCATGCTAATCCATTTTCAAAGATAATTGTCAATAGATTCATGTCTTGTATTAGTTTAAGGTTTAGACTAATTACATGAAAAAGTTTGATTTGAATTATCTTGTTCTTATGAGTTGTTTAGATTAATAGAAATGTTGAGTGAAATAGTTGTTTTCAATCCATTTTAATCTAAGAGTTGAGTATAAAATGTGTTTGTGTAACTTGTCCTCAAGTTACATGAAGAGTCACATTAAAGACTCATAAAACTCATAAAAGTTGGCAATGGTTACAAAATGAAGAGTCTTGTGTCATTGAATAATTTTTATGACTCCATAACTTGTCCTCAAGTTATGGAAGTTCAAGAGTCACTTCATTAAAAGAAAAATATGTAACCATAATTAAATCCATAAGTTATAAAATAAAGAAAAAGTTAGTTCTTTTATTAGTTTAAAGTCTTCCATAACTTGTCCTCAAGTTATGGAACTTGAAGAGTTTTTGGATTAAAACTACTTTAAACACATAAGTTATGGAATTAATTAGTTTTGAATAGTTTCAAAACTTGCCCTCAAGTTTTGGAATTTGAAAAGTTTTCCTTATGAATACTTTAATTCCAAGTTAGCCCTTAGAATTTTAAAAGTTAAAATTCAACCCTTATACTTTATAATATTATAAGTTAATAATATATATATATATATATATATATATATATATATATATATATATATATATATGTATAAGAGTAAAGTCAGTCTTACCGCTAGTACCCCTCATTCACGAAGCCGGTCTATAAGGTGGGTATAAGGTTGTTGCCTATAAAATGGCAACTTAATGGGTGTCCACTCTCACCCACCGCTTGCTTGACCGGTGGAGGGTCGTTAGCCGAACGGGTTTGACAAGACTATAATTCTCCTTCATTAAAAGTATTAATGATAATACTAAGTAACTAAACTCTTAATAATACCCAATCTTAGTTACTTAGGAAAAATGTGAATAAGGTGCCAATCCATGAAATTACACTTTGCACTTTGTTTAAGTCAGTTAGTGGAGCGTGTGTGGTTAACCGGCACACTAACACGTATTTAACAAGGTAGGCAAAGGGTAACTTAATGTTTATCATAGTATCGATGGAGCGTGTGTGGTTAACCGGCACATCGATTAAGGGGTAAACACTTAAGGGTACCAAGTAATTTGCATGGTTACTTCACACCCTGTTTTGTGATCCTCGGCATCCCAGTCACAAAACCTGAAGGGCACACTCGAGATTGAAACATGCCTTTGAAAAGTTCAATGAATCTCAAAGATCTAGGAGTTTCAAAACCAATTAAAACCTAATAATACGTTTCGTTTATCTTGGTGGAAATTGGTGAATCGTCATTCACCTACCTTCAAATATTTTATAGCTTGGATTACGGCATACCTCTTCTAAGTTATAAAATAGTTTGTTGGGTCCTAGCCTTAATATTTCATATTAGGTGTCATATTAAGGACTTTAAATCAACTATCTTGAATATCTCCCAAAAGATGTCTGTAATAGACACCTATGATCTTCCCAAATCTCTTGAAACAAGTTTTCCTAATGAAGATGATGTCCCATGGATATCATACTTCTTTCACCTCCTCCAATTATTCTCCCCAACCCACAAGTTCTTGAAAAGTTTAAGGTCACTCAAGCCCTATTGGCAAGGCAAGGTCTAGGTGTGGACACATCTTGGAGATGTAGTCACATATTGACAAGTCGGGAGAGTTGGGTGTCAAAGTCTTGAGAAAGTTGGTGGTTCAACTACTTTCTAAGTCACATAGTGAGTTCTTTTGGAACACCTATGAAACAGACTATGACAAGACCCTTAATGATCTTATCTATTTGTTAAGATCAACTTCCTAAAACTTTATGGACATTGACAATGATGACATTGGATATCTAGTAAAGCTTTCTCTTCCCAATGGAAAGGGATCGGCCATAGTCAACTCGGTTGACCAAATGGTAAAGAGAAAAGCTAAGTCTGTGATAGTCCCGTGTACCATTATCAAAGGGTCCATATGTTTATGTTGCCAAAGGAAGGGGCATTGGTTGCAAAGCTGCCAAATTTACCTAAGGATGTTAAAATCAATAAGTTTGACTCTACTTCAGGTAAATTCCACTATCTAACTCTGCTAAGTTTCTATTCTGAGATTCCTGATACATGATGTGACTGGGTCACATGGTGATGTTTTAAGAATCAAAGAAAAGTGAAGAAACTTAAAGAAAGAATATGCTGAATCTGATGGCGTAGATGGATTTCTATCGCATAGTTTGAAAATCGGATTTTTGAGCTACTTCTTAGGAGTTATGATATTTTTGCTTAGGAATAGATAACAACAAGTTTTCATATGGATTGTAAGGATAAGTTTTCCGCAAAGTTTTAAAATAAAAGGAAACTTTTTATTTTATTTATTTTAAAATATCCTTACAATGGCATTTGAGGAAAAATTGTTGCTTATATGATTCCATTAAGAGCAAGAGTGGAAATATGAAGTTGATTCTTTCATTTGTGGTAATGTCTAGATTTACCAAATAAGGAAAGATTCTCATCACCCAAGTTTCAATTGGACCGAAACTTGGAATCGTGCAAGTTATATAGCATGATGAATGAGAACTTTCAAGTATTGGAAAAATTAAGATTAATTACTTATTCACATGGATGTGTGAGTCAAGTAATGGACTAAAGAAGGGAGTGCATAGTCTTGTGCACTGATTAAGTCCACCACAAAAGATTGATAAGACTATTCATCATAGTTTACTAAAGCTCAGTAAATATGATTATACTTACAAGCTTAAGTGTAACTCTGAGACATTGGAAAAGGTTTCAATGTATGGCAGAGCGAATAAGACGAATCAAATTAGGCAGAAGGATAAAAGTTTCTCAAATCTGAAAAGATGGGAGAGTACTTTAGTATCAGTTTTGTGATCATCTTAATGATTAAGAAACCATAGCACAATTAGTTCTCTAAGGAAATCTTAGTGCATTCTTATGACTAAGAAGAGGAACTTGAATTGTTGAAGTGGTTAAATCAAGAAGATGAGTCATACTTCGTTCCAATGCAAGTCTTAGAGTCATACTCCAAGATTGTAATTTGAGTGACATGTCTTAAAGAAGGTTTAAAACACTTGTCAAATGTAAGAGTAAAAGTTTTCTACTCTTGTACATTTGAAATTGGTAAGTTGTGATGTTTTGGATAAAACAAAGACCAACTTAGGCCAATTGTGTGAAGTGTTTGTCTTGATTAGAATCCACACTATCTCTTGGATATTTAACAAGGGAGACTTATAGGTCAAGAGGACAGTGGGAGTCTTAAAGGTCTTGAAAGTCTCAAGAACTAATCAAGAATAAAACCTGAAGTTCTTCTCTAGCACATGACTTGAGGTTTACAACCTATCATGTTGACATATTCTGTGCCCATTCCAGTTAAAGTTGGCTTTGCATATGAGTTCTTAGAGTTCTCAATTAGTTGCACAACAACTTGGAAGCAATGGTAGGCCCTTGAGCTGCCAGGTGGCGAGAAATTAAGATTGGGTTCAATCCATATGAGTTTGGATTTGTCATTATCCTTGTCTTGTGGCTATGGTTTTGACAATTCACATGGATAAGAACACATACACCATTAAATCTAAGTGTCATCAGGTTTCTCTCCGATTCATGAAAATGATGGTGAGGAAACACTTTCACTAAGTAGATTTTATCTAGATAGCAATTGTGATATTTGCATTCTCAAAGTCGTTAGTGGAGCACGTGTGGTTAACCGGCACACTAACATGGACTTGTGAGAAGTGGCAAAAAGGTCTAAACATTATGATTACGGCATCCCTCTTCATAATTGTTTAGATACACAAGTGTGCTATCTAAGGGAAGGTGTATGATTTTGATAAGGTCTTATCAAAACAATCTAGTATCAGAAATCTGAACTTTGGAAGAAAGTCTGTTGATTTCTGAATACATGTCAGAGCTAGTGGGAGCATAAGTGTTATGCTAATAATCATCATGTTAGTGGGAGCATGATAATTATGATAAGTATTGCAAGTTAGCAATGTTAATTATAGAAAACAAAAGTTTCAATTGGGAAAGAGTTGTTTTGCTATAATTAAGGGAGAGGAAATTATACTTCATCTCAAATCTATAAGCTTAGATCGTGAGGTTTTAATCATTTAGTCAAGCATATATATGAATTTCATGTTGGAATGGCTCAACATAAGGAAATTCTGTATATGGGTCCATTATTTGCGTTCTAAAATTCGGTTATGATTACGGCATCCCTTTTCATAATCTGAATTATGAGAACTTGGCAAATAGAAATGGAAATGTTATAGCAAAAGACTGGTTTAGTCTTTATGTGAGACATCATGAATCGTGTCCCATATGCTTCGGATATAGGATCGATTACATGTGCTATATTCATCCTTTCTAAAATTTTCCAAATGCCTGGGGCATTGAGAAGGGAAAAGGTTTAGAACTGGATATGACTAAAAGGATTAAACAATTGTCGAGGACAATCTAAGGTTTACCAAAGATTGGTTGCTCAAGGACAGTTGGAAGTATAGTGATAATTCTGGAAGGACCATATTGACATAGTCTGTAAGGAGGCAACTCTTGTTCAGAAGTGATAGTCAAAATGGAATCTGGAAATGTTTCAAAGTTAGAAATTTCAATCTATGTAAGATTAAGGAAACTTAATGCAAGAAGGATATTTACAAGGAGTTGATCTCCTTTGGAATACTCTGTAATGATTGTTGCCAAGTCTTTGTGAGTTTGTGCATAATCGTTACAAGAGGATCAATGCATATAAGTTTAGAATCTAACAGATTTCAGTAAATGGCATGAATTTGGAATTCTTGCATTTGCAGTAAGGATTTGGGAGTGTGAAAAGAGAATCATTAAAGTTATGTTCAATTGATCTAGTTCACAAAGTAAAGGTCGTAGACAAACATAGTATGCATACTTGGTGTATGGCATGACTAGTGTTTAGAAAACATAGTGTACATGCTTGGAGCATGGGACAACTATTGTTTTAAATTCAAGAATAAAGTTGATAGTTGAAACAGTATACAATGAATAATGTGTAATCATATGGTGATAAATAAAAGGTGTTTTATTTATGTTCAAAGGGTTGATACCATATTGGATTCAATTATTATTGTGTTTCACTTTGCATGTTTTGACTTCCCGAATAAACTGGGTTATTCTTCTGGAATGACTAAGTTATTCAAACTATCCACAGTCGGTCATATGTTGGAAGTAGATATGAATTAAGACTGTCATGGGTTGGCTTTTAGAGGTCTAAGGTGTTGGACAAAGGGCTACAACACTCATGAGTGCTCATAAGTTCTGAGTATTGGATTCAACCCGCGCTCATTGGAATCACTTCATGGATTTTATCACGAGTGATCATGAGACGATAATATCTTATATTCTTCAAACCTAGAGATATGAGTTGTTACTATGAGTTGATAGTACATTGATAGCACGAAAACGCATTTGGTAACTCGGTGCTATAAAACGTGCCTTTGTGTATGATTCAACAAGTAGTAGAACAAGCCATATGAGTCGAAGTTTATCCGTTCCTTTTATCTTTGGGATAAAAGCGATATCTGTGGGCCCCTCGATGATTTGATGATGACAAATAGAAGTGCTCGGCCGGGCCAGGACTGATTTGATTTGTTCAATTAGTCAGTCGTCATAAATCGGAAATCGGGAAACAACAAATGGACAGAGAGAATGATTATAATCCATGTCTCAGTCCATATGATATCTAGAATGGAGGAATATATGATCCCTTATCTAATGGACAAGTCATTAACAAAGGTCAGAGTTCGTCTACAAGGTCAGTGTTCGACAGAAGCTTTTGAGAGCTACGATTGCCAGTTGGTTCCTGAAGTCATACGCAATAATAGTTTTAGAATTATCCAAGTGGGAGACTGTTGGATTAATGTCTAAGTCCATAACTATAATTGGTAAGACTTGACCCGACCCGGCATGGTCCATTTGGGTTGCATACCATCATGCACTTGGATAGACTATAATGAGAGAAATAAAACACTTATGGTTATTAATATATTATAAGTTCTAGTATATTAATAATAAGAATAATGAGATTATTTAATTAGTATTGATCAAGAATTAATCTAGGATTAATTGAGTGATCAAAAGAAGACTAATTAAATATATGGGTTGATTGTGTAAATCATCCATACTTGTATAGTGGGCTAATGCTCCATGGATTATCTAGTTGGGCCAAAACCCATATGATGCTCCATGGATGCTCCATGGTGTATTTGAACCCATGGATCCAAGGAAATGGAAAGTCATGACAATTAGGATTTACCCTAATTGTATAACTATATAAGCATCTTATTATTGAGAAAAAATCGGCCACTAGAGAGATTAGTATTATTCTAGAGAGGGCTAGCCGATTTCATGAAGTGTAGAATTCTCTCAAGCTATTCTAACTGTTTTGATGATTGTGATTCCATTTGAGGTGTCACACTTGGGGCACTAGGCACTCAAGCTTCATGAAGACTTTCTACATCAAATAGGTATGTATTCTATCTTGTTACATTCATTGTTTTGTATGCTAGATTAGGATAATACCTTGGAAGTTCTTATTTGCATGTATAATAGAGAAAACATAGATCCAAGGTATTTAGGGTTGCATGTACACTTAGGAGTGTTAGAATGCTCAAAACCCAACAGGTAGTACTCAAGAAGACAGAGAAGATTCATTAGGTCCGGAGTAGGCTTCAGACTGTTCAGAGTCGGCAGAAAAGTTATGTCGATATGCGCCGATCAGACCTGGAGTTCCAGATCGGGGATATGGTCCTCCTGAAGGTGTCGCCATGGAAAGGCATTATCCGATTCAGGAAGCGGGGCAAGTTGGGCCCTAGATACATTCGACCGTTCAAGGTTATAGCTCGGGTGGGCAAGGTGGTGTATATGCTGGATCTGCTAGCCGAACTCAGTTAGATACACGACACTTTTCATGTTTCTCACCTGCGAAAGTGCCTGGTGGACAGCTCGGCCATGGTGCCCTTGGAGGACATTCAGGTTGATGGCAGCCTGAATTACATCGAGCGGCCTGTGGCACTCCTCGACCGGAAGTCAAAGGATTTGAGGAACAAGAGGGTGGATCTCGTGAAGGTGCAATGGCAGCACCAGAAGGGCTCGGAATGGATTTGGGAGCCGGTAGACGAGATGATGGAGCATTACCCCGAGATGTTTCAGGAACAAGCAGCAGACTTCAAGGACGAAGTCTAAAATAAGTGGGACATATTTGTAACACCTGGTTCTAGGTACGTACTCCTTTATTAGCTATTTATATATTTTTTCACATTTTGGCCTTGAACTCGGCGAGTTGAAGGACCAGCTCGCCGAGTAGAAGTGGGATGGAACGTGGGACTTAAGTGATGAACTCGATGAGTAGGTACTCTTCGGACAAAACCCTAATCCGAGCGTTTGCACCCTATTTAAGCAATGATATGACGGCCATATTGTCCCCTATGCTCCCAAAACAATTCTCATTGAAATCCTAGCTGCTTGTGCTTTGTTGAGGCGAATTTTGGTGTTCTCTTGTGGTTGTAAAGCTTGGAAAGAAGGAAGGAGCTTGGAACTTGAGTTGGGGCCAGTAGATCTAGTGATTTTACTTCATTTTCAGCAGCTTCAAGGTATAATTCTCCTGTCTTGACTCATCTATGTGTTTATTCATCTTTAACTTGGGATCTCTTTGGATTGCTAAGTCATGTTTTGAAACTGTAAGTGTTGAGTGGGTTTTGACTTCAGATATGGACCTTAAGAGGGGTCTCATGGCTTAAAGGTGCCAACTTTAGGGCCATGAGAGCCCCATGCACATTGTAGGACACTTTATGTGGAATTTTGAGCTAAAAACCCCATGCATCTACATCAAGTTTGGAACTTTACGTATAAAGTGGACTTCAGGAAGCCAGATTTATTGTTTTGGTGTGTTAGATCTCATTTACATCAACTGCATGGAATTGGTCAAGACTGGACTCGACGAGTCCGTTTTTGGACTCGGCAAGTCCAAGGCATAAAGTCCCATATCTGATAAGAGTCTAAAAGAACTTAGTTGGGTGTTAGAGGGACTTTAGTAGGTTAGAAAGAGTGACCCAACACATTGGACTTGGTTTTAGACCTGGAGTTATTGGGACTCGACGACTACTAGAACAGACTCGGCGAGTTCAATACAATCTCCTTAAGATTGAAGATGAACTCGATGAGTTGTTCATACAACTCAGTGAGTCAAGGACAGACTTGTTCTTCGGATGAAGGTGAACTCGACGAGTCGTTCATACAACTCGGCGAGTCGGATGAGTTTCATGCAATGTTCATATTAGAGAGGAACTCGTCGAGGCGAGGCCAAACTCGACGAGTCTGGACGTGGGTAAGGACGAGTAAAGGATGAGGGACTTGACGAGTTGGAGGACCAACTCGATGAGTCGGGTCAACTTGAAGTTGACTTTGACTTGGACCTATTTGGGGGTGAAATAGTTATTTTACCCTAAGAGTAGATATCAGTTCTGACTGAGTGTTTTGTGGGGATTATAGTCGAAGGATTTCCGGAGCGGCAGCAGGAAGAGACTTCCCACTTATTTTGACAGCAGCTACTTGATCGAAGTGAGTTACTTTCCAGTAGCGGTGGGTCTATGGCCACAATACTGGCCCACCAGTAGGAGTTGTATGTTAGATGATCGTCTTTGTGATATCATCTAGGTTTGCTACTAACTGATATGTTATATGCTGGCATGATGTGTTACATAGTAGAGTTCGGTTGTTAGGACCGACGGGTAGGTCGGCACCCCAGAATGGCTTGACACGGGTAGGTCAGCACCCCAGAATAGCTTGACACGGGTAGGTCGACACCCCAGAATAGCCGTACCGGGTAGGTCGGGCACCCCAGAATTGCCCGACAGTATGTATGTTACGTGATTGTATGATATATGGTACGATGGGGGAACTCACTAAGCTTCGTGCTTACAGTTTACAATTTTGATTTCAGGTACCTCTTCAGCGAAGGGGAAGGAGCTGGCACAGTAGCGGCACATCATACACACTCATGTTGGCTTTCCGCATTAGAGTTTCTTGGGATCGTACTCTGACGTTGTTGTAATTACGAGTAATTTTCAATCATGAGTTGTGGATTTATGAAAAGTTACTATTAGCTGGTCTTTTCTTATAAATGTTTTTTTTTTTTATAAATCAATTAACTAACAAGGAAATTTTGGACTTGGAATATGGGTCGTTACAGAAATAACAAATATGCCCTTTATTACTTCTTTTTAATTTTTTTTATTTAATTTGTTATTGTTTTGATTTAAAAAAGAAAATAAAATATCACCATCTCTCTCTCATACAAAAACACAAATAGATACTTGTGCTCTCTTTAAACCCCGACTAACGTATGATCCACCACCACTACCAGTAAAAACCCACCCTTTCTCTAAAAAACCGACTCCAGTCTCTTCCCTATCATTCTTTCTCACACTCTTAAAATTGAAGTTTTCTTCCCAAAAGCTATATATTAATACCATGATGATAATCGAAATTTTAAATACTTCATTCATTGTCTCCTACAGGCATAAACAAAAACATGTAGAGTGCAGTCTGATTTTGTGTGCAACTTGTTGGTTTCACAACATCATAAATAATAAAATATCCAAACCCATTTCATAATCAATGAGAAAGGGAGTGGCAGAATGCCACCTTTGTTTATCCATTCTAGCCAACATAATCAGTCGTCGTCTACATTATCCATTAGCCTCTACCCTTGGTTATTACCACAACATAATGTCGCCATAACATCTCCCTAATTTTAAACCGTAAGTGAAGAAAATACGTAAGAATGGGCTTCAGAAAACCATATTGATCATATCACCACGACCACCTTTTGGATCTGCAGCACCAAAAAAACCTACCAACCCTACCCCAGTTGTCGGAGAAGTCGATCGGCTAACTTCTTCTCACCAAATGAAATTGAAACTCGGCTAACCTCTTCTCCCCAAATTAAATTTAAAATCAACACCAAACCATACCAAACCAAAATCAAGAACAAACTTGGAACCTGCAACAAATATCACAACCTATAAATCTTTTCAAGTCAAAAAATTTCCCCCTTTCAGATCCAAAAATTAAAAAAATTGGCCCTCGTCGAGAAGGCATGACAAACATTGGTGGTGGGGGATATTATCAATGGTAGTTTTATGGTTCACTGGTGGTGACAAACATTATAGCTTCTAGATCCCTTTCTTACTTGTTGATGGGAGGGAATATTGATACCTCCGATAATATCTAAGTTTCAGGTCAAACAAATAAGAGACGTCTGTTTGGGGATAAGGGTGGAAAAGATGGAGGTGGTTGGTGACGGATTGTGATGGAGGCGAATGTTTATGGTAGAAGTAGGTCGGGTGGAGGTGTTCTTCATGGTATGTGTTTATGTGTGTGTTTAAAAAAAATGGTATGTACAGGTGCAAGAGAGAAGGGTCCTTCTTTTAGAGTATTTTTTTAATATAATAATTAAAAAATGAATTAAAAGAAAAGGAAAAAGAAAATCAGGAGGGGTATAATAGTCTTTCAAGCTGATAGGGAACAAAACCACTAAAAAAACTAAAATTGGACCAGTGATGCACCACCAAACTTTTTGGACCAAAATCACATAATTTTGACAAGCACATGGACCATTTTTGCTATTTTGTCCCACTAAAAAGTATTCAATGTAGTATTTTACAAACCTTTGGGTAACTCCTTAAAGTCCTAAGACAAAATTGCAAAAATGGTCCCTATGGTTGTCAAATTTCTGCAGTTTTAGTCCAAAACGAAATGTTGGTGCACCACTGGTCTAATTTTAAATACCTTGTGTGGTTTTGGTCCCTATGGTTGTATTTTTTTATGTTTTTGGTCCACATCCCACCTAAAATGACTAATATGCCCCTTAAATAATTATATTTTAAATTATTTTATTTATTTTTTATTCTTATAATAAAATAAAAAACAAAAACAAAATAAACCCATCACCCACTCTCTCTCTCTCTCAACACCATCATCGGACCACCCATTCCAATTAAGTCACACCCCACCACACCCTAAAGTAAGACCACCACTCCAACGGCGACTCTGTTACCCAAGCTCCGGTGGCGGCTTCCATTGCGAGATCCACAACAAGATACATGATGTGACGGCGAGATATCTAGATGTCATTAACAAACTTAGGCTCGAACAAATGGAATCACAAAATCAAGTGAAAGACTCAACTAACTTAGGCTCGAACAAATGGAATCACAAAATCAAGTGAAACCCTAAATTCGTCGTCATCGACCACTCGGAACAACTGGACTATCACCCCCATCGATCGTCGTCTCGTTCCCCACGGTTGCTCGATTTCTACACCATTGCTTGATTTTAGCTCGAATTAGGAGGGCAATTTCAATCTCAGATCCTTGAAATTGACTTCGTATCCTCTTATCCTCATCTTGTTCGAAAGAAGTAGAAGTTGATCTGGGAGAAGGAGGTCGAGGAAGTAGAACCTTGGCCCTCAACTCTCTTTTGCTCTGATTGTGTCGCCACCATCAACCTCACTTGTTCCCTTCAAGCTACCTTTTGCAACATCGGCCATTCGATAACAAAATCGACATCAATCCACATTTCAACGCATAGAACAATTTTGTGGTTCAAGACCGCCTCTCAAGAAAGATGGATATGTGGTTCAACATCCACCATTTTCTTTAAATCCGTCGATTTTTCGACGTTTTGGTTTGATTTTTCAGGTGAATGGTGGTGGCGAATGGTTATCAGGTTAGGGAAGGAAAGGTGATGGTGGGGGAGATGGAGGTGGTCGGGCAGTCGGCAGCGAACGGTGGTGACGAATGGAGATAATGGCAGGAGGAGTGAGAAAGAATGATTGTGTGTGTTCTTAAGGGGAAGGTGGAGAACAAGGATGGTAGCAGTTCGATGGTGGTGGTAAACGGCGATGGTGAAAGGCGGATGATGGTAGTGAACGAAAATGGTATTAGGCAGATCGTGGTAGTAAATGATAATGGTGGGATATGTTGGATGTTCTTGAGAGGGTAGCATCTGGAGGGTGTTCTTAAGAGGGAGGGGGAGAGAGAGAGAGAGAGAGAGAGAGAGAGAGAGAGAGAAAGACTTTTAATAATTAAAAACAATAATATAAATATAAAAAACAAAAAATACAAATATGAAGGGCATAATAGTCATTTTAAGTGTACAGGGACCAAAAACACTAAAAAGATCCAGTTTTGGACCAATCGTGCACCAATATTTCGTTTTGGACCAAAACTGCATAAATTTGACAACTACAGGGACCATTTTTGCAATTTTGTCAAGTCCTAAACTATAAAAAGATAGAAGGCAAGATATCTCATGTACTTTTTATGCAAAAATTGGGGACGCGTGCATTTCTTATAAAATAAAAGGTGACCCCTGAAGATGACATACAAATTTAATAAACTGTTTTAACTATTTTGGAGGACGTGTGCATTTCTTTTGAGGACGCATGCATTTCTTTAAAAATAAAAGGTGACACCTGAAGATGACATACAAATTTGATAAATTGTTTGAACTATTTTTATTTTTTATTTTATTACAACACTAAAAAAGGATATACAAAAATGCATGTCGTAATCTTACATGTTTTAAAAATGATGACATTTTTTATGACATATATTTTTGTATATCATTAAATAATGTGTCATATGTCATTCAAAACTTATTTTCTAATAGTGAACTGGCATCCACAAATTCCAAAACTCAATTTGATTTATATTCATGTTTGAATCATATTTTCTTTTCTATAAATTTTGTAACTAATAATCGAAGATAAATTTCAATATTTGTTAATCCACATAATGTTTGAAATAACATTTGTAATGAATGTCTAGATCGATCATCATTAGTTTGTTTTTTTTAGAACGTCGATCATCATTAGTTAAAGTATAAATTCGAAATACAAGCCTGAATAGTAGCAACTCAAAAGCACTCCCCAAATCTTGTGTCTCTAAATGTAGTGTCTCGAAACCTTTTACCTGAGACAAAAAACATAATACATCATGCTAGAAAGCATTTAAAATAATAATAATAATAATAATAAGCATAAGAACTTATGCCCAATTAAACGTGTGATGCTTTACTCAATTTCATAGATTTAACGGATCAAAACTCGGATGTCACATTCATAAAGAAACATATCTAATGAAAGGTGGATACAAAGGATACAAAAGATTGCACCCCCATGTTGACTTTTAAAAATTTTGGTATCGATTACAATGATTAGTCAATAGTCAACAATGGAGAGTATGAGAGAGTATGATATATTTAATTGTTATATTATCGAAAAAGCTAGTGGAGGGTGATCGGATATTATATTCTACCAGTCTCGAGTCTCGACCATGGTAACGTTTCAATATTCTTATTTTCCATTCCTCAAAATGGAAAGTACATATATTAATATTATTCAAATTTATTTAAAGAAATTATCGATTATATAAAACATCATTTCAAACTTAAAACTTTAAAAAACGTATAGTAAGTTTATGTTCGTCAGAAGATAAACCCTCTTATTTTCTAACGAGTTTGCTACTTCACATGTTTTCCCTTAAATGTAAATATTGAATAATTATGATAAATAAATTTAAGCAGAAATATAGATATATAATATGTTATGTAAATACATTTAAGCATAATTAATTTATATCCCCATGGTATATATCGTGTTGACATGGTGATCATCTGTGCATATGAATAAAGGTTTTTAGTACTGTCGTTGTAAAAAAAAAATAAACAGAAATATTAATAGAAACTAGAAAACATGGTAAAGGAATAAATATACATCCCACCTGTCAACGGTTCAATGGCTTGCTAGTATTAACGTAAGCGTATAATTAAATATTAGTTTAAGAATAACATTAGTCTATATATGGCAACTAATTAATGTATAATTTAAACAAATACAATGGTCGACATACACATCAAATTGAGTGGCTGTCGTTATGACGTGTAAGAAGTGTAAGTTAAGTATTTATTTACATGTTAAAGATCGGATCTACCTACTCAAATGTCAAGAAAGTATGTCCAATATTTAGAATATTAGATTATGACCTGCGTTACACGTGGAAAACATAAATTAAATACATATTACATTAGGTGGAAGAAGAAGAAGGAGAACAGGAATAAGAACAATGTAAATACAAAAAATTGTAAAAGAAAAAAGAAAACAGGGTAAAAAAAAAACCTACAAAAAAAAATTATAAAATAAGACCGTTGGAGAAGAACACTATAAATCATACGATTCAATCTAAAATTATAAGCACAACAACTTCAATGTAATCGTATATATATATTTTTTTAAATAAAGAAATCATTATCTTCCAAAAAAATGGGATCCTAAAATATTATATTGGATATTTTCGGTTATTCATCTCAAAAAAAATGATATCATTTATATTGAATCAAAATTTCAAATTAATTGACTCGTTTAATTAATGATTTTTAAATTCAAAAACATTATCTCAATTTGATTTATTTTACGTGGAATATACCCGGAGAAAACTTATAAATAATATTGACTTTATTTTTTACGCTTAAATATTTTGCTAATTTATTAGGATTATATTAGATTTTATAGATAAATGATCAAATTATTGATATGCTTATTTAATGAGGTTTTTTAAAAAATAATTAAATAAAAACTAAATGAGTTTGAACTTTGAAACCAGAAGCTATAAATAAGTGAGTTAAATTAGGAACAACATTAAATAGAAAAACTATTATCTCGTATATAAATAAAATTATATGCTATAATTGATAATGTAATTATTGAATTTAAAAATTCTATAACTATTAAAGATTCTAAAATTAAATTTAATTGTGTTTGAATTTTATTTAAAAAATATGATATCAACAATCTAATTTAATTGTGGAAAACATAAGATTGAAATGCAATCAATGGTCTTGATTATCTTTTAATAATATTTAGTGATGTTTGTAGTATTCTTTGTAAAAGAATGTTTTCTGTTTGATGTTAATTTTTTTTTCCAATTCAAATTATCAACAGTAAAGTTTGAGATTGCATAACCATCAACTTTGTTCTTCAAATTATAATGTGAAATTTGAATTTGAACACCAACTTTTTATCGAAAAGTACATTAAAAGTAAATGGATAAATCTCCGTATTACCCTCCTAAAAATAAAAAAAAAAATTAGATATAAAAATAGATAGACAAAAGGTAAAAAAAAATTACTTTTATATAAATTAAGTTAATATCGATAACCTCAATAAACTTTTGAAGCAACTCTTGTGTGGTTTTTTCCAAAAGTTTCTTTGTGTCACGATCAAATAACCTAAGTGACACCACACCGGTGAAGTTTTGTACTTGAATGTCGATTTTGAAACTAAAGTCATTGATATAAATTAATATAAAATTAGAAAATTTAACTAAAGAGTATAATAATATGTATAAAAGAATTATTGAAAAATTTAGAACAAGATATATGTATTTGTTCATGCAAGTTGAAGTATAACAATAAAAAACTTCTTCATCTTGCTTTTGGACCGTTCCACGAGTTTTGTCATCATACGTTAGAACGACTTTTATGACTTTTTCTTGACAAACATAGGTCAACATACTTAAAAAAATAATATAAAGGATATAATTTTGTTTCTACAACTAAATGAATGAAACTAATATACTTAAAGTAGACTGGTTGATTTTTTTCATGACCTCTCAATAGGAATATAGTAATAACAAGTAATAAGAACAAAGTAAATACAAGAAATTATAGAAGAAGAAGGAGAACAGGGTAAAGAAAGAACCTAGAAAAAAATTATAGAATAAGACCGTTGAAGAAGAACATTGTAAATCATACGACTCAATCCAAAATCGTAAGAAGAACAACTTCAATGTAATCGTATATATAGGTTGTTTTTCAATAAGGAAATCATTATCTTCCAAAAAAATTAGATCCTAAAATATTATCTTTGAGACTTTCAGTTCATCTGGAAAAAAATGATATCATTTATATTGAATCAAAAATTCAAATTAATTGACTTACTTAATTAATGAGTTTTAAATTCAAAACCATTATCTCAAATTTATTTATTTTACGTGGGATATACCGGGAGATAAATTATAAATAATATTGATTTTATTTTTTACTCTTAAATATTTTGCTAATTTAATAAGATTAGATAAGATTTTATAGGTTAATGACCAAATTATTGATACGCTTATATAATGTAATTATTGAATTTAAAGATTCTATAATTATTAAAGATTCCATAATTTAATGTAATTATGTTTGAATTTTATTTGAAAAAGTTGATGTCAACAATCTAATCTAATGGTGGAAAACATATGATTGAAATACAATAAAGGGTCATTGATGAATTAAAGGATCTCTTTTAATAATATTTAGAGATTACTTTATTTTTGAGTCTTAAATATTTTGCTAATTTAATAGGATTAGATTAGATTTTATAGGTTAATGATCAAATTGTTGATATGCTTATTTAATGTATTCTTTAAAAAAAATTAAATAAAACTAAACGAGTTTGAACTTTGAAATCAGAAGCTATAAATAAGTGAGTTAAATTAGGAACAATATTAATTAAAGAAATTAATATATTGTATATAAATAGAATGCTATGCTATAATTGATAATGTAATTATTGAATTTAAAGATTCTATAATTATTAAACATTCTATAATTAAATGTAAAAAATATGATGTCATCAATCTAATCTAATGGTGGAAAACATAGGATTGAAATTCAATCAAGGGTCCTGATTGCTTTATTGGTGAATTAAATGTTCTGTTTTAATAATATTTAGAGATTTAATAAAAAGAATTCCGTGAGTTCGACAATCGAGTCTTATATTTGCTATATTATTACAGCGGCTATGTAAGCTTGCCTCAAGATTATAACAATCCGGTTTTGATACAACTTATCAGTTTAAATTTATTATAAAAGACACATCAGTCCATGTATAACATTATTAAGATTAGATGAGAGACTTCACAGTTTCTTTTATATTATATACTAGATTATGACCAGTGTTTAACTCGGGGAACATATAAATAAAATACAAATTTATATAGATATTAAAAAATAATTATAAAAAAACAGGGTTATTGGTATTATTGAAATGTGTAGAAATTACACTAAAATAGGTAAATATATATAACGTTGAAGGACCTCTCTATAGACAATATTTTTTGTTTTATGAGTTCAATGACCTTGCTTGTCGCATATAAGTATCTTCAAACATTTTTTACTTGTGACATGGAAAACAACTATATATGGCCAACCATGCGTGAAAATGGGTCTAAACAAGTATAATCCAACATTTGACAATGTACTTTCAAAATATATTTTTATTTTATAGCTATATTGCGAAATATAACTGTTTATTTCAAAAAGTAGCAATTTATTTATGTTCCTTCAAAATGAACCACATAGAACCCCCCCACAAAGAAACTATAATCAATAAATCTGCAACGAAGCTAATCATCCCCTTCCACTTCATCTCTAATATCAGGTCTTTTTTTCCTTAATTTGAGTTGTTGTCACCATCATCGACAATGTTAAGATTCACTGATGACTTCTTTTTTATTTTAGGGATAACTATGACATAAATCATTTATCAGGTCTATCATTTATGTTTATATCTTCGTTTTTTTTGTTGAATTTGATATGCCTTCTTCGGTTTACCACCATCTTTTTTTTTTTTTCAGAATCCTTTTTTTATGAAATAACATTTTTTTGTGAAATTCGTTCTACGGTTTTTAGTATGTGTAGGTACGTTGATTTTTTTGAAGTAAACAAAGTAGGGTTTTTGTTCAATGTTGGTTCCTAGGTTTGGTTCTTATTTTTGTGATTTCTCATAATCCATTGCGTTTTATTTTCCATCTTTATCTACAATCTTTAAGTATAGAACATTTTATTTATATATTCATTCACTATTGAGTTTAATAAAGGAAAAGAGAAACGCCCCCTTAGTTTTATTTACTTTGCAGATCATCGAGTCTCCATGCAAAGCTTAGAACATAATGAAAAAAACAAAAAACCCTTATGACATAATGTTTGTGTAAATCGATTATTAAAAAGGTTTGAAATATATATATATATATATATATATATATATATATATATATATATATATATATATATATATATATATATATATATATATATATACAAGTCAATATGATGCAAATTAGCAGGTAATCAATTGAAATCTCATTTAAAATTAAAATAGAAGATATTATGCTTCAAAGTGTATTGGTTCATAATAATATCCGAAACTTTTGAAATTTGAAATTAATAGTTTCCGAAATTTCAACATATAATATATCTGGAAAGTAATTATGAATGGAAATAGAGCCTAAATTTAAGATTTACATTAATAAGGAATCAATTTTGTAGTTGTAAGTTTGGAAAGAATTCAAGTATCATTTTCATTCACTTCTTACATTTAATTTCCTAATATAACAGGTTGACTTCTTGTTTGATCAATGTGACATAAGCAAATTGATCTAAGGGTGTAAAACCTATAAAGAAAACACAATCAATGGCTCAGATTGTTTTAGATGATGTCATAAGGTTTCTCTTTTAATAATACTAAGAGATATGTGAGATGTTTTGCAGAATTAAGAAGGCCGACAAGATTATAGTAATTATTTTCTTAAATATATTTTATTTCTTTCGCTAACTACAAATTAAAGAACAAACTCAAAGAATAAAAAAAAACAAACCGGTTTTCTGTAACCGGCAAATATATATTAGAAAAGCAACCCACGTCTAGCAAGTAACTAGACGGAGCACGGAAAGCACAAAGGTACAGAGATACAAAATGCAATCATGCAAGAAGGAAAATCATTGGCAAATGAAAGGGCTAACACACCAATCAACCTATTTATACTGACAGTATGGTCTCCTATGTTTTATCCAGGTGAAGGATAGTGATTTAAACTTATCCACAACCTTAGTCAAGGAGATCTGAAACAGTTTGAAGATTCTGTCAGGCTGTCACATCGTTCTTTCCAAATCAGCAAGATGGTTCCATAACAAATTGTAATTAAGTCCTTTTATTTAGGACTCCCATTCCGATTCCCAATGGAGGAGATAAACTCAGTCACAGTATTAGCCTGAAGGATGTCCACATTACACCAACAAAGGGTCCAATCCAACACCTCTTTCGCAAACAGGCAGGACATCAAAATATGGTCCACATCTTCCGCCCCATACGAATAGAAGCTACACACAGAAGATCAGAGTTCAACTCCCCTGCTTAGAAGAGCACAAGCAGACGAGATTCTGCCAAGATGAACACATCAAACGAAATATAATACTTTAATTGGAACTTCATGAATCCAATTGATGCAACGAACACCCAGTTGTGCAAAAGACGTGTCAATCTTATGCCTCAACACATTCACATGATATTCGCCATCATTGGATAGCCTGCATATCTAATGATCTCGCGAGGTAGATGGTTGAAAGAGATTAATCCTAGACGATAAGGACATCAAGTCCTGAGCCTGAACATCACTGAGATGAAGTGTAGACCAGTTCCATGAGAACCCGCCAAGCATTACTCTGTCTGCCACTTTGCACTTCTTGTTCTAATCCAAACCATATAAACTAGGGAAGGATGACTTCAAGGGTTCTAATCCTCACCATAAATCCAGCCAGAAAAGGGTACCGTCACCTGTACAAATATTCCTAACGAATATATCATTGATGTTGATTCCTATTTTTTGAAGCTCAATTGGAACGTTAGCAACATTGTTCCAAACCCCTGATATCGACTTCTTGAAAATTTGATCTGCCGACTTGTTTGTTAAGTTATGCATGCCTTTGATCTTGATCCCCTAAAGAGACGAGAGATCCGTTCTAAGCCTTCACCACCATTTGGTAATCAAGGATAAGTTTAGAGCTCTTAATGATCTTACCCCTAATCCACCCAACTATTTAGGAGCCAATATGTATTCCCATACAACGCAATGGATTTTGTGCTTTTCCTCGACACCTCCCCAAAGGAAACGTCATCGAATTTTTCTCAAGCTTGTTGATGACACCAATCGGGGCTATAAACAGTGAAAAGAAATATAAGGGGAGATTGCGTAACACTGCCTTAATCAATGTTAGTTTCCCACAAAATGAAAGAGATCGGGCCTTCCAGGAGGAGAGTTTTGAGTGAAATTGATCAATGATTGGTCTCTAGTGTTTTTTGAGATTCATATTTGCTCCCACCGGGACACAAGATAGTTGAATGTTAGGGAAGCCGGTTCACAACTAAGAAGGGATGCCCGACGATTAACTTTAGCCGGGTCCACACCAATCCCAAAAACTTTTGATTTTTGGAAGTTTACTTTTAGACCGGAGACAACGTGAAAGCAGCGAAGGGTACGAGCTAGGTTCTTGATATTTGTGTTGTTCCATTCTCCAACAAATAAGGCATCATCTGCATAGAATAAGTGGGAGATAAATAAATCTGAGTTTTGGATTTTGATCCCAGTGTATAGGTTTTTTTCGCAAGCTGCCTTCAGTGCTATATTAAGAACTTCATTGTTATTATGAATAAAAAAGGGGAAATCGGGTCTTTTTGGTGAACCACTTCTTCCAGTGGGAGTTCTTCAGTCGGGGATCCATTAACAAAAACGGAAGCTCGGGCGGAACTTAGGCACCCCTTGATCCATAATCTCCATTTTGCAGCATACCCCATTTGATCAACAATAGAATCAAGATACTCCCAATTGATGGAGTCAAAGGCTTTCTAGAAGTCGACTTTGAAGAGAAGCATTTGCCTACGTGACTTATTTTCCCATGAATATAGTTCGTTGACTATGAATGGGTCATCCAAAATGTTTCTGCCTTCCACGAACGTCGTTTGAACCTCGTCAACGTTCATGCCAATGACACCTTTTAAGCGTCTGGCAAGTTTTTTGCAATGATCTTGTAAAGGCACCCAATAAGGATAATTGAACAAAAATCACTTAGAAGGAGGGGATCCTTAATTTTTGAAGAAAGTGTTAAGAATGAAGAATAACAACCAGATGCAAGATTTACATGCATTTCAAAGTATCTAAGGAAGGCCACAATGTCATTACGTAAGGTATCCCAATGTCGTTTTAGGAATTTGAAGGAGAATCCATTCGGTCCTGTGGCCTTCTAACCCCCACAATCCCAAACGACAACTTTGATTTCAGGAATAGACATAGGAGACTCAAGGGAAGCACTAACATTAGTGGAGAGTTGGCAGAAATTAGGGTTGATTAGTTTTGGTCTACATGGCCACTTTTCTTTGAATTTCAAACGAATAATGTTGAAGGTCGCCGTCTTTATTGTTTGTGCCTCCGTGATCCATTCACTGTCTATCACCAGGTCATTATACAATTCTTCATCTTTTTATTGTTGATATATCCATGAAAGACACGGGTATTTTCATCTCCATCTAATTTCCACTTGATGTACGCCTTTTGTTTTAAGTCAATGTTCGATAAATTTTCCTTTTCTACAATCCTCTAAAAATTGGATCGCCTTTCATCCCATTCTTGAGAAGAAATGTGTTGAGTGTTAGCCATACAGTCCATCTCCAACATTCTAAGTTTGAGATTTCTTAGTTACATTGACTCTTTAGGATATTGATGTGCTCGCCATTTCTTTATTTCGTTCTTAAGGAATTTTAGTTTTGCTAGAAAATAATGATCCGGAGTACCAAAACAAGAAAATCTAGCCCAGGAAGATATTACCATTTAGTCAAATCCTTCTCGAAGCATCTAAGAGTTAAAGAATCTGAACGGAGGTCTGCCAAAGTCTTGCCAACCAGTTCGCAGAATGATCTGATAGTGATCCAACAAGTCACATGGAAGGGCAGTAACGAAGACCGTTGGGAAGAGTCTATGAAAATTAGAGCAAATCAGGAATCGGTCAAGATTACTTAGTTTAGGCTCAGATTGGCAGAAGTAAGTGAATCGGTGCCCTCCCATTCTGATATGATGTAGGCTAGCATCCCCAATAAATCGATTGAAATAGAAAGCAAAGGAAAGGCAAAACATAGAGTTCGTTCTTTCGTCATGATGCCGAACTGTGTTGAAGTCCACAAGTAGAATCCAAGTGCCATGTTTTTCCATTCTTGATTTATAACAGTTCATCAGAAATTCTTATTTTCTCTGGAGAAGCCTGGGGACCATATACGTTAGCAAAACTGTACATCCATGAATGCCAACCCAATTCTCGATGGTGATAAGAAGTTGCCTATGTTTTAATACATCTGAAACCTCGAATAAGGAACAGTCCCAAATGCTCAATAATCCACCTGATCTACCAGTGGCGTGAATTGAAGCAAATGCATAATTGCATTTGTCCCAACAACCTTCCATGTTAATTCGATCATCATCAGATAACTGGTTTTCCTGAAGCACTAAAAAGGAGAATTTGTGTTTATTCATTAGTCAATGAACCCACAAGACCTTATAGTCTTTTCCGATACCCTTGATATTGCAGCTTAACACATTCATTGGAGGACGACCTTCTCACCGGACCCATCCAATACAACTCATAGAATCGGGTCATCCTTGTTGATTCCAAATCCAATCTCTTTACAAATTTTAACAATTTTTGAGATTTCCAGGCTTGAGGAGCTGCAACCATTATCTGTAGAGGGGGAGGAGGAGGGGATGGAGTGTGACCATTGAGGGCAACTGGAGTAGCTCTTCCACTGGTGATAGAAATAGGATGGGCTAGGAGATCCGATTCATAAAATTTGAAAGAGCAGCCGATCGAAGAGTTTTGGTTTGAAGGAAGTAGTGACCAGTTATAATCAATTAATTTTTGTTTGCCTAATGATCCATCCGTAGTAAGAAACTAGACCAGGGGTTCAAGTGGGCCTACAGGACCACGTGATAGGAATGACCCAAAACACCCGTTATTAACAAGATCGTTAAGAGACCCATCAGGAGTCAGGTGATGTGGAGAGGGGGTAGGCCATATATAGGTACCGTTTGGTTGTAGCTTTGAAGGTATATTAACGTTGATATTATTGAGCTCCAGAATATGAGGTGACCTTATCGTTTCTTTTCTTGAATCAACTGTCGGCATCGGGGAACTCAACATGGGAGATGCTTTAACTTCCAATTTGTCACATGTGTTAACCGACGAATCCACACCGACCACCAACGTTTAACCAATACCAACATCGACATGTCCTTCATTCTCATGGTATATTTCACCTACTTCTCTCTGATCCTCATCAGCACCCATCTACGTATCATAGATACCCTCAACGTTTACATCTTCATTCCTATCCTCGTCCTCGTCATCATCATCCTCACCTTGATAGTAGTTTTGGATTATTTAAACCAGAAAGGGAACCAAATGGCTTCGTCGAACTCAGTAATACCCACATTAAAGAGTTTTCCATCAGATGCCACTGTGATTACTTCATTTATGCAGATTCTACGATTTGTAATATTACCAATTTTTGTACAAGATAGGTCTATCTTGTTAGGGATATGATCAAAAGGATCAATGATCAACCCAAATCTGCTGGCAATTTCAGTGAAATTCTTCTTCCCCCCCCCCCCCAATAGATTGACGGGGAGTCTGCCAATTGTTATCCATTCTAAGTTTCGTATTGTTTCCCAGTTAACCCATTTCAAATTATGTTTCCATCTGTCTTCATTTTCCATGAACTGTCTACCAGAATTCCAGCTCCTAAAATCAAGGAGAACATTGAGTCCCTCGATATACTTAACAACAAAAATAGCCTCCTCTTTGACAAGAAGTAGTTTCAGGAGATACCCAAGATGGGAGAGAGATCAAGCTTCACCTATCAAAGTTGTCATCCTTAGCAAGTTATATTCGCCTTGGTCCGCATGCAGAACAATGGGGTAGAGGTGGAGGAAAGGGGTGATCGTGACTCCTAGGGGTTGCTTGATGGTGGGAATTGCCTGGATTTGTGACCTCATCAAAGGATTTGTAGTCCCGATATCCCCAGTTTGGTGTCGATGATTGGGATTGCAGCGACCAATAGTCCGTCCTTCTAGTATTCCTTTTGGCCCTTCTAATATTCCTTCCACTCATAGAATTCTGGGGGACTTCCTTGCTGTTATACCTTGCTAGATTTACCTTTAACAACTTCCCATTCATAACTTTGACAACAAGTCTAATTTGTAGTTCTTTAATGTCTACAACCTCCAAGAACCTGATGAAGTCATAGTTTTTACCATTCTTACCTTTCTATTGCTCTATGAAGATGTTCTGGAGTTCTACAAACTCTAAGAACTCTAAAGAATGGACCAAAAGGGGCCAAAATGACAACATAACAAAATCTAAGAAGCTAAAAGATCAAGTTAAAGACTTTTTACCTCCTAATGATTGGAAATCTAAAACAAGAGATGAATCCAAGCTTGAATCAAGACTCCTTAGCACCATAATGATTCACCTTCTCCTTCCAACATCACAAAAACAAAAGGGAACATCAAGAACACAAGAATGGAGGTCCTAGGTTTTAAGGGGGATGTTCTCAGATGATGGAGGCTAAGGAATCACGAAACCCTAGGAGTTAATGCCCTTAAATAGCGCTCAAGGACTAAGATTTAGGGTTTCTAACCCATCTGCCGGGTGTAACACCTCAAATTTCAAACCAAAATTTTCATTTTTAAATTACTTAAAATACTGTTCATAAAACAAAACCATCATAAAATCACATGTATCTAATACGAATCATCACTGCAAATACCAGAGTGCCACAGAATGCCAAATAACAAAATCTCCTAACGGGTGTGTAGCATTAGGCATTCACTTTCCCAGGATCCTCAGAAGTACCTGCAACATATATATCAACATTTGTAAGCACCAAGCTTAGCGAATTCCCCAAAATACCACACACAACACAACACATTAAATACATATAGGTTATTAGCAACCCTAGAGACTATCTGAAGTCTTAGTGGACAACAACACACCCTATGGGTTATCAGCAACCCTAGAGACAGACCGAAGTCTCAACACATATAATCAACACATACACAATAATAGCACTTAGACCCAGCTGGTTAGTCTCAACACAAATAATCAGCATATACACAATAATAGCACTTAGACCCAGCTGGTCATCACATGTAAATATATAAAACTATTCTACCACACATGAAAGAATAAGTGAGGCGACTCACCTGATACTGATGACAAATAAATATCACATCTGAAATGTCGAAAATAGACTCCGCCTAATAAACACAATAAGTAACCCTAATCAATTAGGGTCATTAACCTAACTCAGAAGACCAAGTCCCATAACTATGCTCCTTAAGGATAAAAGACCATTTTGCCCCTTCCATGGTCCAATACCCTAGATCTTTGACCAAAAGTAAAAAGTCAAAAAAAGAATTAAACCATTCCCATCATACACTTCCTACGAGCTGTGTACTCGATGAATAAGGTGAGTCGGGATCAGGCCTGGCTATGTTGGGCACAGCTAGAAGTATGTTGGGCGTACGTTGTCTGCTCTCAAAATTTAATCCACAACATCTTAATCATTAAGACATGAAATTCAAACACATATCTGACCTCAATAGAATGTCTTAATCCATAAAGTCCATAACTTTAAGCCTTTGCATGGCTGGAATAAGCTTAAACCTTAAAACCCTAACTTAAACCATACTCAAAACCACCACACTCTTGCATGGAATGAAAGGTACCTTCAACCAAGAATTTTTATGATTCTAGATGACCTAAAACACATAAAAGGACAAGTAATATGCTCTGGTGTACACCATACTCACAAAGATCCATGCTTGGGACAAAAAGTTCTTAAATAACCTCTTAAAGAGATCATGAAGAAAACACACCAAGGTATAAAGTTTATACCTTAAGAAGGTGCACAAGGTGAAGTAGTTTTTGGATCCACATGTTGCAAGCAACACCACTTTCTTCAATAGCCTACTTCTTTAACAAGAGAGCACCAAAATCACTAAAAATCTTAAAAATCTTCACACACAAGGATGAGACTCGAGATTAGGGTTTGAAAGGAGTGGAGGCTATCTCTAAAAGGTCCAATGGAGGTATAATGTTGATTAAATAGGGAGCAAACCCCTAAATTTAGGGTTTAGGGTCTAAGCTAGTACGCCCATGCGTACCACATGTACGTCCAACGTACTAGGATGAGTCCCGCGTTTCCAAGGCTTGATCATGTATGCTACGTGTACCTCACGTGCACCTAACATATGGGCTGAAATGAAAGGATTTCGACACAAATGACCAATAATGAAAAATAACTGAAAATCAGATGTTACACCAGCATGTCACGACCAACACCTAACCGCGCCACTACTAAAATGACGTGGCTGGCCCGGTGTGAATATCCACTACCACACCACGATCAGTCAAAATTCCAAACCTACAATACTTAAGAGAAATAAACTTTAAAAGAATAATACCTGAAAATTGATGTTATATTTTACAAAAATTAACTTTGACACCAAAAATAAGATGGAAGCACCAATACACATGAGATTGACTATATTATAAATGGTACACTCCTAGAGAAACATAATGCCATCCGCATTATGAAGGATAGACATCTCCGAGCCACTATTAGGAAGCCTAAGACCCCAATAAAATCCGTTAACCAAACTCTCATCCATAACAATACCGAAACCATGGTTGAAATGATAAAAGATTTGATCTATTTCCTTCAAATGTCAAAAAATCCTATTTCTGGTGTCATGTCATCCAAGAAGTTCTAATTAACGATATCAAATGTCTTTTTAAAGTCATTCTCCAAGATAATAGCCTTTTTTCCAAGTAATAATTTTATTAGACAATTAGAAGACCATCCAATATATGACTACCTTTCAAAAACTATGTTTGCTCATTTCCTAGAAAAGATCTAATGATATATTTAAGCCTTGTTTTAAGTGCTTTGGAAATAATCTTGCTCACTCAACTGGTAAGATTATTAAGACTGTAGCTTTTGTGGACCGAGGGTGAGGGGGTCCTTAACCTTATGAACGAGAGTAATATATAAAGTGTTGTTGCTAAGATTGATGATGTAATGCTTTTCATCAATGTTTAACATGCTCGAAAATAGTAGCCTCAATAATATTTTGAAATTTGTCCAAGAAGGCGAAAGATAACATGTTTGGACGCGGACATTTTTCAGACCCACGCTCGCTAATAGATATGGATTACTATCAACCAAATTGATAACCAAAGATTACTAATAGTAATCCCCATTACTATCTATCAAATTGAAAATAAATATCGACGATAAGTGAGAAGTGATAACTATGGAGATCGCCCCCCTCACCAGTAAAACAAGAAAAAGAGTTACGAAATGTAACTTATAACCGGTTTTTCTTGTAAAAATTTGTTAATATCTATAAACATAATTAATTTTTTATATTAAGGATAATATTTATAGTATATTGAAAATATCATAAAAAGACAAAGTTATTCTTTTATTAATACATGTTTGTTACAAGCTAGTTTAACTGTATTCTTAACCAAACACAACTTTTAATTTATATATAAAGTACACAAGAAGTCAAATTGGATCTTGAACTTACTGTTGTTTTTTACTTTAATTAGTGATAACTATACATGTTTAGTACTTAGTAAAACGAGCATTTAAATAACCTGCACTTAGCGAAATCAAACTTGGTCATTTCCATATTAAAACAAAAGGATGCTAGCCATACTTGGCTTTTTTGCACGCAACCATTTAAAAATGTTAAATTGGGACCATGTGCTGCTTTTTCTAAAACTAATATATTACCACCAAACTGTGGTGCGATGCTGACCTTCATAGCATAAGTCCAATTACACACACATAGAAAAGCCACAAACTTGGGACGAGGTCATAGAGTATATAAATACCCTTAACGTGATGATCCACACAACACCTCAAGTTAGTCACCATTCAACTCATCGAGCTTTTCTATACCCTTTCAACTTCAAGAAATGGCAGCAGTTGAAGCCAATGGTACCCTTCAAGCAAACACCAAAACCACCACAGAGCCTGTGCGTCCTTTGGCCAATTTCCCTCCTTCTGTATGGGGTGATCGTTTCTTGTCATTCTCTCTTGACAATACGGTAAGACAGCTTCCCATTAAGTACACACTGAAAACCAGTTATTTCTGTATGTTTCTTAGACCATACATTGTTTTCCTTTCTAGGAATTGGAAGGATATGCAAAAGCCATGGAGGAGCCCAAAGAAGAAGTGAGAAGATTGATCGTAGATCCAACAATGGATTCAAATAAGAAACTAAGTTTGATTTATTCTGTACATCGACTTGGTTTGACATATCTTTTCTTGCAAGAGATAGAAGCACAGCTTGACAATATTTTCAAAGCGTTTAAATTGCAAGATTATGATGAAGTTGATCTATACACAACTTCTATTAACTTTCAAGTTTTCCGACACCTTGGTCACAAACTGCCTTGTGGTAAGCCTCCTTCAGTCCTTCCCCTTTCAAAGGTCATAAACGCTAAAGCACTACTCAAAATTTATTACTCATTTTTGAGGAATCGTGACAAACCATAAAACATTGACGAAAGATCTAATAATATCATATTTTTACAATCTTTTCACCTCGTGAACACCTATTGTATAAAAAGACAGATATATTGGTTTTTATTTAAGTTATTTTACATGAAATAAGCATTTTAATTTTGTGATTGTGCAGATGTGTTTAACAAATTCAAGGACAGCAGCTCGGGTACATTCAAGGAATCCATTACCAACGATGTGAAGGGTATGCTAGGTCTATATGAATGTGCGCAATTGAGATTACGAGGTGAATCGATTCTAGATGAAGCCTCAGCATTCACTGTAACTCAGCTAAAGAGTGTAGTAAACACTCTTGAAGGAAAACTTGCACAGCAGGTATTACAATCATTGAAGAGACCATTCCATCAAGGGATGCCAATGGTTGAGGCAAGGTTTTATTTCTCCAACTATGATGAAGAATGTTCCACACATGAGTCGCTAGTAAAGCTTGCAAAGCTGCATTTCAACTATTTGCAGCTACAACAAAAGGAAGAACTTCGCATTGTCTCAAAGTGAGTTATCGATCTTCCATTAAATAAATAAAAACATTAAATTTATCACCCATAAATCCAAAATCTAAGAGAAACAACCTAACTTTTTTATACTTGGTTTCAGGTGGTGGAAGGATATGAGGTTCCAGGAAACTACTCCATATATAAGGGATAGAGTACCAGAGATTTACTTATGGATTTTGGGATTGTACTTTGAGCCTCGTTATTCCTTGGCACGAATCATCGCCACAAAAATTACATTGTTTCTTGTGGTGCTAGATGACACATACGATGCATATGCTACCATCGAAGAGATTCGACTTCTAACAGATGCCATAAATAGGTAACAAATATATAAACTTCCTCGTGCATTTTTTGTCCATATTCCAATTAAAATGTTTTTTTAAAAGGGTTAATCTAATTATGGCATATTTTGCCAAAAACAATATTTAAAATTGATTAATGCTTCCATACTCCAATGAAAATATGATGCTTAAGATGTATAAGACAAAAACACGTTGAAATTTGATTAGTTCGGTTTTTAAATTAATCCATCCATATATTATTAAAAAAATCGATTATTAATGCTTAATAATCATTTAATAGTATTAACACAATATTTACTTTCAGGTGGGACATTAGTGCTATTGAGCAAATTCCGGAATACATTCGACCATTCTACAAAATTCTCCTAGACGAGTATGCGGAACTTGAGAAACAACTAGCTAAAGAAGGAAGAGCAAAAAGCGTCATTGCTTCAAAAGAAGCGGTATGATCTCAATATACATTGTGTTCAATGCACATGTGATCAGCTTTATAGTGTCTAAGTATTGATTTTTCTTTTTGTTTTTTTGTCATGAAATCCAGTTCCAAGACATTGCTAGAGGCTACCTTGAAGAGGCCGAGTGGACGAACAGTGGTTATGTTGCATCATTTCCAGAGTATATGAAGAACGGGTTAGTTACATCTGCCTACAATGTTATTTCGAAATCTGCCTTAGTGGGTATGGGTGAGATGGTTAGTGAAGATGCTTTGGCCTGGTATGAGAGTCATCCAAAGACTTTGCAAGCTTCAGAGTTAATTTCAAGACTCCAAGATGATGTCATGACTTACCAGGTAAAATTCCCCATATGTCATAAAAGAATACGCAACGAATTTGGTTCTTATATACTCAAACTCCATGAGGTTCAACATTGAATTACTTGCATCATAAGAACATAAATTGTTTTATGTGGTTTAAAAATTATGAATGCTAACAAATAATATTTTCTATAACTGAAGTTTGAGCGAGAAAGGGGTCAATCAGCCACTGGTGTTGACTCATATATCAAGACGTATGGCGTGTCAGAAAAGGAAGCTATTGATGAGCTGAATAAAATGATTGAAAATGCATGGAAGGATATAAACGAGGGATGCCTTAAGCCAAGAGAAGTCTCTATGGATTTGCTTGCCCCAATTCTTAATCTTGCAAGAATGATAGATGTGGTATACAGGTACGACGATGGGTTTACTTTTCCGGGAAAGACCATGAAAGAGTATATTACCCTTTTGTTTGTTGGTTCGTCACCTATGTAATAAATTAATAATTGTTGTTTCATATTTTTGTTGTTTCATATGTTCATTACAATTTTCCCAATGATGAATAATAAATATATTGTGGTCGGGTATATCAATTTATGTCATTTTGTTGATAGTTTTTTAGCTTAATTATTTACTTAATTAATAATTGTTGTTTCATAGTTTTGTTGTTTCACATGTTTATTATAATTTTCCCAATGATGAATAATGAATATATTGTGGACGGGTATAGCAATTTATGTCACTTATTTGGAAAAAAAAATTAGCTTTACTTTTTTATTTTTGCAATAAACTAAGCTAAAAGTTTTTTGTAAAAGTTTATGTAAACTTTAGGATTTAAGGAGACAAAAGCTAAAAGTTGTGTTTAAAAAGTGTTTGGGTTGTATTTTTTTTTGACTTTTGAGTGTAATTTACATTTTAAAAGGCTAAAATTCACAAAAAAATCATACTTTTGTGACTTTTGAAAACTTTTTTTTTTCCTTTACAAAAACTTAGTTTGAAAAGAATTTTTGTATTTTCCCAAAAATGTTTGGTATTTTTGACTATTTAGAAAAGTATAAGCCAAAAATTTATTTCAAAAGTAATCTCAAACACCCTATACATATGTGATAATCACTACAGAAAAATATATAGAATTTCGATGTCTTAGCATAAAACTAAAAGGATTAGTCTTCTCATGTAAAAGTGGGGAGCCTTCTTCAAATCAGACACATGTATTGTGTGAAAGTTAGAATAACTTCGGATTTTTACATAAGAAAATCGGATGGCTACGATTGAACTAATATTTTTCAGTTTTTTATTTTATTAACTTTATGAAACTTTATTTAGTTACTAGGTGAGTGACCCCACGTTGCAGGGTTAGATGTGACATTTTTTGTTGGGTTATAAGTTGTGATCGAAACACATAGCAATGGAGCACTGTAATCAAGTGGCAAATTGTCTGACCAATGCAACACAAAGTAGTCATCAGCAACCATGTGATCAGAGCAACCACCGTATGTGATTGTGCCATCGGATGAATCAATGCAAACAAATTCCATTCAATGTGGTATTGAATATGAAAAAATTGGTTTTATCAATATAAAAAGTGTGCAGGTGCAATATAGTCCAAAAAAATGCAAAAAATTATGCTTTTAATATCGTCCTAAAACTATAAAAATTGAGTTTTATTAATAAAATAAACAGTTTTTAGGGTAATATTGTACTAAAACTGTAAGAATTGAATGTTATTAATATAAACATCTCGTCCTTTATATGTTTGTCAACTACATTAAAACTTTGAAAAATAGAATGCTAGTAAGCTTTTAACACCAAATTAAACACATAATTAAGCTCTTGCCTATAAACGAATCCAAAATATTCAAAAATGTGAATTTACTAAAATGCCCTTGAAGGGTAAAAAGGATAGATATATCACCTTGGTAGTTCTTCATCTTGCACAACAGGGACTGGAGCAGTTTCTGTGTTTGCTAATTCCAGCTATACCAAGAGACTAAAAAAACTTTGTGTGATCTTTAAGAAATGCATCCCTATAACAAAAGAAATTGTTCTGAAGAAATTTAATAATTCAAATCACATTAAAAAGACCATATTTTGAATGAGTTACATAGTACAAACATTTTGTGTTCACCATCATGCTCTTCATGCAACTTTTGTTGACTTAAAGAAACATAAAATAAAACAATATATATATATATATATATATATATATATATATATATATATATATATATATATATATATATATATATATATCATTTCCCGTAATTTATTAATCGAAAAAAAATAAGAAAATACTCACTTGTCGACTAAAATACGGAATTTGCTCTTTGTGTTCAGTAGCACTTCTGAATAAACCCCTTTGTATATCTACATCATAATTTTTTATTAAAAAAAATCAAATATGAAAAGAGAAAAAAAACTCTTGGGTGTAAAAAGTCGTAAATGCCCTTGAAGATAAAATCATTTTTAACCTGTTTTCTTTTCTGTATATCATTTCCTCAACTGTACCAGAAGTCATCAAACGGTATACAATTACATCTTTCTTTTTGTTATAAATAGGGATAAAAAACCAATTGTCAATCTAAAATCCACCACCATATTTTACTCAGCGTCTCCACAGTCGACTTGGTTGCTTTTGCTCCTGCATTCTCCTGAATCATCATCCCAACAAATATGTCAACTGCCTAAAAAACCTTTCATTTCTAACCATAACAAATGCAATCACTTAATAATTGTAATGATAAACTTATGCTGGAAACAATTAAGATGCTAAATTAATCAATAAAATGGTGAAACCACATTATGCTTTTCTGTATCTTGCCAAAAGTTACAAAACAAAGTGTGAATTTTTAATTTTTTAATTTTTAAAATTTTTACCTCTTATATTCTTTAGAATGTTCAATAAACTCTTTAGCTATATCATTTCGATTGTATGAAGCAAGAACATGTCGAATATCAGCAGGCCTATTTCGTGCAATATCTGTAGTTAATTAAAAAAAAGGTACCCATAAATCCCTTTTAATCCAATATTTTAATTTTATAAAAAAATAAAGTTAAAAATAAAAATTAGTGTTTACATTCAAGAAATGGAATACGATCCACTAATGCATTGTCATCAGATTCACATTTCCATGGTTTTACTGGAACACAGTTTTCTGGTTGAAGGCAACTATCAACAACATTACCACTCACATACAATATTCTTGAAGGATCTCTGTTAAGTTTTGACAAATCCTATAAAAAAACTGTTTACCTTGATTGTATTTAATAAAAATATTTATTTAAAATTTTAAACAACATATACACTTTGATTATCAGTACTACAAAAAATATTTTGTTTCAAAATATCTATATTATTTAATAATAAAAAAAAGATTTGTTACAAATTAAGTATATAAAAAAAAAGCCAACCTTGGATTCCAAACTGGATCAACTACTATGACCCAATCTGCTTTTGTTAAGGTGAGTCCCAAACCAGCAACTTAGGAAGTTAAAAGAAATATTGGAGCTCCAATACCCAGTTGAAAATTCCGTTATTATTAATAAATTATTAATAAAAGTCATATTTTTTCTAAACTGAATAAAATAAAATAAAAAAGTCACTAAAGAACTTTTCATTATCACATACTGATCATGTAATTTGCAATAATGAAAAGGTACTCATGACATTCTATTTTAAGTTGAGTGGGGTTAGATGAGAAGAACAAAAACAATGCACTTTGGCTCACTTGGACATTTATCGAACATATGTACAGCATAGCTTAGGAACATAACTTCGAAGATGATATAATCAACAAAAGAAACATAAGAACTATTCCATAAAATGAAAGCAAGTTACTTATTAATTTTTGGAGAAGAAGATTACCTGGTAGTTTTGGAGATGTATCCTATGTGATAGTAGTATCAACCTTCTGATGAAATCGAGATTCCTTTTAAAGAGTGTCTTTCATGGCAGGCTCATCGTGGACTTGTTCTATAATTACTGTATCCTGGTACTCAGTGAATGTTTTAGTTTATAATCTGTCAAAATTGGGGAAGATGAAGATAATTCAGAGGAAACTCAATTGAACTTAATGCCAAAAAGTTCAAGGCCACATCCAAACATGTATGGCCTGTAATTTCTACTCAAATCTCATTATTTTATCTAAAAATAAAACTTTTTGTTCGAATCCCAATAACACTACATATGTATACAACTCATATTCAACTCTTAAAAAGCTATATGCTGGAAAATGGATTGATTTCTACTGACCAAAATGATATTGCGGGTGTCCATGATTAATTGCAGTGAATCGACTGTGGATTCCAGAATCGAAAACAAAAAAGAAAATAAGGCCCAGATCGATAAATTCATCAATAAATTCTTCAGGTACTAGCCATCATCCTCGATTGTTGTGTTGTCATAAACCCTAATTTCAAAAAAATTGAAAAAAAAATCCATTCATCATATAAAAATGTCAAACAATCCAAAGACTTTGTAACTTTTGTTTCTTTACCTTCTCTATCGATCTCTATCTTTCAGTGGAAACATGAGGAATTATTGAACTATTTAAGTGATCCATTAAGTCATCTATAAGAGACGACGCAAATCAGACGTTGGGAAGAAACTGAACGGATAAATTTGATGAGCAGCGTACTGGTGAGTCGGTGGCGAAAGGTGATGACGATATGTCGGTGAAGGTGGAGGCGATGCTGAGTAGTCAGCGGCTGCGGTTGATACTAACGACTCTGTTGGTAGTTGTGGCCTATTTACATAGTCAATGGCGATGGAGGTTATGTTCTGGTCATCTCCAACAACAACTTCTGATCAACACGGAACAATCGGGTGGAGACAGAGAAAAAAGGAAAGAGGAACAATTCCAAAGCGGGTCGAGGTAGCGAATAGTCTTTGATCGAGAGAGAGAGAGAGAGAGAGAGAGAGAGAGGATAAGAGCAGACGGTGGGGATGGTGGTTCTCAATAGCTTCTATAGAGTAACACCCGAGCAAGGATCTAGATGGAGCGGTGGGTTCTAGATTAGAACAACAGAAATCGATAGCTGATTGGCCCAAAAAAGGTGCACACAACACCTGTCCATAAACAACATACAAAATGGCATTAAATGCCCACATGAAAACTGAAAACAACATTAGACAGAAGAGAACACCCAACCAAAAACAAAGGACCAGTTTTGCCAAAAATCGGTGAAGTTCACTATTCCTTAGCATTGTCCAACTTTAATATATATATATATATATATATATATATATATATATATAATAAGCTGCCAAATTGTAAATAAAGTCATCTTTTATACCCACCACTAACAATTGTAGTGGTGGACAGGGGCGTCTGTAACGTATAAGAAGGTAGGTCCTAGGACCTACCTAAAAGTTAAATTTCATTTATAATATATATACCACAAAAATTAGGAACTACCATAAATAAAATTGAGGACCTATCTTGAGTTTGTTTTTCTAAAAAATGTCTTAAAAACCATTTTAAAAGGGCAAAAAATAATTTATATGACGCATTTGTGCTGTTAATTATGTTCTGTTCTAGTGTTCTCATTATGGTAGTGTTGGTAAGTTTTTAGACTTGTTGCCTCATCACAACCATTCTTGGGCACATGTTAATCACTCCTAAGACCAACATAGTTGATCAGGCTATGCCACTCCCAAGACTGACCATACATCCCCAAGCTTACCTATGATATTCAACAATCATAATACTTTTGTTCTTGTCATTGTGACACGGATTTTATTATGAATGCAGACACGTATACTTAGTTAAATATTTTATTATTTAAAAGTAAAAACTCTTGGTTAGAGTATTTTTAATCACATTGTATTTATAGTTAGTATATCTTTTATGGGTTGATATACTTAATTCACTATAAACAATGCTCTGATACCAATCCGTCACACCCCAAAACAGAGAACGGCGGAAACGTTCTGGGGCGGAGGACGTCATGTAATGTATCACAACAATGTAAAGCAGTAAACAAGCAACAACATCATCCATTGCATTAATAGTATAATTTTAATTACATGTGTGTTCTTTCATAGTATAAGACAACATAATAAATATTGATAATAAAAGGGGAGTTTTGATTTCTCCATCTTCACAAAACCTGGTCGTCATACCTGTCTATTTGTGACCTGAGAATACAAGTTATTTTGAAAGCGAGTATCAGCAATAAAGTTGATGAATTCATAAGTATTAATGTGTCTTTGATTTGTAAATACTGTAAAGTAAAGACTTGTAAACGTTTGTAGAAAATTATGAAAATGATTGTAAGTAATTGTAAACGTTTGAAAACCTTAGAAAATTCTATATTTCCTACTAGTATAAAAGTAGTCTTCTACCAAGAGTCAAATGTTTTGAAAGTAGTCTTCTACCAAGACCCGACTTTGTTGTAAGAAAGCATCACTGTAAATGTGACGATTTTTCCCTGTTTAACTATTATTATAAAAGTTATAGTCTACCTCGTCGATTATGTGTATGAGTCACAATATAAAGGTAATAAGGAAAAATAGTTTATCTATATCAAATATATCCTACCTCGTCGTTCATGTAAATGTGTAACAAAATAAAGGAAGGAGAATAATGTAATAACTAAATATGTATCCTTTTGCATTAGGATATACACGGCATGGAAACTCGCCGAACAGTACAACCGTGGACACCCGTCGACGCTCCTTTTCCCTATTGTAGCTAACAGCTTTGGGTATGGAATGGTAAGTCCCAAAATGTTTGTAACAGATCATGTGTAATAGTATCTATTAAATGTATTAATGTAGACGTGTTCATGTAAGCATATCTCTATAAACGTATCAATGTAAACTTATCTCTATAAGCGTATCTATGTAAACGTATTCATGTAAGGGTATCTATGTAAATGTACTCATGTAAGCGTATCTATGTAAACGTATTCATGTAAGCGTATATATTTAAACATAGTCATGTAACATGTAATGTATTAGTATAGACTCATGAATGAACTCACTCTTGTGGGATTCCTTGTACTTGGAATTGTAAGTAGTATCTCCTAACTATACCTATTATAGTTACTAGTAATGTACGAGTATACATTTGCTACTCAAAGGTACTGAACTGACTAATGGAACCTTTATACCTATATATGTATACATGATATATAAATAATATATATATATATATATATATATATATATATATCTATATATATATATATATATATATATATATATATATATTTACATAATCAGTCCCCGTTAATTTAATTAGTCTCTTTTGATCACTAAATTAATTCCAAATTAATTCTTGATCAATACTAATTAAATATGATTTCATATTAATATATTATACTTATAATATATTAACAGATCACAAGCAACCTCTTTCTCAAATATCCATCCTATTAGATTGTTCTGGTGAAGGCTACCTAAAAAGACCATGCTACTCCCTAGTCAACTACATACCAATTATAGTTATGAGCTTAGACACCTAATCCAATAGTCTCCTACTTGGATAAGTCTAATAACTACTATTGCAAGTACGACTCCAAAATCCCGACTAGCAATCATAGCTCTAAAAAGCCGCTGTCGAACTCTGACCTAGTCAATGACGCATCCTTTAGATAAGGGATCAAATATTCCTCCATTCTAGATATTTTATGGACTAAGACATGGATATAATCATTCTCTTTGTCCATATGCTATTTGCAGATTTCAGTTTACGACGACCGACTAATTAAACAAATCAAATCAGTCCAGGCTTGGCCAAGCGCTTAGGGTTGTCATCACTAAATTATCAAGGGACCCATAGATATTGCTTTTATCCCTCTAAGGGTAAAAGGAATGAATAAAATTCGACTCATATTCTTGCTATATTTACTCATCAAATCACACACAACAATGTGTTTTATAACCCCAAGTTACTGGTGCGTTTACACATTATGAATGTGCAACCGAATTGTAAACTGCAACTATATGTCTCCGTTTCAAGAATATAAGATATTATCATCTTACCAATCACTCGTGATAAAATCCTTGAAGTGATTCAGATAAGCGTCGGGTTAATCCAATACTCAAATATTATAGGAGTACTCATGAACACTGCAGCAAACTTATGATATGTCTAAAACACTTAGACAGTCTACAGTCAGATTCATGACAGTCTTACCTCATTACTTACATCCAAGGTATGATTGATTGTGGATGTTTGAATAACCTAGTTATTCGGGAAGTAAAACATGCGAAGTTAAACACAAGAATAATTGAATCCAATATGGTCTCAAAGCTTTTGAATATAAATAAACCCCTTTTATTTAATTACCGTATTAATTACACATTATTCATTGTATAATGTTTCGATTAATCAACTTAATAATTGAATTAAAACAATATTTATCGCATGCTGCAAGCATGCAAACTATGTTTTCCTATGGTCCTTTCTTTGTGATATAGATCAATTGAAAATATTTCAATGATGCTCATTTCACAATTCCAAATCCTTATTACTTAGTGTAAGAAAACCTAATTCTTACGACTATAAGAATGTGTTAGATTCTAAACTATCATGCAATGATTCCTTTTGCAATGTCGAGGTACAAAAGTCATAGAGACTTTATCAACGATATTACAAAGTATTCCTTTAGAGATCGATAACAAGACAATTCCAAGGAAGCGATGTCTAAAATTCAAGGTACATTCCTTTGAGCATCCTTCTTGCATAAATAGATTCTTAATATCCATATCCCATTATGGAAACATTTCCATATATTCCATATGAAAACTCATGATAAATAGAATCTTGTCTATTCATAATAAGTCAATATGGTACATCCATTACTATACTTCCAACTACAAACGATCAATCCTTAGTGAACCTTAGATCGTCCTTGACAGTTCTTTAATAACTTTAGTCATATCCGATTATAGTCGTTTTTCCTTTTTAATGCCCTACGCATTTGGAAAATTAGAACACGTGAATATCATATCATATGCAATCGATCCTATACCCGAAGCATATGAAATATGATTCATAATGTCTTACATAAAGACATGATACTTGACCAGTCTTTTGCTATAATAATTCCATGTATAGAATTTTCAGTGTTAAAATATTTCAAAATGGTATTCATATATCCATGACTAAGTTTGATTACTATTTCAATCTAAACTTTTAGATTCAAAATAGAGTATAAGTATTTTCTCCCTTATTATAGCGAAACAACTTTTCAAAATTTCCAACTTTGCAAATTTGTAACCTTTGTTTCCTATAACTAGTATTGCTAACTTGTAACACTTCAGATAATAATCATGCTCCCACTATCATGATAATTACTTCGTTACTAGCATAACACTTATGCTCCCACTAGCTTTGACATGTACTCAGAAATAACTGGACTTCTAGAGATCAATACTTACTGACTTTCATACCAAAGTTCATATTTCTGATACGAAATGCTTTGATAAGCCTTTATATAAGATCATACACCTTTTATTAGATAGCTCATATGTGTGTCTAAACTATTTCACAACTTAAAACAATAAGTCCCGAATGTTCAAGCTAGTTTCCATTTCTCACAATTCGAGTTATGAAGAGGGATTCCGTAATCATAATCGAATTTGAGAATGCAATTATCAAAACTGCTATCTCCTTAAAATCTAGTTAGTGAAAGTGTTTCCTTACTATCATTTTCATGAATTGGAGAGAAACCTTATGACACTTAGATTTTATGGTGTATGTGTTCCTATCCATGTGAATCTGTCATTTCCAACAATTATCATAAGATAAAATCCATGAAAAATTCAAACTCATATGGACTAAACTTCGTCAATCTTAATTTCTTGCCACTTGGTAGCACAAGGGCCTACCATGTCTTCCAAGTTGTTGAGCAGCTCACCCTTACGGGTTAATGCCTTATGTTATCAATTGAAAACACATAGAACTCATATGCATAGTCAAGCTTAATTGGAATGAGAATAGAAACAAGAATATGCCAACATGATAGGTTACAAACCTCATGTCGTGTGCTAGTGATAAACGATAGGTTTATTCTTGATTAGTTCTTGGACCTTTTCATGGTCTTTAAGACTCCCACTAACCTCTTGACATATAAGATTCTCTGTCAAGAAACTTTCCTTGACAAACAAATATTCAAGAGTTAGTGCAGTTTCTTATCAATAATGACACATCATATAATAGGTCTCAAATTGGTCTTTGTCTTATCCAAGACATCACAACTACCAGTCTCACATGTGCATGAGCAAGAAAACTTTTCTACTCCATATTTTATGATGTGTTATAAACATACTTGGAATATGTCACTCATAACTCTAAAACTCGATTTTGGAACGAAGTATGATTCACCTTTTTGATTTAACCATTTCAACAATTCCCGATTCCTCTTCTTAACCATACAAATGCACTAAGGTGTCCTTAGAGGATCAATTATGATATGGTTTTCATAATCATTAATATGATCATAAAACACGATACTAAAGTACTCTCCTTTCCTTTCAGATTGGAGCAACTTTTATCTTTCTGCCTAATTGATTCTTCTTATTCATCCTGCTATACATTGAAACTTTTCCAATCATTCATAATTACACTTAATCTTTTAGGTATAACCATATTAACTAAGCTTTTAGTAAATCATGACGAATAATCTTATCGTTCTTTGTTGTGGACCTGATCTAGTACACAACCGATTGTACCCGATCTCCTAGTCCTTCACTTGACTCACATATACATATGAACAAGGAATTAGTCTTAATTTCCCAAAGATGAAGGTTCGCATTCATCATACAATACAAGTTGCATGATTCCAAGTTTTTGTCCAATTGAAACTTGGTGATGAGAATCTTTCCTTATTTGGTAAATTATCGACACCACCATAAACGAAAGAATCAAATCCATTTTCAACATTGCTAACAATAGAAATATACAAACATCAATTTTCATAAATGCTATTGCAAGGATATATAAATATAAGATAAAATCAAATTTTTATTTATTTATTAAATGCGGAAAAATTTGTCCTTACAATACAATTTCAAATGAAAACTGTGTTACTACTTATTTCTAAGAAATCTATCATAACTCCCAAGTAGCATCTCAAAAATCCGATCATCGAATCAGACGATCAAAATCCATCTCTTCACGATTAGATTGAGCTTATTCTTCCTTTAAGCTTCCTTTCTTTTCTTCGATTCTACAAAACATGAAAATGTAATTACATTACATCATGTATTAAGAATCTCCAAATAGGAACTAAATAGATTTAGATAGTGGACTTACCTGAAGCAGAGTCATACACTCTGACTTTACCATCCTTGTGGTCTTTCAGGTAGATACGTCAGCTTCACAACCAATGCCCCTTCTCTTGGCAGTCGAAGCAAATAGATTCTTTTGGAATCGTACATGGGACAATCTCAGACTTAGCCTTTCTCTTTACCATTTGGTCAAACGGCTTGACCATGGCCAATCCCGTTCCATTGGGAAGAGAATGTTGGATTTATATCTAAGTCCATAACTATAATTGGTATGTACTTGACCCGACTTGGCATGGTCCGTTTGGGTTGCACGTCACCGAAACAATTTATATGGATAATCCTTTTAGAATAGCATGATTATGATATATATTAATATATTATAAGCTCTAATATATTAATATATAATCATATTAATTAATTAGTATTGATCAATAATTAATTTATAATTAATTAAGCAATCAAAAGGAACTAATTAAATATGGACTCTTAGATATATATGTGTAACGAGCCAAGTTCATTTAGGTTGGGCTAAGTCTTCATGGATAGTCCTTGGAGAATTAACCCATGGATCCTAGGAAATGAAAGATCATGGGTATTAGGGTTTAATCCTAATCCTCCACACTATATAAAGGGTCTTATGGTTCATGAAATTAGGCTAGTGGCTAGTGTGGATACACTAAAGAGGGCAATAACCGATTTCATAAGTGTGAGCCAAGTATCCATATTCTCTAAAGGTTTTCCAAGGTGTTTTGGTGATTTGTGATTCCACTTGTGGCTTCCACACTATTGGGGCTAAGCTCTTAAAGTTCTAGACTTCAAGCTTCATTAAAAGGTATGTATTCTAATTTGTCATATTACCCAAGTATATGATATTTGTATGCTAGTATAGGGTAATATCTTGGAAACTTCATATATGAATGTATAATAGAAAAAACATAGATCTAAGATATTTAGGGTTGCATGTACACTTAGGAGTGTTAGAATGCTCAAAACTCAACAGTGGTATCAGAGCCATGGGTTGTTTTCTGTTATATTGATGCAAATGTTTTATTTTCAAAAGTTGAAAAAAAGGGGAAAAAACATGACGTTTGTCAAATTTTAAGAAAATTACTTGTTTTTGTGAAAAACTAATTATTTGTAAAATTTGAATCATTTGCTATATGAGTTGAATTAGGTAAAATTTAGCAAAAGATAAAATGATATGATTATTTTATTAGTTTTAAAGTTTGATCTAAAGAGTGTTTTTTTAAAACCTTCATAAGTTATCAATATGAAAAGGTTTTAAAAAAAATTTGATTCAAAGTTTTTTATGGAGTTACAAAATTTGGTGTTCATGTTTTAAAGAATTCCATAACTTATTCTTAAGTTATGGAACAGGAAATGTTTCATCATAAAAAAAGCATTTAACTACACAAGTTATGGATTACCAAAAGTTTTATGTTTCCTTGATTTATGAGTTAGTTTAGATTAATAAAATAAATTGTGTTTTAATTGTTTTCAATCCTAATTAATCTAGAGGTAGTTCATAAAATGTGTTTTTGTAACTTGTCCTCAAGTTACATAAAAGGTCATATTTATGAATCTTAAAACTCATAAAAGTGTCATAGGTTACATAAGAAATGAAGAGTCTTTTTCATTAAATAGTATTATGACTCCATAACTTGTCCTCAAGTTATGGATGTTTAAGAGTCACTTCTTTAAAAGTGTTATTAAAGAATAAGAGGTTACATAAAAATGAAGAGTCTTCATTTTAATGAACCATTAAACTCATAAGTTATGAAATGAAAAGTTTTGAATAGTTTCAAAACTTGCCCTCAAGTTTTGGAATTTGAAAAGTTTTCTTTCATAAATACTTTAATTCCAAGTTAAGCCCTTAGAATTTTAAACGTTAAAATTCAACCCTTATACTTTATAATATTATAAGTTAATATTATTTATATATATGTATAAGAGAAAGTCGTCATGCCATTAGTAGGCCTCATTCACGAAGTCGGTCTATAAAGGGGGTATAAGGTTACTGCCTATAAAATGACAGTTTAATGGGTGTCCACTCTCACCTACCGCTTCATTGACTGGTGGAGGGTCGTTAGCCGAACGGGTAGGACAAGGACTATAATTCTCCCTTCATTATAAGTATAATGAAAATACTAAGTAACTAAACACTTATAAATTACCAATCTTAGTTACTTAGGAAAATGTGAATAAGGTGCTAATCAATGAAATTACACTTTGCACTTTGTTTAAATCGGTTAGTGGAGCGTGTGTAGTTAACTGGCACACTAACTCGTATTTAACAAGGTAGGAAAAGGGTAACTTAATGTTTATCATAGTATCGATGGAGCATTTGTGGTTAACCGGCACATCGATTGAGGGGTAAACACTTAAGGGTACCAAGTAATTTGCTTGGTTACTTCACACCTTGTTTTGTGATCCTTGGCATCCCAGTCACAAAAACTGAAGGGAACACTCGAGATTGAAACATGCCATTGAAAAGTTCAATGAATCTCAAAATAATCTAGGAGTTTCAAAACCAATTAAAACCTAATAATACATTTCGTTTATCTTGGTGGAAATTGGTGAATCGTCATTCACCTACCTTCAAATATTTTATAGCTTGGATTACGACATCTCTCTTCTAAGTTATAAAATAGTTTGTTGGGTACTAGCCTTAATATATCATATTGGGTGTTATATTAAGGAATTTAAATCAACTATCTTGAATATATCCTAAAAGATGTCTAATTCAGACATCTATGATCTTCTTAAATCTCTTGGAACTTCACTTCCTCCATCTCCTCCAATTATTCTCCCTAACCCACAAGTTCAAGGTCACTCAAGCCCTATTGGCAAGCAAAGTCTATGTGTGCTCACATCTTGGAGATAAAGTCACATATTGACAAGCCGAGAGAGTTGGGTGTCAAAGTCTTGAGAAAGTTAGATGTCCAATCACTTTCTATGTCACACAGTGAGTTCCTTTGGGACAATAAGGAACAGCTATGACATGACCCTTAATGATCTTATCTATTTGCTTTGTGCTTCTAAATCAGCAATGATTAGGAGGACTAGTAAAGAAAATTTGATTAGAAGACCAACTTCCCAAACTTCCATGGACATTGACAATGGTACATGGTAAGGGCCATTGGTTATGAAGCTGCCAAATTTACTTGAAAGATCTTCAGGTAAAGTCCACTAGCAAACTCTATTAAGTTTCTATTATGAGATTCTTATTACATGATGTGACTGGGTCACATATTGATGTTTTAAGAATCAAAGAGAAAGTGAAGAAGGAAGTATATGTTGATTCTGATTGCGAAGATTGATTTCGATCGCATGGTTCGGTGATCAGAATTTTGAGCTGTTACTTAGGAGTTATGTAATATTGCTTAGGAATAGAGAACAACAAGTTTTTCATATGCTTTTGCATTGTAAGGATAAGTTTTCTGCAAAGTTTTAAAATAAATTTTTTGGTTTTATTTATTTTAAGTATCCTTACAATGGTATTTGTGAAAAATTATTGTTTATATGATTCGATTGATAGCATTGGAAAGTGGATTTGATTCTTTCATTTCTGGTAGTGTCTAAATTTACCAACCAAGGAAAGATTCTCATAACCCAAGTTTCAGTTGGATAAAAACTCGGAATCATGCAAGTTGTATGATGAATGAGAATTTTCATCTTTGGAAAATTAAGACTAATTCCTTGTTCACATGTTTAAGTGAATCAAGTGAAGGACTAAGGGATCAAGTACACATTCTTGTGCACTGGTCAGGTCCACCACAAAAGATTGATAAGAGTATTCGTCATGATTTACTAAAGCTTAGTAAATATGGTTATACTTACAAGTTTAAAGTATAATTCTGAAACATTGGAAAAGTTTCGATGTATGGCAGAACGAATGAGAAGAATCAACTTAGGCAGAAAGATAAAAGTTTCTCAAATCTGAAAAGATGGGAGAGTACTTTAGCATTATGTTTCGTGATAATCTTAATAATTTATAAATCATGTTACAATTAGTCCTCTAAAGTCATCTTAGTGTATTCTTATGACTAAGAAGAGGAATCTTGAATTATTGAAATGATGAAATCAAGAAGATGAGTCATGCTTCGTTCCAAAAACAATTGTTAGAGTCATACTCCAAGATTGTAACTTGAGTGACATATCTTAAAGGAAGGTTTCTTAACACTAGTCAAATTTAAGAGTAGAAGTATCTGACTCTTGTACATTTGAAATTGTAAGTTGTGATGTTTTGGATAAAACAAAGACCAACTAAGACCAATTGTGTGAAATGTTTGTCTTGATAAAGAATCCAAACTATCTCTTGAATATTTGGCAAGTGACTCTTATGTGTCAATAGGATAGTGGGAGTCTTAAAGGTCCTGGAAGAATTTCAAGACCTAATCAAGAATAAAAACCTGTAGTTTAACATTAGCACATGACGTGAGGTTTATAACCTATCGTGTTTACATATTTCTATTTATGTGCCTATTCCAGTTAAAGTTGGCTTTGCATATGAGTTCTTAGAGTTCTCAATTGGTTGCATAACAACTTCGAAGCAATGGCAGACCCTTGAGCTGCCAGGTGGTAAGAAAATAAGATTGAGTTCAGTCCATATGAGTTTGGATTTATCATTATCCTTGTATTGTGACTATGGTTTTGATAATTCACATGGATAAGAACACTTACACCATAAAATCTAAGGGTCATAAGGTTTCTCTCCGATTCATGAAAATGATGGTGAGGAAACACTTCCACCAAGTAGATTTTAAGTAGATAGCAATTGTGATATTTGCAATTCTCAAATTCGTTAGTGGAGCGTGCATGGTTAACCGGCACACTAAGATGGACTTATGAGAAATGACAAAGGACTAAACAATTGAGACTATGATTACAACATCCCTTTTCATAGTTCTGAAATTGTTTAGACACATCTGTGAGCTATCTAAGAAATGTGTATGATTTTGAAAAAGTCTTATCAAAGCAATCTACTATCAGAAATCTGAACTTTGGTAAGAAAGTCAATAAAGTATTAATTTCAAGAAGTCCAACTAATTTTTGGATACATGTCAAACCTAGTGGGAGCATAAGTTTTATGCTAATAATCATCATGTTAGTGGCAGCATGATAATTATGATAAGTATTGCAAGTTAGCAATGTTAATTAGAGAAAACAAAAGTTTCAATTCGTGAGGTTGCGGGGGTTGATAAAGTTGTTTTGTTATAATAAAGGTAGAGGAAATTATACTTCATTTCAATTCTAAAAGGCTTAGATTGAGATTTTAATCATCTTAATCAATAATATATATATATATATATATATATATATATATATATATATATATATATATATATATATTGTATGTTGGTTTGGTTGAACTTAAGAAAATTCTATATATTACGTTCTGAAAATTCGATTATGATTACGGCATCCCTCTTCATAGTCAAATTTTGAAAACATGGAAAATAAAAAATATTGTAGCAAAAGACTGGTCTAGAATCATGTCTTTATGTGAGACATCATGAATCATATCCCATTTGATTTGACTAAAGGGTCAATTGCATGTGCTATAATATTTATCATTTCTAAATTTTCTAAATGCCTGGGGCATTAAGAAGGGAAAAGTACTAGAATTGGATATGACTAAAATGATTAAGCAATTGTCGAGGACAATCTAAGGTTTCCCAAAGATTGGTTGCTCAGGGACAGTTAGAAGTATAGTGTTAATTTTTGGAAGGACCATATTGACATATTCTGAAAAGAGGCAACTCTTGTTCAGAAATGATAGTCAAAATGGGAATATGGAAATGATTCCATAGGTGGAAGTTATTCAATTTATGTAAGATTAGAAAACTTAATGCAAGAAGGATGTTTCCAATGGAATTGATCTCCAATGGAATACTATGTAATGTCTTTTGACAAGTCTTTGTGACTTTGTACAAAGTCATTACAAGAGGATCTGTGCATATAAGTTTAAAATCTAACAAATTTCGATAAATGATATCAATTTGAAATTCTTACATTTTCGATAAGGATTTGAGAGTGTGAAATTAGAATCATTGAAATTATGTTCAGTTGGTTTATTTCACAAAGTAAGGAACTTAGACAAACATAGAGTGCATACTTAGTGTATGGCAAAGCTATTGTTTAGAAAAACATAGTGTACATGCTTGGAGCATGGGACAACTAGTGTTTTTAATTCAAGTATAAAGTTGATAAAACCGAAACAATGAATAATGAGTAATCACTATGGTGATAAATAAAATGTGTTTTATTTATATTCATAGGTTTTGATACCATATTAGATTCAATTATTCTTGTGTTCCATTTTGCATGTTTTGACTTCTAGAATAAACTAGGTCATTCTTTCCGAATGACTAAGTTATTCAAACCATCCATAGTCGATCATATGTTGGAAGTAGAATATGAATCAAGACTGTCATGGGTTGTTGGGTTAAAATATGGTTTATACTTTACTTTTCTGGGCAATTGTATTTTTTCTGTAATATTTGTGAATTTATGGTCTAGTTTACGGCTAAGTTTACGACCGCAAACTCATTTACGGCCCATTTGTTTCCGGCCCATGTTCCCTACTATAAATAGAAGTGTTAGGGTGAGGAGTAGAGATTGATGAACCCTAAGGAGTTTACGGCCAGAGAGAGAGAGTTTACGGTTAGAGAGCATATTGTGTGGAAGAATCTATTGTAAGGAGTTTCATTCATATCATCAATACAATCAAGATCCTTAATATTATTCTTCTCCTTCTCTTCTATTTGATCTGACATCATCCGTTTGATTGGGATTCCTTACCATCAAACGGATCTGACTGATACACGGGCAAATTAGGGACTTACAATTGGTATCAGAGCCAAGTTGTATCAGTCAATTTTGTCAGATTTGGGGCATTATTTGATCTTATTTTCGAAATATTTTTGCGTTTTTGGATAGATATCGTAAAAATAAGGGGGGTTTGTTCTTTGTGTTTTTCATAAAAAAAGGTTTTTGATCGAGTTTTGGAGCAAAAAAGTCGAAAAATCGGTGTTTTTAGTCGTAATCAGCGAGGGGGTGGCGGCCAGCAACTAGGGTTCCGAAGAGTTTGCGGCCGGTGTTTGCGGTCCAAGGCCTCGCACGTTTACGGCCCAAGCTTGAGGCTCGGAGTTTACTGCTCAGCATCGTTTCCGGTTCAGCAGCCTCGCTGAGAAGCCTCGTCCTCGCATAACTTCCTCGCTTCGCATCAAAAATAAAACGCGGATTTTGGAGGTGCTGGGGATCGAACACGAGACCTCCAGCTCACATCCCTTCAGCGCTTTACCATCCCATCTAGCTGCTAGATGACAAACTACTTCCGAATATAATTGATAAAGCGTCTTTTTCGTTCCTATTTTCGCATTTTTTACACTTTCAGCCCAAAATTCAAATTTTTTTAAGAAAAAAAAATTCCTTTTCATCCAAAATAATATATATATATATATATATATATATATATATATATATATATATAAATAAAAAAGTAATTATTATTATAATAAAATAAAAAAAATAATAAATAAATTATATTTTGATTTTTGACCTTTATTTTTTAGCTTTTGACCTTAAATTTTGACTTTGACTTCCAAGTTTGACCTATGACTTTAAACTTTGATTTTTTTTCGTTTAACTTTTAAATTTTCAAATTTAGCTTTTCGGTTTGACTTATAAGTTTGACTTTTCAAGTTTGACTTTTGAGGTTAACTTTTTAAATTTGACTTTTATGGTTGACTTTTGAGGTTTATAATCAAAGGGCTTGACTTTTAAGTTTTATTTTGGTTTTTAGTTGTGCTTTTTAATTGATTTTAAGGTCTACGAGGGAGTTGAAAACATGAAAGAGAGTCGTCAGGATATGTTAAGACAAAATTTCAACATTTTCGATTATATCCCTGGAGAAACCCTCGAAACTCAGTTGCAGTGATTTACTACACTTACTACTGAGATGAATATAGCTGGGATCTTCATGTCTAAGTTTGAGATAAACAAAAAGCTACTGAATTCACTTCCAAAATCGTGGGATATGAACGTGGCCATCATCAAGAAGACAAAAGATCTCAATCATCTTAGTCTTGCTGATATAATTCAAGAACTTGATGCTTTGAAGTGTAGAGAAACAATGAGTTCTGAAAACATTTCGGTCACTGAAGTTACATGTACTCCAGCTTGTGAAGCCACGATTAAATTTCTTCGGGAACAAATTGATATATTTAAAAGAGAAGTTGAGGACCTGAGATATGAAGGATATCAACTCAGGAAAGGACAGAAACCCCTGAAGGCTGAATTAGAAGCAAAAACCAAGGACTTTAGGAAACTTCAGGAAGAGTATAGCAACAAGTGTGAAAATTATGATTATGTTAACAGACAACTTGCTGCTGTAACTGAAGAACTTGACGCTTTAAAAATTAAGTGTGGAAAAACTGATGTCAGTTTCAAAAATTATATTGCGTCAAGTCAGACAGTCGAGTCCTTATATGAAACCCAATTAAAATTCAAAGAAAATCAATACAAGGGTTTAAGGTATGATAGTGTTCCTCCTCCTTTCAATCATAACTACACATCCATTCCTATGACACGGGAAGAAATTGACAGGGAGGCACATCTTAAATATGGAAAACCAGCTGGATTTGTGTCAGGAGGAGTTATTAATGTCGAAAATACTGATGTTTCTGTTACATGTGCAGGTAAAGTAGCAGAGGATGAGAACAAGGATAGTTCTTCTGAACAAACAAACAACCCCTTGAACTCTAAATCTGTTGCTTCTAATCAACCTGCCGTTGGTAAATACATGCCTCCAATTCCAGCGCAATAAAGTGCCTATCACAAGTGTGCATGTGGGAACAACAAGAAACGAGGCAAGGATACGCCACCAGGGGCAGGAAGAAACAATTTCCCAGTGAAGAAAAGGACTTGTTTTCACTATGGAACACCTGGACACATTGCCAGAAACTGTCCAAATCGCGCATATGTTCCTTACTATGCACAAGGCTAGCAGAACGCACCAAGAGGGAGATACTCCAAAAGAAACCCCTCAAGGTCACGTTCAGACCATGATGACTGGAATGCGCACAAGGCCAAACATCCAACTCCCAAGAACAAGAAGGGAATGCTGGCCCAGAAGTCTAGTTCAAGAGATGCTCATGTGAAACCAAGACCGGTTAGGTCAAAGTCATCTAGGCAGACGACCTCAAGTTCCAAAGCAAGTGCCAAGGCACCCATCAGATCGAACAAGAAATGGGTTAAACCCGAATATAAATGGGTACCAAAGGTGAAAAATCCCAAATCTCCTAATGCTTCTAACGTTTCTTCATCTTCTGTTTGTGATAAACAGGATATGTCATGGGAGAGAGTACCCTGCAAGGATGAAAAAGGTCAACCCAGTTTCAAAATGGACTGGGTTCGAAAGACCAACTAATCCCGCTCTGTGTCAGAGCAGCTATGGTGGCATATCATCAGACTTTAGTTTGTTGGTAGTAGCTGTTCCAGGCACATGATAGGAGGCATCTCTCAACTGTACAACACTCAGAACATTGTTTGGGAGAATGTGTCCTTTGCGGGAAAGGAGGAGATCACAAACGGGGTTAGTGCTTAATGACATGAAGAATTTTCGGATCTATTATGAGATTACGCGTGCTGTTCTCAGACCTTCTGAATGCAGATTCAATCGGTGACTTACGGTTTGCGTTTTCTTCTCTATACTCTTGAGTTTATCTTACTCTGATTCGTTTTAAAGATAAATTTTTTGTTTTAGGATAGTTTAAATTTGCGCATTTACTTTCGTTTCTCTCCTATGCACAAATTTAGGGGGAGAAATAAAAACAAAACAAAAATTAGAAAAGTTTCAAAAATCCAAAAACATTACAAAATCAGAAAATCCAAAAAATATGGTGTAAATGAAATGTGCTTGTAAGAGATGTTTTGGGAAGTGATATTATCAAGTGATAACAGGCAACCTGATTCTGCGTAACGTACCCGAAGTTGAAGGGTCTATGCTCTGACTTGATGCGTCAGTAGGCACGAAAAATTTTAAATAGCCATGACTAGGAAAAGTTGAACTTAGGAAATTTATACACTTGACAAATCTTGACCTAGCTAGATCCGTTCAGACTGACAATACGACGCTCGGATAGGTTGACCAGGGAGATATATATGGGAATCTACTCATCACATTACTTGAACCAGTACTTGGAACCGTGGTTTAACTTTTCCTCGATGTGCGGATTCTGTCCTTAATTCCGGTTGGATGGGGCGACTGGTAAATTCCGATAAATTAGGTCTGTAGAATATCATTTTCTTTCTTTCCGTCTGTTAGTCATATGTTGTCTCCTTTGTGTGACTTCCAATCCGACCTGGTCAACAACATATGCAACTCTATTTCTCTGTAGGCTATATATAAATGTGTGAAATACTTCTTATATGTTAGCCATATGCTGTCTCCTTTGTGCGATTTCTAATCCGACCTGGTACACAGCATATGCAACCTTCTTCTTCTTAACCCCTCTAAAGTAGTTAGCAATAGAATTCTGAATCTCTTCTCTCTCTGAATGGTTGTCTGCTAACCCGGTGTAAGGAGTACTCTGGAAGTTCTTGATGGCTGGGGCATATCAGGAAGCGGGAAACACGTTCCAGTACATTTAAAATTGAACTCATACAGATTGTCTATAGATCTCGCTGCTCAATTTAGGTGGACAACAATATCCCTGGTCGTCGTCAGATGAACGGTCCTTAAGATATAGTATCTAAGGAACTAGGATCAGATATAATTTTTCGGAACTTAAGTTCACCTTGTCTTGTAACAAATAGTATGTCCTAAATTTGTCACAATTTTTCGTGTTTAAGTGGACAACAATACCGACGATTGACCAGACAAAGACGTGAAGATAGAAGGTACCGACAAGTGGATAAAGGCTGTCTAAAAACTTTGATCCCAAATCACTCTTAAAGTTAGATATCATTTTTATTTTTGTTAAATTTTTCATAGTTTCTTCTAATTTAAATATTAGGGGAGAATTAAAAATTAAAAATCAAAAATCAAAAATCAAAAATTAAAAATTAAAAATCCAAAAATAGTGTTATTTCTGTTTTATTTCTTGTTCAGAAAAATCAAAAAATACAAAAATATTTTTGTTTCTGTTTAATTTGTGTGCTAAGTTTCCTTTTAGTTTTGTTTTGTCTTGAAAAGTGATTTCAGATATAGATGAGACTCATGGAGTTTGTGTTGAAGATTTCTGAGCCAAAGGCTTCGTTTCTGAGCATCGAAGAATTCTCATTTGAAGGAGCAAGAAATGAAGATCATTCTTTCAACATTCAATCTTTCAACCCCAGAAGCAAGGTGAAGCTGCAATTGAAGATTATGTGATGGATTGCATTGAAGCCTCCTCAATCAGTTTGCTGCTATCTTTGTACCTACTGAAGTGATCTAGAAGATTTGTTCTCTCTAATGTCTCTCTGAAGATTCTCAAACTAAAAGCGCTATCTTTCAAGAATCAGTACATCAAGCCTCCTCACCCAACGTGCGTTCAATGTCAAATTCTAAAGAAAAGCCCAATTGCTCAAGATGAAGTCATTTATTGAAGATTCATCAAGTTCATCTTGAAGTCGTGAAGAATTTGAAGATTAATGTTGAAGCCAAGTTCCTAATGAAGATTATCAAGAAAGCCAGCTACTTTTTAGGGGGAGCTTGTTGGGTCAATTAAGAAAAGAAAGCTATAAACCAAGGGGGAGATTGTTGGGTCAAAATATGGTTTATACTTTACTTTTCTGGGCAATTGTATTTTTTATGAAATAGTTGTGAATTTATGGTCTAGTTTACGGCCGTAAACTCATTTACGGTCCATGTTCCCTAGTATAAATAGAGGTGTTAGGGTGAGGAGTAGAGATTGATGAACCCTAAGGAGTTTACGGCCAGAGGGAGAGAGTTTACGGTTAGAGAGCATATTGTGTGGAAGAATCTATTGTAAGGAGTTTCATTCATATCATCAATACAATCAAGATTCTTAATATTCTTCTTCTCCTTCTCTTCGATTTGATCTGACATCATCCGTTTAATTGGGATTCCGCACCATCAAACGGATCTGACTGATACACGGGCAAATTAGGGACTTACATGGGTTGACTTGTAAAGGTCTAAGATGTTAGACAAAGTGGCGCTACAACACTCATGAGTGCTCATAAGTTCTGAGTATTGGATTCAACCCGCGCTCATTTGAATCACTTCATGGATTTTATCACGAGTGATCATGAGACGATAATATCTTATATTCTTCAAACCTAGAGATATGAGTTGTTACTATGAGATGGTTATACATTAAGTGTATGAAAACGCATTGGTAACTCGATGTTATAACAAGCCATGTGAGTCGAAGTTTATCCATTCCTTTTACCTTCGGGACAAAAGCGATATCTAAGGGCCCCTCGATGATTTAATGATGACACATGTGAGTGCTTGGCCAAGCTAGGACTGATTTGATATGTTCAATCAGTCAGTCGTCATGAATCGGAAATAGGGAAACAAAAAATGGACAGAGAGAATGATTTATAATCCATGTCTCGGTCCATATGATATCTAGAATGGAGGAATATATGATCCCTTATCTAATGAACAAATCATTGATAAAGGTCCCAGTTCATTGACAAGGTCAGAGTTCGATAGCGGCTTTAAGAGCTACAATTGCCAGTTAGGTTTTGAAGTGATACTCAATAATAGTTTTAGACTTATCCAAGTGGGAGATTGTTAGATTAATGTCTAAGTCCATAACTATAATTGGTATGTACTTGACCCAACTTGGCATGGTCCATTTGGGTTGCACTTCACAAAAACAATTTACATGGATAATCCTTTGAGAATAGCATGCTTATGATTTATATTAATATATTATAAGTTCTAATATATTAATATATAATCATATTATTTAATTAGTATTGATCAAGGATTAATTTATAATTAATTAAGTGATCAAAAGGAACTAATTAAATATGGACTCTTAGATATATATGTATAATGGGCCAAGTTCATTTAGGTTGGGCTAAGTCTTCATGGATAGTCCATGGAGCTTTAACCCATGGATCCTAGGAAATGAAAGGTCATGGGTATTAGGGTTTAACCCTAATCCTCCACACTATATAAATGGTCTTATGGTTCAGGAAATGAGGCTAGTGGCTAGTGTGGATACACTAAAGAGGGAAATAACCGATTTCATAAGTGTGAGCCATGTATCCATATTCTCTAAAGGTTTTTCAAGGTGTTTTGCTGATTTGTGATTCCACTTGAGGCTTCCACACTATTGGGGCTAAGCTCTTAAAGTTCAAGACTTCAAGCTTCATTAAAAGGTATGTATTATAACTTGTTATTGAAGGGTTTTGAGCATTCTAACACCCCTAAGTGTACATGCTGTTGGAATAGTGTCTAAGGCTACAACTATATTAGGCAAGTATTTGACCCGGTTGTGCATGGTCCTTTTGGGTTGCCTTCACCATAGCAACTTGATAGGATGATTTATTAATAGAGACTAAATATTATTAATATATTATGAGAATAATATAAAGAATAATATATTGATTTGATTAATATAAGTCATAGAATTAATTGGAATTAATTTGGTGACTTAAAGAGATTAACTAAATAAGAGGGTATAAACTGTCAATTGTTTGATAGTTAAGCTTTAGACTGTAAATCCATATAGATATACAAGGGACGGATTCTAGAAGCTAGGATAGCTTCAAAATCGTCCAAGGGGTTATCTATGGAATGGATTTGGATAGCCTTAAGAGAAGATTATCCAATTAGGGTTTAGGTTGTAACCCTTAAGGAGTCTACAAGTATAAATAGACCCCATGGGTAAGGGAAATCGGCACTTCACCTAAAGTAAGAGAACCCTGGCCGATTTCCTCCCCTCTCCTCTCTCCTAAATCATCTTCCTTGCTATTGGTGTTTGTAAGCCATTAGAGGAGTGACAATTGTGACTCTAGAAGCTCCAAGACAACAAGATCAACAAGGAGTTCAAAGGTATGGTTCTAGCTCTATTTCAATGTTGTTATTTAACCTAATTAGTCATTAGAAGTCTTGGATTCAAAGCATGTTTAATTAGAAAGCCTAGATCCAAGCATTAGGGTTTTGCATGCGCACATAGGAAAGTTCTTATGGATAAAACCCATCAGTGGTATCAGAGCCAGGTTTGGTTTTCATTAAATTGTTGCTTGATTAACTGAAACTAAACTGTAAAATTCGATTTTTGTGTTTCTGAGTCATGGACTCGGCGAGTTCCAAAGTGGACTCGGCGAGTTGGCCTGACTCGGCGAGTCCCTTTGTGCACTCGGCGAGTCCAAGCGTCAGGAATGGCCAGATTCGGGATTTTTTCATAATTATTTTATGGAAACTTACCTTAATCATATTAGATCAACCCTAATCTGATTTTTTGATATATATGACTATTATCTTGATCTAATTAAAGGTATTTATCAACTTATAAAATATTTAATTTCCTTATATGATAATTAATTAATTATTTTAATTGTTTTGGTAATTATCTTAAAGAGAAATCTTGAATAAAAACAAATATAGATAATTAGGAAATTAATTGTTAATTGGAATTATTTGTTATTTGATCCTCCATGTTTTAAATGTTTAAAACTTGCCCTCAAGTTTTGAAATTTATATTTTGTGATTAAAAGTTTTAATTTAGACAACTTAAATTTCAATCCCTATATTTTAAAAGATTTAAAATACAACCCTATACTAATATGATATTACTAGAATAATATATATATATATATATATATATATATATATATATATATATATATATCTATATATATATATATATATATAACTAAATGCTAGTCTTACCGTTAGTAGGCCTCATTCACGAAGCCGATTTATAAGGTGGGTATAAGGTTGCGGCCTATAAAATGGCGCTTAATGGGTGTACACTCACACCCACCGCTTGCTTGATTGGTGGAGGGTCGTTAGCCGAACGGGTAGGATAGGGCAACCTCATCCTCTCATTAAAAGTACAATAAGTAATACAAAGTAACTACACATTTTTTTAAAATTTCCCAATCTTAGTTACTTTAGGAAAAGTGAATTGATGCAATCCCATGAAATTACACTTTGCACCCTTGCTAAGAAGTTAGTGGAGCGTGTGTGGTTTACCGACACACTAATTGGTTCTAAGCAAAGGTGGCAAAGGGTGATTCATTGTTTATCATAGTTCGATGGAGCGTGTGTGGTTTACCGGCACATCAAATAGGTCATCGTTACAATGAAGGCACCATGTGAATTTGCATGGTAATTCACACCCGCTTTGTGATCCTCGGTATCCCAGTCACAAACAAGAGGGACATATCGAGATTTAAACATTCAATTGAATAGTTTCAATGAATCTCATCCGAACCTAGGTATTCTCAATACATTTAGGACTAATAGTTTAGTTTTTGAAATGGAGAATTAGTGAATCGTCATTCACTTACCTTCAATTTATTTGCATGTTAGATTACGACATCCCTTTTCTAGTATGTAAATGTTATTGTTGGATCCTAGCCCTAATTTTTGTTTTTGGGTGATAATTAGGGATTCTTATTCTAATCTATCTTTGTCCTTTCTTCTTTTCTACATGTCGAACGCAAACAACGCTGCTGCTAGTTCTTTCACGTTGATGAGCCTTTGCCAAAAGGTCACCTTCGATGGAATGAACTTTAGCGAATGGATAAGATACATTCGCACCATTGCTCGCTATGAGGATAAGGAGTATGTCCTCGATGAGAAGCTCGAGAAGATCAACCCTGAAATCGCTACTCCAGCTGAAATCACCGCTTTAGAAACTCATGAGCAAGATGCAACGAAGGTACATTGCATCATGATTGCCACCATGAACTCCGAATTCCAAAATTCCTACGAGGACATGTACCCGTACAAGATGCACCAAGAGTTATTGGAGAGATACCACCAGAACGCGAGAAAAGAGTGTTATGAGATTTTCACCAACATGATTTCCGCTAAGATGGGTCATGGAGAATCTCTTACTGTGCACCTGCAAAAGATGCAAAGGTATGTCGACCGCCTCCGCAAGATAAATGTTGACTTTGGGGAAGACTTGGCGATCGACATGGCGCTTCACTCTTTGCCTCCAATGTACAACCAATTTAGGATGACCTACCATATGAACAAAGAAGAGGTCACCCTAAGCAAACTCCAAGGTCTCTTGAGGGTCGCTGAGAGCAACTTCAAAGACAAGTCTGTTGCACCAACTCCCAATCCGCCTGCTGCTCCTGTCTTGGCTATTGGTCAAGGAAAGGGAAAGAAGAGGAAGGCTTCATTGAAGAACTATCGGAAGGTCAAAGCCCGAGATGGTGCCTCTTCTAGTGGGACCAAAGTTGATCCCGCTAAGCCCTGTCCTAACCCGAAGGAGGCAGAGTGCCACCACTGCCACAAGATAGGACATTGGAAGAGAAGCTGCCCAGAGTACCTGCAAGCAATCAAAGAAGGAAAGATCAAGCCATCTTTTGTAGGTATATACACAATTAAATCTAACGATTCTAATCATGCTATTTCTTGGGTTCTTGATACCGGTTGTGGTTACCACATTTGTTCTAATGTGCAGGGACTAAGAAGAAGTAGGGATGTGGAGCAAGGAAAGATCAATGTAATCATGGGGAACAGAAGATCGTCGCCTATGACCAAGATTGGAGTGTATTCTTTAGTTCTTAGGAATAATTTATGTTTATATTTGAACAATTGTTGCTATTCGCCAGAAATGGCTAGAAACATCATTTCATTTCATGGTTTATATAGACAAGGTTTTAGATTTTCTTTTAATAATGATAATGGTTCTATTTTGGCTTATCTAAATGGTGTCTTTTACTTTGAAGCTGTATCATGTAATGGAATATATGAAACTGTTATGATTGTTGATAACTTAGGAAATGATGTTTTGAATATAGATTCTTCCACTAGTATGGATAAAGCATCCTTGTGGCATTGTCGTCTTGGACATGTCAACAAGAAACGCATAGCCCAACTCCAAAAGGATGGAGTGTTGGAGTCATTCGACCTTAGGGAAGATGACACATGTGAGTCTTGTTTACTTGGAAGGATGACTAAGTCACCCTTCACGAGTACGTGTGAAAGGGGTGAAGGTCTATTGGACCTAATACATACCGATGTATGTGGACCGTTTAGATCAACCACGAAGGATGGGAACCACTTCTACGTGAATTTTACCGATTATTATAGTAGATATGGGTATATCTATTTAATCAAGCAAAAGTCAGAAACCTTTGAAAAGTTCAAAGAGTTCAAGAATGAAGTGGAGAATCAATTGGGCAGGAAAATCAAGATGCTTCGATCCGATCGAGGAGGAGAGTAGCTAAGTCTTGAGTTCCACGATTATCTCAAGGAGTGTGGAATAGTTTCGCAATTGACACCTCAAAGGACACCACAGTTGAATGGTGTGGCAGAAAGGCATAATCGAACCGTATTGGATATGGTTCACTCTATGATGAGTCGTGCTTCACTACCTATCTCTTTTTGGGGGTATGCCTTAGAGACTGCCGCCCATATCCTTAACCGAATCCCTACTAAGAAGGTTGCCAAAACACCTCACGAGATATGGACAGAGAAAGCTCCCTCGTTGGCACATATCAAGGTTTGGGGTTGCGAGGCTTTCGTAAGACGAGATACTCACGACAAGCTCGAACCTCGAAGTGAGAGATGTATTTTCATTGGCTACCCGTAGACATCCTTTGGATATCTCTTCTATAGACCGAAGGACAACGTTGTCTTCGTTGCGAGGAGAGGAGTTTTCCGAGAGCGAGAACTCATAAGCCAAGGAGACAGTGGGAGGCAAATCGAACTTGAAGAGATTCAAGAGTCGATAGATGAAGGAACCTCTACCGCTGGCACTCAACCCGAGGAGAAAACTCCGGTTGAACCGATTGACGAGTCCTTACCTCTTAGACGTTCCGATAGAGTTAGAGTTCATCCCCAATTTTATGGTTTTCATATTACTACCGAAGGGGACACGTATATTAGTGATGGTACACTAGTAAATCTTGATGAACCTAATAGCTATAAGGAAGCCATGGCAGGCCCGGAGTCTGCGAAATGGAAAGAGGCAATGGATAGTGAGATCCAATCCATGTATGATAACCAAGTTTGGAATTTGGTTGATCATGTGCCCGGACCTAAGACCTTTTGGTGCAAATGGATCTTCAAGAAGAAGACCGACGTGGATGGAAAAGTACACACATATAAAGCGCGATTGGTTGCGAAGGGCTTTACTCAAACTCCCGGAGTTGACTATGATGAGACTTTCTCACCAGTTGCGAAGATTAAATCTATTAGAGTGATGCTAGCTATTGCCGCATTTCATGATTATGAGATTTGGCAAATGGATGTCAAGACCGCTTTCCTTAATGGGAAGTTGGCTGAGGATGTTTACATGGCTCAGCCAGAGGGGTTTGTGGATCCGAAGCATCCAAATAGAGTGTGTAAGCTTGAGAAGTCCATTTATGGACTTAAGCAAGCGTCTCGCAGATGGAATCTTTGCTTCGATGAGAAAGTCAAAGAGTTTGGATTTGTACGAAGCGAAGACGAATCTTGTGTATATGTCAAAGCCAGTGGGAGTATAGTAAGCTTCCTCATTCTATATGTGGATCACATATTACTCATAGGAAACGACATCCCGACTCTGCAGGAGGTTAAGTCCTGACTCGGGAAGTGCTTCCCTATGAAGGAGCTCGGAGAGGCTTCTTACATTTTGGGAATAAGGATAGTAAGAGAAAGAAGTAAGAGACTAATTGGAGTTAGTCAGAATACTTACTTAGAGAAGGTACTAAAACGTTTTAGTATGGAAAACTCAAAGAAGGGAGAATTACCAATACAAAGTAATGCCAAGTTGAGTAAGACTCAAAGTCCGAGTACCGAAGCTAAGATAGCAGAAATGAGCCGAGTACCATACGATTCCGTAGTTGGCTCAATCATGTACACTATGACTTGTACTCGCCCTGATGTAGCCTTCGCTTTGAGCATTGTTAGCAGATATCAAGGGAATCCTGGCAGAGCACATTGGATTGCGGTGAAGAACATCCTTAGGTACCTTTGGAGGACGAAGGAATGGTTCTTACTCCTCGGAGGGAGTGATGACTTGAAGGTGCAAGGGTATACTGACGCCAGTTTTTAGACCGACAGGGACAACTACCGTTCACAGTCGGGCTGGGTCTTTACCCTAAATGGAGGAACAGTGACATGGAAGAGTTCCAAGCAGGAGACCGTAGCTGATTCAACGTGCGAATCAGAGTACATTGTAGCGAGCGAAGCGTCGAAGGAGGCAATATAGCTAAAGAACTTCATCGGTGATCTTGGAGTTGTACCTGCCATAAAGGAGCCCATGGAGATTTTCTGTGATAACGAAGGAGCGGTTGCCTTGACCAAGGAACGGAGGGATCATGGTAGATCAAGACATATTGACAGAAAATATCACTTCATTAGACATCGTGTAGAAGAAGGACAACTCGTAGTGAAGAGGATATCATCAAAAGATAACCCAGCAGATCCGCTTACAAAGGGACTGAGTAGGGTTAAGCACTTGCAGCATGCTAGGAGTATTGGGCTGAAGGGTGATATTAGCATAGATTAGATAGTATTAGAAACGTGTAATAGATAAATGTAATTAACATTTGATGATTAAATAAAGGAGTTTTATTTATGAGTAATGTTACTATCTTATGTTAATTGTTTAACTATTGTTTCACTTTGCATGTTTTGACTTCCAGAATAATTGAGTTTATTAGGAATAATCTAATTATTCAAATTGTCCACAATCGTTTATATGTTGGAAGTAGATATGAATGAAGATTGTCATGAATTGGTGTGTAGATTGTCTAAATGGTGTTAGACATAGCAAAGGGTTGCTGCAACATTCATGAGTGCTTATGAACTAGTTTTGAGCATTGGAACAAACCCGCGCTTGCTGGAATCACCTTATGGAATATGATATAAAAGGGTGATCGCAAGACGATAATGTCATATAGTCATAAAACCTAGATATATGGTTTGTTACTTGTTAATTGATTGTACATTGATAATGCGAAAAACGCATCAGTAACTTGGTGTTATAAAACGCATTGTTGTGATATCTCGGCCACTCGATGATTTGATTTGACTTATGTGACGGGCCCGGTCAGAAATGAATTGATGTGTTCGATTAAGTTCTATGTCAAATAAATCAGAGATCGAGAAACCTAAATGCTTGACTAACGATTCCATAGGATTGTCAGCATGATATCTAACAGAAGACTGTACGATCCCTTATCTAAAGGACAAGATTGATTAGATCAGAGTTTGACAGCGTCTTTGAGAGCTACGATTGCAAACCAAATTGTACTTGTGCATATAGTTACTAGAATTATCCAAGTGGGAGACTGTTGGAATAGTGTCTAAGGCTGCAACTATATTAGGCAAGTATTTGACCTGGTTGTGCATGGTCCTTTTGGGTTGCCTTCACCATAGCAACTTGATAGGATGATTTATTAATAGAGAGTAAATATTATTAATATATTATGAGAATAATATATTGATTTGATTAATATAAGTCATAAAATTAATTGTAATTAATTTGGTGACTTAAAGAGATTAATTAAACAAGAGGGTATAAAATGTCAATTGTTTGATAGTTAAGATTTAGACTGTAAAGCCATATAGATATACAAGGGACGGATTCTAGAAGCTAGGATACCTTCAAAATCGTCCAAGGGGTTATCTATGGAATGGATTTGGATAGCCTTAAGAGAAGATTATCCAATTAGGGTTTAGGTTGTAACCCTTAACGAGTCTACAAGTATAAATAGACCCCATGGGTAAGGGAAATCGGCACTTCACCTAAAGTAAGAGAACCCTGGCCGATTTCCTCCCCTCTCCTCTCTCCTAAATCATCTTCCTTGCTATTGGTGTTTGTAAGCCATTAGAGGAGTGACAATTGTGACTCTAGAAGCTCCAAGACAACAAGATCAACAAGGAATTCAAAGGTATGGTTCTAGATCTGTTTCAATGTTGTTATTTAACCTAATTAGTCATTAGAAGTCTTGGATTCAAAGCATGTTTAATTAGAAAGCATAGATCCAAGCATTAGGGTTTTGCATGCGCACATAGGAAAGTTCTTATGGCTAAAACCCATCACATGCAACCCTAGAAAACCTTGGATCTATGTTTGTCTAAAATACATGAAAAATATGATTTTCAAGGTTCTTAATCCTATATAGCATACATGGGGAACATTTAACTTAAATGTAAGATAGAATAACGTAACTTGTTGTTGCTTTTGAGTCCTTGAAATCTTGTGAGCCTAGCACCCCAAATGTGATGCCTCAAATGCTTCACACAACACCAAATGCTTTTGGAATGACTTTTGAGAGAATGCACACACTTTTAAAATCGGCCTAGCCCTCTTGTGTTCTTAGTGTAGTCGATTTTGGTAGATAACATGTTCCTTATATAGTGTGACACATCTAGGGTTACACCATGTAAACTCTAATGTGTCATGACTCTTCATCTCCATGACCCATGGGTTTGTAACTCCCATGGAGCATCCATGGAGCATCCTATGGGTTTCACCCAACTTGATAATCCATGTAGCCTTTTAGCCCACTATACAAGTTATGGATGATTTACATAATCAACCCATATATTTAATTAGTCATCTTTAGATCACTTAATTAATTCCAAATCAATTCTTGATCAATACTAATTAAATAATTCTATTAATATATTAGAAATTATAATATTTTAATAAACCACAAGTGTTATTTCTCTCATTTAGTCTATCCAAATGTATGATGCCATGCAGCCCAAATGGACCATGCCGGGTCGGGTCAAGTACATACCAGAAATAGTTATGGACTTAGACACCTTATCCAACAGTCTCCCACTTGGATAAGTCTAATAACTATAACTACAAGTATTACTTCAGGAACCGATCAGCAATCGTAGCTCTTTCAAGGTCTCTCGGAACTGAGAAGATGATGATACGCCATTTAAGATAAGTGATCATATAATCCTCTGTTCTAGATATTAGTCGGACAAATACATGGAACAATGTCTTACTTATTGTCCAGCGGTTTGTTTCCCGATTTCTGATTTGTTTGACATAGAACTAAATTGAACACATCAATTTGGTTCTGACCGGGACTGGTACATAGGTCAAAACAAAATCATTGAGGGGCCTAGATATCAGCTTCTAATCCAAGAAGGAACAGATAAACTTCGACTCATATGTTTGCTCTACTACTTGTTGAAATATACACAAAAGCACGTTTTATAACATCGAGTTACCAATGCGTTTTCGTACAATCAATGCATAACCAATTCATAGGCAACAAATCATATATCTAGGTTTGAAGACTTATATGATGTTACCGTCTCACAATCACTCGAGATAAATTACATGAAGTGATTCCGGTGAGCGTGGGTTGATTCCAATGCTCAGAACTTATGAACACTAATGAGTGTTGTAGTTATGTCCAACAACATAGACCTCTGCAACCAACTCATGTCAGTCTTGATTCATACCTACTTCCAACATATGACCGACTGTGGAAATTCGAATAATATGATGTACCAAATATAATTATTCTGGAAGTCAAAACATGCAAAAGAAATATCGTAAACGATTGACAAGAGATAGCAACACTTTACTCATAAATAAACACAACTTTTATTTATCATCAAATGTCAATTACACTTTACAAAATTCAACTTATCTAACTACTAAAACTAATACCATCCTTCATCCCTATGCTCCGAGCATGTTGGAGATGCTTAACCCGAGTCAGTCCCTTCATGAGGGGATCTGCTGGATTCTCATCCGATGATACCCTCTTTGCCACGAGGAGTCCTTCTTCTATTCGATGTCTGATGAAATGGTATTTTCTGTCGATGTGTCTAGATCTCCCATGATCCCTTGATTCCTTGGCTAAGGCAACTGCACTTTCACTATCATAGAAAATTTCCATTGGCTCCTTTATAGCTGCTACAACTCCAAGGTCTCCAATGAAGTTCTTCAGCCATATCGCCTCCTTTGCTGCCTCGCTTGCTGCTATATACTCTGATTCACAAGTTGAATCAGCCACTGTTTCTTACTTGGAACTCTTCCAAGAAATTGCTCCTCCGTTTAAGGTAAAGACCCAGCCTGACTGGGAGCGGAAATTATCCCTATCAGTCTGAATGCTAGCATCACTATACCCTACAACTCTCAAGTCATCACTCCCATCGAGGGTAAGGACCCAATCCTTAGTCCTCCGTAGGTACTTGAGGATATTCTTTACCGCAATCTAGTGTGCCTTGCCAGGGTTCCCCTGATATCTACTAACCATGCTTAAAGCAAAGGCTACATCAGGTCGAGTACACGTCATAGCATACATGATCGATGCTACAGCCGAAGCATAAGGTATTCGACTCATTTCTGCTATTTCAGCCTCAGAACTCAGGCTTTATGTCTTACTCAATCGGGTGTTACTCTGTGTGACAACCCTATATTTTTCCAAATCAATGTAACACTCAAAAGTCAAATACAACGAACTATTTGGAATCAACGGAATTAACCTAAAAAATAAAGTGTTCAAAAATCTAAATTTAGGATGCATCAAATGTTAGATATCGTGCCAAGGGTTCCAAAAACATAAAGAACATTCAAAACCGAGTTATAATGAAAAGATTATGACCACTCAAATATTCACGACACACCCGGTAAAACATTATTAAACGTAAAAAGTGAAATTCCAATAAAATGCATTTTAGCCTTAGGTATCTAAACAAAAGTTGTAGATTACGTTAAACCGTGAACGTGCATAAAAAGATCGCCCAAATTGGACCTCGTATGAAGAAGTTACGAATTTTCTATGTTTCGTAACAGCAGTAGAGAGCTAAAAACTCAAATTAAAGATCGAACGATTTTTAGCTAACGCAACCTAAACGAGAATTAAAGGTCTCCACAACAGGAGTAAGATGGTAAAAAGGCAGACGAGAACAGACGTCGGATAAAGTAGTTATGAATTTTTAACGGACCTTAGCAGTCCCGGCCTACTAAAAACATAATATTAAAAATAAAGTCAAAACTAGCCGACGGAGTCTAAATGAAAGTTGTAGAGCATAGACTCACCTACGCGTGGATATAAAGAACGCGAAAAACGGAGCCCGTACGCAAAAGTTACGGAATTTAGAAGATTGAAACACGAATTACGCCCAACATTAATTTAGAGTACGCCCAGCGTACTCAGGCACAGTGTTGAGTCCCATCGGCTAGCAGACTCTACGCTTAGCTAGACCCGAGTCGTAAGCCATGACGCATATGAACACCCAACTTAACCGAAGTACGCCTAGCGTACTTCCACTTTCAACCCTATAAATAGAGGGCATGAGCTCCGGGTTTTGGCACACTTTTATCAAACTCTCTCTCACTTTCACTCACTTGTGAGCTCTAGAGGCCATACCGACACCCTCGGTTCCATACCTGAGCCCCGACGAAGGTTCTACACTACCGAGATCCCTGAGAAGCACGAAGACGCAGCTTTCCGCAGTTGAAGTTCTGCTCAATTCTAGTTTCACTCTCTTCAAACCAAACAAGTGAGTTCATACCCGTAATTTTCACGTCTTTTCATGTTTTAGGGGGGAATACAAGTATAATACAAGAAAACGTATCGTTTTATATAGATTTAAATACAACTTCTATATTATTATTATTATTCGATATCAACATTTTACTTTACGTAAAAAGTTAGTATTTCACCGAGTTATTATCACCAAATGGAACACACTTTCGGAAAAACTATATTGGGTATAGTTTGCGAGTTATTCATACATTCTTACGTAAACATCTTGAAAAACGAAATACTTTCATCTGAAGTGAAATAAAGACTTTCTTTTCATAAATCTATTTATAATAAGTGTTGTGAGATATTCAACTTCAACGTACTCTCAAGTATGCATTTCAAGTCCTATATTATAAACCATAATCTCTTGGAGGGAGAGCATCATACTTGTGTATAGACCTATACGGGATTGACAATCCCGCACCTAAATTGTTAGCTACAGTTAGATCAGCAGGTTTGGGGTGACAATTGTCATAACACTACAACACCTGAAGAACGTTGTTACAGGCAGTCTGTGTCAATATCATGGTTATAAGACTCACACGAAAGTATAAAAATAAGCTTGATTTACGAGACTCATGAATGCATTCAGTATTTACATTGTTTTGAGTATAAATTCACATTTATCATTTACGTATGAAAGATACTAACGCCCTCCAACTTTTGGGACTTTTTCAAACTATATACGGAAAATATTAGATTTTCTGGAAACTACATTCATCTATTTTCTTCTAAAAATACATACTTTTTTCAGTACGAAAACACTTATGATCTCACCAACTTTATTGTTGACACTTTTTCGAAACTACTTGTATTTCTCAGGGAATCAGTAATACAGGTAACCACCAGCTTATGAAGAAGGAACGCTAAGGCATCTATAATTAAACATTTTATATCATCATATTTGTAATATTCTTTTGGAAACATGTACTACGCAACAATGTACATTTTTGTTATATATATGATGGTTGTGTTACTTTCTTTATGATATTCAATTGTTATGATACTACATGAAGTCACCCACCCCCGAATGTTTCCGCCATTCTGGTTTGGGGTGTGACACTCTGGATGGGTAACTCTCCTTTCTTGGAGTCCTGCATGCTGAACCTCTTCAGCACCTTATCCAAGTAGGTACTCTGACTAAGTCTAATTAGTCTTTTACTCTGGTCTCTCAAGATCCTTATCCCTAGAATATAGGCAGCTTCTCCTAGGTCCTTCATAGAGAAACACTTCCCAAGCTAGGACTTAACTTCTTGCAATGTTGGGATGTCATTTCCTATGAGTAGTATGTCATCCACATACAGTACCAAAAAGCTAACTATACTGCCACTAGCCTTGACATATACACAAGATTCATCTTCACTCCTAGAAAAGTCAAACTCTTTGACTTTCTCATCAAATCAAAGATTCCATCTGCGAGGTGCTTGCTTTAATCCATAGATGGATTTCTCAAGCTTACACACTCTATTAGGGTAATCTGTACTGACAAAACCCTTTGGCTGACTCATGTAAGCATCCTCAGCCAACTTTCCATTAAGGAAAGCGGTTTTGACCTTCATTTGCCATATTTCATAGTCATGAAATGCAGCTATGGCTAACATAACCCTAATAGACTTAATCTTGGCTACTGGAGAAAAGGTCTCATCATAATCAACTCCCGGAGTTTGAGAGAAGCCCTTTGCAACCAGTCGTGCCTTATAAGTCTCTACATTACCATCCATGTCGGTCTTCTTCTTGAAGATCCACTTGCACCCAACTGTCTTACGACCTGGTACATTGTCAACCAAGTTCCAGACTTGATTGTTATACATGGACTGTATCTTGTTGTCTATTTCCTGTTTCCACTTGGCTGACTCAGGGCCTACCATGGCTTCCGCGTAACTATTAGGCTCATCCAGACCTATCAGTGTCGCATCAATGATAAGTGTATCACCTTCCGTATTCCTAACTCTCGTGGAATGCCTCAGAGGTACAGACTTGTCAATTGGCTCAACAGGAGTTTCCTCCTCAGGTTGAGTGCTAGGGTTTGAATTTCTTTCATCACTTGAATCATGAATTTCTTCAAGGTCAACTTGCCTCCTACTGTTTCCTTGGCTTATGAACTCTCTTTCTTGAAAGACAGGCCTCCTAGCTACGAAGACCACATTTTCACTAGGTCTGTAGAAGAGGTAACCAAAGGATTTCTGTGGGTAGCCGATGAAAATACATCTCTCACTTCAAGGTTCGAGCTTATCATGAGTCTCGCGTCTCACGAAAGCCTTGCAACCCCAAGTCTTGATGTGGTCTAGTTTGGGTATTTTTCTAGTCCACATCTCATGAGGAGTTTTGGCAACTTTCTTTGTAGGGACCAAATTAAGGATATGGGCGGCAGTCTCTAAGGCATACCCCCAAAATGAGATTGGTAGCGAAGCTCGACTCATCATGGAACGAACCATATCCAACAAGGTTCGATTACGCCTCTCAGCCATACCATTCAACTGCGGTGTCCTAGGAGGTGTCAATTGTGATACAATCCCACATTCCCTAACATAGTCGAGGAACTCTGAACTAAGATACTCACCACCTCAATCGGATTGAAGCATCTTAATGTTCCTGCCCAATTGATTCTCAACTTCCTGTTTAAACTCTTTAAACCTTTCAAAAGTCTCTGACTTATGCTTGATTAAGTGGACATATCCATATCTACTGTAATCATCAGTAAAAGTCAAATAATAACGATTAGCATCCCTTGTGGCACGTTTGAAGGGTCCACACACATCCGTGTGTACAAGATCCAACAAACCTTCACCCATTTCACAAGAATCTGTGAAGGGTGACTTTGTCATTTTTTCAAGTAAGCATGATTCGCAACTATAATCTCACTTTAGGTCAAATGATTCTATGACTCCATCCTTTTGGAGTTGGCCTATGCGTTTCTTGCTTATATGTCCAAGACGACAGTGCCACAATGATGCTTTATCCAAGTTATTATCATTAGTTGAATCAATAGACAACACATTATTTCCTAAGTTATCAACCACAGATACAGTTTCATACACACCATCACAAGGTAATGCTTTAAAATAAAGAACATTGTTACAGAAAGCATCAATCGAACTGTTAGTCCCCAAAATTATGGATCCAATTCAGTAATCAATGAAGTTAATTGCAATCAAAGTGAAATGTAGAAGGAGTAAAAGAAAAATCAAGCATGCACACATCTATTACGAGTAAATGTCAAGTACACCTTGAGAAAGTACACCCACTGCAGTGTTCAGCCAAAAAGTACAATCTGACACAACTCAGTTACTATAAATAGTACCCCTACCAGCACATGAGTGTGCAGCCATACAAGCATGTGCGGCCGCACACACATGTGAGGCTGCACACATGCAAGCTCAATTTACTACACTGCTACACAAACATTGACACCCTGATTAGATCTATACAAAATTAATGCCTAGCTCAAACCACAATACTATGGACCTTCAATCTTCCCCTCGGTTTGAGTCTAGCATAGAATGAAACTTCATTCATTTGGCTCCTCGGTTGGCTTTTCATACAACTTTAGATCCGATCTTCCCATCGAGCCCATCCACAACCTTCCGTTAATGATTGTAGCCACCATTGCCATGTTTGCAGACTGATTGTTTGAAGATGATCCTTTGTTGTTGCTGTGAACATAAGTCATTGGCACCATGGTTCTTTTAGAGTTCTCTCGTCGATCGGGTTTTAGGCATTCCCTTGCAAAGTGTCCTGGTTCATGACAATTATAACAACGTAACTTTCCTTTACTGAATCCCATCTTCTTGTCAGAATTTACACCCCAGTTGTTCTTTCCAGTCTTCTTTGAGAATTGTTTAGCCCTGAATACTGCCATTTCCATTTGCCAAGTAATATCCATCTCTTCGACATCTTCTGGGTGAATTTGGTCGAGATCAGCAATTGAAAGTTGTGGAGAGAGTTCTCCGGCAACAAAGGCATTATAGCAGTTCACTAACCCAGTAGCTAGAGCCATATTTTCCTCCTTTTCACTTGCAGATGAACTTTGAGAACCAATTCCGTCAGATTGAACTGAAACACCTGTGGAAGAACCAACACCAGAACCTACTTGAGATATGTTTTGAGATTGAGGGACTTCAGTTTGTTGCATTTGAGGTATGTTGTATGGTATGGTTTGATGGGCTGCATAAAGTTGAGCTTGAGGAACATGAACTTGAAAATTTGGATGAGTGGTAAAGCTTGAGAAAGCGGTGTTGTTGTTTTGAATTCCGAGATTAGCTGTAGAGTACGAGTTGACATGGTTGATTTCTCTTTGTTTATCATCAAGATCGCAAGCTTTGATGATTGCCAATTTTTCGGCTAAGCTCAATCGGTTCAGGTCTTTTGTCTTTTTAATCACTGAGACATTCATGTCCCATGATTTTGGAAGAGAATTTAACAGCTTTTTGTTTGTTTCAGACCTAGTAACCATCACACCCGCGGAGCTCATTTTAGTGGTTAGTGTGATAAATATTTGCAGTTGATTTTCCAATGTTTCTCCCAAGACATAATTAAACATGTTGAATTTATGTCGGAGCATGTCTTGTCGGCTTTGCTTCATGTCTTCATTTCCTTCGTAGACTTCTATGAGCGCTTCCCACAATGCTTTTACTGACGTGTATTCACGAAATCCTTGTGCAATCTCAGGAGACAACGCCATGGTGAGTGTAGCGAGTGCCTTTTCTTGTTCTTCAACTCTTTCAAAGTCATCATCAGTGTAGTTTTCAATCTGTTTGTCAATTACAGTGCCATCTTCTAGAGTGGATGTAATCCGAATCGGTCCTCTTAAAATACTTCTCCAAAATTTGAATCTTTCATCTTGATATATTTTTCAATTTGATATTTCCATTCAGGAAATCCTTCAGCTGACAACAATCTGGTAATACGAGTAGTGGTTCCCATAATTGCATCCAAATCCTGATGAGCAATCATGCTTTGAGATTCCATTTTGACAAGCTTAAGTGATTGTTACCGCACACAAGGTTCACTAAGCAGCACACTCAACAACATACGAATTGTAACCACACACACTCACCAGCACACAATCCTTAATAGCAAACACAGCCGCACACACTTAACAACACACAATTCTTAAATGCAACCACACACACCTTAATAGCACAATCAGCCGCACACTCCTAGTAGCACAGTCAACCGTACACACTTAGCAGCACACCTTCAAACAATTCAACGACACACCTTCAACAGTTTTAACCGCATACCTTCAACAGTTTAACCACACACCTTCAAACTCGAACCACACACCTTCAAAGTTCCAACCGCACACCTTCAACAGTTTAACCGCACACCTTCAACAGTTAACCGTACAAACGATTTTCTCAGGTTTTTGATGAAACTTGATTTCAAAAAATTTGAAAACTATTGAAAACATGAATCAAACAGCAGTTCTTCGATCAATTTAGACAAATGCACTTCAAAAACAGTGGAATTTTGCAATCTCACACTCTAAAATACTTCAATTGATACCAAATTGGCTCTGATGCTAATTGTTAGTCCCCAAATTATGGATCCAATTCAGTAATCAATGAAGTTAATTGCAATCAAAGTGAAATGTAGAAGGAGTAGAAGAAAGATCAAGCATGCACACATCTATTACGAATAAATGTCAAGTACACCTTGAGAAAGTACACCCACTGCAGTGTTCAGCCAAAAAGTACAATCTGACACAACTCAGTTACTATAAATAGTACCCCCACCAGCACATGTGTGTACAGCCATACACGCGTGTGCGGCCGCACACACATGTGAGGTTGCACACACACAAGCTCAATTTACTACACTGCTATACAAACATTGAGACCCTGATCAGATCTATACAAAATTAATGCCTAGCTTAAACCACAATACTATGGACCTTCACGAACCAACTTCATTATCAAATGAAAAGGTAAAACCTTGTTTATACAATGCATGAAAGGAAATAATATTTATTTCTATTTGGCGAGTAACAACATTTATTCAAATCTAAACTAAACCCACTACTTAGCGATAAAGTATAAACTCCAATCTTGGTGACAGGTAAAGCTTTCCTATTCCCTATGATTAAGTTTATTCTTCCATGCTCCACATTCTTACTTCTTCTTAGTCCCTACAAATAAGAACAGATATGAATACCACAATCGGTATCTAGGACCCAAGAGTTAGAATAGGGTGAGTTATTAAATAAGATAGTGTAAATACCTACATGGTTGGGTTTAACTTTCCCATCCTTCACATCTTGCTGGTACTTTGGGCAGTTCCACTTCCTGTGCGACTTTTCATGGCAATAGAAGCATTTAGCCTCTTTTGGGTTAGAAGAAGGAGTGACGAAACCTTTCTTGGTTCCACTTGAAGAAGAGCCATCAATGGTCCTAGCCTTGGTACCCTTCGAAGAGCTCATCCTCTTCTTCCTTCTACCTTTCCCGATTGTCAAGATAGGGGTGGAGTTTGGAGTATGAGTAGGTGTGTTAACAACAGACTTACCTTTAAGACCTGTTTCTGTGGTCTTTAGGAGTCCCTGAAGTTTGCTGAGTGTGACTTCTTCCTTATTCATGTGGTATGTCATGCGGAATTGATCATAGCACGAAGGTAAGGAGTGCAAAATGATATCTATTGCAAGCTCCTCAGGAAAGTTCACATTAAGCTTCAGCAGACGATCCACATACCTTTTCATTTTTCTGCATGTGGCTCGTGATGGAGTCTCTGTCCTTCATCCTGGTTGTTATCATGGAGCATATTATTTTATATTGCTCTTGACGAGCACTCTGATGGTATCTTTCCATCATATCTTGGTGCATTTCAAAAGGGTAGAAGTCCCCATAGGACTTTTGGAGTTCTGCTGTCATGGTGGCCATCATGATACATGCCACTTTGGTGGCATCTCTTTCATGAGTCCAAAAGTCAGCAATCCCTTGGGGAGTTGCAGTGGTCTCATCAATCTTTTTAAGCTCCTTATCGAGGACATATTCCTTGTCCTCGTAGCGGGTAATCATCCTGATGTTTCTGATCAATTCATTAAAGTTGGATCCATCAAAAGTGACTTTCCCATACAAGTTCATAAGGGTAAAGGAGCCATTAGGATTAGAGCCAGAAGTAGTGTTGTTGGAAGACATCTGAAAGGAAGAGAACAAGTTTAGTTTAGATATAAAATACTCCTTAATAAAACACCCAAATGTAATACTATGGCTAGGATCCAATCACAATATATTATAACATAGAAGAGGTATGCCGTAATTTAAGCTATAACATATTTGAAAGGTAGGTGAATGACGATTCACCAATTTCCACCAAGAAAAACGAAATATAAATATTAGGTTTTGTAATTGGTTTTTAGAAATTCCTAGATTCTTTTGAGATTCAATGAACTTTTTAGAGGCATGTTTCAATATCGAGTGTGCCCTCCAAGTTTTGTGACTGGGATACCAAGGATCACAAAACGAGGTGTGAAGTAACCATGCAAATCACTTGGTACCCTTAAAGTTCATCACTTAATCGATGTGCCGTTTAACCACACACGCTCCACCGATACTATAATGAATCTTAAGTCACCCTTTACCTACCTCGTTAAGTCCAAGTTAGTGTGCCGGTTAACCACACACGATCCACAAACGACTTAAACAAAGTGTAAAGTGTAATTTCATGGATTAGCACCTTATTCACATTTTTCCTAAAGTAACTAAGATTGGGAATTAAATAAAACATTTAGTTACTTTATAATATTCATTATACTTTTAATGAAAGTGTATAAGTCCTTGTCTTACTCGTTCGACTAAAGACCCTACACCGATCAAGGAAGCGGTGTGTGAGAATGGACACCCATTAAGTTGCCATTAGATAGGCAATAACCTTATACCCCCCTTATAGACCGGCTTCGTGAATGAGGCGTACTAGCGGTAAGACGACTTGATCTTATACATATATATATTATTGACTTATAATATTATAAAGTATAAGGGTTGAATTTTAACTTTTAAAATTCTAAGGGTTGGAACTAAATTTTATTAAGTGACTTTACATGTTCCAAAACTTGAGGGCATGTTTTGTAGCTTTACAAAACCTTTCACATTCATAACTTATGAGTCATTAAAATGAAGACTCTTCATTTTATAACTTATGTGTTCTTTAAATGGTTTTTAACACAAAGAGACTTTTGGTTATCCACAACTTGAGGACAAGTTATGGACTCCATGAAAACACATAATGATCATGAATTAGTCATATAAACAAGTAACTCCTATGATGTATCAAGAACTCATAAGAACATGAACATTCACATCAAAATTTCAAGAACATTTCAACACATATAATCATGAAAAATTGATATTAGCCATTGTAAATGGATTAGAACAACTATTACACCATCTAAAACAAGTTTTATAACACCAAAACAGTTTAGGGTAATGTTTCTAGTCCATTTCCAGTAGCACAAATCAAATTTCTGCATTCTGCATGGCCAACTCGTCGAGTACACGAACTGACTCGCCGAGTTGGTTGCATTTTCACCTAGACTCGTCGAGTCCTCCCCATGGACTCATCGATTCCCTTGTGCAGACAGCAAAAAAATTGATTTTCAACACTAATTTGCATCAAGTATTCACAAACAAGCCTAGGCTCTGATACCACTGAAGGGTTTTGAGCATTCTAACACCCCTAAGTGTACATGAAACCCTAGAAAAACTTGGATCTATGTTTGTCTAAAATACATGCAAAATATGATTTCCAAGGTTCTTGATCCTATCTAGCATACATGGGGAACATTTAACTTAAATCTAAGATAGAATAACATACCTTGTTGTTGCTTTTCATTCCTTGAAACCTTGTAAGCCTAGCACCCCAAGTGTGATGCCTCAAATGCTTCACACAACACCAAATGCTTTTGCAATGACTTTTGAGAGAATGCACACGCTTGTAAAATTTACCTAGGCCTCTTATGTTCTTAGTGTAGCCGATTTTGGTAGATAACATCTTCCTTATATAGTGTGACATATCTAGGGTTACACCATGTAAACCGTAATGTGTCATGACTCTTCATCTACATGACCCATGGGTTTGTAACTCCCATGGAGCATCCTATGGGTTTAACCCAACTTGATAATCCATGGAGCCTTTTAGCCCACTATACAAGTTATGGATGATTTACATAATCAACCCATATATATTTAATTAGTCATCTTTTGATCACATAATTAATTCCAAATTAATTCATGATCAATACTAATTAAATAATACTATTAATATATTAGAACTTATAATATATTAATAAACCACAAGTGTTATTTCTCTCATTTAGTCTATCCAAATGCATGATGCCATGCAACCCAAATGGACCATGCCGGGTCGGGTCAAGTACATACCAGAAATAGTTATGGACTTAGACACCTTATCCAACAGTTATATTACCCAAGTATATTGTATTTGTATGCTAGTATAGGGTAATATCTTGGAAACTTCATATTTTCATGTATAATAGAGAAAACATAGATCCAAGATACTTAGGGTTACATGTACATTTAGGAGTGTTAGAATGCTCAAAATTCAATAGAGAAGACTTTTATGGACTTCCAATGTTTCCATTCTCAAGGTCCATGGATGTTTACAAAGTAGATCTTCCAACCAAATTGGTATTACTAGTGCCCCAAATCATTATTGATTCAGCAGCAATTAGCAAATAGGTAAGATCAAGAACGGTCACATCGCAGTCTGTTATATAGTAGTCTTTAACAAACTGACTATACAAATCGGGGAGTGACTGAAGAACCAAGGGCAACAACGAACTTCCTTGACACAACGACTCCTAACATTCCTCGCATGTCAATGTGTGACTTCATCTACAAGACATGTGCACACATAGACCTTCCATCTTTGTGTTTGTTAGCCAATAGGGTTTGAATGACCTTGAACTTTTCAAGTCTTCGAACGTGTGGGCTAGGGAGAACTATTGGAGGAGGTGGAGGAAGTGGAGTATGATTTCTAGGAACATCATCTTCATGAGGAAAGCTTTTTCCAAAAGATTTGGGAAGACCATAGTTGTCTGAACTAGACATATACAAGGGAGAAATTCTACTTAAGTTGATTTATATCCTTAATATAACACCCAAATGAAATATTAAGGCTAGTACCCAACACAATAATTCACAATTTGGAAGAGGGATGCCGTAATCCATTTGCAAACTGCTTGTTGGTAGGTAAATGACGATTTACCAATTCCACCACAAAAACGAAATTTTAAACGAATTAAGTTTTATATGAAACTCCTAGATCTTTTGATATTCATTCATCTTTTCAATGGCATGTTTAATCTTGATTTTTTCCTTCAAGTTTGTGACTGGGATACCGAGGATCACAAACAAGGTGTGAATAACCATGCAAATATACTTGGTACTCTCGATGTCATTTATCACCTAATCAATGTGCCGGTTAACCACACACGCTCCATTGATCTATGACAAACATCAAGCTACCCTTTTTCACCATTGTTAGTCCAAGTTAATGTGTCGGTTAACCACATAATCTCCATTAACAACTTGAGAATTTTATAAAACATTTAATTACTTTATAATTATCATTATAGTTTTAATGAGAAGTAATGTCCTATCCTACCCGTTCGGCTAATGACCCTCCACCAGTCAAGGAAACGGTGGGTGAGAGTGAACACCTATTAAACTACCATTTTATAGGCAGTATCCTTATACCACCCTTATAGTCCGGCTTCATGAATGAGGCCTATTAACGGTAAGACTTACCTTTCTACTTATACATATATAATATATTAGGCTTTTAATTTTATATATTATAAGGGTGTATTTTGCACTTTTAAAATACTTGATGGTTTAATCTATTAATAAACTATACGCTTAATTTAATTAAACTTCGACCATATGATTATAGATTTAATAATACACTTTTAATTAAACATTTAATTAACTATTAATAAAGTCCATAAGAGTTAACTTGAATTATTAAAAAACATCAAGATGCTAAATCAAAGTAAAACTATTTAATTAATTTTAAGTTATGAACTCATGAGTTACATTTTTTAAAACTTTTCAAATTACTAGGGTTTCTATGAATTCAATGTTTCTTAATTGAGACTTTTCAACTTTTAAAACTTGAGGGCATGTTTTGTAATTCTTGAAAAACTTTTGAACTCCATAGCTTAAGGAGTTAATTTGTCTTATGAAAATTAGACTTTTCAAGTTCCATAACTTATGGAACTATTCAAAAACATGAAGATCAATTTAACTAATTGTAACTCCATAAAAAAACTTTTGAGTTCCAAATTTGATGACAAAATTTGTAACTTGTTAAAAACATTTAGATAAAACTTTAAACTAATAAAACAATCATATCATTTTATCTTTTACTAAATTGATCTAATTTATCTCTTGTAGCAAAATGATTCAAGTTTTACAAATAATTAGTTTTTCACAAAGTCAAGTAATTATCATAAAATTTTGGCAATCATCATGTTATTGGATGAGGATAATCATTACCATAGCAACAAAATCAAATTTTATTTTCCAAAGCATTTTGTGTTAATGATCCTAATCCAAAATAGGCCAAAAAACCGAAAATCCTGCCAACTATTGACCCAACTCGTCGAGCCAGGCTACAGACTCGTCGAGTTCATGACAAAAATCATCCAACTCAACAAGTCAAATAGTGGACTCGTCGAGTTCATGCTGACATAAACATTTTTTTTCATTTCGCTTCAACTTTGAATAATTAGCTATGCATGTATATAACAAAAAACACACTTGGCTTTGATACTACTGTTTGGTTTTGTGTACTACAACATCATATGGTGCACATACAAACCTAAATGCTTTGGATCTACGTTTTCTCTAGTTATACATGCAATAAAAGATTTCCAAAGCATGAAGCCTACAACTAGCATACAATTTGGCGTATGAATCATAAAAGTAAGTTAGAAGATTACATGTTGTTGTAGCTTGTTAAATTTTGGTCTTTAAGAACTTAGCACCTAAGGTGTGATGGCTCTAATAAGGCACACACACCACCAACAATTGGAGGATAATGAGAAAGAGCTTCTGGGCACTAAAATTCGACTATAGTATCTCCAAGATTACTAGTGTCACCAATTTTAGGCTAAGGGGTGTCATATATATAGTGTAGGAATCCAAGAGTCATGGCTAAACCCTAATCCATACACTTAGGTTATGATCCATATCTCTCATGTGGGCTAACTCTTCATGAATCTTTACATAAACTTAGCCCATCATGGATCAATAGCCCAAACAATATATATATATATATATATATATATATATATATATATATATGTATGTGTGTGTGTATATATATACATACATATATATATATATATATATATATATATATATATATATATATATATATATCACTGATTTACATAATTAGTCCCCATTAATTTAATTAGTCTTTTTTTTTATCACTAAATTAATTCTTGATCAATACTACTTCAATATGATTTCGTATTAATATATTATACTTATAATATATTAACAAATCACAAGTAACCTTTTTCTCAAATATCCATCCTATCAGATTGTTTTGGTGAAGGCAAACCAAAAGGACCATGCTACTCTCGGGTCAAGTACATACCAATTATAGTTATTGGCTTAGACACACTAATCCAACACCCCTCTCATGGGCTTAACAGTTAGGGGTTTCATGGCGGGATAAGCTATTTTAAAAGCTGCTACATGCAAGGTAAACAAACATGAGAAACCATGCATGTAAAATTAACACGTATTCATACGATTTGCTTTTGATACGTATGTTTTCCTCGCGCCAGATGCGGTTGAGCTTCTTAATAGAGTACAACAAATCATGCATATAAATGTTATATCCCCTAGATCTATATATTTAATCTTCAAAAGAATTGGCTTTACCATACAAAAAAGGTTTAGTGGCACAACTTGTTACCTGTTTTCCTTCTCACTCGTTGTACGATGATGAATATGTCTAGATTTAATGGTTGAATTTAGATATTTTTTTTTATGTGTAAAAAGGGTCCCCGATGTCAATGTCCTAAATATTTGGTGTGGATCGAGTACGCAGGGTGTACATCTTGGTACGCTAAGCATACTATCTCCCTTGCGAGTACGTTGCGCGTACTCCGGTATGCTGAGCATATGTGGTTCAAACCAAAAGCCTAATACTTAGGGATTGTGCACTATTTAAACCTCATTTTGCCTCAATACCATCCCCTTCACCATCCTCTATCCCAAGTTCGACCCTCTTTGCAAACCCTAGTTCATTTTGAGCATTTAGAGCCTTTTGAAGTGATTGTGTGCTTCGTTGGTTGTGAAGAGGGATCTTCAAGGAAAAGGCCCTCACGACTTTGTATCCAGCATCACATTTTCATTTTGCACCATTTGGAGGTAGAAAGCTCCAAACATGGTTACTGTTTCATTATATCTTGGCTAAGCCTTGGTTTTCATCTTTTTGTCCCAAAATCTAGTGCTTGGTTAGTAAAAGGTACTCCAAAACTTTAAGAGTGCCCTTTAAAATATTTTAAGCCATCTCAAGTCATAAAGTTGCAAGCGTGGGCCATGATTTGTCCCCATCCATGACTTAGAGTGTAGAAAAGGGTGATTATAGGCTAAGTTTTAGTGTTGAACTTCTTGTTGATCGGTTTTATGCATAAGAAACATTCCTATGTGCTCATACAAACCCTAATGCTTGGATCTAGGTTTCACTACTGAACACGATTTGATTCCAAGACTTACAAACCCTAATCTAGCATATAGACAACAAAATAACATATAGAATCAGATCTAGATGTTTACCTCTTCAATTGTTGGCTTAGATCTTGTATATCTTCTTCCTTTGAGCCTAGAGTCACAAATGCAACTCCTCTAATGGTTCACAAACCCCACAAGCAAGAAGGAAATATGAGAGAGGGAGAGAGAGGCTAGAAATTGGCCTAGGGTGCTCTTAGAATCAAGGTGTAGCCGAATTCATGCCCTAGGGGTCATATTTATACTTACAGGTTACTAGCGTTTCAGTCTAAACCCTAATGGACAGCTTAGCCACCAAGCAGCCCATGGAACCTTCTGGAATAAGGCCCTTGGACGAAAATATGATGGTTACCCATCATAATTTCGTTCCCCCTTAAGCCCATTAGGTTTCCTTAACCCAAAACTCAACTATCATACATTTGACAGTTTATACCCCTTCATTTAATTAATCTCTTTTGACCACCAAATTAATTCCTAATTAATTTATGACCAATACTAATTAAATAAATATGATTTCTCCTTTAATATATTATTCTTATAATATATTAATAAATCATAATACTCTTTCTTTCGCCTTAAATTACCTTGTCAAGTTGCTATGGAGAAGGCAACCCAAAAGGACCATGCACAACCGGGTCAAGTACATACCAAATATAGTTACGGGCTTAGACACTATTCCAACAGTCTCCCACTTGGATAAGTCTAGTAACTATATGTCACATATGATTTCAGAATCCGATTAGCAATCGTAGCTCTTATACTTCGCTGTCAACTCTGATCAACTTGTCCTTTAGATAAGGGATCGTATAATCCTCTGTTCTTGATATCATGCTGACAATGCTTATTGTCCAGCAGTAGTTCCTTGATTTCCGATTTGTTTGACATAGAATTTAGTTGAACACATCAACTTCATTCTGACCGGGCCCGACACATAAGTCAAACCAAATCATCAAGTGGCCTATATATCACTTTTATTCTCATAGAATAAAAGGAACAGATCAACTTCGACTCATATGCATATATTATTTACTAATGGATCACACACAATAATGTGTTTTATAACATCAAGTTACTGATACATTTACACATTATCAATGTATAACCAACCAGCAAACAACAACCATATCTCTAAGTTTTAGGACTATATGATGTTATCTCTTTGCGATCACTTAAAATAAAACACCACTAAGTCATACAGCAAACTCGGGTTTATTCCAATGCTCAACTCATATTCATAAGCACTCATGAACTTTGCAGCAAACCTTTGCTATGTCCAAAACCTTTTAGACAAACTACAAACAATTCATGACAGTCTTGATTCATACCTACTTCCAAAATATGACCGACTGTGGACCTTTTGAATAATCATATCATTCAGGAAGTCAAAACATGCAAAATGGAAACAATAGATAAATAACCAACATAAGATAGTAGCTTTACTCATAAATAACACAATTTTATTTATTCATCAAATGTCAAGTACAAACTATCTATTACACATTTCCTATCTAATCCAAACTTATATCATCCTTCAGCCCAATGCTCCTAGCGTGCTACAAGTGTTTGACCCTACTCAGTCCCTTCGTAAGGGGATCTGCTGAGTTCTCTTCTAATGATACCCTCTTCACAACGAGGAGTCCCTCTTCTACCCGATGTCTGATGAAATGGTATTTTCTGTCAATATGTCGAGATCTGCCATGATCTCTCAGTTCCTTGGTCAAGGCAACCACTCCTTCATTATCACAGAAAATTCCCATCAGCTCCTTTATGGATGACACAACTCCAAGGTCTCCAATGAAGTTCTTCAACCATATAGCCTCCTTTGACGCTTCGCTCTGCGCAATATACTCTGATTCGCACATTGAATCAGCTATGGTCTCTTGCTTGGAACTTTTCCAAGTCACTGCTCCTCCATTTAGGGTAAAGACCTAGCCCGACTGTGATCGGAAGTTATCCCGATCCGTCTGAAAACTAGCGTCACTGTACCCTCGTACCCTTAAGTCATCACTCCCATCAAGGACAAGAAACCATTCCTTGGTCCTCCGAAGGTACTTAAGAATATTCTTAACTGCAATCCAATGAGCTCTACCAGGATTCCCTTGATATCTGCTGACCATGCTCAAAGCGAAGGTCACATCAGGGCGAGTGCAGGTCATAGCATACATGATAGAGCCTACTGCGGAAGCGTAAGGTACTCGGCTCATGTCAACTATCTCTGTCTCTGTACTCGGTCTCTGAGTCTTACTCAGCTTGGTATTGCTTTGGATTGGCAACTCCCCTTTCTTGGAATTTTCCATACTAAAACGCTTTAGTACCTTTTCCAAGTATGTATCCTGACTGAGTCCTATCGGTCTCTTTTCCCTGTTTCTTATTATTCTTATTCCCAGAATATAAGCAGCTTCTCCGAGGTCCTTCATAGCAAAACATTTCCCAAGCCAGGACTTGACCTCCTGCAAGGCTGGGACATCATTTCCTATGAGTAGTATGTCGTCGACATACAATACGAGGAAGCTTACTATACTCCCACTAGCTTTGACATACATACAAGATTCATCTTCGCTTCGCAGAAAGCCAAACTCTTTAACCTTCTCGTCAAAACAAAGATTCCATCTGCGAGACGCTTGTTTCAATCCATAAATGGATTTCTCAAGCTTGCATACTCTATTTGGATGCTTCGCATCGACAAAACCCTCTAGCTGATTCATGTAGACATCCTCAGCCAACTTTCCATTAAGGAAAGCAGTTTTCACGTCCATCTGCCATATTTCATAATCATGAAACGCAGCTATGGCAAGCATCACCCTTATAGACTTTATCTTCGCAACTGGTGAGAAGGTCTCATCATAGTCAACTCTGGGAGTTTGAGTAAAGCCCTTCGCAACCAATCGCGCTTTATAAGTATGCACTTTTCCATCCATGTCTGTCTTCTTCTTGAAGATCCACTTGCACCTGACTGTCTTACGACCCGGTACATTATCAACCAAATTCCAAACTTGGTTGTCGTACATGGACTGAATCTCACTGTCCATAGTCTCTTTCCATTTTGCAGACTCCGCGCCTGCCATGGCTTCCTTGTAGCTGCTAGGTTCATCCAAATTTACTAGTGTACTATCACTAATAAATGTATCCCCTTCAGTAGTGATATGAAAGCCATAAAACTGGGTTGGAACACTAGCCCTAGTAGAACGTCGAAGCGGTAGGGACTCGTCAACAGGTTCAACAGGAGTTTCCTCCTCAAGTTGAATGCCAGTGTCAGAGGTTCCTCATCGCTTTGATGTTGAATCTCTTCAAGTTCAATTTTCCTCCCACTGTCTTCTTGGCCTATCAATTCCCTTTCTCGGAAAACTCCTCTTCTAGCAACGAAGACAACATTGTCACTCGGTCTATAGAAAAGGTAGCCAAAAGATTTTTGCGGATAGCCGGTGAAATAGCACTTCTCACTACGAGGTTCTAGTTTGTCGTGAGTCTCTCGTCTTACGAAAGCCTCGCAACCCCAAAGCTTGATATGTGCCAACGAGGGAGCCTTCCCTATCCACATCTCGTGAGGAGTCTTGGAAACCTTCTTGGTGGGAACTAAGTTAAGTATGTGGGCGGCAGTCTCTAAGGCATACCCCCAGAAAGCTATTGGTAATGAAGTCCGAATCATCATAGAACGAACCATGTCCAATAAGGTCCGATTACGTCTCTCAGCCACACCATTCAATTGTGGCGTCCTCGGAGGCGTCAATTGCGAAACGATTCCGCATTCTTTTATATAGTCGTGAAACTCAAGACTTAGGTACTCTCCTCCTCGGTCTGACCGAAGCATCTTGATTTTCCTGCCCAGCTGATTCTCCACTTCATTCTTAAACTCTTTGAACTTTTCAAAGGTTTCCGACTTTTGCTTGATCAAGTAGATATATCCATATCTGCTATAATCATCTGTAAAAGTCACGTAGAAGCGGCAAGCATTCCTTGTGGTGGATCTAAAGGGCCCACACACATCGGTGTGTATGAGATCCAATAAACCCTCACCCCTTTCACAAGTTCCAGTAAAGGGTGACTTGGTCATTTTCCCAAGTAAACAAGACTCACATGTGTCATCGTCCCTAAGGTCGAATGACTCCAACACTCCATCCTTTTGGAGTTGGGCTATGCGTTTCTTGTTGACATGGCCAAGGCGACAATGCCACAAGCATGCTTTGTCTAGACTAGTAAACAAATCAATATTCAAAACATTATTTCCAAAATTATCAACGATCATCACAGATTCATAAATCCCATTACAAGGTAATGCATTGAAATAAAAGACACCATTCAAATAACATTAATAGAACCATTATTATTATCAAAAGAATATCTGAAACCTTGTCTAAACAACCCATGAAAAGAAATAATGTTTCTTGCCATATCTGGCGAATAACAACAATTCTCTAAATCTATTCCTAACCCATTAGTCAACACTAAAGAATAAACACCGACTTTGGTAACAGGCGACGATCTTCTGTTTCCCATAATCAGGTTCATCTTCCAATGCTCCATCTCCCTACTTCTTTTTAGGCCCTGAAAATCAGAACAAATGTGGTAACCACATCCTGTATCAAGAACCCATGAAGTAGCACATGATGAGTTATTAGATTTAATAGAATACATACCTGCAAATGTGGGCTTTATCTTCCCATCTCTTATGTCTTGCAGATATTGTGGGCAGCTTCGCTTCCAGTGGCCCTTTTGGTGGCAATAGAAGCACTCTGCTTCTTTTGGATCGGAAGAGGGTTTAGCAGGGCCAACTTTGGTCCCACTTGAGGATGAACCATCACGGGGTTTCCCCTTATGGTGGCTCTTACATGGAGCCTTCCTCTTTTTACCCTTTCCTTGACCTATCGCCATCACAGGAGCGGCCATAGCAGGGGACGGTGCAACGGATTTGTCTTTGAGGTTGCTCTTAGCAGTCCTCAAGAGTCCTTGGAGCTTGCTCAAGGAGACCTCCTCTTTGTCCATATGGTAGGTCATCCTAAACTGATTGTAGCAGGAGGGCAAGGAGTGGAGGATTATGTCGATAGCCAAATCCTCATCAAACTTAACATTATGTTTGAGAAGACGATCAACATACCTCTGCATTTTCTGCAAATGAGAGGTTAGGTATTCTCCACTCCCCATCTTAGCGGTGATCATGTTAGTAATGATCTCATAGCGCTCTTGCCTCGCGCTCTGGTGATACCTGTCTAGCAAATCCTGATGCATTTCATATGGATACATGTCCTCATAGGACTTTTGGAGTTCGAGGTTCATGGTGGCCAGCATGATGCAGTGAACTTTCGTGGCATCACGCTCGTGGACCTCAAAGGCGGCCAATTCCTCAAGAGTAGCAACATCTGGGATGATCTTCTCAAGCTTTTCATCGAGGACATATTCTTTGTCCTCGTAGCGTGTGATCATGCGAATATACCTCATCCACTCGTTGAAGTTTGAACCATCAAATGTCACTTTCTGACACAAGTTCATCAACGAGAATGACCCAGAAGCGTTGTTGTTGTTGTTGTTGTTGTTGTTGTTGTTTGTAGACATCTGAAAAGGAAAGGAACAAAGTTTGATTAGAAATGAATCCCTAATTAAACACCCAAATGAGAAATTAGGGCTAGGATCCAACAACATTATTTACAACTTAGAAAGGGATGCCGTAGTCTAAAAGTAAATAATTTGAAGGTAAGTGAATGACGATTCACTAATTCTCACCATGAAAAATGAAAAACAATTTAGGTTTTAAATGTATTGAAAACTCCTAGATCTTTGAGATTCATTGAACTTTTCAATGGCATGTTTAAATCTCGATATGCATTTCAAATTTGCGGCTGGGATGCCGAGGATCGCAAACAAATTTATGAATAACCATGCGAATCTACGTGCTGAACTCAATGTCTTTATCACCTAATCAATGTGCCGGTAAACCACACACGCTCCATTGATCTATGACAAACATCGAGTCACCCTTCGCTACCTATGTCATCCCCAAATTGATGTGTCGGTTAACCACACGTGCCCCATCAATGTTTGACAAGGGTACGAAGTGTAATTCCATGGATTAGCATCATTTACACATTTTTTTCCTAAAGTAACTAGGAATGGGAATTTGTAAAAACATGTAGTTACTTTATATTCAACATTATACTTTTAATGAGGAGAGGGTTGCCCTATCCTACCTGTTCGGCTAACGACCCTCCACCAGTCAAGCAAGCGGTAGGTGTGAGTGTACACCCATTAAGCGCCATTTTATAGGCAGCAACCTTATACCCACCTTATAGACCGGCTTCATGAATGAGGCCTACTAACGGTAAGACTAGCATTTTAAGTTATATATATATATATATATATATATATATATATATATATATATATATATATATATATATTAATTAAGCTTGTAATAATACATAATAGTGTAGGGTTGAATTTTAAACTTGTAAAATTCTAAGGGTTTGAAATTTAAATTATTCAAAATTAAACTTTTAATTACAAAATTCAAATTTCAAAACTTGAGGGCAAGTTTTGAACTTTTCAAAACATAAGGGATCAAATAACAAATAATTCAAATAAACCAATTACTTTCATAATTATCTATATTTGACCTAATCTTAATTTTAGTCATTAGATAACTACCAAATAATTTTTAAATAATCCATATTTATCACATAAATAACTAATATTTAAAAAGATTTGAAATTATCTATTCTTTTGGCAAGGATAAACACTTAATTTAGATAAAATTCGGATTTTAACTTCATAAACAAATTAAGCATCAAGTCCAAGTCAAAACAGCAGCCAAAACCCGAAAAACCCTCTTTCTGACGAACTGACTCACCGAGTCAGACCTGGACTCGCCGAGTAGGGGCCAACTCGCCGAGTCCAGATATTGACTCGCCGAGTTGAGTCGGGCAGGGACCAAAAATCGATTTTCAGCAAATAAAGCAGTTAAGCATCACATACAACTGAAACCAATCAAAGCTCTGATACCACTGATGGGTTTTATGCATAAGAAACATTCATATGTGCTTATACAAACCCTAATGCTTGGATCTAGGTTTCACTATTGAACATGCTTTGATTCCAAGACTTACAAACCCTAATCTAGCATATAGACAACAAAATAACATATAGAATCAGATCTAGATGTTTACCTCTTCAATTGTTGGCTTAGATCTTGTATATCTTCTTCCTTTGAGCCTAGAGTCACAAATGCAACTCCTCTAATGGTTCACAAACCCCACAAGCAAGAAGGCAATATGAGAGAGGGAGAGAGAGGCTAGAAATCGGCCTAGGGTGCTCTTAGAATCAAGGTGTAGCCGAATTCATGCCCTAGGGGTCATATTTATACTTACAGGTTACTAGGGTTTCAGTCTAAACCCTAATGGACAGCTTAGCCACCAAGCAGCCCATGGAACCTTCTTGAATAAGGCCCTTGGACGAAAATATGATGGTTACCCATCATAATTTCGTTCCCCCTTAAGCCCATTAGGTTTCCTTAACCCAAAACTCAACTATCATACATTTGACAGTTTATACCCCTTCATTTAATTAATCTCTTTTGACCACCAAATTAATTCCTAATTAATTTATGACCGATACTAATTAAATAAATATGATTTCTCCTTTAATATATTATTCTTATAATATATTAATAAATCATAATACTCTCTCTTTCTCCTTAAATTACCTTGTCAAGTTGCTATGGAGAAGGCAACCCAAAAGGACCATGCACAACCGGGTCAAGTACATACCAAATATAGTTACGGGCTTAGACACTATTCCAACACTTGTAGCCATGCTAAGGCATAAAGATAGCAACTTATGTCGTTAGGCGTCATAATGTGTTCAGATCTAAGAATTGGTCATTGGGTATTAAGGCTTTAAGACATTTTTGCATGGATTTCATGAGGTGAGCGTACACCATACGTAACTTCCTGTATGCTACGCGTACTGTATCCCAATTGTGACTTTCCCGATTCGGCGGAGTACGCTGCGCGTGACAATTGGTACATTATGCGTACGACCCAATCCAATTTTTGGTGTGTTTTAGGCCTTAATGGTTGGGTTTGTTTTTAGGGTTGGACCATGGACTTTTTTGTTGTAGGGCACTCTTGATGATGGGCTCATTGTGGGCCTTGGTTGATCCTTGGGTTTGCTCCTAGGATTTTATTCGGCTTAAAAGGGATAGCTTGGCCAATTCTACCTTGGACACTAGGTAATTGTTGTAGGATCTAAGTTTTTAGGCTATGTCACAATTATTAATCGGGACTCTATTGTTTAGTTAGCAAGAGGATTTCTCCAGTCCAACAGCCCGAGCATCTTTTTGGGATTTTCAGTAGTTGATGTGAGTTTTCTCATTGTATCAATGTGTCGAAGGAACCAAGGCCAGCCCATTATTTGTGATATAGCATGCTCTCTATGTTTGTGATATGTGTGCAAAAGACCAGGATGAGGCCCCTGAGAATTGTATGAAAGATCTAGATGTTGCCCTTGTCAATCTATATGGAAGACCAGGATCTGGCCTCTGGCACTTGTATGGAAGACTTGGATTTGGCCCCCGACAGGAAAATACTTGTAAGACTATGATTTCGCCCATATCACTAACTTATTTATGTTTGGTATATGGTACTTTAAGGAAACTCACTAAGCTTTCGCTTACAGTTTAAATTGTGGTTTCAGGTAGTTCTGGTACTAAAGGGAAGGGCCCGACTTGATGGCACAACATTTACTCCTCATTATTTTGCCCATTTTTTGATATTGTACCCTGATGTTTGACATTATTAAGTATGTGATGGTCTTGGAACAATGTGTTTGGTTGTAACTATTGTTTTTAAAATGAAAAATTTTATCCAGGTTTTTGGGCTATTACAAGTTGGTATCAGAGCCTTGGTTTGAGGGATTCGGGAACACTCACGGGTGTGTCAGAACTCAAATTGAGGAAATGATAAACTTTTAAAATAAAAAGAAATTGAGTTTTTTTAAAAAGATCCTTTAAGTATGAAAGGGGAGTGTAATGCGTGGAATCAGTCGAGCTCCAGTATGTGTTTCCTAAATTACTCATACTTACGTATTGTGATTAGTATGGTTGATCTGTAAGCTACATGCTAGATTAGGGCTAGGGATATCTTCAGAAATCTTATGATAGAATTTATTGATTTGTGTGATTCCTTAAAGATCAATAGAACTTGATGCCATGTGTTATTTGGAATTGTTATCGGTTCAGTTATTTTCAAAGTGTATGCTTTCAAAGTTATATATGATTAGGATTGTATAGCCCTATAATGATTGATTTGACCTCATTTTATGTTCCTTTTTTTGAGGACTTAGGTTAGAATCTCCATTCGATACTCTATGTGATCCTATTTTCTGTACAACTTACATGCATAAGGTAACCAACGGTGTTGATTCAGATTCTTGGTTATGCGAGTGGTGAGAGTTGAGACTTCCTAGAAGAGTCTAGGATATGCATTATGTGTAGTGTAAGTTTTACTTATGATTTTAGTGTGGTAACTTAGGGAAATCAGATGTGACCTTGGGGATGGTACAAGTATGTATGGAAAGTAGTATTGGTCCTGTACTACTGGAAGCATAGGACTTGTACCTAAGACGAGTGCAAATCTGGAAACTCTAAGGAGGCCAAGGTAGAGGAGTCCCCTCAAACCTTTTTGGTTGATTGCTTTTATGTTGTGTTTTCAGTTTGAAGTTGGTGGTGATTACTCAAGGAGGTTCAGGTTCAAGTGTTGAACCGGTTGATGAGAGGTTGCGTGAGCTCATTGCAACCGAGGTTACTCACGACATTCTTGATGCTACCCCTGTGATTTTCGGTACTATCAAGGAGGGGATTTTGGACCTCATGGAGGAGCGGCCCAGGTCATTTTAATCAGATATTGTTGTGGGTCAGATTGGGGCTCGAGCTCCCTTATTTTGGGAGTTCAAGGTATGTGGACTGCCTAAGTTCTTTGGGGTTAAGGACCACACTACTAGCCGACATTAGATCACAGACATGGAGAATGCTCAGCGAACGAGCTTTTGCACTGAGGGGGAAAATGTGGGATTCGCTTCTTGCTTGCTAAGGGACAGAGCGCAAGACTGTTTGAAGGAGGTTACTCGAGTCGTGGGGACGACAGGGTGGTAGAGGTGACTTGGGAGGACTTTGTTCAGAGCTTCAAAGGGAGTTTGCACAATCTGTAGAGGTGCAAAAGCTGGAAAGGGAGTTCCAGGACCTTTGCCAGACTATAGAGACTGTGTCGGATATCACCGCCAAATTCAGGGAGAGGGCATTGTTGGTTCCGCAGTACGCTACAGATGAGGAGAAGAAGAAGACGATATATCATACTATGCTGGGGGAAGATATCAGGTAGTTCGTGAGCTTTCGGGGTATAGGACCCTGAACGATATGATTGAAAAGGCCTATGAGTAGGACATTGAGTTGGAGCTCCGGTCGAAGAAAAAGCTGGAGTAGGTGCAGACAGTATTGGGCCAAGAGGCCCAAGACCTTCGATACCCACACCAGATGCCAGCAGGGCTGAGGCCATTATGCCAAGTGCATCAAGCCGCATAGTGGAGCTTGCTGATCAGCAGGTTCAGGATGTTTTAGGTGTGTCGCCAGTTGGACCATGTGGGCATGGATTGCCCCAAGGGGGCTCTGATTTGCTTCCATTGCAATTAGATCGGCCATAAAAGGTCGATTGTCTGAGATTGTCTGGAGCAGCAGTGGTGGCGCCTACGCCTGCCACCTTGAGGATTACCAATGGCTACCAAGTCAAGGAGGAGACTCCTGTGGTGAAGAGATACACTTTTCAGTTGAACACCGATGAGGCCCGAGTAGTGCTGATGTAGTTATTGATATGCGTCTTAACCCTAACTTTTACTGTTTCCTTTGTTTATGCTTATGTTTATTATGATCTTGTATAGGTACCGTTTTGGTCAATGGTTTGTCTTCTCATGTTTTGTTTGATTCAGGGACTACCCGATCTTATATATCTATTACGCTCATCAAGAAGTTTCAAGATTCTCCAGGGACTTCGGATTCCATATAGAGGTGGAGACTGTAGATGACCATATCATGAGTGCTTCAAGGGTTTTCTGCAGGTGTTTCCTAAACATGTTTAGCGAGAGGTTCCCTATTGATCTGGTGCCAATTCCCTTAAGATGATCAAAGTTTATCATCCTGATGGATTGGTTGGGCCTTAATAGGGTCGTGATTGATTACGAGCGGCAACTGGTGAGAGATTGAACCCCAAGTGGGGGAGAACTAGTTATTACCGACGAGCGGGCTTCGCATGGGCCAACTCTCTATTCAGCTGCAAGGTCCAGGAGATACCTGAGCAGGGTTATTCGGGGTATTTAGCTTATGTTTCAGATACGTGGGTTGAGGGTACGAAGGATTTGAGCAGTGTACCCATTGTCTAGGATTTTCCTTATGTTTTCCCTGAGGATTTTCCTAAAGTGCATACCGAGAGGCAGGTTCAGTTTTGAATTGATTTGGTATTGGGTGTGGCTCTGATAGCCAAGTCAGCATATCGCCTGGAACCACCGAAGATGCAAGAGTTTTCTACGGAACTACAGGAGCTGCTAGACAAGGGTTTTATTCGTTCGAGAAGTTCTCTGTGGGGAGCACCGATCCTGTTTGTGAAAAAGAAGGATGGATCACACAGAATGTGCATCGACTACCGGGATTTGAACAAGCTAATGTTAAAGAGCTGTTACCCACATACGAGGATTGATGATTTGTTCGATCCGCTTCATGGTGCATCTTGGTTTTCCAAGATTGAATTGCGGTCATGGTATCACCAGATGAGAGTTATAGATGAAGATGTTCAGAAGATAGCCTTCATGACTCGTTATGGTCATTATGAGTTTGTGGTGATGTCATTCAGGCTTACCAATGCGCCAACAACGTTCATGGATCTCATGAACTGGATTTGCAAACCGATGTTGGATCAATATGTGATTGTATTTATTAACGATATTCTGGTCTACTCCAAGACCAAAGAGCAGCCTGAGCAGCATTTCAGAGAGGTGTTGTGTTGGAACCTAAAAGTGAACCTCTAGCAATCCTAAGTACATATTCCAAAGGATGCTGATTCCGAAGATGGATATGATCGGGAAGTTGTCCGGAACTGGTTAAAGGGAGTGAAGAAATTCAGAGAAGAGCGCATTCCGGAACTGATCCTTTTGTCCGGAATGCTCATCGATCTAGAACAAAGCTTCATCTACGGAACATCACTTGTCCGGAATGAAGTTATTTTGTCTGTTATGTATTTATTACTTTTGTCTTGTATTTTGATGTGATGTTAGGCTTATGCCTTTTGTCCGGTCTTATGTAAACATCAAGGTTAATTAGTTGTAACTTTGTCTCCTATAAAAAGGAGCATTCAATACAAGTCAACTACGGATCTTTCACTCTTACTTTGGCATTTTATTCTCTATCACATTTATAACATTCTTCTTGTTCCTCATTTATTAACTTTACTTTGATCACTATTTACTTGTCCTCATTTAATGTCTTGATCATTTGTTGAATTGATTATCTAAGACTTGACTAGTCTTTCCAGCCTCGACTTGAACATCCATTATTAGGCAGACATTGATTTCAAGAATTCACTCAAGGTTTGAATTCTCAAACCTTGTCCCTACGCAAAGATCTTGATATCACAATTGGTATCAAAGCTCGAGTGGTTGTCCTTTGAATCCATAAGATCAGATTATCGTTGGTTTGAATCTTCTTTGGAAATTCAACCATTTCTGTTTTAAGGATAAAAGTTCTTCTATATACCACTTAAGCTCTAAGATATCTTGACTTCAATGGCTGCTTCAAATCCTCAACAAATGATTTCAATGCAAATCGCAAATAGCGTTGGTGGCCCTACACGTGCCCCATTGCTAGTTGTGGAAGAATATGATCACTGGAAAGTTAGAATGGAAAGATTTTTAATAGCCAAAGAGAAAGGTGAACAAATTTGGAGATCTGTCACACATGGTCCTCATGTTCCTGTAAGAACATTTGTAAGAGATGCAGCCGCTCAACTCATGAGAGAAGACGAAGTTCGGCCAGCTCCTCTAACTGCAGATGATATTGAGAAACTGCATGCTGATCAAATCGCCTTCTCTGAAATGGTGTTTGCTGTTCCTGCATCACTCTTTGAGCACATCAAGTTATGCAAATCAGCCAAAGAAATTTAGGACACTCTACAAGATCTGATTGAAGGTTCAGAAAACATGAGGGACAAACGTCTCACCTCAGTTGTTAATGACTTTGACACCTTCACTACCACTCCAGGTGAATCTATAGCCTCAGCCTCCAATCGATACCGAATCGTTGTTAACAACATGACCGCTCACAGGATTGTTCGAACTCCTCTCAAGTACAATATCAAGTTCATTAACAGTCTTGGTAAGGGATGGGGAAATGTAAAGTATTCCCTTCAAAGCAATGGTTCCTTAAAAAAATTGAAACTCTATCAACTTTTTGATGAGCTTCAAGGGCATGAATCAAACGTTGCTCAAACCATTAGAGAACTTTCTTGAGGACCACTTGCTCTAGTCAGCTCTTCCGAGTCGATCATTCCGAACCCACTTGCTCCGGAACCTTACAAACCTATGGTTCCACTACCTAAGCCATCCTCAACTTCCCTTCCTACTCACAACTATCATGATGGTGATTCCGAAACCTGAGATTCTGAACTCCGTTTCCAACAAGAATTTGCCTTATTTTCCATGAAATACAAACGACCTTTCAATCCTTCATACAAACCTTATCAAAATAGATTCAACGCTCCTTACCAAAACCATCCTCAACCATATACTTCTTCGGAACCAAAACAAACATCCGAAAATCCTCGTGTATACAGGTCTAACCTCACTAAACCACATTAAACCCCGGAATCCTCAAAAAATCTCAACTCGGAAAAACCAAAAATTTTGTGTCATAAATGTGGTCATGCAAACCACTTTGATTGTCTTGCTGACGCACCTCAAAAACCAAAAATCGAAGACTCAGCTTACTATGTTCGAAAAGCACAAGAAATGGCTAAAAGTGAGAAAGCATTTGTTACTACTATTTCAATAGATGTCGAAGGATACTGGTCGTCCGGAGATGATGATGATGTAGTAACTAGAGGGAAAATGTGTTTAATGGCTAGACAAACCGTTGTATGTGATGAGGGTTATTTTTCTTCTGGTTCCGAAGATGAAGAAGATGATGCTGAACCCAACTACTGCTACATGGCTACCAACAACCCGCCAGGTCGAAGCATTGTTCAACAGGTAAAATCCATGATCTCTGATAATAATTTTGATTTGACTTTATGTGAACCTTACTTGACCCAGATTCAAACAGATATGAACACTATCTATAAATCCTATGAGTCAGCCATAGAAGCCAGTGAGAAGAAAGATTGTGAACTAAGTCGTCTTAGATTACGTTTTGAGGATAAGAAATTGAAAATCAAGTCTTTAGAGCATGAACTTGTAATGTCAAAAGATGAATGTATCATTTTGCAAGATAAATGTGAAATCACTTATTCCGAACAAAATATTTTGATTTCTGACAACAAACGTCTCAATGCCAAAATTGATGCTTTGCATAACTCTGTTGACATACTTGAAGCTGACATTCGGATGACTCATAATTTTCGTCATCCATGGTCAAAAGCTCCTGGTCTTGGAAGTGAATTTCCGAAAGTAATTGTTAGTCCCCTGAAGGATTTGCAAAATCTGACATTCATAGGAGAGGTTTCGAACATTCAACATTCGGACACTCCTGTCTCCCCATTGTCACCCCTTCTGGAGACTAAAAGATCCTTTGAGTCCCTAATATCTGATTTTCATCCCATAGTTGTTAAATGTCCTGATTCCACGCCTCTTCCGCCTCTGATAAACCTGGACCTGAATCGGACCACGGAATATCATCATAGTCTTCAAAATTGTGTAGACCATGTTCCTATAGCCAATCACGTCAATAACTGTGTGATTAAGGAAATCATTCCTGAAACAACTGAAATCAATGCCTCAAAATTTGCATGGGCATCTGTGAATGATAATGTTGAAACTTCAAGCAATAAATCCTCTGATTCATGTGAATCAGACTCTGTAGTTCATTCTAAATCCAAATTGGTTCCTATTTCTCCAAAATTTTCAAATCAATCCAAAGGTCAGTCCTCTGGATCCTCTAAGAGAAAACCAATGTTGATTAGAAAATATATTGTAGATCCCAAGGTAGAAGCTAGGAATGCTTACAAAAAGGAAATTAAAGATAGACAAAATTCTAGGCTCCTTGCCAACTCCAAACCAAACTCATTTCGGAACAACCCAAGGAAGTCAGTACATCATAAACATAGTCAAAGCTCATTTGTTCTGACTAGAATTCTGAAAAGACCTTCCAAATCTCCTGATCTTTCGGAACCAAAGGAAGTCCTTAGATCCACATCACCACAAGGTCATGTTAAATTCAAAACCTTCCGAAATACCTTGACTGCACCTCAAAGTATCTCATCTGTCTTAATTGCAAAATCTGATGGCACAATTTTTAAACGAAAAATCTTTAATAACAATGTGCCATCAACCAGATCCACCAGCTCAAATCATATTGTCTCAAAATCTTCAAACAAAAATCTTGTGTGGAGAATCAAGTCATCTGTTAGCAAACCAACTAACTCGGATATAGCCAAAAGTGTCACTTCTTCAAATACCTTCACTCTGAAGAAATCTGCTCCGAACCCTCGTGTAGTTGAATATGACTACTGGATAGATGAAAAGACTCTAGCGTTCTGTCTGTTCCCAAAGAACTCGAGCAATCTCACCAAGAAACACATAATTGTTCCATTGTCTAAATCAAAGTCTAAAGTCCAAGCCTACGTCCCAAAGCCCAACTAGGAGCCTAAAAGCTCCATTGCTCATTAATTTCTCTTTTGTAGGCACTTTGTGCTTTGGAGCAAGAAACAATATGGTATATTGATAGTGCTTGCTCCATGAACATGACGGGACAGAAGGACTTTCTATGAGATTTAAAGCTCTCTCCAAATGCTGGTTACATAACATATGGCAACAATTCAAATTCTCAAATTCGTAGTTATGGAACTCTCACCAATGGAAACTTCTCTATTTCACATGTTGCTTATGTAGCTGACTTGAAACATAATTTGATAAGTGTTGCTCAGCTTACCAACTCAAACCGACGTGTGGAATTTTGCAAAAAATACAGCTATGTGATGACTGAAGACCGAAAAGAATGTTTGATTAAGTCTCTTCACAACAAAAACATGTACCCACTCGACATCAACATGATCATTGGCAAACCACAACTCTGCCTTCTTTCCAAATCTGTTCTGGATGTTAGTTGGCTATGGCACCGAAGGCTCATACATCTAAACTTTCAGTACCTGAATGATCTCGTTTCAGGCGAAATGGTAAGAGGTTTAACTCTTCTCAAATTTGAAAATGATCATTTATGTGTTGCACGTGAGTGTGGTAAGCAATCAAAAAAGGGTCATCCTGTCATCATCGAAAAATCTATTTCGGATCCTCTGGAACTTCTACATATTGATCTTTCTGGACCATCCACTGTAGAGAGTCTTCATCATAAGAAATACATTCTTATGATTGTTGACGACTTTACAAGGTTTATTTGGGTTTTCTTCCTTAGACTGAAATCCGAAACCGCATCTGAGCTCATCAATTTTATCAAAGGAATAGAAGTTCTTATCAATTTTCCAGTAAGAAGAATCCGAAGTTACAACGGCTCGGAATTTGTCAATGCCACCATTGAGAAGTTCCTCACAGAAAAAGGAATCGATCACAACTTCTCAGCTCCGTACACTCCACAACAAAATGGTGTAGTTGAAAGACGTAATAGAACACTTGTTGAAGTTGTTCGATCCATGCTCAATTACGCAAATCTCCCTCTCTATCTTTGGGCTAAAGCCGTATCCACCGCTTGCTTCACTCAAAACCGAAGTCTCATCAACCGACAACATGACTCCATATGAAGCAATGAATGGTCGAAAGCCAACACTCTCATTCCTTCATATCTTCGGATGCAAATGCTTTATCAAAAACAACCGTGATCAGCTTACAAAGTTTAAACTAAAAGCTGATGAAGCAATCTTTCTAGGATACTCTTCTAAATCCAAGGCCTACAGAGTTCTCAACTGAAGAACTTGTGTTCTGGAAGAAATCTTCGACATTACCTTTGATGACAACTTTTTTTGGAATTCTGGCCCCACTCACATCACTACCCACATCATGGAGTCCGATGCTCCTCCGCCAGGATGTCCAAAGCCTCAAACTCTAAGTCTCTAATTTGCCCATGTATCAATCAGATCCGTTTGATGGTGCGGAATCCCAATCAAGCGGATGATGTCAGATAAAATAGAAGAGAAGGAGAAGAAGAATAGTATGAATCTCTATATGAATTGATTAGAATCAAAGTTCCAGATACAAAAGATTCACACACAATAAATGCTCTCTAGTTTCTCTCTTCTCTCGTTCATCAATCTGTACTCCTCACCCTAACACCTATATATATATATATATATATATATATATATATATATATATATATATATATATATATATATATATATATATATATATATATATGTATATATATATATATGTATATATATATATATATATATATATATATATATATATACAAGGGGAACATGGGCCAGAGAACATGAGCCGTAAATGGGTTTACGGCCGTAAACACAACCGTAAACACCTTACGGCCGTAAACACCAAGTTGTTTATGGTCCAAGACACAAAAATATATTTTTCTAGAAAAGTAAAGTATAAACCATATTTTTGACCCAACAATCTCCCCCTTGGTTTATAACTTTCTTTTCTTAATTGACCCAACAAGCTCCCCCTAAAAAGTAGCTGGCTTTTCTTGTTAATCTTCATTGGGAGATTGGCTTCAACATTTATCTTCAAATTCTTCACAACTTCAAGATGTACTTGATGAATCTTCAATGAATGACTTCATCTTGAGCACTTGAACTTTTCTTCAAGATTTGACTTTGAACGCACATTGGGTGAGGAGGCTTGACGTACTGATTCTTGAAAGATAGCGCTTTCAGCTTGAGAATCTTCAGAGAGAACATCAGAGAGAACAAATCTTCTGGATCACTTCAGCAGATTTGATATAGCAGCAAACTGACTGAGGAGGCTTCAATGCAATCAATCACATAATCTTCAATTTCAGCTTCACCTTGCTTCTGGGGTTGAAGGATTTAATGTTGAAAGAATAATCTTCATTTCTTGCTCCTTCGAATGAGAATTCTTTGACGCTCACGGACGAAGCCTTGGCTCAGAAATCTTCGATACAAACTCCATGAGTTTCATCTTCACCTGAATTCACGTATCAAGACAAAACAAAACTAAAAGAAAATTTAGCACACAAATTAAAACAGAAAAAAGAATATTTTTGGATTGTTGATTTTTCTAAACAAGAAATAAAACAGAAATAAAAATATTTTTGGATTTTGAATTTTTTAATTTTTGTGTGATTTTTGAATTTTTCTTTTTTTTTTTGAATTTTTTTATTTTATTTTTTTTAATTCTCCCCCTTATATTTAAATTAGAAGAGCACTATAAACAAACTTAACAAAAAACAAAAATAATAGCTAACTTTAAGAGTGATTTGGGATAAAAGTTCTTAGACAGCCTTTATCCGTTTATCATTACCTCTCCCTTCATGAATAGATCTGGTCAATTGCCGGAATTGTGGTCCACTTAAACACGAGAGATTGTTACAAAATTAGGACATACTATAAGCGACAAGACGATTTGATCCTAAGTTCCTAGATAATATTCCTTAAGGACCATTCAGCTGACGACGACCAGGGATATTGTTGTCCACCTAAATTGAGCAGCGAGATCTACAGACAATCTGGATGAGTTCAATTTTAAGTGTAGTAGAACGTGTTTCCCGCTTCCTGTTATGCCCCAGCCATAAAGGACTTCCAAAATACTCCTTACACCGGGTGAGCAAACAATTATTAAGAGAGAAAATAGATTTAGAATGCATATGTTGTACATCCAGGTCGGATCTCTTCCAATCACGCAAAGGATGAAACATATGACTAACTGAAGTTTCAGAGGGATTGAGAAGAGAACGTTGCATATACTGTGTACCAGGTCAGATTTTGAGTCACGCAAAGGAGATAGTATATGGCTAACAGATAGAAAGAATTGCATAGAGAGAAGATGCAGAGAGATAGAATTGCATATGTTACAGTCCAGGTCGGATCTTTCGATCACGCAAAGGAGGCAACATATGTCTAACAATAAAGAAAGAAAATAACCTTCTACAGACCTAGCTTATCGGAATTCCCCAGTCACCCCATCCAACCGGAATTAAGGACAAAATCCGCACATCGAGGAAAAGTGAGTCCACAGTTCTAGATACGGGTTATTTAGTGTGACCGGTATCTTCTCATGTATATCTCCCTGCTCAACCTATCCGAGCGTCGTATTGTCAGGCTAAATGGATCTATCTAGGTCAAGATTTTTCAAGTCTCTAGATTTCTTAGGTTCATCTATGCCTAGTCAAGTCCATTTTAAATCTTTCGTGCCTACTAGCGCATCGAGCACGGAGCCTAGACAATTCAGATTCAATCCCTTACACAGATTCAAATTGCCTGTTATCACATGATTATATCACTTCCCAAAACATCTTCCTCAAGCACATTCCATAACCAACATATTTTTTTGATTTTTTGATTTTCTAATGTTTTTGGATTTTTTTTAAATTTTCTAATTTTTGTTTTGTTTTTGTTTCTCCCCCTAAATTTGTGCATATGAGAGAAACGAAAGTAAATGCGCAAATTGAAACTATCCTAAAACAAAAATTAGTCTTTAAAGCGAATCAACTTAAGGAAAACTCAGGAGTATAGAAAAGAAAATTCAAACCGTAAGTCACCGATTGAATTTGCATCCAGAAGGTCTGTGAACAGCACGCGTAATCTCAGAACAGATCTGAAAATTCTTCATGTCATTAAGCACAAACCCCATGTGATCCCTTCCTTTCTTCCCTTCCCGCAAAGGACACATACTCTTAAACAAAAGTCTGAATATTGTACAGTTGAGAGATGTCCCCTGTCATATGCCAGGAGCAACCACTACCAACAAAACGAAGTTTGATGATATGCCTCCATAGCTACTCCGACACAGAGCAGGATTAGTTGGTCTTTGGAACCCAGTCCATTTTGAAACTGGGTCGACCTTTGTCATCAACGCATGATACCCTCTCCCATGACATATCCTGCTTGTCACAAATAGAAGACGATGAAATATTAGAATCATTAGGAGATTTAGGAGATTGAGCCTTTGGTACCCATTGGTAGTTGAGTTTAACCCATTTCTTTTTCCATCCGATGGTTGCCTCGGCAATTGATTTGGAACTTGAAGTCGATCTTCGAGATGACTTTGACTTAGCCGGTCTTTGTTTCACTGGAGCATCTCTTGGATTTGACTTCTTGGCAGGCATTTCCTTCTTGCCATTAGGATTCAGATTCTTTGCCTTGTGAGTTGAATTCTTGGCCTTCATGGCATTCCAGTCGGCTCTGATACCAATTGTAAGTCCCCAAAAATGTCTGTGGGTTTGACTCTTGGCCTTCTGCGCGTTCCAGTCACCAATGTCTGATCGTGATCTCGAGGGGTATCTTTTGGAGTATCTCCCTCTTGGCGCGTTCTGCCAGCCTTGTGCGTAGTAAGGAACGTATGTGCGATTTGGATAGTTTCGAGCAATGTGACCAGGTGTTCCACAGTGAAAACAAGTCTTTTTCTTCACTGTGAAATTGTTTCTTCCTGCCCCTAGTGGCGTATCCATGCCTTGTCTCTTATTGATCCCACATGCACACTTGCACTAGGCACTCTGTTGCGCTGGAATTGGAGTCATATATTTCTTAACGGCAGGTTTGTTAAGAGCAACAGAATTCGAAGCAACAAATTCTGAGTTCAACGAGTCATTGGTTTGTTCAGTAGTGCTCTCCTTGTTCTCATCTTCTGCTACTTTACCTGCACATGAAGTAGAAACATTAGTATTTTCTACCTGAATACCTCCTGACACAAACCCAGCTGGTTTGCCATATCGAAGATGTGCCTCCCTGTCAATTTCTTCCTGAGTCATAGGAATGGATGTGTAGTTATGATTGAAAGGTGGAGGAAGACTATCATACCCTAGACCCTTGTTTTGATTATCTTTAAATTTTAATTGGGTTTCGAATAAGGACTCGACTGTCTGACTTGACGTAGTATAATTTTTAAAACTAACATCTGTTTCTCCACACTTATTTTTCAAAGTGTCAAGTTCTTCAGTTACAGCAGCAAGTTGTCTCTAAGTATAGTCATAATTTTCACACTTGTTGCTATACTCTTCCTGAAGTTTCCTAAAGTCCTTGGTTTTTGCTTCTAATTCAGCCTTCAGGGGTTTCTGTCCTTTCCTAAGTTGATATCCTTCATATCTCAGGTCCTCAACTTCTCTTTTTAATAAATCAATTGGTTCCCGAAGAAATTTAATCGTATAGTGTACATGAAACTTCACATGATTGAGAACATGAAACTTCATTGACCCGAAGGTTTTCGGAACTCATTGGTTTTCTATACTTCAAAGCATCAAGTTCTTCAATTATATCAGCAAGACTAAGATGATTGAGATCTTTTGTCTTCTTGATGATAGCCACGTTCATATCCCACGATTTTGGAAGTCAATTTAGCAGCTTTTTGTTTATCTCGGACTTAGTCAAGAAGATCCCAACTATATTCATCTCAGTAGTGAGTGTAGTAAATCGCTGCAACTGAGTTTCGAGGGTTTCTCCATGGATATAATCGAACATGTTGAAGTTTTGTCTTAACATCTCTTGACGACTCCCTTTCATGTCTTTAATTCTCTCGTAAACTTCAAAAACTATTAAAAACACAACTAGAAGCTAAAATCAAACTTAAAAGTCAAACTTAAAAATCCAACCGAAAACCTAAATTTTAAAATTTTAAAATCAAAGTTTATAGACTAAGGTTAAACTTGAAAAGTCAAAGTCAATTTAGAAATTTAAAGAAAAAAATTAAAAGCTAATTAATAATAATAATAATAATAATAACTTTTTTTAACCAAAAATATAGCCTTAGAATTGAAAACGAGGTTTTTTGGCCGAAAACGGGGTTTACGGCCAAAAACGGGGTTTACTGTTTACGATGGAAAAACGCGATTTTTCACCTTTTTTGCTCCAAAACTCGATCAAAAACTCGTTTTTATCAAAAACGCGAAGAACAAACCCCCCCCCCCCCCCCCTATTTTGGCACGATCTATCCAAAAACGCAAGAATCCTTTAAAAATAAGATCAAATAAGCTCCACATCTGACAAAATTGACTGATACAATCTCTACTCCTCACCCTAACACACACACACACACATACGTATATATATATATATATATATATATATATATATATATATATATATATATATATATATATATATACAAGGGGACACATGGGCCAGAGAACATGGGCCGTAAACACCTTACGGTCGTAAACACCAAGTTGTTTATGGTCCAAGACACAAAAATACATTTTTCTAGAAAAGTAAAGGATAAACTATATTTTTGACCCAAAACAAACCATTCTTGAGGTTGAATTTGAAACTCTCTTTGGTCCTTCCGAAACAGCTCTTGATTCCGAATCACGATCTCATCCATCTCTCATTCCAATTCCTTCTTCGGAAGCCTCAATCTCTCAAAACCTATCTGGTCCTCCTCCTAGCCTACCACCATTTGATTAGGAACCTTTTCAACCTTCACAGGTTGAGGGGGAGAATAATGCGAATCCCTCTCTTGAATCAAATGTGGATGGCTTCCAAGATGCAACTGCTGACTTCGATGACTCAAATCCTCTCAACATTGATGAAAATGAAAATTTCTTGGAATTTCCCTCCGATGATGATGTAAACCTCTCTAGTTCTGGTTCAGAAGTGTAGGGGGAGCGTCACTCCGATACTCAAATCATTCAGGGGGAGCAAATCATTTCTACGGTTGATATAGGATCCTCTGCTGCACAAGAACTCCCTCGATTGCATGTTTGGACGAAAGATCATCCTCCAAACCAAGTGATTTGCAATCCAAATGTTGGTGTTCAAACTCGCTCAGCTATCAACATCCAAAACGAATGCCACTTCTCAGCTTTCATCTCCATGGTTGAACCAAAATCTATCAAGGAAGCATTAGAGCATGCTGATTGGATTACAGCCATGCAAGATGAACTGGCAAAATTTGACCGTAATGAAGTCTAGACTCTTGTACCTCCTCCTCAGCATCACCCTATTGTTGGTACAAGATGGGTATTTCGCAACAAACTAGACGATGCAGGTATTATCATCCGAAATAAAGCAAGATTGGTAGCGAAAGGATTCACTCAAATTGAAGGTCTTGATTAAGACGAGACATTTGCTCCTGTTGCACGACTTGAAGCTATCAGAATATTTCTTGCTTAGGTAGCTCACAAAGGTTTCAAAGTTTTTCAAATGGATGTTAAGATTCCTTTTCTAAATGGTGAGCTTCACACCGAAGTTTACCTTCAACAGCCCCCTGGATTTATCAATCTCTCCCTTCCAAATCACTGCTACAAACTCCGGAAGGTTGTCTACGGACTCAAGGAAGCTCCTCGAGCTTGGTACGATACTCTCACTGATTTTCTCAAGCGCTCAGGTTTTCAAAGAGGTATTTTGGATCCCACATTATTTCGAAGATCAAATGGCAAACACCTCATGCTGGTACAAATTTATGTGGACGACATCATTTTTGGATCTACCGATTCATCTATGGTCGCTGACTTTGCCAAACTTATGTTCAGTCGTTTTCAAATAAGCATGAATAGAGAATTAAGCTTCTTTCTTGGCCTCCAAGTCAAACAGACAAACAAAGGCATTTTCATTCATCAAGAGAAGTACATTTCTGAGCTTCTTAAGAAATACTCTATGGATACTTGTGCCTCAGCCAAGGTTCCCATGGGCTTCGGTCACAAAATCTTTGCCAACCCTTCGGGTGTTTCCGTAGATGAAAAGAAATACCGAGGAATGATTGGATCCTTACTCTATCTCACCGCAAGTCGTCCGGACATAATGTTCTCAACATGCTTATGTGCCAGATTTCAAGTCAATCCGAAGATGTCTCATCTTTTAGCTGTGAAACAAATTTTCTAGTACCTCAAAGGCACAAAGAACCTCGGAATCTGGTATCCAGCAAATGAAAGTTTCCTTCTGCCAGCTTACTCAGATTCAAACTATGGTGGTCTTCAACTCGATAGGAAAAGTACATCCGGAGGATGTCAATTCCTAGGTGGTCGCTTAGTCAGCTGGTCATCCAAGAAACAGAACTGCATTGCTCTCTCTATAGCTGAAGCTGAATATATTGTTGCTGCTAGCTGTACCTCTCAAGTTCTATGGATGAAATCTCAACTCTTGGATTATGGTTACCGTTATCAACGCATTACTATCTACTGTGATTCTCAAAGTGCCATTGCCATCTCGTACAATCCAATACAGCACTCCATGACAAAGCACATTGACATTCGGTACCATTTCATTAAAGATCATGTTCTAAATGGTAACATCGAACTTATTTTTGTTCCATCTAATGATGAAATTTCTGATGTCATTACTAAGGCATTAGACGAAACCAAATTTTTTGGATTCCTGAACAAAATGGGTATGATGATGCCTGATCCTCTTTTCTTTCAGGAGACATGTTCTCTCTGATCAAAGTATTCAGCAGAAAAATATGCTCCGAACACATTTATTTTAATTCGAAACTATTTTTCCTCTGAATATACGGGATCCGTTATTTGTCTTGTGTACTGATTATTTCTTGAGTTTCTACAGTTGTATAGGTTATTTTCTTATTTGCTCTGGATTTTCAAAATGCCCCGGAATTTCAAAAATTGCTCCGGAATTCTCAAATTTGCTCCGGATTTTCGAAAATTTGATTCGGAATTTCTTAATGCCCCAGAATTTTATAAATGGCCCCAAAATTCTCAAATTTGCTCCGGATTTTCGAAAATTTGCTCCGGAATTTCAAAATGCCCCAAAATTTCAAAAATTGTTTCGGATTTTCAAAATGCTCCGAAATTTTTCAAATTTGCTCCGGAACATCTCTTCTTCCGGATCACGCCCTGTCCGGAGCAACTCATCTGGAATTCCAAAAGGTAATAAGGTGAAACGTTTTCTCAACGGTTACTTTTCAGGAAGATCCTTATCCAATCTTCCTCGATTTGCGTGACACGATTGCACGCCCTCTTAATTGGAAAAACTTATTGACGGCTGCATAACCCCTTTTGGACGAATTACCTTACCCTATCATGTCAACTGTCACATCTCCTCATCCCACCATTAAATGCAACCCGACGAATCTTGGATCATCATCATTACTTTTCCAACCCGACTCGGATTTCCTTACCTATAAAAACCTTTTCACAACTTACCTTTACCACTTTACACTCTCTTGATTCCCAAACCTCGTGTTCGTGTTCTTCAAGCTTTCATCATCTTCAACAATGGAACCATCCAAGCTCCAAACTCCTACTACTCAAATCCCAAAGAAATCGATTGCCAGAAAGAAATCATCAAAAGGATCAAAAGGTTCATCGTCTTCAACTGATCAAGAACCGTTTCTTCGAGATACCACCCAACTATTTTCCCTAAACCCACTAGATTACGATGACTCCATTAGAATCATGATTGAATTTCTTGCCCATCATCCTCTCTCTATTCTACTTACAAAAGTTCCAGAACCTCCCCTTCCTCTTTCTCATCTTCATCGTGCCTTCACAAGCATCAAGCTTGAAGATGATGTACTGATGGCTTCCATCATTGACGATCGACCCATTCCCATCTATAAAGATACCTTCCTTAAAGCCATTGGAGTTTCCCTCAATCCTGCTGGTTTTAAAGTTGTAGAACCAACCGCTGAAGAGTTTCAAACATTTCTCATGTTCATTGGGTACAATCACGATTATCGAGCCAGGGATTTCAAAAAGACTGCTATTTCCGGGCTCTGGACTGTTCTTATGCACTTCATAATCCGTGGTCTCTCTGGAAAGCATGGCGGCACTGATACTCTTAGCAAAGATTGGCTGAATGTGGTATACAACATTTATTCCGGACACGACAACGCCATTGATCTTCCGGAAGTTCTGTGCCAAGATTTCTGTAAATTTGCCATCAAAAGGAAATCAAATGAAATCTCGAGCCCTAGGTTTTGGGCACTGACTATCGAGCAGATCTTCAAGGAACTCAACATTCCTATTCCGGTGAGCACAATTCCTCCGGAGGTATGTATTTCTTTCAAACTCGTTAAGTCCTATAGAATTCCGGACCAATCCTCTTTTGGTCCGGTCAGACGGCTTCCGGACAACATATTGGCTCTTATCCCTTCCGGATCCCCTTATCTAAAACACCATTTAGAGACTTCGTTGTGTTCGACCCAACACAACCTGCCCCAGTCTCTGTTGAGCCTATTCCGGAAGAGGCCACTCACACTCAGTCCAGATCGAAAGTTAAGAAACCGGCCAAACGCAAGGCCTCTCCTTCCAAATCCAAGGCCATAAAGAAAACCAAAGTCGGTGCCCACTCTCAACAGGAGGTTACCCATGACATTCCGACTGATTCTGGCCATCCGAACACCCCTCCCGTCCAGTCATCTGAGGTACCCCTCAATGTTTCATCTTCACAAGCACACACTCACGGGGAGTCTACACATAGTCCACCATCTCCCTCCCAAAAGGGTGCTATTGGCGTTGAACAGAGTTCCTTGCCCCCCCTGGAACACAGACACGTGTCATTTTTTCTAATCCCATTATTTCTTCAACACGCACACACTCCGGAACCATTGTTCCGGAACCCAAGCATCTGGAAGAAGAAGCAGTCCCTCCATCTTCCGATGCTACAACTGGTCTGATACCCAGAAGGCGTACAGGATGACCAGGTGCTAATGACCCCTTGTAGGAAGATTATGTTAACAGGACTACATCCCAGATTTGACTCGATCTCAAGTTGAATCCACTATTATTTCCGTGAGGAACCGAGCCATTCAAAGCAACACTCCCTATGTTCATCCCTCAGATGATGACGCGATCAATGAACTTGCTTCAGAACTTCCCCAAATGGTCATTCCCCAACGCTCTTTCCACGCTGATCTGGAAGATGAGATTTCCGAAGAAGTAATGTTGGAGGACAACGCAACAACAATTCCGGATGCTCATCTCACTACATCTGTCCATTTTCAATCTAGAGCCTCCGGATCCAAGTCTGCTTTTGACTTCGGAACTTCTTCCTCCTCCACTCTGGTTGATGATCCAAACTCTCCGGTTCACAAAGATGATGATGCAACCAAACCGATCCCTTCCTCTAATCCGGGTACTCACCAGCCCCCTCCACAACATTCAGACTCTGATTCTGAATCCTCTGCTGGTGATTATGTTGATCCATTTGCCATGCTGGAGATCCGAACCAACGTCTATGACACTATGGCTAAAGTGTCCTCTGTAGAGACTTCCGTTGTTGAGCTGAATTCCAAATTGGATCAAAAAGTCTCTGGAATTGATTCAAAACTTTACGCCATCCTTCAGTCTCTCTCTCAATCATCCAGACCATCCACAGCCGAGAGAAAAGCCCAACTTGACCAACTAATTTCCATTCGGTTGAAACATACTGTTGAGAAAATTGATTCAAAATACGATGTTCTGGTCGACAACTACCTCAACACCATCTCCTCCATACTCAAGGTCCATGACGACCTTGTGTCTGCTACCAATGATCTCATCAAGCAGACTCATGTTCGTCATGAGAAAAAAATTCAACGTTTAGAGAAGGAGATCCGAAAGAAGGATGAAATGAACCTGACCATCCAACAAGTCCTCATCAAACTCTTGCGTTCAACTTGGAACATTGTTGATGTTCCGAACAGGAAGTTTGATGAGATGATTGAAATCCTCAGCAATACCTTCTGACATCTCTCAGCTCAAGCTCCCACCTCTTAAGCATATAACACCCTGACTCTTCAAGTCTCTATCGGTCTTCAAAGGGTATTCTCCAAGCTTGATGAGATTAAGGACGATTTGTCCCTTGCACCGGTTTCCAGGGTCACCGATGCAAGAGGGGCAGAAGGCCCCAGCCGAAAATGGAAGCCAGCTTCGAAATACACTCTCCGGGACGAAGACTTTGATTCCGAAGAAGATGTACAAGTTCTCTCTGGAATCCTAGGCATTTCTGAAGGAACCGAAGAAGATGAAGACTTCGATGCCTACATTCCGGATGAAGCTCCCAAATGGATTCTTGGTCTTCAAGCCCCCAAGCTGACAGAGCCAAAAGCACTAACTGAAGAACATAAGAGGATTTGGTCTGTTGCTTCCTGGCCATCATTCTTCCGGATGTCTTTGAAATGGCAGTAAAAATGGCCAAGGCTAAATCCTTCCTCACTGCTCAAGCTTTCCGAGCCACTCCTTCCTCGACCATTTCTGCACCAATTCCTGAACCAACTGTTGCCCCCATTGATCAAGGATCACCTCTTCGCACTCCAGATGACATTCCAGAACAACCACTTCCAATTCCTCCTCCGGAATTTGTCATTGATGAAAATATGAAGATGGCCATTGAAGCTCTTCATAGGGATAAAGGGAAGAAACCGATGACTTCGGAACAAAAAGAATATCGCTCCCGTCCTTCTCCTAAACAAAAATCTGGTTGGTCTGAGGAAGAAATCCAAAAGGCGCTGGAAAACTGCATCATGATTCAAGCCTTAAATGATCATCCTGATCCAATGCGCGGTATTTCTCCCCTCTGTCGTGAAGGAATTCTTCAAGCCAAGTATATCATTCCTTCTCTTTCTTATGACATTCCCTCTCACGATGTTGACCAACTGGATCTCCCTCTCTCTCCCTTCAGCAAGTTCTATACTGAGTTTGATCCTCTCTATCCAAATGACAATCCAGAAATGATCATCTGGACTGAACGTGAAAGGCTTAAAACATTTTACGACAAGAATGCTCAACCCTTCAAGGAGGTATGGACAAGGAAGAGGATCACTAATGTTCAGGGCTTCGGAAGAAAAATTCTTGTTAAATTCAAACTGAACTGTCCTCTGTTCCAGTTCTATATTCTCCAGAACAAACCATCTCAGAAGACTATTACTGATGCGGAATTACCTTCCATGAATCCGAACGACATCCTTACTCTTGCTGCGTACTTCAGAGAAAATCAATTGGATGACATCAGTATGGGTGCCTGTCACTCTGCTCTCAACTTTCTTAAAGACTATGTTATTGAGTTTTGCAGATGTGATTACGAACTTGCTCACCTCTACGGAACCGAACAATTTGTGGCGAAAATTGACTTTGTTCTTCCGGAGGCTAAACTTCTTGCAGATGGTCCTATCCAAGAACCAATTCTAGGGTTTGTCTACACCACCAGAAGAACAAACAAAAAGGACTTCTTCCGAGTCCTTGACAAACACCTGGTTCCTACCAAAGCTCTGCAAAAATTCATTTCCTGATCATCCAAGTCTAAAGCTCCGAAACAGGTTAAAGCAAAGTTTGTAAGTCAACTGACATGGTACATCGCAGTGTGAGAATGGTTGTTCCGGGCCTTCACCTTCATCAAGGAAGAAATGAACTAAGCTTGATGGATTGCTAAGTTCACTTAGGGGGAGATCGTTAGAACCTAAAAGCGAACCTCTAGCAATCCTAAGTACATATTCCGAAGGATGCTGATTCTGAAGATGGATATGATTGGGAAGCTGTCCGGAGCTGGTTAAAGGGAGTGAAGAAATTCAGAGAATAGCGCATTCTGGAACTGATCCTTTTGTCCGAAATGCTCATCGATCCGGAACAAATCTTCATCTACGGAACATCACTTGTCCAGAATGAAGTTATTTTGTCTGTTATGTATTTATTACTTTTTGTCTTGTATTTTGATGTGATGTTTCATAGGACTTAGTCTAAAGTTGTTTAGGACAATCAGAATGTCAGGCTTATGCCTTTTGTTCGGTCTTATGTAAACATGAAGGTTAATTCGCTGTAACTTTGTCTCCTATAAAAAGGAGCATTCAATACAAGTCAACTACGTATCTTTCACTCTTACTTTGGCATTTTATTCTTTATCACATTTATAACATTCTTCTTGTTCCTCATTTATTAACTTTACTTTGATCACTATTTACTTGTCCTCATTTAATGTCTTGATCATTTGTTGAATTGATTATCTAAGACTTGACTGGTCTTTCCAGTCTCCACTTGAACATCCATTATTAGGCAGACATTGATTTCAAGCATTCACTCAAGGTTTGAATTCTCAAACCTTGTCCCTGCGCAAAGATCTTGATTTCACATGTTGGAGACTCTAAGGAGGGAGAGGCTTTATGCTAAATTCCCCAAATGTGAGTTTTGGTTGCGTGAGGTTTAGTTTTTGGGGCACATCATCAACCAAAAGTGGATTTTTGTTGACTCGGCCACGATTGAGGTTGTGATGTGTTTGGAAGTTCCGAAGACTGCATCAGAGATCCATAGTTTCTTAGGTCTCACAAGATATTATCGGAGATTTATCCAGGACTTTTTTAAGATTGATGTGCCTCTGACCTGTCTGAAAAAGAAGAATGTGACCTTCCGGTGGGGGCCTGATCAATAGTTAGCTTTTGAGACTCTGAGGCAGAGGTTATGTGAGGCCCCGATTATGGCGCTCCCCGATGGTTTTGATGGTTTTATGGTTTACTATGACGCCACTATTTCGGGTTTAGGAGATGTTCTTAGCAGAAAGGCACATGATTACTTACACTTAGAGGCAGGTCAAGCCTCATGAGGCGAATTACCCCACACAAGATTTTTAATTGGAGGCGGTGGTGTTTGGCCTCATGATCTAGAGACATTATCTCTATAGGGTTCGATGTACTATCTACACCGTCCACAAGAGTTTGAAATATTTGATGGATCAGCCGAAATTTATTATGTAAAAGCAGAGGTGCTTAGATGTGGTGAACGATTATGATTGCGAGATCCTTTACCACCCTGGGAATGCCAATGTGGTGGCTAATGATTTAAGCCGCAAGGCGGAAAGCTCATCCATCCGAGACATATGTTTGAGGATGACTATCACTTCGCCTCTGATGGATTTGATCAAGAATGCTCCGGTGGAGGGATTGAAAAAGGAAAATTGGAAGATCGAGTGGATTAGAGGACATATACCTTTATTTTTCAGATACAGTCGGGGGTTGCTAATGAAGTGTGGTTGAGTTTAGGTTCTTGTATCTAGTGGGGTGAGACGGACGATTCTAGAGGAAGCACATAAATCAAAGTTTTCTATCCATTCGGGGGCCACGAAGATGTATAAAGATTTCAGGTTGAGTTACTGGTGGCCCTGCATGAAGAAGGAAATTGTTTGGATTGTTGAGTGGTGTTTGACTTGTAGAAAAGTCAAGGCTGAGCATCAGAGACCTTATGGCAAGATGCAACCTTTGCCCATTCCCATGTGGAAGTGGGAGGATATCACTATGGATTTCATCACAAAATTTCCTAGGACGGCATGTGTTGTTAATTCTAGCTGGGTCATCATGGACAGATTGACTAAGAGTGTGTATTTCATACCGATTGCAGAGAGCGTAACCACGGAGAAGCTAGTTGATATTTATGTCCGGGAGGTGGTAGTTCAGCACGGAGTGCCAATTTTGGTGGTCTCAGACTGAGATGTTCGTTTCACTTCCATTTTTGGAGGAAGTTTTGTAACGCCTGCAGATCCGGGCTAGTCAATTAAGAGACAATAAGTGTCGAAAACGACTTTTTGATAGAAGATTATTTAGTAGGCTTAGTTTTAACTAAGTTGTAGTATATGTTACAACGATTTCGTTCATATAAAGAATGTTGAAATCCGAGTTATAACAAAGAAGTTATGACTTGTCGAAGTTTCGCGACAGAACTAGCACAACACTATGTGACGTAAAAAGTGAATATACAATAAAGCGATATTTAGCCTTAGTGATCTAAACGAATGTTGTAGAGTTTGTTAAACCAAGAACGTGCATAAAAAGAACGCCCAAAGCTGACTTTGTATGAGGAAGTTATGATCTTTCGAAGTTTCGGCTTAGCAGTGTACAACCTGAAGTTCCAATATGAGATTGAGCGTTATTTAGCCGAAACAATCTAAACGAGAATTGAAGATATCGTCGATAGTAGTCCAACGGAAGAAAGACAGACGAAAACGGACGTCGGATGAAGAAGTTATGAATTTCTAATGGAGTTTTTTTGTCCCGGCCTACTAAAAATAATATAAAAGTAATATATTTATAATATATTAAAAACAAAGTCAAAATTAGCCAACGGATTCTAAATGAAAGTTGTATATCTTGTTTTTACCTACGCGTCGATATAAAGAACGTCAAAAACGGACTTCGTATGTGAAAGTTATGACTTTCTGAAGTTCGGGGCGCGAACCCCAAAGTTGTGTCAGTGGCCACGACGTGGAAACAATGCCCATGACGTGGCATGACTTCTGACGCCTTATGGAGCCTGACAGAGCGAGTGGATGATGACGCATGCAATAACGTTCAATCACACGACGTCCTAACACTGTTCACGACGTGGAAAATGATAAATTTGCCCTATAAATAGATTTGAAGGGGCAGCCGGCCAAGGTTGCTAATTCACCCTTCTCTCACCCATATTACCTCGATTTTCATGCAAAGAAGTACCCCTGAAGCCCCGGTATCATCCCGAGACCTGAAGCAAGTCCCGAAGCCTCGAAGATCCCGAGAAGAAAGAGTTTCTGAGCCGAAGCTCTACCCGCAAGAAGTCCGGTGTGTGAAGTGATCCCGGTTTCACCGAAGAATACTATTTGAAGAGTCGTAGTGCTGTCCAATCATCTTCTAATCAAGTGAGTGTATAGTCCCTTTCATAAACACGATATTAATACAAGTATTGTTTGAATGTATTAAGTATATTTTTTGGGTGAGTGTGTAGTCACTCTCTTCTAACACATAAATATGAAGTATTTACTATGAAATACGTTCTATGTGTTTATATATTGTTGTTTATTTGAGATAAGTGTGGAATGGATGTTTTATATAGTTTTAAATGAGTCAAACTGTATATGTATTTTATATCTACAAATATGTTCGGTAGGACATGGGTAGATGAGATTTGTGAGTATGGATTAGACCAAGAGGTTAGTTTTAGATCCGGGAGTATGGATCAGGTAAAGAGATAAACTTGCTATTAGTCCGGGAGTATGGATTAAGAGTAAGTTAATTGTCCCTAGTCCGGGAGTACGGATTGGGCACAGTTATAGATCCGGGAGTATGGATCGGATATGGATTAAGACTAAGTTAATTGTCATTAGTCCAGGAATATGGATTCGGCACAATTATTGATCCAGGAGTATGGATCAGATCAGGATTAAGGTATAGTTAATTGTCCCTATTTCGGGAGTATGGATTAGGTACAATTATTGATCCGGGAGTATGGATCAGATCAGGAGGTTAGTTTTAGATCCGTCCATATGGATCAGGTAGTTTTAGATCCGTGAGTATGGATTAGGAAAAAAGGTAGTTTTAGATCTGTGAGTATGGATCAGGGAAAAAGGTAGTTTTAGATCCGTGAGTATGGATCAGGTGAAAAGGTTAGTTTTAGATACGAGAGTTTAGATCGTACCATTGTGAGGATCGATGGGGTGGGATAAGAGTTGCCTTTATATGGTGAAATTGTACAAGTTTGAATGTTCTATTTATATAAGTATATGATATAACATTGTGGGATGAAAACCATATATGCTCACCAGACTCCCAAGCCTGACCCACTTAGTTTTCTTTGCATTACAGGTAATGGCACAAGAATATAAGTTGGTGGACTTGACGAGAGATTTTCAATTATAGATCAGTAGTTAAAAATAACTGTTGTAAGGTCTATTTTATACTGTTTATGCTTTTGGTCTGTATCAGAACACGACATCCCGAGATTTTGTTATTTAATGAAAATACATTTCTTTAAAGAAATTCTTTGATAAATTCTTATCATATTTTGTTTTGGGAACAAATTCCGCAACCGTTTTCTTTATACGATTACTCTGATTATAAAATAAAGCATAAACAAATTGGTCTTTTCTGGCTGCGAAATTGGGGATGTCACAAGTTTCATGAGGAGCTAGGTACTCAGTTGCATTTCAATATCTCATACCACCCTCAGAACAATCGCCAGAGCGAGCGAATGATCTAAACGCTTAAGGATATACTTCGTTTGGGATACTTACCTTCCATAGGCTGAGTTCTCCTACAACAATAACTATCATGCTAGTATTGATCGTCCACCATATGAGATGTTATGTGGGAGGAGGTGTAGGACCCCGGTATGTTGGGTTGAGGTTGGTCATCGAGTGATGGGAAGCATCGAGGTGGTGCTTAAGGCCACAGAGTTGATTAAGCATGTGTGTGATAAGTTGCAGGTCATGCAGAGCCGACAGAAGAGCTATGTCGATCGACGAAGTTCGGACCTCAAGTTTCAGGTCAGAGACTTGGTGCTACTAAAGGTATCACCTTGGAAAGTGTGTAGTCAATGATTCAACAGTAATTTCGTTAGATAATATTCAGGTGGATGAACTCCTGAATTATGTGGAGAGGCCGATTGCAATTCTCAACGGGAAAACTAAGACTTTGCACTATAAAGTGGTGAATTTGGTGAAGGTGCAATGGCAGCACCGCAGTGGCTCTAAGTGGATGTGGGAGCCAGAGGGCGAGATGAGAGAGCATTACCTAGACTTATCTGCATCAGTAGACTTTGAGGATGAAGTCTAATTCAAGTGGGGGATGGTTGTAACATCTATATTGTTCAGGTTTGCTTTCGAACACCAGAGTTTTGATTTTATTGCAAAAAGGGTCCCTGGTGTCAAAGTCCTTAATCTTTAGTGTGGCTCGAGTACACGATGTGTACATCTTGGTAGGCTAAGCATACTATATCCCATGCGAGTATGCTACGCGTACTCCGGTACGCTGAGCGTACGTGGTTAAAACCAAAACCCTAATAATTTGGGTTTGTGCACTATTTAAGCGTCATTTGGCCCCAAGACCATCCCTTTCACCATCCTCCACCCCAAGTTCGACCCTCTTTGCAAACCCTAGTTCATTTTGAGCATTTAGAGCTTTATGAATGTAATTGTGTGTGCTTCCTTGATTGTGAAGAAGGATCTTCAAGGATAAGGCTTTGGCCTCAAGACTTTGGATCCAACATCACATCTTCATTTTCACTATTTAGAGGTAGAAAGCTCCAAACGTGGTTATTGTTTCATTAGATCTTTGCTAGGCCTTGGTTTTCATCTTTTGGTCCCAAAGTCAAGTGCTTGGTGAGTAGAAGGTACTCCAAAGTTTATAGAGTGTCCTTTTAGACGTTTTAAGCCATCTCAAGTCATAAAGTTGCAAGCTTGAGCCATGATTGGTCCCCATCCATGACTTAGAGTGTAGAAAAAGGGTGATTTTAGGCTAAGTTTTAGTGTTGGACTTCTTGTAGCCATGCGAAAGCATAAAGTTGGCAACTTTATGGCCTTAGGGGTCTTAATGTGTTTAGATATAAGCTTTGGTCATTGGGTCTTAAGGCATTAAGACATTTTTGCATGGATTGAATGAGGGGTGTGTAAACCATGCTTAACTTCTTGTACACCGCCCATACTGCATGCCAGCCGTGGCTTTCTCTATTCGGCCGAGTTTTCTATGCGTACCAGCTAGCACACCGAGCGTACAACCCAGTCCAATTTTGGGTGTGCTTTGGGTCTTAATCCTTGGGTTTGTTTGTGGGGTCGGACCATGGAGTTTCTTGTTGTTGGGCCACTCTTGATGATGGGCTCATTTTGGGCGTTAGTTGATCCTTGGGTTTGGCTCAAGGATTTTATTGGGCTTAAAAGGGCTAGCTTGGACCATTCTACCTTGGACACTAGGCGAGTGCTATAGGATCTTAGTTTTTGGTCTATGTCTCAATTATTAACTGGGACTCTATTGTTTAGTTAGCATGAGGATTTCTCCTGTCCAACAACTAGAGCATCTTTTTCAGATTTTCAGTAATTGAGGTGTGTTTTCTCACTGTATCAATGGGTCAAATGAACCAACGCCGACCCATTATTTGTGATATAGGATGCTCACTATGTTTGTGATGTGTGTAAAAGATTAGGATGTGGCCCCTGACAATGGTATGAAAGACCAGAATGTGGTCATTGACAATCTGTATGAAAGACCAGGATCTGGCCCCTAGCACGTGTATGGAAGACGGGGATATAAGCCTTAACAGGAAAATACTTGTAAGACTATGATTTGACCTATAACACTTATTTATGTTTGGTATGTAGTACTTTGGGGAAACTCACTAAACTTTCACTTATAGTTTATATTGTGGATGGTACTTCTGGTATTAAGGGGAAGCACCTGACTTGATGACACATCAGTCCCTCCTCATTATTTTTCGTACTTTTGATATTGTACCTTGATGTTTGACATTATTGAGTATATGATGGTTTTGGAACAATGTGTTTGGTTGTAACTATTGTTTTTAAAATGAAAAATTTTATCTGGGTTTTTGGACTGCCTATAATATAATTCCTTACTTATGGGGATGATATTTATAATGGGATATATTTTTCTTCATTTTTTGTCGATTACAATATATGATTCTTGATGCTTATGGCAAAGAATGTGGGGTAATTGTCAAGAGTAAACAAAGTTATGAAGGGGTACGATTTGTACGTATGCTTACATAACACCATTGTCTATACCTTGAGATTGAAATGATTTTATTTCATGAGATTATAGAGTATCATAAATCTATTCAAAATTAAAATCAGAGACAATAATAGAAACTACAATTTGTTCGAATTGTGGGATAATCAGCATGGGAGATGCTAAATTTGTTCGGATTATGGATTTAATTGATCAAATTGATGGATGATACAAAACGAAGTTTGAAACAGATGTTCTAGCCTTCTAATGGCTAATAGAATGAGGTAATTTTTGGATTTTTTTTGTTTCTTTTTTTTAAATGACTTTATGATCTTGAAGCTAGCAGCAGTTCCTCTATTTTGCAAGAAGAAAGGACCTGCACATATTAGACTAGACATATTAACGTAATGGAAAAAAGAACCTTTAATACTTATGAAATAAATATGGAAACAATTTTTTTTAAATTGTTTTTCACTTTCGCTTGGATAACCAGGTTGATATTTTTGAAGTTGAAACCTTTTTTGGGCTTCTTGAGAAGATAGATATAGCTCTTGATCATTACTTAACAATCTTGCAACATTAATTTGTGTAGACACTACAACAATAACTAGCAATAGCGGCAACGACCACTTTTAGCGGCGACAAAGAAAAAACGCGTTTTTTGTCGCCGCTAAAAGTGTGTGTCACCGCTAATGGCGTCACTGCTAAAGGCTTATGTTAGCTATCTGCGTCATTTCAATCCCATCCGTCGATTTTAACTGATGATCCAACGACTAGGAGGACATAGGAAATCCCACATTGTTTTCCCTCCGGTGTGTTGTCGATAAAGAGCACCCGTCGCCGCTAAAGCCTTATGTTGGCGATCCGCTTAATTTGAATCCCATCTGTCAATTTAAGCGTTGGTCCGACGATGTAGAAAACCCCGCATGATTTTCCCATCAGTGTGTCGTCGCTAATGAGTAGTTGTTACCGCTAAAGGTCGTCGACAATAAAACCCACTTTGTCCTCACTTTCTTTCCCGACCTTTTGTGCTTTCCCTTCTTCTTCCTGCTCACTATCGTCGACTTCATCGGATTTTCACCAAATTCTTCGCAATTTCACCCATCTTCTCCATTTTCTCATTTTCTTTTCATTTTCTCTTCTCCCTACTAAATTTCTACCATTTGTGATGGTTGCTGGAATTTTGAGATCACCCCACCGTTCTTGCCGGAGTATACCGTCACCACGACTGTTCTCACAAGAATTTTGATTTTGTGGATGTGTATTTACATGTGTATTTTGTGTTTCTAGATGTGGATATGTATTTGTATGTATATGTGTATTTTGAATGCATTTAATATATGTATATGTTTTTTTGTATGTGGAATTCTATGTATATGTGTATTTTGTACGTTTAATATGTATGTGTATGTGTTTTTGTATGTATATTTGTATTTTGTATGTGTATTATGTATGTTTATGTGTATTTGTATGTATATAGAAATACATATAAATAACAGCGACACTTTTAGTAGCGATGAAGAGCATTAGGGGAGACGCACCTTTAGTGGCGACGAAAGGCAATAACGACGAAAAATGGAGCAATAGTGACGAACCAATAGCATCAACCCTTTAGCGATGATGTATCGCCGCTAATTAGCGGTGATGCCCATCGCCACTAATGATCAAAATTCTTGAAGTGAGATGATAATAATTTGTTTAACCAAAATATGTATGTTCCCTACCTTTCCTCTCTTAAACATTAGTGACTCTTTATTTTCCTACTTATTTATTATATTTTATGTATCATCCACTATAGTACGTAGGGGTGAGCATTTGAATCGGACTGAACCGGCTCTTTGATCGGACCGGTTTCTAAGAATATTGTGGATCGTGGACCGGACCGAATCACACTTATTGCGTCTAGGTCCATGTCCAGGTTTTCCGGTTCTTAGACTCGTCTGGACCGGTACAACTTCATATGCATACGTTACAACTTGTTAAAATGCATTTTTGGGTTTTGTACGACTCATTAAAACGAATATGTTGTTGGGTTTAATATGTTACAACTCGTAAAAATGAATACGTCTTCGTTTATTGTGCCATTTGGATTAGTCAAACTTTAATTATTTATACATTATACCATTTGTTTGAAGGATTATATAACATAAAATATAACACCAAAAACAACAAAATTATAGTCTAAAATCATCTTGAAACTCTAAATTATACGTTGGAAAAAACGCATGTCAATCCAGACTTAAGACGAATGAGATATATATGTTTATTTAAAGAATTTCATAGAATCAAAAGTTTAAATTTCTTACTAAAAAATTATAATGTTTAACTTTGATATCTCACATTTGAAGGATTGTAATTCATTGAATATAACATCAAAATCAACAAAATTACAGTCTAAAATAATCTACAAAGTCTAAATTACATGTTGGAAAAAATCGTATGTCAATCCGACTTAAACCGAATGAGATATGCTAAAAATTTCACAGAATACAAAAGTATAAAATTTTTTGCTAAAAAGCTGAAATGTTTCAACGTTAATAAACCATCTACAAGCTCTAAATTACGTGTTAGAAAAAAATCGCATGTTAATCCGACTTAAAACGAATGAGATATGTTTCTTTAAAAAATTTCACAGAATACAAAAGTTTAAATTTTTTGTTGAAAAGCTTAAATATTTCAGCTTTGATATCTTATCTTTGAATGATTGTAACCCATCAACTATAACACCAAAAACAACAAAATTATAGTGTAAAATCATCTACAAAACATATTGGAAAAAATCGCATACTAATCCGACTTAAAACAAATGAAATTTGTTTTTTTTTTTAATTTTACAAAATATAATTTTTTTAAAAATAAACTGGTCCAAAACCGGTTTTTACCCGGAACCAGCCAGACCGGACCGGTTTTGTTGAAATCCAAGAACCAAGAATTGGCTCGGAGGTCCAGAAAAACGATCTGCTCCGATTCATAGGTCCAAATAGTCACCCCTAAGACTGGACGGTATCATAGTGGGAAAGGGGTGAGGGAAGTTTCCCTCACTCTGGAACACCATCCCTTGGGTGAGGGAAGCAACCCGCGGGAAAGAGATGGGGAGAGGGGTGCCGCACTCTCTCTCTTCATGCTATATGACAATTTTTTTTCTATCTTTTTTAATATTTATAAAATTATATACCTACTAAAAAATATATCAAAATTCATGATTTTTAATTACTACAAAATTAGTATAATATATGTATGAAATATATTTAAAAAAATAGAAAATAATGATAGTAGCTTCCCACCAGTTACTTGGATTTTAAATGAGTGAAAGAAAAATAAAGGAAATAATGATGTGACCTACAAGAAATAAGAGAAAATTTTCTCTCATAGCGTCCAGTCTAATAATGAGTAGGAGACATAAATCTACTATAATAAATGAAAGTTTTTTACCACATGTCCTCTTCTCATTCATTTGGACACATGACATTTTCTAAAAATTTTAAATTTTTTATTTTCCACTTGTCATTTTATTGTATTTTTCATTTTATTAAATTAAAATTTCACATTTAATATGTAAGGTAATATATATGTAAGGTATTTATTAGAATTGGTTTATATATGTAATGTATTCATACATTAAAACCTTATTAATTTTAATAATTCAAAAAAATTCTAATTTTTTTTATAACTTCAAAATTTTCAAATTGTTAAAATTTTATATTTAATTTTTCTTTAAAATAAACTCATATAATACATGGGTCTCACACCTAGTTAATTATATAAAATCATACGGTAGAGAACCTTGTCAGATTTGAAACCTGAGAAGTTTGCCAAAAAAGTCATATTGGTCTAAGATTTCGGAAGAGGTAACAAACTACAACTATTACTATCTTTTTCCTATGCGTAGAACTCACTTGTATTGCTAAATTTTAAAAGAGAAATTAAATATTTTGCTACCTTTTGATCCTATCAATCCTCCTATCTATTTAAATGATAACATGTGTCATATTAATATTTTAAAATATGATAAAATCTCATTAAATAAACATTAAATGTTACAATGTCACTATTTCATTGGGTAAAAGAATATGTAGGAACAAAAAATAAGAAGATATTTAATTTTTCATTTTAAAATATTACTTTTCCTCACCGTAGAGATAATGTTCCTTCTGTTCAAGACATTTTGTTGTTTTGAAGCAAATATCCCGCAAGAACGGGATTTTTTTTGTTGCTTTTGGACAGCTGCACTGATTATATTATGTTCATGAATGTTATGATATTACATTTTATGATGTGTTTTCTTGTGATTTGGTGTCAAACTTATGAGATTTTGTAAAGAAATTCATATCGGTTTATTTCTCCAAAATACGTCTTGAATAAAATAATATAATCATGCTCTTGTACTATTTTGTCATACTTGCAACTTAAATTTTCATGACAAGCTATTTATAGATAACGGTTAATGACCTACTTTCTAATATATCTTGACATGTTCAAGATGTAAATTATATCTTGAATTTATACAGATTAATATATTTTTCTAATTTAATTTTTAAATACATCATAAATATGTTCAACTTTCAAATTAATCTTCAATTTAGTTACAGGAAGATGACGAACATTAACAAATAGACTTGAAGATATGAATATGAAATCCATCTATCTCCATTTTTTTTATATTTCTTCCGTATTTCCTGCCTTGTTCAAGATTCTGTAATTGAAAACGAAAAATAATGGTCCCTAACTGGAAGCACAAATCTAATAAACTCGTGTAATAGAAGGATTGAAGACGAAACTTACATATCCTTCATCTTGAAAGCGTCGATTGATGAAATTTTTCTCACCTCGACTATTATCTTCTCGATCACCTCCAATGGCATCACAGTTAGCGTTTTGCTTTGCGTTCTTGGTTGCATCTTCAAAGAAGTACTAACTTCTATAATATTATTCCTCGACTAAGATAATGATTCTCTAAAAACGATTTTAGGGTTATTTTTATTGTCAGAATTTTGAATTTGGGGTTGATTGCAAGTGACTGAGATAAGCCTGAAGAACTGAGAAGACAAGATGCGTCAGAAAAATTATATAGCACCCATAAGATGTTGACTATAAAATGACCTAATTTCCCTCAAGCATATAATATCTGATATTAGATTAGTAAGAGTCCTTTTGTCAAAAGTAAGAATTACAAAAAAAAAAAAAAAAAAAAAAACAAACCTATTTTAAAACACAACTAGCACAATTGATATATGCCATTTTAATATAGGTAAAAAAAAATTATGGTTTTGGGTTTAAGAAATGGTTTATGGTTTAAGGGTAATGTCATTAAGTCCTATGAGCTAGGGTTTAAGGGTAATGGCATCAACCCAATACACACGACTCATGGCCCATTTGTCAACTATTGGTCTTAAGATGACACTATAGGCCACTACCATCGAATGCATATGACCCACGACCCATTTGTCGTCTATTAGTTTTAACATGACTCTATAAGCCACTACCACCCAACATACACGACCCATGACCCATTTGTCATCCATTTTTCTTAACATGACACTATAAGCCACTATTACCCAATACACACAGCCCATGGCCCAATTTTCATACATAGGTTTTAACATGACAATATAAGCCACTACCACCCAATTGCACACGACCCATGACCTATCTGCCATCCAGTGGTCTTAACAGGATACTATAATCTGCTACCACCCAATGCACACAACTCGTGATCTGTTTGTCATCCATTGGTCTTAAACATGACACTATAAGCCTCTACCACCTAATGCATACGACCGATGACCTATTTGTCATCCGTTGGTCTTAGCTTGACACTATAAGCCACTACCACCAATTGGACACGACCCATGGTCTATTTGGCATCCATTGATCTTAGCGTGACACTATAAGCCACTACCACACAATACACACGACCCATGAACCATTTGTCATCCATTGGTCTTAACATGACACTATAAGCCTCTACCACCTAATGCACACGACCCATGACCTATTTTTCATCCATTGGTCTTAGCATGCCACTATAAGCCACTAATACCCAATGCACACGAACCATGACCCATTTGTCATCCATTGGTCTTAGCATGACACTATAAGCCACTATTATCCAATGGACACAACACATGACCCATTTTTCATCCATTGGTCTTAAAATGACACTATAAGCCACTACCACCCAATGTACACGATCCATGACTCATTTGTCATCCATTGCTCTTAACGTGACATTATAAGCCAGTGCTACCCAATGCACACGACCCATGACCCATTTGTCATCCATTGGTCTTAACATGACACTATAAACCACTACCACATAATGCAGACGACCCATGACATATTTATCATCCATTGGTCTTAACATGACACTATAAACCACTATCACCCAATGCACATGACCCATGACCCATTTGTTATCCATTGGTCTTAACATGGCACTGTAAGCCACTATTACCCAATACACACTAACCATGACCCATTTATCATCCATTGGTCTTAACATGACACTATAAACCACTACCACCCAATGCATACGACCCATGACCCATTTCTCATACATTGGTCTTAACATGACACTATAAGCCACTACCACCCAATATACACAACCCATGACCCATTTGTCATCCATTGTTCTTAACATGACACTATAAGCTACTACCACCCAATGCACATGACCCATGATCCATTTGTTATCCATTGGTCTTAACATGACAATACAAGCCACTACCACCCAATACAAATGACGCATAACCATCAAACCGTAATCCATGGGTCGTAACTTTTAATAATTGTTTTTTGCTAAAATTATGTTTTTTTAAATATATTTAAATTATATGTCATTCATAGAAACATAAAGCGTTACATTTTATCAACTTACATTTTTAAATATTGTTTAATTTTCATTTAAAATTTAAAATTAATTTTTTTTGATAATTTATAATCTAATGATGGCATAGGTCGTTATGGTATGATCAACACCTTGTTACCCTTTCTGCTTTCTTCATATTACACTTGCTATCTTACTAGAAATACTTAAAATAATTTGAATTACTAAATAATTAGCACTAATTTGTATTTTAACAGTTTGAATTTTTCATTAGTGGAGATCCAAAAAATTATGTAATCTCCTTTCCCTCCAACCTACACACATTAAGCCTGAACATTATGGACACTTTTCTTATTAGAAATAGGGTTTATATTTTTTGTCATCATCTTTGTCGGCTTATTGATCCAAACCTACGTTTCTTTATTATGTTTGTTCACTAATCTCTTTGCCGATATATGTTTTCACTTATCTAAAATATATTTATAATTACTATTGTTGTGGTCATCATTTCTTGTTTTTTGATCACCATGTTCTTATAATCTTCAATAAATTGGTATTATCTACTTTTTTTTACATATAATCAGGAAAATGTTGAAATCAAAATTAAAAGGAGCATCTAGTGTTATATCAAAAGGATACATTATGATACGTGCAAATAGCTACACCTAATTTTATATTTATAACCTTACTAACTTAACTAACTAAATTGTACCTAGTCAGTGTACCTAGTCAAATTATAGAATAGTCAGGTAAGTCTGGTGTCGATCATAAGGAACGATTTTGGCTAATTAATCTACTTAATATTAACTTAACCTAATTTTCTAGCAAAGTGGGTTTTTTTATCTAATTTTGCAAGTTTAGATGAACTTAATTCTTAACACAAAATTCAATCAATTAACAAACACTTCTGTTATTTCAAATCCACTTTTCCTCAATCATTTATAAATTGGTTATAATAATTACTGTTGGTTACCAATTAAGATAGTATTAGCAATTCAATTCTAAATTTACTAATATTAATTAATTCATGTAGATCTATGTATGCTCACACATAAGTTAACACAAAATTAATTATTTGTTGGATTGGAGCTATGTAAGACTGAGTGAACAAACACAATTATATATTCATAATTTGAGTTCTATAGCACAACTAAGTTCAGTAATTTAATTGCTTATCTAAGATAGGTTTGATTTTAGCTCTAATAATCTCATGTTCACTAAATTACCGGGTATTCCAATTCATGCAGATTAATAATCACTAACTAGTTAGCTATAATCAATCAAACACTAGTCATAACCAACAAGTAAGTCAAACCTAAAGTATTATAACCATGAGTTCCAACTTCATCTAGCTAACAGAAGCATCTAGATTTAGCTGGACATCCTAGCAAATAAACAAGCACAAGTCATATTCAAAAGCATGCTAAATGTAACAAACTATAAAGTTAATACTGAACTCTTCTTTTTTCTTGGTGTTGAAAGCCAATTCCAGACCTATTCTCTCTCTTAATTTCGTCTCCAGGAACTCTCCAAGTTAGCCAAAAGTCCCCCAAGTCGTAATGATCAAGAGAATATATAGTTATCATGAAATTCTCTCTCACGTCGTGAATAAGTATGTCTCACACTGAAAATACAGTAGATATCCGTGTTGGATAAGGACTCTTCTTCGCGATACTTATCTTCTACTCACGTCGTGAATCTAAAAGGCTCAAGTCATGAATGTAGATGATTATGTGGGTTTCCTACTCTTTTAATCTCTAAGCCGCCAAAGATCCATGCTTTGTCATTTTTAGTCCCTATTCTTCAAGAATGCTTCTATTTGGCTGCAAAGTACAATTAAAGCTTATAAGTATCATTATTCAATGCAAATAACCAAAATATTAATAAAATATAAGTAAATATTGCCTAAAAACATGTATAAATATAACAATATCAAAATACCCCACACTTATTCTTTTCTTTCCCTCAAGCAAATCTAATTATTTAAACTCGAACTCTTATCACTAACATTACATAGAACAATCCAATTCAAACTCAGCCATTATGATAAGACCGCACTGCATGCATTTGTGTCTAGAATTTTCAAAAAGACCCCCCTAATTCTAAATACTCACAATCCTCATAAACACTCGTCCACTTCTTTTGAGCAACGCTCATTTTATGCATCCCTCCGAATTCATCTGCAGAAATCTTCCTAACCTCAAGGTATTTTTGTAAAGCTACCCAAGCATACATAATCTAGAAATTACAATTTTTGATACCACAATGGAGCTCTTGGAATTCTTCACTTCTTGAATATTTGATCTTTAATTTCTTTGAATTCACCACCTTTTTGTGTGATATTTGGTATCACCAACTTTTGAATTTTCAGAATTTTTTATATTTGATCTTCAAACTTTAAACTTTGATTGCTCCAAAAAATCTCCAATTTTTCACTTTTTGGTAATTTCTCTCTGTTTTTTACATGTATATCTCACTTTCTTCACTTAAAAACCTACATGCTTAAGCAGGAGCGCTTAACTTCAACCTTTATTGGTTAAGGTATTAGCCTAAGTGAAATGACTACATACGCTTTCCTTGATATATTTTAGGTTTAGGTTGCTAAACATATTGCATCCCTCAAACTAAGCGATGTTGTGTTTTTGTCCCATGATTTCACCAGAATACAGGGGGTCACAAATGCACTATAACGTATATTGGCTCAACTAAATATTTGAGCTCTCATCAAATCATCCCATACAACACTAGCAACTTAAGTTCAAATTATTACTACTAGATTAATTATTAGATTATTTTTTCAAACCTATAAAAATTTAATTTCTAAATTTTTTAAATTATCTAAATTTTCTAGCAATTTACTTTTTCGATCCTCCTACCCTACACTTATTACATACAATGCCCTCATTGTATGCATCAAATAATATAAATGAAATAAAAAGGAGAAAAATGAACACACTCCCATGGGATACTAGTGGCACGATCGAACTCCAATCGTGTGGATGAAATGTGCATCTTGAATATGGACTTCTTCTAAATAGGAACTTGGATCTTGAACTCACGAGATATGTAAATGTGCTAACAAAATATAGAAACTTCAATCTTCAATAAATGTGGTGCAAATCTCCAAGTCATGAAGAACAATGTGCGAAAACATACGCCACATCGCATAGTAGACGAAACGAGCCATAATAATCTTCATAATAATTCCGAGAAGAAAAGTGGTGAACCATGGTGTAATATGCATCAATGGTCTTCATTTATGTGGAAATGTAGTATTCACGACGTGATTGACAAAGGCCACGACTTGAAGTCGCTAAAACAAGTATTCTGGAAACCATGAAAACTTGACTCACGACGTGAACATTAAGGATTCACGACGTGAGTACTGGGCAAACAAAAAGTGATCCTGTCTGCAAGTCTTGACCTCAACCACATATCTTAATTGATTAAGACCCTTCTAATGCATCATTTTATGGCTCTTTTCTAACTTTATCCTTTCTCTTGACTCACCCCACACTTATTTCTAATCGTGGGTTATGATTCTTGACTCTAGACAACGCGTGGCTAGATGTAAACACTCTCATCTCGACTTTCCTTTCCCACTGCTCCTCTAGCAAATCTGAAAATGAATAACCAAAGGAAACGAAAAGTAACATAATAACTTAAATAGTCTACAACCCAAACAATTTTAAAAACAAAACTAAACCAAACCAAACTAAATCAAACTAAAAACTAAAAATAAATAAAAATAAACAAAACGATCAATCGTCCTCGTCGTCCTCGTGTGCTTCGCTTGTACCGACCCCGTCTCCTTGTGGCATCCATAGTTCTTCTCATGTCGGATATACGAGCAATGTGGTGGTACGGTGGGTTGTCGAATCACACCCATGTCGGAATAAATACCCTCGATAAGTTGTGTATAATATGTAACATCCCCATGAAGGTTGTCCAAATACGTACCCACCCGACTTTGGAATGGGTCGGTGGGTATATTGCCCTCAAATCTTTGAGCTCTTCCCGTTTCTCCATGTGTTCGCACATTTCATCGGCGAGGTCTCAGCTACGGTTGTTGCTCGGGTTGCTCACTCGATTGCTCATCACCATCATCATCGGGATGCACAATCCCCCATTGTGTGCCATAGTTCCTCACCACCCTCATTGTCTCCAAATAACCTAAGGAAAACTCAGTTCCCACCATGCAAGTCAAGGACCTAGTGATGTCGGGAATTATCACACCGTAGGATCAGGCCGAACAGGTGACGAAATGTCCTCCACATATCGGGCTTCCAGGTCAGGCACTTAGTTTATACTCCACTAAGTAGCGGGCCAAAAAGTACGGGAGGTTGCAACACACTCCCGACTTTAAAATGGACCATAAAAAGAACAAATTCAACTTGGTAACTTTGTCCCCATGGCTCTTGTGGTGGATGGAAAATGTGATGAGTCAGTGGATAAGATGGTGAATAGGTGATTTAATGCTACTTTCCGGTGACACCCTGGAATTGAACACTCCAGATGTAATGTTACTCCAAAACTCGATCCCCGATTCTCCACCCTCGTAATCACGGTCAGCCTCTTGCAAAAACATAACGAACTTAGGAATCATGGCCTCGTGGGCCTCATACAAACCCATTCTCCACAAGAACTCAACCAAGCTACACTCTCGTTATTCTCCGCCTAAACAGAAAATCAAGTCTTACGGATAAGTGGGATCTTGGACATTCTCATGAAATGCCACCGTAGAGAAAAATTCCACACATAGCTCCTTATAAACCCGTTCCTGGATAGCAAAAAGATTGTTCCACCTCTTGCATGTGAAAGAGTACCCGTTCCCCATAAATAATTTTGTAAGAAATAGGGTCAACCGGTCAACAAGTCCAACATCCCTCAACCTTGAACAATTAACAGTCGTGGCTACAACGAACTCGCGGTTATGTAACCACCCCAAATGGTTGTTACAACGTGTAAGAACATCCCATGACACAGTCGTTAGGAAGACATAAAATGGGTGCAAGTTAGCCACCCCTGCTGGAATCTCACGCCTAGGAGCCATTTCCTGCAAATCAAGAAACAACATAAACAAAACCCAAAATATCCAACAGATTAGAAGTTAAAAAGCATCAGGTTTCACCATGCCGAGAATTCACGTCGTGAATTCTTAGAAATTCATGTCATGAGTTCGATAATCCCAGTTGAATCTGTCACGGCAGCAAATAAAATTGATCAAATAATATGCAATGGCGATAACACGAATTTTAGGCCACATTTCAATGATTTACTAAACATAATCCCTAACCCTATATTTAACATTTTAAGCAAAATCAACTTTAAAATCAAGAAATCAGTACCTTAGAATGGAGTTTACATAAGCAAAAGTGGAAAAAATGAGTTTAATATAGCCGCAATCGGAATGGGGGGACCAGCACAAAACACCTTCACTTCGTGGGAAATAGAAATGTGTTTAGGTCAAAAAGGGTTCTGATCCTTTATCTGTGGTCCCGTGTAATTCAAAATTCACGCCGTGAGGCGTCTTGGGCTGTGCAGTTGGGCCATTCAATTAATCAGCAGATGGACTTATATACTCATTGGGCTAACCGAAAAGTGGTCCGTAAGTCCTCTTGGACTCACATCGTGAGGCATACGCACTCACGTCGTGAGCTCTATCTGGTCAAACATTCACTTAATAAATCCAATTTTTTATTAACTGTAAATATCAATTTATTACCATTTTATTCAGGGACCCTACACTTAATGTTTTTACCATTCCTAAAATTACGTAGATGATGAGACAATTGATTTTCCTAAAAACTATAATTTAAAAATTAAAATGAAAAGAAAATTCATACTAGGCTCGGGTTGCCTCCCAAGAAGCGCTTCTTTTTGATGGAGTCGTGAGCCGGACTCCGTGCCTCCTTACATTGAATCGTTTGAAAAGTCCATCACCAACTGAACTTTTTGCTCCTTCTATCACCTCTTGTAAGCTTGAACTCGTCTAATATACGCTTTTTTCAAATTCTCTTTCTTAGCTTTTTTCTCGTTTTCGTCAAGCTTCCCTTTGGTCCCCTTATTTTCTTGCAATCTTTCTTTATTCTTTTTAAGCTTCGTAGGAATCTTTTCTTCTTTCACCACTAGACTCGTCTCCTTAGAAGTTACCTCGTCATCATCACTTGACACCAAGTCTTCACATTCCTCACTTACCAAAGATGTTAGAGTTTTATAGGCGAATACTTCAAAAACAAGTAGGTTTGACAAATTAATCATGATGGTAATATAATAAACATACATAAACACAACACAGTAAATTTTAAATTAAAATGATGAATGAATTGTGATTTGCTATAATTAAATAAAAGATGCTATAAAAATATACAACTTGTTTATAAATTTTTAAAACTTGTTTATAAACAATATTGGAAGCTTTATTTGTTAGTTTACACTTCTTATCTAAAATTAACAATTTAATTTTTCTCTTTTGAAGTCTAGATAAAATAACACACAATTGACCATATGAAAAATCATGATATTTGAGAAACAGACAAACATTGGATAACGATTATACTTTACTGTCATTAATAGTCATTGCAAAACATACATGCAATAGAAATTGTCTTTGGAAATTGAAGAGAATTTTTCTTTTAGAAAGACTTAAGACATTCTTAGAATAAAAGTCTGATTTTTGAATATTACTTTCAGATCTTATCAAAATTTCTTAGCTACACGAAAAAACATATTAGTATTATCATAGTGTAAAAAAATCAAACAAAGAGAGTAATGTCGCACAATTTTGTGTAAACACATAAAAAATCTATACAATAGTTAAGAACAATGGTTAGGAATAGAGGTTTTTGATATTAAATGTGTTATTATATACATATCTATAGTGATTTATGAATTTTAATAGAATGCCACCATCTTAAATTATCTTTCAAATTATGTAAGGTATTATATACATATCAATGTACTTGATCTTCATATCTTTTATTTAATTCTATTTAGATATAGGTTATTTCTTTCATTTGATAGATCGTGAATGAAAAACAACATTTAGTTTTAATTAAATGAAAATATTATGCATCTCATGATGTGATTTTGAACCAAAATTTAATTCACAAATCAGAAGGATAATAAACAAATGTAAAATATTAAAATGAAATAAGAGCAATAATAGAAAGATGGACTACAATTACCAATCCAATTACACCCAATCAAAACTCCACCGATATACAAATTCCAATTACAATAAACAAATTAATACATGATAAGTGTCTTGCCGTTGACCATATGTTGTGTCCGGTGATCTGAAAATTTTCTATTAAAAAGTGGAACAAGAAGCATAAATTCCAGCCATCAAACTTCAGAAGTGGAAGCATTGTTATTTCTTACATTTAGAAATAAAGAAAACAAAGAAAACTACTCATACATTTTTCAAAGTACAAAGTTATAATAGGTAGAAATGCTCAAGGTTTGCCAAACTGGATACCTTTAAACACATAAACTCCTTACGAATTACAGGATCAAGAAAATCTAGGTTAGAACCAATAGTTCTTGGCCAAGTCCCAAAACCTACGAAGTTTCCCTCAATTGGAATTAGTGTGCCCAAGGAAGTTTCCAACACCTGGTATGCTCGATTTCTTTTGTCCATCTCTATAATGTTTAATTTGAAAGTGAAAAAAGTTAAGGATACGGAGTTGACAGTACATCAAGGACATCTGAATCCAAGTATCTTCATACCTAATAACATCAACATACTCTATTTGTAACACCGTAAAAATTTAAGACAATTTTTCACATTTTAAAACACATTTCCAAACACGTTCATTACTAAAATCTCATTGTATCGTATCATTGTTCACAAAACATTTCCCAAGATCAAATCATAATAAACTTCGCGGGTGTGTGTACAGAACATGCCGGCACCTTCCCGTGATCATCACTGCTACCTGAAACACATAACAGATAACATTGTAAGCATAAAGCTTAGTGAGTTCCCCAAAATACCACACATAACACATACTAGCCACTCGAGGCTATAAATCTGTGGGCCCTTGGACCCTAACTCTGTGGCCCCTCTGGTCCTAGCTCTGTGAACCTTCTGGTTCTAACTCTGATATACTCTGACATACACATGGGATAAATCACATAGAAATAATGCAGTGCAACACATCACATCAATAGCATACAATAACTCTGTCACATAACTCTAATTACCACTCAAGATAAAGTATGGTGAGAAGACTCACCTCAGAAGTCTCGGTAAATCCGTGACTCGGTAGCAATATAGTTTAGCCTCCGCCTAATCACATAAAGTAAAATACGCTCATAAGTATAACTCTCAAGACTAGACCCAACCCTCTCTTAGTACCCTCAGATGGGTAAAAGACCATTTTACCCCACTCTTGACTCAAAGACCCCATTGTTAACCAATCCCTAAAAGTCAACAAAGTCAACGGTCAAACTTTGACCTGACTCGTCGAGTGCACTTGGGCGACTCGGCGAGTCTACATGTGTCCACTATCTCTCTAGCCTCTCATGACACGTCGAGCCTTCCCCCTGCTCGACGGGTTACACCTGGCATGAATCGCGGCGCCACCCCGACTCAACTCGCCGAGTTCAATTATGGACTCGGCGAGTTCCACTTGTAATCCTCTACCCCCTTCTGACTCACCGAGTCATTCCCCCAACTCGACAAGTTACTAACTGAGTGACTTACGGGAAACCCTAGCCCTACTCGCCGAGTCTGTTCTTGGGACTCGGCGAGTTCATGCCATGCTCGAGCTCAAATGAGCTCCTGAGGTCAGATCTGTTCCTCTAACTCATAGATCTGGCCTCCTAAAGCAATAAAACACATGTAAAGTTTGGATCTTGATGCCCATGCAAGGACCCCATGGCTCTATTTGAAGAAATGGCCTCAATATGCCATCCAAAACTCATATCTCTCCAAGACACTCAATAAAGATCAAGGATTTAAGGTCTCTGGACCTCTTTGGATCCATTTTCGAAGCCTCAATACAAGAAGGGACCAAATGCCCTAACAATCATACTCTAAATGGGCTAGAAACCCTAACTCTCAAGGATGAACACCCCCAAACTGAAGAAGGATCGAATATGTACCTCAAGATGAAGTCCTTAAGCTCTAAAATCCACAGATTAGCTCCCTCTTCAGCTTCCTCTTGCCTTGGTCACCTTCTTCTTGCAAAATCACCCACACAAGGATCAAAAATGGCTTCCTTTCTCTCTCAAAACACTCACACACACTGGGGTCTCTCTCTATCAACTGGTAGCCGCAAATGAAGGCCATAAGGGCCTTTAAATAGGTCTTAAACCTCGGAAAATAGGGTTTCAATAAACAGCGCGGACTTGCCGAGTCCACTAGTCGACTTGCCGAGTGCAGTTATTAACCCGGATGAAAATTCGCGACTGTACTCGGCGAGTCTAAGCATTAACTCGCCGAGTCTCTCTCAAAATCTCCAAAAATAATAATTAAATAATGTACCTGAAAATTCGGATGTTACAATTCTCCCCCACTAGAATCAGACTTCGTCCTCAAAGTCTTACTCTGCAAATAGATATGGACACTGCTCACGCATCTCTCGCTCCGGCTCCCAAGTCAGCTCGGACCCTTTCCAATGCTGCCACTAGACCTGCACCAGAGGCACTTCTTTGTTTCTCAGAACCTTGATCTTCCGATCCCTGATCGCAACCGGTCTCTCAACATAGTTTAGGCTCGCATTCACCTGAATATCCTCTAATGGTACCACAGCTGACTCGTCGGCAATACACTTCCTCAACTGCGATACATGAAAAATGTCATGAATCTGGCCCAACTCTGCAGGTAGCTCCAAGCGGTACGCTACCCTACCCACCCTAGCGGTCACCCTGAAAGATCCAATATACCGAGGCCCCAACTTTCTTCTCTTCCTGAATCGGATAACTCCTTTCCAAGGAGATACCTCCAGGAGTACGAAGTTACCGACCTGGAACTCGAGCTCTGACTGTCGTCTATCCACATAACTCTTCTGATGGTTCTAGGCCGTTAGTAACCTCTGTCTGACCTGCTAAATCTGCTCGGTCGTCTGAAGCACAATCTCGGTACTACCCATCACACATTGCCCTACCTTTCCCCAGCAAATGGGGGTCCGACACCTCCTCCCGTACAACATCTCAAAGGGTCGCATACCGATGCTCGAATGATGGCTGTTTTTATAGGAAAACTCAGCCAAGGGTAAGTACGTGTCCTAACTTCCTTTGAAGTCCAATACACATGCCCGAAGCATGTCCTCGAGTGTCTGAATCATCCGCTCGCTCTGCCCATCAGTCTGTGAGTGGTATGCGGTACTAAAATGCAGCCTCGTACCCAATTCCTCATGAAACTTCTTCCAGAACCTGGAAGTGAAACGTACATCTCGATCTGAAACAATCGAGACCGGTCCTCTATGCCGCGATACCACCTCTCTCACGTACAACTCTGCCAGCCTCTCCACAGAAGAGCTTTCGCTAATAGCAAGGAAGTGAGCACTCTTCGTCAACCTGTCCACAATCACCCAAATTGCATCGACACCCCTGGCAGTCCTCGACAATTTGGTGATGAAATCCATGGTAATCTGTTCCCATTTCCACTCGGGAATCTCTAACGGCTGTAGCTTACCATGTGGATGCTGGTGCTCGGCCTTAACCCTGCGACAGGTCAAGCACCTCTTAACGAACCATGCAACATCCCTCTTCATACAGGGCCACCAATACTCTTTCTTTAGGTCCAACTACATCTTAGTAGTCCCGGGATGGATCGAAAACTTCAACCTATGGGCCTCCTCCATCAAGATGGTGCGTGTTCCGCCCACAAATGACACCTAAATCCGCCCCTTGAAGGTCATAAGTCCTCGGCTATCGGTGACGAACTCTGATAGCTGCCCGATAACCTGCTCCCTCTTACGGTTCTCTAGTCTCACAGCCTCAGCCTGGGCCCTTCGAATGGTGTCAAATACTGGGGTCATCACTGTCAGCCTCATACAAACATCCTATATCGGGGCGCCCTCCGGCCTACAACTCAGGGCATCGACTACAACGTGCCTTGCCCGGATGGTACAGGATCTCACAATCGTAATCCTTCACCACATCCAACCATCTCCTCTGTCGCATGTTCAGATTGGGCTGATCCATTAAATACGTCAGGCTCTTGTGGTCCGTGTATATGGTATACCGAACCCCATACAGATAGTGACGCTAGATCTTGAGGGTGAAAACTACTGCCCCTAACTCCAGATCATTGGTGGGATACCTCATCTCATGAGGCTTCAGCTACCTCGATGAGTATGCTATCACATGCCCCCTCTTCATAGGCACCACTCCTAACCCTGATATTGACGCGTCACAATACACCACGAAGTCCTCCATCCCCTTCGGAAGGGCTAACACCGGGGCTTCGCATAGGCTCTGGCGAAGTGTCTCGAAGGAGGCCTGCTGCTCTGGGCCCCATGAAAAAGCAATACCCTTCCAGGTCAACTTGGTGAGTGGTACGGTGATCTTGGAGAAATCCCTGATAAATCTCCAATAGTAACCATCCAACCCTAGGAAAATCCTGATCTCGGTAGGTGACCTCAGCACCTCCCAACTCATCACTACCTCAATCTTGGCCGGATCGACCAATATCCCTTTCTGGTTAATGAGGTTCCCTAGGAACTGGACCTCTCGTAACGAGAAATCACACTTGGAGAATTTGGCATAAAGCCTCTCCGATCTCAAAACTCCGAGGATCTCTCTTAAATGTTCCTCATGATGCTCTCTGGATCTCGAATACACCAATATGTCGTCAATGAACACGATCACCGAGCGATCCAACATCGGCCTGCACACTCTGTTCATGAGTTCCATGAACACCGTCGGTGCATTGGTGAGCCCGAAAGTCATCACCACAAACTCGTAATGCTCGTAACGAGTCCTGAACGTTGTCTTCTGGATGTCCTCATCTCGCACCCTCACCTGATGATATCCAGACCTCAAATCGATCATGGAGAACCAAGATGCTCCTTGTAACTGATCGAACAAATCGTCGATCCTCGGCAACGGGTAACGGTTCTTGACCGTCAGCTTGTTCAATTCCCTGTAACCAATGCACATCCGGTGTGAGCCATCCTTTTTCTTAACGAAAAGGATAGGTGCTCCCCACGGCGAACTTCTCGGCCGAATAAAACCCTTCCCCAGCAGCTCCTGAAGTTGCGAGGATAACTCATGCCTCTCTGGAGGCGCAAGGCGATAGGGCGTAGCCCCCGGAACCAAATCGATACTGAACTCAACCTGCCTCTCGGGAGGCACACCCGGTAACTCCTCCGGAAATACATCCGAGAACTCATGCACTATCGGAACCTCATCAACTGATCTCTCTCTCTGAATCAACCCTCGTATCCATTACATATACTACAAATCCCTTACAGCCCTGCTGTAGACTCTGTCTCGCTCTAGCGGCTGAACAAAATGCCGAACCAGAATGCGTACCCTCGTTGTACACCGTATGAACTCCCCCACTAGGGTCTCGTATGATCACCAGCTGTCTCTCGCAGTCGATAACCACTCCAAATTTACTCAACCAGTCCATGCCCATGATGACACAGACATCTCCCATCGCAATAGGAACTAAATCAATCGGGAACTCAATGCCGAAAATCTCGAGTACACACCCTCGGATCACCTCGGTGGCATACACCGCTCTCTTGTCAGCTATGGAAACTCTCAGGGGTCGACTCAATGCCTCTCGACTAATACTGATGTGCTGACTAAAAGCCAAAGATACAAAAGACCGACTCGCCCCCGAGTCAAATAACACCAAGGCAGGTACAAGAAAAGTACCTACGCATATCATAATATAAGCACAACATCTCAACATAAAAGTAAATACATGAAAGAATAGATACCATCCACGACACCGGGCGCTGTGCAGACCTCTTCTGCAGTCAACTGGAAGGCTCTCCCTCGTGCCTTTGGTGCCTCGACCTTTACGGGCTGACTGTCTGTAGCTCTCACTGCAGCAGGGGCAGATCCTAGAGATGCTACCTGAGCTGTCCCTCGCAACTGTGGACACTATGCCTTCCGGTGTCTGGTCTGGTTGCAGTGAAAACATACTGAAAACCCCTTGGGGCAATCCTTGGCCATATGCCCCACCTTGCCACATTTATAGCAAGACCCCGCTCTGCACACCCCATCGTGGCTCTTGCCGCACTTGCCACAAGTGCGATCCTTCTGACTCCCAGATCTCGAATCAGCGGGCTTGGCCCGCTTGGCTTCCGGATGAGACTGCGCCGGTCGCCGATCCCTCCCCTAAGAATCAGCCTCCTCCCTAGCCTAGGTCTCCAGCTCTATCTCCCTCTTCTAGGCATTTGCCTGAAGCTCAGAAAATGTCCGGTACGTCGAGTTCACCACGAACTCCCGTATATCCCTCCTCAAAATGCTCAGATATCGGCTCATACATGCCTGCTCAGAGGACACGTGCTCTGGGCAAAACATCGCCCGCTCATAGAACATCCTCGTAATCACTGTGACAGACTCAGTACCCTGCTTGAGGGTCAGAAACTCCTAGGCCAAACACTCCCTCTCCACCTGGGGAATGTACTCATCTCGAAACATAGCAGTGAACCTCACCCAAGTCACTGTAGCAAGCTCAGCAGGCGAATAATGCATCGTCACAAACTTCCACTAGTCCTTCGCTCCCAAGCTAAGCTGGTTCAACGCGAACCGAACTCTCAAATGCTCTGGAGATGAGCAGGTGAAGAAACACCCCTCGATGTCTGAAATCCACCTCATCGCTGCAATCGGGTCCTGGGTCCCATCAAATTCCGGTAGTTTTGTGTTGCTGAACTCCCTGAACAACAACGCATCACCACCCTGCGGTCTAGCCGCAGCTACAGCTGCAGTGGCCGCAGCAACAACAGCATCAGAAAGAGCAGCGTATCTCTTGTCGAATGTCTCTATCAGGGTGGTCTTGAGAGACCCGAACATCTCTGAAATCTCATCGCGGATGGCAGCAGCCACCTCATCATGAATCATTTGGCAGAGCTCCTCGTCGCTCACACCCCCTCCACTAGTCCCTAGTCTGTGGCGCGTCCCCACCATGATGCCTCTCTGAAATACAACACAAGATATCAGAAACTCGCTCGGGTGTACACACTTGATATCCCAATCCTACTTGATCTCTGGTACCCTAATGATTCTTACTTGGGTTGCGCACTGACCTGATGCCTTTGGTAGTACGGGCCCAATACTATCGACCACACCGCGTCAGTATTCATCCCAAGTCCTCCTCCCAAAGTCCCAAATTCCAAGCACTCTACTCGCTTAAATCATATGCTACTCTCTAGCTGATCTCTCATAAGGTCCTCGCTACTATCTAAACACTCTCAAGCATCCCTCGCAGCAAAGCTCCTAGACTAAGGCATCATATATCAGGCCACTCTAGTCCTAATAAGGATACCTCGTCTACTCTAGCATGCATAATATAGCTCATCATATAACATAACATAATATATCTCGTAACACTTATTACAAGGGTATTTTAGGAAATCACCGTTCGGGCGTTGGCTGATCGTACACACGGCTTTGCTCTGTTTTTCTCAAAACTCTTTTTATAATTGTTTTGTTATCAAAAAATTTTTCAAATCCTCAGTTTGAGTTCAGATACGCCCGAAGATGCATCCGAATCCCTCAAACTAAGGCTCTGATACCAACTTGCAACACCGTAAAAATTTAAGACAATTTTTCACATTTTAAAACACATTTCCAAACACGTTCATTAATAAAATCTCATTGTATTGTATCATTGTTCACAAAACCTTTCCCAAGATCAAATCATAATAAACTCCGCGGGTGTGTGTACAGATCATGCCGGCGCCTTCCCGCGATCATCACTGGTACCTGAAACACATAACACATAACACTGTAAGCATAAAGCTTAGTGAGTTCCCCAAAATACCACACATAACACATACTAGCCACTCGAGGCTATAACTCTATGGGCCCTTGGGCCCTAACTCTGTGGACCGTCTGGTCCTAGCTCTATGAATCTTCCGGTTCTAACTCTGATATACTCTAATATCCAAATGGCATAAATCACATAGAAATAATGCAGTGCAACACATCACATAAATAGCATACAATAACTCTGTCACATAACTCTAATTACCACTCAAGGTAAAGTATAGTGAGAAGACTCACCTCAGATGTCTCGATAAATCCCTGACTCGGTAGCAGTATAGTCTAGCCTCCGCCTAATCACATAAAGTAAAACACGCTCATAAATATAATATAACTCTCGAGACTAGACCCAGCCCTTTCTTAGTACCCTCAGATGGGTAAAAGACCATTTTACCACTCTCTTGACTCAAAGACCCCATTGTTGACGAATACCTAAAAGTCAACAAAGTTAACGGTCAAACTTTGACCTGACTCGTCGAGTGCACTTGGGCGACTCGGCGAGTCTACACGTGTCCACTATCTCTCTAGCCTCTCATGACACGTCAAGCCTTCCCTCTGCTCGACGGGTTACACCTGTCATGAATCGCGGGGCCACCCTGACTCAACTCATCGAGTTCAATTATGGACTCGGCGAGTTCTACCTGTAATCCTCTACCCCCTTCTGACTCACCGAGTCATTCCCCCAACTCGACAAGTTACTCACTAAGTGACTTACGGGAAACCCTAGCCCTACTCACCGAGTCTGTTCTTGGGACTTGGCGAGTTCATGCCATGCTCGAGCTTAAATGAGCTCCTGAGGTCAGATCCGTTCCTCTAACTCATAGATCTGGCCTCCTAAAGCAATAAAACACATGTAAAGTTTGGATCTTGATGCCCATTCAAGGACCCCATGGCTCTATTTGAAGAAATGCCCTCAATATGCCATCCAAAACTCATATCTCTCCAAGACACTCAATAAAGATCAAGGATTTAAGGTCTCTGGACCTCTTTGGATCCATTTTCGAAGCCTTAACACAAGAAGGGACCAAATGCCCTAACAATCATACTCTAAATGGGCTAGAAACCCTAACTCTCAAGGATTAACACCCCAAACTGAAGAAGGATCGAATATGTACCTCAAGATGAAGTCCTTAAGCTCTGAAATCCATAGATTAGCTCCTTCTTCAGCTTCCTCTTGCCTTGGTCACCTTCTTCTTGCAAAATCACCCACACAAGGATCAAAAATGGCTTCCTTTCTCTCTCAAAACACTCACACACTCTGGGTCTCTCTCTATCAACTGGTAGCCGCAAATGAAGGCCATAAGGGCCTTTAAATAGGTCTCAAACCCCGGAAATTAGGGTTTCATTAAACAGCGCGGACTCGCCGAGTCCGGTCATTAACCCGAATGAAAATTCTCGACTCTACTGGGCGAGTCTAAGCATCAACTCGTCGAGTCTCTCTCAAAATCTCCAAAAATAATAATTAAATAATATACCTGAAAATCCGGATGTTACACTATTGTAGAGAAGTTTATGATGATTATAAGAGAACAACCTGCTCCAACACTTAACACATAAAAAAGTCACCCTTTCATCTTAATTTGATATTTTAAAAAATAAGACAATGTGGAAGCAATGAGAATGAATAAAAAGAGAAGCGGTAAGGACAAAAAATATGTGATCTAATCTATTTAGAGTTACCATTTGAAAGGATATTTTGGGTATTACCAAAATTTTCTTCACAATTAGTTGGGATGAGATGAAACCTAACAGGAGGATTATAACGTGGTAACTACAGGCTCTTTTGTATTCATGTATCTCAATAACTTGTAGAATTTGGGAAAAATATTTTGAATTATCATTAGTATCAAGTTATGGTGATTGTAAACACAGTCAAACACCCACCACAACACACATGAAACAAAAGAAGAAAGCCGAAACTCCAACGACGACTAAATTAACAGTTTAGCTAAATAAATCCAATATATTAAAAGAATTTAATGGGTAATAACACCATTCAAGCATCAAAATCCACCATTTTTTAGAAACCACATTCTAAAAAAGATTTAATTTAATTTAATGGTACAACCATTTTATATTAGAAAATTTTAATCAAGTACATTAAATAAGCATGTCAGTATAAACAATTTTTGGTTATAATTTAATTTAATCATACAACCATAACAAAGCATGATTAATAATGCACCAGAAGTAGAAGAATAATCAACATGCTGTGGATCAAAATGAGGGACTTATGTCATAGCAACAACATTTGTTGTTAGTTTGTTTGTAAATCAACAAAACCATGATATAAGGTTTATTTTGTCAAATTTGAAACTTGTCTTAAAAAAATACAAAATACAACAAAAGTAAAATACAACATGTCATGATAAGCTTCAGTCGTAATACATGCTTTGCTAATTTTGTAGAGATTCTTGAACCACCAATATGGCTCTAAGTGGAGTTTATGTAAACCACCTACTGTCTAAACTTTCCGAATGAATTATAGCATGACCTTCAAAACTTGAAGCTACAAAGACATTCAAGAGTCTTGAGACAACAACATTGCTAGTTCAATACCACAAATACTTAAAATATGTTGTTTCAATGTTTTGTCTTCTGATCTTCATGTTGGTTTATGTTTTTGCAATTCATGGGAAATCAAAAAGCAAAAATCAACGGAACACCAAAAGAAAACAAAAATAAAAGGGACATAAAAGCACAAATAATGCAGGTGTTTAGTATATGTTCACAACTTTAAATTTATGTTTAACAACCGATTTTATCGCGCACATAATTAACAAAAAATCAAGAAAAAAACTACCTTTATGTGAGGATATTTCTTCAAAAAGCGACGACAGTATTTCAGGGTTTTGAAAGAGAAGAACAACGACAGTGTTATGGGTTATTATAGAGGATATTAGCAGCAACGTAGCAGTGGTGGCAGTGGAGTTTAGGGTTGTAGGGTTTATAGAGAGAAGAGCAACGACTCTAAGATGGTGATGGCAGTGAAGTCAGGGGTGAGTAGCGGTGAAGACAAACACCACCCATAACCACCATGAGCAAACCCTTGACCCGTCTCCCATGTTTCTATTGCAAACAGATATCAAGAGTTCAACTTTTGAGGATTTCAACCTTTGAGATTATCTTTTCCTGATTTCTCGCCGTTAGCTTCGTGAAAAGAATCAGGTTTGCTGAAAATCACGAATCAGTAATCAGTAAGTAATCAGTAATTAGTTAATAGAGATGCGCAGGACAGATTTAAAATCCAAGGTGTATCAAAAGGCAGAAGGGTGTTTTGGAACTTCACTTAGCAACTTTATGCGGGAAAAGAAGTTCTAGAGGAGCTGAGCAATTGCCACTTGGCATATTTACACTGTTTTGTTAAGATAGTGGATATGATGATAAGGTGATACTTATAATGTATCATTATAGTGGTTAATGGTGAGTATACAAGAGCATTGTATACATCTCATTCATAATAATAATAATAATAATAATAATAATAATAATAAAATAAATGTCAATAAAATGATATGGCAGATATTTTCATGAGGCCACTTGCAATAATTATTATTGATTAATATTTCTTTTATGACATTAAACATATGAAACAACAATGATTGTGTATCATTACATGGATACAGAACCAACAAATAAAAGAGTAATATACTCTTTCATGGTTTTTCCAGGAAAGGTGAACCCATCATCATATCGATACACAACATCTATCATTCTTGCAAGGTTAAGAATTGGCGCGAGCAAATCCATCGAGACTTCTCTTGGCTTGAGACATCCCTCGTTTATATCTTTCCATGCATTTTCAATCATTATCTTTAGCTCATCAATAGCTTCCTTCTCTGACACGCCGTATGTCTTGATATACGCATCAACTCCAGTGGCTGATTGTCCTCTTTCACGCTCAAACTTCAAATAGAAAATATGCACAATTAGACATTATGTTTACGCCTCATATAGATGGAGTTCGCTATGTTGCATTAAAGTTATATTGAACTTCATAAAATTCAGTTTGTAAGAACCTGCAAAATACCAACATTTTATGAAATATGGGGAATTTACCTGGTAAGTCATGACATCATCTTGGAGTCTTGAGATTAACTCGGAAGCTTGTAGAGTCTTTGGATGACTTTCGTACCATGCCAATGCATTTTCACTAACTATGTCGCCCATACCCACTAAAGCAGATTTCGAAATAACATTGTAGGCTGAAGTGATTAACCCATTCTTCATGTACTCAGGAAATGATGCCACATATCCACTGTTTGTCCACTCGGCTTCTTCAAGGTAGCCTCTAGCAATGTCTTGGAACTGGAGACAGAATAACAAAAACTAAAATTACTACTAATAGACAGTATAATGCTGAAATTTGCATTTGACACAATGGATAATTAGATCATACCGCTTCTTTTGAAGCAATAACGCTCTTTGCTCTTCCTTCTATAGCTAGTTGTTTCTCAAGCTCAGCATACTCATCTAGGAGAATTTTGTAGAATGGTCTAATGTATTCCGGAATTTGCTCCATAGCACTCATGTCCCACCTGAAATCAAATATGTGTTAATATCAAAATATCATTGAGCATTAATCAATTTTATTATTTAATGGTTTAGAGAAACAACGGTTATCAATATATTATTGTGTTTTTGTGTATACGTCATCAGCATATATTATTTTATCTTATACCGACAAAAACAGATGAGAAAACTTATATATTTGTTACCTATTTATGGCATCAGTTAAAAGTCGAATTTCTTCAATGGTAGCGTAAGCGTCATATGTATCATCTAGCACCACAAGAAACAATGTAATTTTTGTGGCGATGATTCGTGCCAAGGAGTAACGAGGCTCAAAGTACAATCCCAAAATCCATAAGTAAATCTCTGGTACTCTATCCCTTATATAAGGTGTAGTTTCCTGGAATCTCATATCTTTCCACCACCTGAAAGCAAGTATAAGAAAGTTAGGTTGTTCTTCTTTCACTTTTGGCTAACTGAAGGAAGTAGTCACGCTTTGCTTTAATGTTCTTTATCATAAATGAGTATTCTTTACACCTCTCTAGCTTCAAAGAACGCCCATATATATTATAATATATGAAATACACTTGCAACATGTAATTTTCTTATTTATTGAAGGATAACTTACTTTGAGACAATGCGAAGTTCTTCCTTTTGCTGTAGCTCCAAATAGCTGAAATGCAGCTTTGCAAGCTTTAATAAACACTCATGTGTGGCACACTCTTCACTATAGTTGGAGAAATATAGCCTTGCCTCCACCATTGGCATCCCTTGATGAAATGGTCTCCTCAATGATTGTAACACCTGTTGTGCAAGATTTCCTTCAAGATTGTTTACTACACTCTTGAGTTTAGTTTCAGTGAACGATGAAGCCTCATCTAGTATCGATTCTCCTCTTGTTCTTAGTTGTGAAGATTCGTATAAGCCTAGCATGCCCTTCACATCCGTAGAAATATCTTCCTTGAAAGCGCCGGAGGTATTGTCTTTGAATTTGTTAAACACATCTGCACAATCGCATATGATTAAATATTACAGCAACCTCCAAAACATTCTAAAACTGTCTTGATAACTAACAAAAGTGTTCAGAAGGTGAAAAGTTTGCAGAGGTAATAAATGTTTTGTCGCCTTTCTATGGTGTGTCAAAAGAGGAGTAATTAATATATTATGAGAAGTACTCTATATAATCGTTAGCAATTTAAATTGAATGGTAAGGACGCTTACCACAAGGTAGTTTATAACCAAGGTGTCGGAAAACTTGAAAGTTGATAGAAGTTGTGTAAAGATCAACTTCATCATAATCTTGCAAGTTGAACTCTTTGAAAATTTTGTCTAGCTGGGCTTCAATCTCTTGCAAGAACAGATATGTCAAACCAAGACGGTGGACGGAATAAATCAAACTTAGTTTCTTATTTGAATCCATTGTTTGATCTACAATCAATCTTCTCAATTCTTCTTTTGGGGCTTCCATGGCTTTTGCATATCCTTCGAGTTCCTACAAAAAGAAGAAAACTTTTAAAAAAAAAAACATACTAAAGCAATGCTTTCTCGGAAAACTGAATCCATGAACTACGTGAAAGCTTACCGAATTGTCAAGAGTGAATGATAGGAAGCGATCACCCCATACCGAAGGAGGGAAGTTGGCTAAAGGACGCACCGGCTCTGCGGTGGTCTTTTCTTGGATGGTGGCATTAGTGTCAACTGCTGCCATTTCTTGAAATTGAATTGGGGTTTGTGATTTGTGAAGCTTCAGGTTTTGTGGAATGGTGATTGGTTGATGGTTTGTGGATCACCAAAGCAATGTTATCGGTTCTTATATAAGACCATGCACCCTAGTTGGAAAAGAGTACGAAAGTGGTCTTTGGTATTAAAGGTCAACATAGCACCACTCTTGAAGTGGAAATGGTACAACAAAAAATCCCACATGATTCCGATCTATGATTTTTTAATTGTTAAGTGCCGTAAGGCGTAAACACATGTATGGCCAGCCTGCTTTTACCAATTTGCCCATACATAATATTATTTTGAACATCAACAACATAATATCCAATATATTAATTAAAAAAACAATTAAAAAGATATTTACTTAAGAAATCCGTGGAAGAAGGGTTGTAAACAAATACGAATAACAATTTGTTTATGTTAGAATCTTTTAAGTTAAGTTCAGGGCCTACCAAAGGTCCAATGGCCTAGCGGTAATGAGTGGTCCTCTTATAGGAGAGGTTATGGGTTCAAGTCTCGGTAGAGATACAGGCAAGGTTCTAAATAACGTAAAACGTGACTTGGCGGCAATGTCAAGCCTCAAGCTTTTCCGAACCTTGGCGAGTCATGGCCTTTGTAAGGCGTGACTTAAGGCGGCAATTTTCTATATAATTAATATTTTTATATGTATTTTCAACTATTATTAATTTTTATACACATATATGAGTTAAGGCGGCGTTTTGGCAAAGGTTGGCGACATGTGCAAGCCTTGGAGTCGTGACGTGCCATGGCAAGCTTTTTAGAACCTTGGATATAGGTGGTTATTTAAAAGTATGTTAGTTAGTTTGCCGTTTAAAAAAAAAAAAAAAAAAAAAAAAAAAAAAAAAAAAAAAAAAGTAAAAGTTCAGGGCCTTTTCTAGCATATCTATGGTCCCGGACAAAAGTAAAAATGAGACCTTCAAATTTTAAAAGCTACAATGTTTATTTGAATAGATTGGTTCGATTTTGTTTGATTATATTCTCTCTTTCACAATTAATTCAATTTAATATGAATAATCAAACTACAGTTCTGTGGGGTTGGTTTTTATAGCTTGTTGTTGTCTTACCGGAAGCCAAACATTTTAGAAAATATATATTTTAAATATTAGTCAATTTTATAAAAGATAAAATCAAATTATTTGGTTATAGTTAAAATTTAAAAACAACTATTAAGAAAAATATATTTTAATTTAGTATTATTCGTGCAAAAACTATTGAAAATAAGTACATATATAAGAGAAATTTAATGGGTGAATCTATTTAAAAAACATATTTAATTAATTAATATATAATTTAAAATATATATTAAAAATAAAAATAAATAATAATTTGGTATTATACTCTTATTTTATAAACCAGAGAAAATTTAAGCCATAATAATAACTTTGGTTATCTAAACACCAATCTAAAAATATGTGAACAATATAATAAATCTAATTGTTTAATACGATTCTATAACCATGTTAACAAAGTTCATATGATCATTAAGTTTGTAATTAATTAAAGAAATATATTATTATTATGAAGATAAGAGGTTATGATAGATACCTAGGATTTTAAGCCACATATTATAAAAAAAAAAAAAAAAAAAAAAAAAATTGATATTACCCCAATGACGAACTTTTCACGTTTTGTTTAAAAGGTCATTCAAATTATATATTAGTACATTATGAGAATGAAGTCACATTTGACAATTTTAAAATGTCCTTATGTGAACCTGGTTAATAGGTATAATATGTTCCAAGAAAGAAATGACGACGACATGTCATTTTGATGAATTGACCACATGTATTACCTTTATTTGAATTTTTTTAAATACATTGATTTTCTTCTTTACTCCCCTGGTCCTCATTCAAGAAAAACCTTTGCTCCCACCAAAGTGATGGGTTTTGAGCATAATAACATTGATATGTGTTGAGGCAACCCTAATTGCTTTAGATCTAAGTTTTTCTTTAGTTATACATGCAAATAGAAGTTCCAAAGCAATAACCCTAATACTAGAATACAATTTTCGAAATCAATATGAAAACTAGGGTTAGAATGTTACCTTGCTTGCTACTTCGTAATAACAAGTCTTCCACAGATGAACTTGACTCTTGAAAGCTTTAGTGTCTCATGTGTTGCACCTCTAATGGAATCATAAACACCAAAATCAAAGGATGAGTGGGAGAGGGGCATAAATTGGCTAGGGTTTCTTCTTAGGAAGCAGTGGCTGATTTTAGGAGGTCTAGGGGCATTTATATAGTTGTGGCTGCTAGGATTTCCATGTGAAACCCTAATTCCTTTCTTAGGCTCCAAACAACCCATGGACATCCCTTACGGAAGGCCTTAGATGATTTCTATAGGGCCACCCTATAGAAATTCGTCCACCCCATTCCAAGGGAGTCCAACCGCCCAGTTTGCAATTATCAATGATTTGCAAAACTAGTTCCCTTACTTTTAATTAGTTCCTTTAATTTCAAAATTATTAGCAAATTAATTTCTGATTAAATACTAATTAAATAATATGATTTTTAATTAATATATTATTCTTATAATATATTAATAAATCATTAGATAACCTCTCTCTCCAAAAGTTATCCTATCAAGTTGCTATGGTGAAGACAACACAAAAGGATCATGCTACTATCAGATCAAGTACATACCAATTATAGTTATGGACTTAGACACCTAATCCAACAGTCTCCCGCTTGGATAAGTCTGATAAGTAAAATTGCAAGTATGACTTTAGAATTTGATTAGCAATCGTACATTTCAAAAGCCGATGTCGAACTCTGAACTAGTCAATGTCGCGTCCTTTAGATAAGGCATCATATAATACTCCGTTCTGCAAGATATTGTGTGGACAAAGACTTGGAATGGAATCATTTTCAATGTCCAACAGGTTATTTCCTGATTTCTGATTTGTTTGACAATGAACTTAATTGAAAACATCTATTTAGTCCTGACCGGGCCCAGTACATAAGTCTACAGAAAATCATCGAGGGGTCCAAGATATTGCTTTTTCCTTGGGGAAAAAGGAACAGATAAACTTCGACTTATATGCTTGTACTATTTACTCATCAAATCGTACACAATAATATGTTTTATAACATCAAGTTACTGATGCGTTTACGCATTATCAATGCACAACCAACTTGTAAACAACAACTCATATATTTCAGTTTAAAGATTATACGATCTAATCGTCTCATAATTACTCATGATAAATTTCATGAAGTAATTCAAATGAGCGTGAGTTTAATCCAATACTCAAATCCTATTTCAGGAGTACTCATGAACGTTGTAGCAAACATTTGCTATGTCTAAGAACTTAGAAAATCTACAAGCCAATTCATGCAGTCTTACCTCATTACATACTTCCAAAGTTTGTTGACTGTGGATAATTTGAACAATCCAATTATTCAGGAAGTAAAACATGCAAAAGTAAAACAATAGTAAAAATTGACACACGATAGTAAACATTACTCATAAATAAATCTTCATTACTTACTCATCAAATGTCAATTAAATTTATCTATTAAAAGTTTTCAAACATCTATCTAATCACTAAAACTAATATCGTCCTTCATGTTGGATTAATGTCTAAGTCCATAACTATATTTGGTATGTACTTGACCCGACCCGGCATGGTCCATTTGGGTTGCACTTCACCGACACAATTTATATGGATAATCTTTTGAGAATAGTATGTTTATGATTAATATTAATATATTATAAGTTCTAATATATTAATATGGAATCATATTATTTAATTAGTATTGATCAAGAATTAATTTATAATTAATTAAGTGATCAAAAGGAACTAATTAAATATGGACTCTTATATATATGGAATGGGCCAAGTTCATTTAGGTTAGGCTAAGCTTTCATGGATAGTCCATGGAGTGGTTAACCCATGGATCCTAGGAAATGAAAGGTCATGGGTATTAGGGTTTAACCCTAATCCTCCACACTATATAAAGATGTCCTTGGTTAGTGAAATTGGCACTAGTGTGGATACACTAAGAAGGGCTAGCCAATTTCACTAGAGAGAACCAAGTAATCATATTCTCTAAAGTCTTCCAAGGTGTTTTGGTGATTTGTGATTCCACTTGAGGCTTCCACACTATTGGGGCTAAGCTCTTAAAGCTTGAAGACATCAAGCTACACTAAAGAGGTATGTATTCTATCTTGCTATAGACAAGGTTTTGTATGCTAGATTAGGATAATACCTTGGATGTTCTTATTTGCATGTATAATAGAGAAAACATAGATCCAAGGTATTTAGGGTTGCATGTACACTTAGGAGTGTTAGAATGCTCAAAACCCAACAGTGGTATCAGAGCCACGGGTTGTTTTCTGTTATATTGATGCAAATATTTTATTTTCAAAGTTGAAAAAAAAAAGAAAAAAAACATGAAGTTTGTCAAATTTTAAGATAATTACTTGTTCTTGTGAAAAACTAATTATTTGTAAAATTTGAATAATTTGCTTTATGAGTTGAATTAGGTCAAATTTAATAAAAGATAAAATGATATGATTATTTTATTAGTTTTAAAAGTTTGATCTAAAGAGTTTTATTTTTTGAAACCTCCATAAGTTATGGATATGAAAAGGTTTTAAAAAAAAATTGATTCAAAGTTTTTATGGAGTTACAAAATTTGGTGTTAATGTTTTAAAGGATTCCATAACTTAAGAATAAGTTATGGATCACCAAAAGTTTTTTGTGTTACCTTGTTTTATGAGTGAATTTAGATTAATGAATAAAATTATGTGATAGTTGGTTTTAATCCAAATTAATCTAAGAATTGATTCTAAAATGTGTTTTTGTAACTTGTCCTCAAGTTATATGAAAAGTCACATTTAAGAATCATAAAACTCATAAAAATTGGCAAAGGTTACAAAAATGAAGAGTCTAGTTCTAATTAAATGGTTTTATGACTCCATAACTTGTCCTCAAGTTATGGAGGACCAAGAGTCTCTTCATTTAATAAAATAAAATAAAATAAAAAAGGTGTAACCTTAATTAATTCCATAAGTTATAAAATAAAGAAAAGTTAATTCTTTTATTAGTTTAAAGTCTTCCATAACTTGTCCTCAAGTTATGGAACTTGAAGAGTTTTTGGATTAAAACTACTTTAAACACATAAGTTATGGAATTAATTAGTTTTGAATAGTTTCAAAACTTGCCCTCAAGTTTTGGAATTTGTAAAGTTTTCTCTTATGAATACTTTAATTCCAAGTTAGCCCTTAGAATTTTAAAAGTTAAAATTCAACCCTTATACTTTATAATATTATTAGTTAATAATATATATATGTATAAGAGTAAAGTCAGTCTTACCGCTAGTACGCCTCATTCACGAAGCCGGTCTATAAGGTGGGTATAAGGTTGTTGCCTATAAAATGGCAACTTAATGGGTGTCCACTCTCACCCACCGCTTGCTTGACTGGTGGAGGGTCGTTAGCCGAACGGGTTTGACAGGACTATAATTCTCCCTTCATTAAAAGTATTAATGACAAATACTAAGTAACTAAACACTTATAAATACCCAATCTTAGTTACTTAGGAAAATGTGAATAAGGTGCTAATCCATGAAATTACACTTTGCACTTTGCTTAAGTCGGTTAGTGGAGCGTGTGTGGTTAACCGGCACACTAACTCGTATTTAACAAGGTAGGCAAAGGGTAACTTAATGTTTATCATAGTATCGGTGGAGCGTGTGTGGTTAACCAGCACATCGATTGAGGGGTAAACACTTAAGGGTACCAAGTAATTTGCATGGTTACTTCACACCTTGTTTTGTGATCCTCGGCATCCCAGTCACAAAACATGAAGGGCACACTCGAGATTGAAACATGCCATTGAACAGTTCAATGAATCTCAATAGATGTAGGAGTTTCAAAACCAATTAAAACCTAATAATACATTTCGTTTATCTTGGTGGAAATTGGTGAATCGTCATTCACCTACCTTCAAATATTTTATAGCTTGGATTACGGCATCCCTCTTCTAAGTTATAAAATAGTTTGTTGGGTCCTAGCCTTAATATTTCATATTGGGTGTTATATTAAGGACTTAAGATCAACTATCTTGAATATCTCCCAAAAGATGTCTGGTTTAGACATTTATGATCTTCCTAAATCTCTTGAAACAAGCTTTCCTAAATGAAGATGATGTCCCATGGAAATCATACTTCTTTAACCTCCTCCAATTATTCTCCCTAACCCATAAGTTCAAGGTCACTCAAGCCCTATTGGCAAGGCAAGGTCTAGGTGTGATCACATCTTGGAGATGTAGTCACATATTGACAAGCCGGGAGAGTTGGGTGTCAAAGTCTTGAGAAAGTTGGTGGTTCAATCACTTTCTAAGTCACATAGTGAGTTCCTTTGGGACACCTATGAAACAGACTATGACAAGACCCTTAATGATCTTATCTATTTGTTAAGATCAACTTCCTTAAAACTTGATGGATATTGACAATAGTGACACAGGAAATCCAGAAAAGCATTCTCTTCCCAATGGTAAAGGGATCGGCCATAGTCAACTCGGTTGACCAAATGGTAAAGAGAAAAGCTAAGTCTATGATAGTCCCTTGTACCATTATCAAAGGGTCCATATGTTTATATTGCCAAAGGAAGGGGCATTGGTTGCGAAGCTGCCAAATTTATCTAAGGATGTTAAAGTCAATAAGTTTGACTCTACTTCAGGTAAAGTCCACTATCTAACTCTGTTAAGTTTCTAGACTGAGATTCTTGATACATGATGTGACTAGGTCACATGGTGATGTTTTAAGAATCAAAGAAAAGTAAAGGAACTTAAAGAAAGAATATGCTGAATCTGATCGTGTAGATGGATTTCTATCGCATAGTTTGAAGATCGGATTCTTGAGCTACTTCTTAGGAGTTATGAGATATTGCTTAGGAATAGATAACAACAAGTTTTCATATGGATTGTAAGGATAAGTTTTTCCGCAAAGTTTTAAAATAAAAGAAAAATTTTTGATTTTATTTATTTTAAAATATCCTTACAATGCCATTTGAGGAAAAATTGTTGCTTATATGATTCCATTAATAGCAAGAGTGGAGATATGAAATTGATTCTTTCATTTGTGGTAATGTCTAAATTTACCAAATAAGGAAAGATTCTCATCACCCAAGTCTCAAGTGGACCGGAACTTGGAATCATGGAAGTTGTATAGCATGATGAATGAGAACTTTCAAGTATTGGAAAATTAAGACTAATTACTTATTCACATGGATGTGTGAGTCAAGTAATGGACTAAGGGATCGAGTACATAGTCTTGTGCACTGGTCAAGTCCACCACAAAAGATCGATAAGATTATTCGTCATAATTTACAAAAGCTCAGTAAATATGATTATACTTACAAGCTTAAGTGTAACTCTGAGACATTGGAAAAAGGTTCCAATGTATGACAGAGCGAATAAGAAGAATCAAATTAGGCAGAAGGATAAAAATTTCTCAAATCTGAAAAGATGGGAGAGTACTTTCGTATCAGTTTTGTGATCATCTTAATGATTTAGAGACCTTATCACAATTCATCCTCTAAGAGCCTTCTTATAGCTAATAAGAGGAACTTGAATTGTTGAAGTGGTTAAATCAAGAAGATGATTCATACTTCGTTCCAAAAACAATTCTTAGAGTTATACTCTAAGATTGTAACTTGAGTGACATGTCTTAAAGAAGGTTTAAAACTCTTGTACATTTGAAATTGGTAAGTTGTGATGTTTTGGATAAAACAAAGACCAACTAAGGCCAATTGTGTGAAGTGTTTGTCTTGGTTAGAATCCGCACTATCTCTTGGATGTTTGACAAGGGAGTCTTATAGGTCAAGAGGACAGTGGGAGTCTTAAAGGTCTTGAAAGTCTCAAGAACTAATCAAGAAGAGAACCTGAGGTTCTTCACCAGCACACGACTTGAGGTTTATAACCTATCGTGTTGACATATTCTGTGCCCATTCCAGTTAAAGTTGGCTTTGCGTATGAGTTCTTAGAGTTCTCAATTAGTTGCACAACAACTTGGAAGCAATGGCAGGCCCTTGAGCTGCCAGGTGGCAAGAAATTAAGATTGAGTTCAATCCATATTATTTTGGATTTGTCATTATCCTTGTCTTGTGACTATGGTTATGACAATTCACATGGATAAAGAACACATACACCAGCAAATCTAAGTGTCATAAGGTTTCTCTCCGATTCATGAAAATGATGGTGAGGAAACACTTTCACTAAGTAGATTTTAGCTTAGATAGCAATTGTGATATTTGCATTCTCAAAGTCGTTAGTGGAGCGTGTGTGGTTTACCGGCACACTAACTTGGACTTGTGAGAAGTGGCAAAAAGGTCTAACCATTATGATTACGGCATCCCTCTTCATAATTGTTTAGACACACAAGTGTGCTATCTAAGGGAAGGTGTATGAGTTTGATAAAGTTTTATCAAAACAATCTAGTATCAAAAATCTGAACTTTGGTAAGAAAGTCAGTTGATTTCTGAGTACATGTCAAAGTTAGTGGGAGCATAAGTGTTATGCGAATAATCATCATGTTAGTGGGATCATGATAATTATGATAAAGGTTGCAAGTTAGCAATGTTAATTATAGAAAACAAAAGGTTTCAATTGGGAAAAAGTTGTTTTGCTATAATTAAGGGAGAGAAAATTATACTTCATCTCAAATCTATAAGCTTAGATCGTGAGGTTTTAATCATTTAGTCAAGGATATATATGAATTTCATGTTGGAATGGCTCAACATAAGGAAATTTTTATATGGGTCCATTATTTGCGTTCTAAAATTCGATTATGATTACGACATCCCTTTTCATAATCTGAATTATGAGAACTTGGCAAATTGAAATGGACATATTATAGCAAAAGACTGGTTTAGTCTTTATGTGAGACATCATGAATCGATTCCCATATGCTTCGGATATAGGATCGATTACTTGTGCTATATTCATCCTTTCTAAAATTTTCCAAATGCCTGGGGCATTAAGAAGGGAAAAGGTTTAGAACTGGATATGACTAAAAGGATTAAACAATTGTCGAGGACAATCTAACGTTTACCAAAGATTGGTTGCTCAAGGACAGTTGGAAGTGTAGTGATAATTCTGGAAGGACCATATTGACATAATCTGTAAGGAGGAAACTCTTGGTCAGAAGTGATAGTCAAAATGGATTATGAAAATGTTTCAAAGTTAGAATTTTCAATCTGTGTAAGATTAAGGAAACTTAATGCAAGAAGGATGTTTCCAAGGAGCTGATCTCCTTTGGAATACTCTATAATGATTGTTGTCAAGTCTTTCTGATTTTGTGCATAATCATTACAAGAAGATCAATGCATATAAGTTTAGAATCTAACAGATTTCAGTAAATAGCATGAATTTGAAATTCTTGCATTTGCAGTAAGGATTTGGGAGTGTGAAAAGAGAATCATTGAAGTTATGTTCAATGGATCTAGTTCACAAAGTAAAGATCATAGACAAACATGGTATGCATACTTGGTGTATGGCATGACTAGTGTTTAGAAAAACATAGTGTACATGCTTGGAGCATGGGACAACTATTGTTTTAAATTCAAGAATAAAGTTGATAGCTGAAACAGTATACAATGAATAATGTGTAATCATATGGTGATAAATAAAAGGTGTTTTATTTATGTTCAAAGGGTTGATACCATACTGGATTCAATTATTATTGTGTTTCATTTTGCATGTTTTGACTTCCCGAATAAACTAGGTTATTCTTCCGGAATGACTAAGTTATTCAAACCATCCACAGTCGATCATATGTTGGAAGTAGATATGAATTAAGACTGTCATGGGTTGGCTTGTAGAGGTCTAAGGTGTTGGACAAAGGACTACAACACTCATGAGTGCTCATAAGTTCTGAGTATTGGATTCAACCCGCGCTCATTGGAATCACTTCATGGATTTTATCACGAGTGATCATGAGACGATAATATCTTATATTCTTCAAACCTAGAGATATGAGTTGTTACTATGAGTTGGTTGTACATTGATTGCACGAAAACGCATTTGGTAACTTGGTGCTATAAAACGTGCCTTTGTGTATGATTCAACAAGTAGTAGAACAAACCATATGAGTCGAAGTTTATCCATTCCTTTTACCTTCGGGGTAAAAGCGATATCTGTGGGCCCCTCGATGATTTGATGATGAAAAATGGAAGTGCTCGGCCGGGCCAGGACTGATTTGATTTGTTCAATTAGTCAGTCGTCATAAATCGGAAATCGGGAAACAACAAATGGACAGAGAGAATGATTTTAATCCATGTCTTAGTCCATATGATATCTAGAATGGAGGAATATATGATCCCTTAACTAATGGACAAGTTCATTGACAAGATCAGAGTTCGACAACGGCTTTAGGAGCTACGATTGCCAGTTAGGTTTGAAGTCATACGCAATAATAGTTTTAGACTTATCCAAGTGGGAGACTGTTGGATTAATGTCTAAGTCCATAACTATATTTGGTATGTACTTGACCCGACCCGACATGGTCCATTTGGGTTGCACTTCACCGACACAATTTATATGGATAATCTTTTGAGAATAGTATGTTTATGATTAATATTAATATATTATAAGTTCTAATATATTAATATGGAATCATATTATTTAATTAGTATTGATCAAGAATTAATTTATAATTAATTAAGTGATCAAAAGGAACTAATTAAATATGGACTCTTATATATATGGAATGGGCCAAGTTCATTTAGGTTGGGCTAAGCTTTCATGGATAGTCCATGGAGTGGTTAACCCATGGATCCTAGGAAATGAAAGGTCATGGGTATTAGGGTTTAACCCTAATCCTCCACACTATATAAAGATGTCCTTGGTTGGTGAAATTGGCACTAGTGTGGATACACTAAGAAGGGCTAGCTAATTTCACTAGAGAGAACCAAGTAATCATATTCTCTAAAGTCTTCCAAGGTGTTTTGGTGATTTGTGATTCCACTTGAGGCTTCCACACTATTGGGGCTAAGCTCTTAAAGCTTGAAGACATCAAGCTACACTAAAGAGGTATGTATTCTATCTTGCTATAGACAAGGTTTTGTATGCTAGATTAGGATAATACCTTGGATGTTCTTATTTGCATGTATAATAGAGAAAACATAGATCCAAGGTATTTAGGGTTGCATGTACACTTAGGAGTGTTAAAATGCTCAAAACCCAACACTTCAGACCAATGCTCCTCGCATGTTGAACATGCTTGATCCTACTTAGACCCTTTGTGAGGGGATCCACAAGATTCTCTTATGACGATGCCTTCTTGACAACGAGGAGCCCTTCTTCTACATAATGTCTGATGAAGTGATATTTTCTGTTGATATGTCTGGATCTGACATTATCCCTTGGTTCCTTGGTTAAGGCAGCTGCTCCTTCAATATCGTAGAAAATTTCCATGGGCTCTTTTATTGTTGGTACAACTCCAGGGTCTCCAATGAAGTTCTTCAACCATATAGCCTCCTTTGACGCTTCGCTCGCAACTATGTACTCTGATTTGCGCGTTGAATCAACCACGGGCTCCTGCTTGGAACCTTTCCAAGTCACCGCTCCTCCATTTAGGGTAAACACCCAGCCTGACTGAAAACATAAGTTTTCTCGGTCGGTTTGAAAGTTGGCATCGCTATACCCTGTGACTCTTAAGTCATCACTGCCACCAAGTAGAAGGACCCAAACCTTAGTCCTTCACAGATACTCAAGAATGTTCTTAAGTGTTGTCCAATGAGCTCTACCCGGGTTCCCTTTATATCGACTTACCATTCTGAACGCAAAAGCCACATCAAGGCGAGTACATGTCATAGCGTACATGATCGAGCCAACGGCGGAAACATATGGCACTAAACTCATTTCCACTATCTCCACATCGGTACTTGGACTCTGAGTCTTACTCAGTTTAGTATGGCTCTGGATAGGTAACTCCCATTTCATGGAATTCTCCATGCTAAAACATTTCAACACCTTTTCCAAGTAAGTACTCTAACTAAGTCCAATTAGTCTTTTACTCCTATTTCTCAAGATTCTTATGCCCAGAATATAAACAGTTTCCCTAGATCCTTCATAATGAACCACTTCCCAAGCCAGGACTTAACCTCCTGCAAGGTTGGAAGGTCGTTTCCTATGAGTAGTATGTCATCAACATACAATAATACAAAGCTAATTATACTCCCACTAGCTTTGACATATACACAGGACTCATCCTCAATCTTAGAGAAACCGAACTCTTTGACATTCTCATCGAAGCAAAGACTCCATTTGCGAGAAGCTTGCTTTAATCCATAAATGGATTTCTCAAGCTTGCACACTCTATTGGGGTATTTAGCATCCACAAAACCTTCTGGCTAACACATGTAAACATCTTCGGCCAGCTTCCCATTAAGGAAAGCGGTTTTGACATCCTTCTGCAAGATTTCATAATCATGAAACCCAACGATGGCTAACATAACCCTAATAGACTTGATCTTTGCCACTGGTGAGAAGGTCTCATCATAGTCAACCCTCGGGGTTTGAGTAAAGCCCTTCGGAACCAGCCATTCCATGAATGTGTGCACCTTTCCATCCATGTCAGTCTTCTTCTTGAAGATCCATTTGCACTCAACTATCTTTTGATATGGTACATTGTCAACCAAGTTCCAAACTTGATTGTCATACATGGACTGGATCTTGCTGTCCATTGCCTCTTTCCATTTGGCAGACTCAACGCCCACCATGGCTTCCTTATAGCTAGAAGGCTGATCGAAATTTACTAGTGTACTATCACTCATAAATATATCACCGTCCGTAGTAATACGAAAACCATAAAAATCCGGTGCCATACTAACTCGTTTTGTCTAAGAGGTAATGACTCATCAATCGGTTCCACGGGAATCTCTTCCACAGATTGTGCGCTAGTGTTAGAGGTTCCTTCAACACTTGATTCTTGAATCTCTTGAACATTAATTGTCCTCCCACTGTCCTCTGAGCATATGAGTTCCCTCTCACGGAAAAATCCTCTCCTTGCTATAAAGACCACGTTATCACTAGGACTGTAGAAAAGATATCCAAAGGATTTATGTGGGTAATTGATGAAAATACACTGCTCACTATGAGGTTCAAGCTTGTAGTGAGTCTCTCGTCTTATGAAAGCTTTACAACCCCAAACCTTGATATGCGCCAATGAGGGAACCTTCCCTGTCCACATCTCGTGAGGTGTTTTAGAAACCTTCTTAGTTGTGACTAGATTAAGGATATGGGCGGCAGTCTCTATGGCATACCCCCAAAATGAGATTGGTAACGAACCTCGACTCATCATGGAACGAACCATGTCCAACAAGGTTCAATTATGCCTTTCAGTCACACCATTAACTTGTGGTGTCCTCGGAGGCGTTAATTGTGAAACAATTCCACATTCCTTAAGATAGTCGTGGAACACGATACTAAGATACTCACCACCTCTATCAGATCTAAGCATATTTATCTTCCTGCCCAATTGATTCTCCACTTCTTGCTTAAACTCTTTGAACTTTTCAAAATTTTCTAACTTGTGTTTGATTAAGTAGATATACCTGAAAGGTTTTGATCATTCTAACACTCCTAAGGTGTGCATGCAACCCTAGAAACCTTGGATCTATGTTTTACTATGATACATGCAAATTTGCTTTCCAAGGTTCTTAACCTATCTAGCATCACATGGAGAACTTTTAAACATAAATGCTAGAAGAAGAACATCCATTTTTGTTGTTTGGATTCCTTGAGAACCTTGTGAGCCTAGCACCTCAAGTGTGATGCCTCAAATGTCTCACATAACACCAAAACACTTGGAATAACCTTGAGAGAAGTTCACTAACACCTCAAAATCGGCTAGCTCTCTTTCTTACTTGTACAAGTGCCGATTTTACTAGTCTAGGGGTCTTTATATAGTTGTGGCACACAAGTAGGGTTACACCATGTAAACCCTAATTGTCATGGCTTTCCATATTCCATGATCCATGGGTGTGTAACCTCCATGGACTATCCATGGAGCACCTTATGGGTTTTAGCCAAATCCATACAAACCATGGATCATTAGCCTACTATACAAGAATAGATGATTTACACAATCAACCCCATATATTTAATTAATCTGTTTTTGATCACTTAATTAATTCCGAATTAATTCTTTGATCAATACTAATTAAATAATATTATTAATATATTAGAACTTATAATATATTAATAATCCTTAAGTGTCCTTTCTCTCATTTAGTCTATCGAAGTGATACAATGCCATGCAATCCAAATGGACCATGCTAATGGGGTCAAGTACATTACAAAAATAGTTATGAACTTAGACACCTAATCCAACAGTCTCCCACTTGGATAAGTCTAATAACTATAACTTCAAGAATGACTTTAGGAGCCGATCAGCAATCGTAGCTCTTTCAATTTCTCATGGAACTAAGATGATGATGATACACCATTTAAGATAAGTGATCATATAATCCTCTGTTCTAGATATCAGCTGGACATATACATGGAACAATGTCTTACTTATTGTCTAGCAGTTTGTTTCCCGATTTCTGATTTGTTTGACATAGAACTTAATTGAACACATCAACTTAGTTCTGACCAGGCCCAATACAAGGGTCAACACAAAATCATCGAGGGGCCCAGATATCGCTTCTAATCTAAGAAGGAATAGATAAACTTCGACTCATATGCTTGTTCTACTACTTGTTGAATCATACACAAAGGCATGTTTTATAACATCGAGTTACCAATGCGTTTTCCTACAATCAATGTATAACCAACTCATAGGCAACAAGTCATATCTCTAGGTTTGAAGACTTATATGATATTACCGTCTCACGATCACTTGAGATAAATTCCATGAAGTGATACCAGCGAGTGTGGGTTGAATCTAATACTCAGAACTTATGAGCACTCATGAGTGTTGTAGCAACACTTTGCTATGTCCAACAACTTAGACATCTACAACCAACTACATGACAGTCTTGATTCATATCTACTTCCAACATATGACCAACTGTGGAGAATTTGAATAATATGATATACCATAACATAATTATTCTGGAAGTCAAAACATGCAAAATGAAATGATAGTAAACGATTGACAAAAGATAACAACACTTTACTCATAAATAAACACAACTTTTATTCATAATCAAATGTCAATTACACTTTACACATTTCAAAGCTATCTAACTACTAAAACTAATATCATCCTTCAGCCCTATGCACCTTGCATGCTGGAGATGCTTAACCCTACCCAGTCCTTTCGTGAGGGGATCTACCGGGTTCTCATTTGATGATACCCTCTTTGCCATGAAGAGTCCTTCTTCTATTCAAATTCTGATGAAATGGTATTTTATGTCGATATGCCTAGATCTCCCGTGATCCCTCGGTTCCTTGGCTAAGGCAACTTCACTTTCACTATCACAAAAAAATCTCTATAGGCTCCTTTATAGCTGGTACAACTCCAAGGCCTCCAATGAAGTTTTTTAGCCATATAGCCTCCTTTGGAAACAATATTGCATGAATAATTAGAGAAAACATAGATCCAAAGAATTTAGGGTTGTATGTGCACCATAGGATGTTGTAGTATACTAAAACCCTTCAAATACCGCTACCCCCAACTCTAGGTCATGAGTAGGATATCGTGCCTCATGCGGATTCAGTTGCTGAGAAGCATACACAATCAATCGTCCCTTCTACATAAGAACCATCCGTAAAACAATGATCGATGAATTACAAAGTACCACATAATCATCGACACCATCTGAAAGGGTCAACACTAGGGCCTCACATAACCTCTGTCACAATGTCTCACATGTTGTTTGCTGCTCCAAGCCCTATTGGAATTCCATGCCATTCCTTGTCAAACGAGTCAGGTGTACACAAATCGTGGAGAAATCCTAAATAAATCTCCGATAATATCCGGCAAGACCAAGAAACTCTTTATCTCTGAGGGAGGCTTTGGAACCTTCCATTGCATCATGGACTCAATCCTGGCTGGATCGACCAATATCTTGTTTTGGTTAACGTAGTTCCCCAAGAACTAGACCTCTCATAACCAAAACTCACACTTCGAGAACGTGGCATACTGCTATTCTCGCCTCAATACTCCTAAGAGCTCTCGAAGGTGCTCCTCATGCTATTCTCTACTCTTGGAATACACCAAAATATCATCAATAAAACACTAACTGATCGATTGAGCATCGCCCTGCATACCCGGTTCATCAAGTCCATAAACATCGAAGGCACATTAGTAAGCCCAAATAGCATCACCACGAACTTGTAATGCCCATAACAAGTCTGAAATGATGTTTTATCCATGTCCTCCTCTCCAATACTCACCTGATGATACCCTAACCTCATATCGATCATGGAGACCCAAGATACACCCTGCAACTGATCTAAGAGGTCATCAATCTGCGGAAGGGGATAACGGTTCTTCACCATCAACTTGTTGAACTCCCGGTAATTAATGCACATCCAGTGTGAACCATCCTTCTTATTGATGAACAATATCGGTGCTCCCCATGATGAACTACTCGAGCTGATGAATTACTTGCCTAGCAGCTCCTGAAACTGAGAGGATAACTCATGCATCTCGGGCGGTGCCAAACAGTACAACGCCTTGGCAATCGGAGCCGCACCTGGCACTAGGTCAATCCTAAACTCAAGCTGCCTCTTGGGAGGCACGCTGGGTAACTCCTCTGAAAATACATCAGCAAACTCCCTAACATCTGGCAAATCTGAAACCAAGACCTGATCGCCAACTGGAGTATCAACCACATAGGCAAGGTAACCCACAGACCCATGCTAAATATACTATCGAGCCCTGGCCACGGAACAAAACCCTGATCCAACCCTGGTACCCTCTCCATAGATGACAATTTCTCTCCCAATTGGGGTTTGAACTACTACTCGCTGACCCTCGCAGTCAATCGTAACACCAAACCTGCTCAGCCAATTCATCCCCAATATCATGCATACATCCCCAATGGGAATAGGAATCAAATCAATCGAATAAGGCACCCTGGAAATCTCGAAGACACAACCCTGATACACTCTATATGAAAAAATCACATGTTTGCTGGTGATAGAAACCCGCAACGGACACCACAACTCGCTAAGGGTCATATTAAAATCCCTACTAAAAGATCGCGACACAAAGGACCGACTCGCGCCCAAGTCGAATAACACTAAAGCAAGCAAGGAATTCACTAAGGAGGTACCTATTAGAAACATAAACATAAGCATACCATAAAATAATCGACAATATGATAAATAGGAACATACCAGTAACGATGTCTGGCGCCGCCCTGGCCTCCTCTGCCGTTAGGTGAAAAGCATGGCCTCGAGCCCTTGAGGGCTCTGCCCTGCCCTGGCTCCCACCAGTGATCCTCAAAGTATCCGACACTGGAGCCTGCACAAGTATAGCAATAATAAATGGGAACTAGGCATTCACATTACCCACCTGTTCAGAGTGATCGCAAATCTTGGTACTCGGTACTGGAGCCTGCTGACGGTAGTCCTTGTTGTAATGCCCCTCCTTGCCATATTTGTGGCGACGAGATGAAGGTCAATAGATACCCTCATGAACCTTTCCGCACTTACCACAAGTGCGACCCCTCTGCCCTGTAGACCTAAAATCAACGGGCTTGAACCGCTTCACCATAGGTTGTGTCTGAACCAAAGCCTCCCTTTTCTCTCTCACCTGGAGCTCCATCTCAATCTCCTGCCTCCTCGCGACCTCCTGTAGCTCCACAAGTTTACCATAGCTCTTAGTAATCACAATCTAGGAAATGTCCATCTTGAGCATGCTATAGTACTGGGTCATCTGACCTTGCTCAAAAGCATCAAACTCTAGGATAAACACATCTATATGGGTTCCATAAGGCACAAAGCAAGCAACATTCGAGCAATGGAGTCGACTAGCACTAAGACACAATAAAATCAGGCATATCCTCATACAAAATTCCTGACCACTAGGCCCCAACATCTAGGATAAAAATTCATCATGTATCCACACCCTTAAGAGTGGCTAATCACGCATAATCTGGTCGGTTGCTCACACACCTACTTACCCATGAAACTTTCACCACTCGTGTATGCTAATCATACATAACGTTGGGTCCTATAGACAGTCGATACTTGATTCTACCCTAAGCCCACAACCAAACATGGAACAGGAAAAAAAAGGCTATACCAAACATTCTCAGGCTATAAAATCTTAGTTATGTACAACTATGATGCATACACTAAACAACTACAGTAATGATGTCAATTTCATACAAGAAGTCATCCTACGATATCATGCACCATACATTAAACAATTATATCATGCAATTCCTGAAGATCCCTTGCCTATTGCTAGCATGCAGTGCTAGCATATCATCAAAAGCAAATAACAGTATGGGTACCTTCGGGTAACTTTCTTGCTCCCACTGATTGTACACATCTCATCCTTCCTTAGTTACTTTTGAAAATAATTTTGGAAATAATTTAGAACAATTTAAAAATATTTTGGAAACTTTCACATATCAAAGTGTCCCCAAATCAGTAGCATCAAAACCATGAGGATGTGCATGATCATGCCTTCACCTTATCATGAACATTTGAAGTACCTGAATAAATAAACCAAAATTGTAAGCACGAAGCTTAGTGAGTTACCGTAAAGTACCACCACAAAAATGGATAACATATACAATCATGCATGTTGGGTCCACAATCTCCCGGTTAGATTACCCTGGCCCACAACCTCCCGGTTGGATTACCCTAGCCCATAACCTCCTAGTTGGTTTTCCCTACATATCGCATATTGGGTCCATAACCTCCCGATTGGATTGCCTTAGATATTGCATACTGAGTCTACAACCTCCCGGTTGGATTGCCCCGGGTTTGTTGGTTGCCAACACAAAGCAGTATAGTCCCAACCCAACCACACTATGTCTACATAAGCATCAGATAAACATACAACTAGTCAACAGATAAACAGAGAGATCTATAGATCACTACCACATAACAACATCCTATATGCCAAGATATAGATCTAACAGATCACGACAACATAATGACATCATATATACTAGGATACATAACCAAGTGGACCAATATTGGTGCCTTAGACCCACAATATAGTGAGGAAAACTTACCTCTCATTCTGAAAACGTCATTTAACTAGACACTACTTTGAATATCAGCTCTACCAGTCACCTATTCATAAAATAGTGACCAATCTCAAATACAACATAAATTACCCAAAATACCCTTAGGTCAAACATCGTCTAATCGTAGTCAAATTCAGATATCAAAAAGTCAACCAAGTCAACTCCAACTGAGTACGACCTGCATACTCAACATGTATACATGGCATACTTACAATCTAGATATGGGCTTCCACCCAGAGTACTCGGCCAAAAGTCACTTCCACATTAATTTCTTATTTTATGAAGTCCTTTCATCCAATTGCAGTTCTAGCCCCCCAAGTATCATTCCAAACCATAAAATTTCCATCTTTATGAGTTTGCATGCATAGAAAATGCCCAATACCAAAACCCTCACTTATTTTAAGCTCTTAAGCAATCTAACATTTGAATGGAAGCATGATAAAGGTGAACAAGGTCTAGATTTACAAGTTCCAATGCAACCAACTCTTCTCCAATGAGATCCTTCTTCGGCAAGATGCCCCAAGAACAATACAAAGCACTTAAAAACACCTTCTTTTTGCTCACAAGGCTCAAACTAGGGTTAGGGTTTCAAGGAAGGATGTTGAAGGGGTGGAGGATGAGAATGGAAAGGGCTTAGGGGAGTTAACGAGCTTAAATAGGTCTCAAAACCCTCAAATGAAGGTTGGGCACATGATTACATAGGCTCATTATACTCCTAGTACGCCTAATGTACTAGCTTGGATCCCACGATCATCCTTTCCTAGTACGCCCAATGTATACCCTATACACCCAGCATACTAGGCTCAACCCATAACCCTCCTAACTTCGAACGGTCATAACTCATTACAAGAAAAATGCGATTTTGCTATGGAAGGAATCCGTTGCGAAATGCTAAAATTCCGTTGCAAAAGACGAATAGCGACGGAATTTGCAACAACCTATTTCTGTCCCTAAAAACGTCGTAGCGAGGGGTTTGCAACGGAAACGATAATTCCATCGCAATTGTGACAACGGAATGAAATCCGTGGTAGATGGTATTCCGTCGTATATTTTGTAGTAGGTTACCATCACAAATTCCATGTTAGTTCTTCCGTCACAATATCCATTGTAGGTAATTCCTAGCAAAATCCGTGGTGATGAATCCCTAGCAAAATCCGTGGTGATGATTCCCTAGCTAAATCCATGGTGATGAATCCCTAGCTAAATCCGTGTTTATGAATCCCTAGCTAAATCCGTTTGATGATCTCGTAGCAAATTCCATGGTCATGAATCCCTAGCAATTTTACTGGTGTATATATTATATACCAGATTTAATATGGACCGATTGATAATTGATTTATAAATTATATCAAAATAATTTTGTAGTAATATATGAAAAACAAAAAAAACAAATAAAATCATAACCATTATATCATAAAATAACAAAATAATTATTTATTATATGGAAAAAAAAAGGTGCTACTCCAAAGTACATAATCTGCAATAAACATATATCAACCTACTACTGTTGTTGTTTTTTAAAGACATTAATAACATCCAATTCCATTTGAAGTTGTTTTTCAAGGTGTTCGACCCTTGCTTTGTGCTCATCTTGTTGGTCATTCATCATTTCTTTAAGCTCTTCATTTTGCTGTTTTTGTTTAGCAACAAGCTCCCTCATTTCTTCTAATTCATCATTTTTTCCGGAATGTAAGATACATCCGTTTTACCATTCCTATTGGGAACCTCCTTTGCAAAAGAGCCTAATCCATAAAGTCTTCTTCTTTTTTTTTTTTATCATGACTACCAACAACACCATAAAATAACTTATCCTCCTCAAATTCAACACCTTTACCTTCCAACTCTTTCCATTTTTCTGTATAGGCCGCATACAAAATAAAAATATTATAAGTTCAAAGATATCAAATTTAGGAATGATATTATGGAGTAGCTACAAAATAAATGTTAATTTGAATTGAAATGAATATTACATGAATTTGTCTATCTTTTCCATTTGTGAAAGTGACTCCACTGTGATTCTTAGTGTGTGTATACAAGAACAATTCACTATGGGGTGGCTCATGTCCTAATTTCCTCTTCTGCATAAATACCATATAAAAAGTCATATACACAGATAAACATATGCAACCATTGATATGATGTACCATTTAAAAAATTACCAAATCAGAAGCAATCTTCAAATGACATGTGGATCCAGCGTTATGTGTGGGTTTCGCTACTCCATTAGCCACACCATTACGCCTATTTTTCTTGTTATGCTCAGATTTTAGCTTGTATTCTTCTGTATTCCATTTTAATTGCCAGGAGTTCCAGACTTCTTGTGGAATATGAGCTGGTTTAAAGCCATGTTTGTTTCTTTTTAGGCTCCTCATGTTGAAGAGATATTGACCATAACTTTGTGCCACTTTCCTTGCCCAAGCTTGCCTCACCAGCAAGTCTATTGTCTCAACCCAACAACATTTTTTCTACACATTAACAATATAAACATAAGTTGAAGTGTAAATGTTTACCAAACAACCAATTTATGACTTATAGTTACCTGAAACTCCTCCTAATATAACTCGTGCATTTCTTTGCTTACTTGTGCCCAAGCGTACCCTTCTAGATCTACTCTTTGTTTAAAGGACTGACTAATAAAGTGTGCACAAGGTCCTAGTGGCATTAGCCTGCAAGTAATCATGTGATGTGTTAAGTTTAGAATTGATCTACGTAAGTGTAAACCAAAATTTAATACATAAAAAAAGTTGTAATTAAGATTTTAATTGGTAACTCACGTATTTTTCCAAACATGAACATTTAAACATCCATTTGGCCCACAATCTTCAGAGGAATTGTTTTAACCTTCATTCATGGTTGGTTATGATGGTTATGGGGTAGATTCTGGGATAGGTGTTGTTGATGGGGTAGATTATGGGATAGGCGTTGTTGATTGGCTATATTTTGGCGTAGGTGTTGTGGTAGATGTATATGTTGAAGATGTGGTAGTTCCTTTATTTAATGAGGGTGTGGTAGTTATTGTAATTGTGGCGGATGGTAGTGTAGATGCATGTTTTGAGGTTGTGGTAGTAGATATAGGTGTTGATGATGTTGTAGTGGGTGTTGGTGGTTAGGATGGTTTAGATGGTGTAGGTGCTGAAGTTTTGGTTAATGGTATTCACTTTAACGATTATATTGTTCCAGTTTCTGAACTTTTAAATGATGTTTCTAATGAGAGTGTGGATGTTGTAAGTGATGTTAATGATATAGGTTTAGGGGTTTTGTTGGTAGATGTTACAGGTGCTTTAGATGTGGTTGTTTGTTTTTGGAAGTCGATTTCTTCATCTTGTAACTGTCTGTTTACGAATTTTACAGCAGAAATCCTGTTGCGTTTCATAACTTGTGGTGCAATGAGTTTAGTTGGCTTCACACCGGACGCTCCTTTGGCTTTCGAGGTCGACATCTTTCTGACACAAACAATAAAAATAAATTATATATGAAGGCATTACTTTGCATGCAAAAATATTGAATACAATCAAAACCAATTTACATGAAGTTGATCAGACAACAAAAAAGGATCGATCATCACGACAACACTAAATTAAATAAATAAACATTTTAGATGAGTGACAACCTATATCGCCAAAGTCAGTGCATAAACGTATAACAAACAAAGATTTCGAACAATAAGCCACCGGATATGATGATTACAGAAAATGTAAACCCTATTTCTAATCGGTAATTAATTACCCTAATATGCAACATATACATGTGTAGGTTGGAGGGAAACGAATTGTGAAATAATTTGAACCTCCGCTAAATTTTTTTTGAACTGTGCTAATTACCGGTAAATATTTAGTAATTCAAATTTATTTAAAGTAGCTACAGAATGATAGATAGGGTATATACATATCAATAACGTCAAGAAAGAACATAGAGTAACGATGTGTTCATAGTATAATTTTAACTTAAAATTATATACGAGGACTAAACATTAATAAACTATACATCTTTATGCTTTTCTGTTTAAACCGAAATTTAGATACAAAAGACATATGAGTCATGTCAATATATATGGTAGTGGCTTATTGTGTCCATGGATGACATATGATTGATTGGTCCACATGGTAATGGCCATTGGTCAACATGGTAGTTGCTTATGGTGTCCATGGTTGACATATGGGCCATTAGTCAACATGGTAGTTGCTTAAGGTGTCCATGGTTGACATATGGATAACATATGGGCCATTGGTCATCATGGTAGTTGATTAGGGTGTCTATGGTTGACGTATGGAGGACATATAGGCCATTGGTCAACATGGTTGTTGCTTATGGTGTCCATGGTTGACATATGGCCATTGTTCAACATGGTAGTTGCTTATGGTGTCCATGGTTGACATATGAGCCATTGGTCAACATGGTAGTTTCTTATGGTGTCCATGGTTGATATATGGGCCATTGGTCAACATGGTAGTTGATTATAGTGTTCATGGTTGACATATAGATGACATATGGGCCATTAGTCAACATGGTTGTTGCTTATGGTGTCCATGGTTGACATATGGGCCATTAGTCAACATGGTAGTTGCTTAAGGTGTCCATGGTTGACATATGGTCCATTGGTCAACATGGTAGTTGATTATGATGTCCATGGTTGACATATGGATGACATATGGGCAATTGGTCAACATGGTAGTTGCTTATGGTGTCCATGGTTGACATATGGATGACATATGGGCCATTGGTCAACATGGTAGTTGATTATGGTGTTCATGGTTGACGTATGGAGGACGTATGGGCCATTGGTCAACATGGTAGTTGATTATGGTGTCCATGGTTGACATATGGATGACATATGGGCCATTGGTCAACATGGTTGTTGCTTATGGTGTCCATGGTTGACATATGGGCCATTGGTCAACATGGTAGTTGCTTATGGTGTCCATGGTTGACATATGGGCCATTGGTCAACATGGTAGTTGATTATGGTGTCCATGGTTGACGTATGGAGTGTTGGGTTTTGAGCAATCTAACACTTCCTAAGTGTGCATGCAACCCTAATAAACCTTGGATCTATGTTTGTCTAAATGCATGCAAAATAATAATTTTCCAAGGTTCATAACCTATCTAACATGGCATGGGGTACTTTTAAACATAAAAGAATTAGATGAGATTACATACCTTTTGATGATGAGTTTGATTCCTAAGGAGTTTGAGGGCCAAGCACCAATAGTGTGAATGCCTCAAATGGAATCACAAATCACCACAAACTCTTGGAAAACTTTGAGAGAGTGTATACACACTTATAAAAATCGGCCACACACAAAGTCTCACACAACTAGTGCCACTAGTGGCTATTTCATGCAACATAAGCATGCTTATATAGTGTACACAATTAGGGTGAAACCCTAATAACCCATGACCTTTCCTTTTCCAAGGATACATGGGTTAAAAGCTCCATGGATCATCCATGGACTTCCATACAAGCCTAGCCCATTAATAAATGAGTGTTAGCCCACACTATATAAAACCAATAGCCCACAATCTAATTAGTCTTCCTTTTAATCTCTAAATTAATTCATAATTAATTTAAGACTAAGACTAATTAAATAACATGACTTCATATTCATATATTATAACTAATAATATATTAATAAACATATGTGTATAACTCTCATAAGATTATCCATAAATAGTTTGGATGAAATGCAACCCAAATGGACCATGCCGGGTCGGGTCAAGTATATACCAAATAAGTTATGGACTTAGACACCTTATCCAACAGACTCCCACTTGGATAAGTCTAATAACTATATTTGCGTATGTTACTTCAGGAACCAACCAGCAATCGTAGCTTTCGAAAACTCTGTTGAACTATGAAGCGCCATTTTAGATAAGTGATCATGTAATCCTTTGTTCTCATGATATCAGCCGGACAAATACATGGAACAACGTCGTACTTATTGTCCAGCTGTTTGTTTCCTAATTTTCGATTTGTTTGACAAAGAACTTAATCGAACACATCAATTTAGTTCTGACCGGGCGGTACATAGGTCGCAACAAAATCATCGAGGGACCCAGATATCGCTTCTATTTCTAAAAGGAACATATAAACTTCGACTCATATGCTTGTTCTACTACTTGTTGAATTGTACACAAAGGCACGTTTTATAACATCAAGTTACTGATGCGTTTACGTGCAATCAATGGACAACCAACTCATAGGTAACAACTCATATATCTAGGTTTGAAGATTTATATGATATTACCGTCTCACGATCACTCGAGATAAATTCCATGAAGTGATACAAGTGAGCGTGGATTTATTCCAATACTCATAACTTATGAGCACTCATGAATGTTGTAGTAACTGTTGCTATGTCTAAGCCTATTTAGCCATCTACAAACTCGATTCATGACAATCTTGATTCATACCTACTTCCAACATATGAACGACCGTGGAGTGTTTAAATAACTTAGTCATTCGGAAGAATAACCTAGCTATTTTGGAAGTCAAAACATGCAAAGTGAAACACAATAATAATCGAATCCAATATGGTCTCAGAACCCTTTTGAATATAAATAGAACCACCTTTTATTTATCACAATATTGATTACACATTATTCATTGTATAATGTTTCAAACAATCAACTTAATACTTGAATAAAAACAACAGTCGTCCCATGCTCCTAGCATGTACACCTTGTTTTTCTAAACAATAGTTATGCCATACTCCAAGTATGCACACTATGTTTGTCTATGATCCTTACATTGTGATGTAGATCAATTGAACATGATTCCAATGATACTCATTTCACAATCCCAAATCCTTATTGTAAATGTGAGAATCCCCGATTCCTATCATTTACCAAAAAAATCTGTTAGATTTTAAACTTATATGCAATGTTCCTCTTGTAATGATTATGCACAAAGTCACCAAAACCTTGTCACCAGTCATTACAGAGTATTCCAAAGAAGGTCAACTTCTATGGAATGGAAGTCTCATATTCAAAGTACATTGCTTTGAACATCCTTCTTGCATTAAGGTTTTCTAATCTTACATAGATTGAATAACTTCCACCTATGGAGACATTTCCATAGTCCCATTTTGACTATCACTTCCGAACAAGAGTTACTTCTTTTCAGAATATGTCAATATGGTCCTTTCTGACAACTTACATCATACTTCCAACTTTCCCTGAGCAACCAATCTTTGGCGAACCTCAGACTGTCCTCGAAAATTGCTTAATCACTTTAGTCATATCCAGTTCTAGACTTTTCCCTTCTCAATGCCTTAAGCATTTGGAAAATTTAGAAAAGATGAATATTATAGCACATGCAATCGATCCTATATCCGAAGCATACGGGACACGATTCATGATGTTTGACATAAAGACATGATACTAGACAAGTCTTTTGCTACAATATTTTTTATTTGCCATGTTTTCAAAATTTAACTATGAAGAGGGATGCCGTAATCATAATCGAATTTTGAAAACGCAATATATATAGAATTTCTTTAAGTCGAACCATTCAGACATAAAATTCATACATATATCCTTGACTAAAGATGATTAAAATCTCAATCTAAGCTTTAGAATTGAAATGAAGTATAATTCCCTCTCCCTTAATTATAGCAAAACAACTTTTCAACCCCTGCAACTTCACGAATTGAAACTTTGTTTTCTATAATTAACATTGCTAACTTGCAACACTAAACGTAATAATCATGCTCCCACTAACATAATGATTATCAGCATAACACTTATGCTCCCACTAGCTCTTACATATTTCCAGAAATTTGCTGGACTTCCGAAATTTAGATTCATACACCCTTTCTTAGATAGCTCACATGTATGTCTAAACAATTTTTCAGGACTATGAAAAGGGATGCCGTAATCAGAGTCTCAATTGCTTAGGCATTTGCCATTTCTCACAAGTCCATGTTAGTGTGCCGGTTAACCACACACGCTCCACTAACGACTTTTGAAAATGCAAATAACACAATTGATATCTACGTAAAATCTTCTTAGTGAAAGCGTTTCCTCACCATCATTTTCATGAATCGGAGAGAAACCTTATGACACTTAGATTTTATAGCGTATGAGTTCTTATCCATGTGAATTTGTCAAAACCATAATCACAAGATAAGATTAGCCTTACATGGATTAAACTTGTTCAGTCTTAGTTTCTTGTCACCTTGGTAGCACAAGGCCTACCAATGCTTCCAAGTTGAACTCTGATAACTCACATGCAAATTCAACTTATTTGAAGTAGGTGTAGAAATAAGAATTATGTCAACACGATAGGTTGCAAACCTTAAGTCGTGTGCTAGTGATAAATTACAGGTTTTACTCTTGATTAAATCTTGAAACTTTTTCAGGATTTTTAAGGCTCCCACTGTCCCCTTGACATATAAGTTTCCCCAGTCAAGAACCATTCCTTGACAAAACAAATATTCAAGGGACAGTGCGGATTCTTATCAAGACTAACACTTCACACAATTGGTCTTAGTTGGTCTTTGTCTCATCCAAGACATCACAACTTACCAATCTCAAATGTACAAGAGTAGAAAACATTTTACTCTTACATTTGACTAGTGTTAACAAATCTTCCTTTATGTCACTCAAGGTTACAATCTTGGAGTATGACTCTAAGAATTGTTTTGGAACGAAGTATGACCCATCTTCTTGATTTTAACCAATCCAACAATTCATGACCTTTCTTCTTAGCCATAACAATGCACTAAGAAATCCTTAGAGTATGAATTTGTGATATGGTTTCATAATCGTTAAGATGATCATGAAATATGATACTAAAGTACTCTCCCATCCTTTCAGATTTGAGAAACTTTTATCTTTCTGCCTAATTTGATTCTTCTCAATTGTTTTGTCATACATTGTAACCTTTCCAATGTTACAGAATTATACTTAACCTCATAAGTATAATCATATTTACTAATCTTTAGTAAATCATGACAAATCAATCTTTGTGGTGGACCTTGACCAGTGCACACCCAGTGTACCTAATTCCTTAGTCCTTCAATTGACTCACATATACATGTGATCAAAGAATTAGTCTTAATTTTCAAAGATGAAAATTCTCATTCATCATACAATACAACTTGTATAATTCCAAGTTTCTGTCCAATTGAAACTTGGGTGATGAAAAACTTTCTTCATTTGGTAAATTCAGACACTACCACAAATGAAGGAATCAAATCCACTTTCCAATATTGCTATTACTGGAAACATATAAGCAACAATTTTCCACAGATGTCATTGTAAGGATATTTTTAAAATAAATAGAATTAAAACCCCTTTTTTTCCTTTTTTTTAAAACTTTGCGGAAAAACTTATCCTTACAATCCACATGAAAACCTTGTTGTTATCTATTCATAAGCAATATATTATAACTCTTAAGCAACAGATCAAAATTCTGATTACCGAACCTTGCGATCGAAACCCATCTTCGCAATCAGAATCAGCATATACTTCTTTTAAGCTTCCTATCCTTTCTTTGATTCTTAAAAACATCAACATGTGACCCATTCACATTATGTAATAAGAATCTCCAAATAGGAACTTAATAGAGTTAGACAGTAGATTTTAACTAAAGTAGAGTCAATCTTTTTGACTTGATCAATCTTATGATCTTTCAGGTAAATATGGCAGCTTCGCAACCAATGCCCCTTCCTTTGGCCACAAAACACATGGACCATTTGGTAATGGCACATGAGACTATCTCAGACTTAGCCTTTCTCTTTACCATTTGGTCAACCGAGTTGACTATGGCCGATCCCTTTCCATTGGGAAGAGAAATCTTTTCAAGATATCCAATGCTACCATTGTCAATGTCTATTTAAGACTTGGGAAGTTGTTCTTTTAATCAAATTTGCTTTATTGGTGTTCCAAATCATTGCTGATTCCACAACACCAAGCAAATAGATAACATCATTAAGGGTCATCTCATAGTCTGTCTCATAGTAGTCCCAAAGAGACTCACTATGTTACTAAGAAAGTGATTGAACATCCAACTTTCACGAGACTTTGACACCCAACTCTCCCGGCTTGTCAATATGTGACTTTATCTCCAAGATGTGAGCACACATAGACTATGCTTGCCAATAGGGATTGAGTGACTTTAAACTTTTCAAGAACTTGTGGGTGAGGGAGAATAATTGGAGGAGGTGGAGGAAGTGAAGCATGATGTTGAGGGACACCATCTTCAAGAGATTTGGGAAGATCATAGTTGTCTGAACCAGACATCTATAATAGAAGAAAATCAAGTTAGTTGATTCAAAGTCCTTAATATAACACCCAATATGAAATACTAAAGCTAGGACCCAACACAATATTTTATAACTTGGAAGAGGGATGCCGTAATCTAAGCTATAAAATATTTGAAGGTAGGTGAATGACGATTCACCAATTTCCACCATGAAAAACGAAATAATTAATTAGGTTTTAATTGGATTTGAAATTCCTAGATCTTTTGAGATTCATTGAACTTTTCAATGGCATGTTTCAATCTCGAGTGTGCCCTCTCAAATTTTGTGACTGGGATGCCGAGGATCACAAAACAAGGTGTGAATAACCATACCAATTCACTTGGTACCCTTAATATTATCACCCAATCAATGTGCCAGTTAACCACACACGCTCCATTGATCTATGACAAACATTAAGTCACCTTTCGTGATCCTTACTAGTCCAAGTTAGTGTGCCGGTTAACCACACACGCTCCACCAACGACTTGGTAAGGTACAAAGTGTGAATTCCATGGGCTAGCACCAAATTCACATTTTTCCTAAAGTAACTAAGATTGGGAATTAAATAAAAATATTTAGTTACTTTATAATATTCATTATACTTTTAATGAGAATTTAAAGTCATTGTCCTACCGGTTCGGCTAACGACCCTCCACCGATCAAGCAAGCGGTGGGTGAGAGTGGACACCCATTAAATTGCCATTTTATAGGCAACAACCTTATACCCACCTTATAGACCGGCTTCGTGAATGAGGCCTACTAACGATAAAACGACTTGTTCTTATACATATATATAATAATTAACCATTAATCTTATAGTAGTATAAGGGTAGAATTTTAACTTTTAAAACTTCTAGGGTATGGAATTAAAGTTTGTGTGAGACTTTACATATTCCAAAACTTGAGGGCAAGTTTTGAACAATTCATAAACTTTTGGATATTCATAACTTATGAGTTTTAATTAAGTGTTTTAAAGCTTTTAATGAAGAGTCTCTTGGAAATCCATAACTTGAGGACAAGTTATGGAGTCCATAAAACATTTATGGGAAAAACTCTTCAAGAAAATGTAACCTAAAACTTCTTAAAAAACATTTAAAAGAAAAAACTCTTGGAATTCCATAACTTGAGGACAAATTAAGAATTCCATTAAAACACATTAAGATCAAGAATTAACTAACAAACAATTTGCAAATAATTCCTATGATCTAACAAAACTCATATGAACATGAACATCCACATCAACAATTTCAAGAATCATATGAACACATATAAACTTGAAATTTTGATTATAACTTTGAAATTGGTCCACCATCATCATTACCACATCAAAACAGGTTTTATGAGTCCAAAACAGTTTAAGGTAATGATTCTAGACCAATTCTAGCACCAAAACTCGAAGATATGCTGTCTGGGGGTCCAACTCGTCGAGTGCATGAACCAACTCGCCGAGTTGGATGAGTTTTTCCTTGGACTCGTCGAGTCCCTTCATGGACTCGGCGAGTCAGCTGTGCAGACAGCATAAAATCCTCGATTTTCAGCAATTTGCATCAAGTATTCAAACAAGCAAGCCTAGGCTCTGATACCACTGTTGGGTTTTGAGCAATCTAACACTTCCTAAGTGTGCATGCAACCCTAATAAACCTTGGATCTATGTTTGTCTAAATACATCCAAAATAATAATTTTCCAAGGTTCATAACCTATCTAACATGGCATGGGGTACTTTTAAACATAAAAGAATTAGATGAGATTACATACCTTTTGATGATGAGTTTGATTCCTAAGGAGTTTGAGGGCCAAGCACCAATAGTGTGAATGCCTCAAATGGAATCACAAATCACCACAAACTCTTGGAAAACTTTAAGAGAGTGTATACACACTTATAAAAATCGGCCACACACAAAGTCTCACACAACTAGTGCCACTAGTGGCTATTTCATGCAACATAAGCATGCTTATATAGTGTACATGATTAGGGTGAAACCCTAATAACCCATGACCTTTCCTTTTCCAAGGATCCATGGGTTAAAAGCTCAATGGATCATCCATGGACTTCCATAGAAGCCTAGCCCATTAACAAATGAGTGTTAGCCCACACTATATAAAACCAATAGCCCACAATCTAATTAGTCTTCCTTTTAATCTCTAAATTAATTCATAATTAATTTAAGACTAAGACTAATTAAATAACATGACTTCATATTAATATATTATAACTTATAATATATTAATAAACATATGTGTATAACTCTCATAAAATTATCCATAAATAGTTTGGATGAAATGCAACCCAAATGGACCATGCCGGGTCGGGTCAAGTATATACCAAATAAGTTATGGACTTAGACACCTTATCCAACATGGAGGACATATGGGCCATTGGTCAACATGGTAGTTGATTATGGTGTCCATTGTTGACATATTGAGGACATATGGTCCATTGGTCAACATATATAATTTGTGCCGGTTGTGTATTAAAATTTAAAATTTTCAGATACTTAATTTTGTAGGAAATATTATTTTTTTAAATAATTTTATTAATAATTTAGGGTCCTCGATTAATCCCTGCTGAGTCTGATTAATCGCTTATCGCTAGTCAATCGTCGAGCTACCGGTGAGCGATTTTTACAACGTTGATTAATTAAAATAGAAATTGATTTTTCTTTTAAATATGAGTTTTTACAAAACTACCCTTACTAATTAAATATGAGTCATTGTATGTATTAGGATAATTTGGTCATCTTGTAATGGAACGTCTTCTAGGCGCCATAATGTTTTCCGACGAAACACGTTGTTTCAGTTCTTCACTCTGAAATTCAGTAACTTTGAAACATCCCCAACTTAAAAATTCTGACAGACAAAAAACCCTAAAATTAATTTCGCATAATCGTTATCTTAGTGAATGTTTATTATTATGGAAGCCAGTACTTCATCTAAGATTCAATCAAGAAATCAAACGAAATCGCTACCAGACATGTCATTTGATGTGATGGAGAAAATAATAGTCGACTTGGCTAAAATTTCAGTAGTTGAGGCTTTCAGGATGAAGAGTGTGTAAGTTTTTCCTTTGATCATTCTATTTCACAAGTGTATTTGAGTTGTCTTTACATTATCGAGCGAATATTATGTTTCGTTTGCAGTTGCAAATTCTTCAACGAGGCAGGAAAAACGGATGAAATATATAAACATATGGAGTTGTATGGATTACAATTTCGTGTTTGCTCTGACCAGAAACATACAACTGTCAATAAATGCATAATGATGAGAAACCCAAATATTATATTCAGGAGTGGATTGGTACGTTGTTGTATATATGCATAGTAGTAATTAATATGTTACTTGTTTTGCATAACTTTAACTAGAAATTATGTGTTTAATATTTTTCCAGATGAAGTTATTTTTCTTAGAAGCTGAACATGAAGGGAAAATGATGCTTGAAGAAGCATCTGCAATGGGACAATTTGATTCAACATTTGTCCTAGGAATGATGCTGATGGTTGAAGGGAGACATAGGAAGCACGAAGCATTAGACATGTTGAACAATGCATACCACAGAGCAAAAGGTAAGTGGAATCTTAGAGCAATTTGTTCTAAGGTTCATCTCCAATTAAATAGGGAGGGGATGAAACATGTACACTTCCATGGCTTCCATAGATCTTGTGCATTGCATAAGTCTGTATGTAGTCTGTCAGACGCTTTTGTGAATGGATAAAAATGGGTGTTTATGTGTGACATTTGTTTATGGGATGCTTGTTTCGTTAGGTTTTCTAGGGAGTTTGGTATAATTTATGAGTAGTTTGTTGATATGTACTTTCATATTATGACAATTAATTCTATGTAGATTCTTTTGGCTTAATATAAGGGACTAAAAGAGTTAAAGTTTAGAATGATGTTTAAATAATGTTTGAAATTTGAATAATGTATTTTGGACTTTTAATATTAGTGTTTATATTGTATTGTGATTATAGTTGTATGTAGCAAATGTTTCTTCTTTCCTAGTGTTAAATACATATAAAATACATTTGTAAAGGCATAAACAAGCATGTATTTTATTTTGGACTTGGTTATTTGGTTTAATATCAACTAGTGGAGTACCCATGCTTTTCATAGGGTAAAATTGTAAATGAATAAACATATGGACTAAAAGTGGCAACAAAGAAAAAGTATTGTGGCTGAAATCAAAGTAAAAAAAGTTACTATAAAGATAGGGACTAAAAGTCGCAACAAAAGAAAAGTATTGTGTCTAAAATCTAATGTAAATAAGTTTAATATTAAAATCTTTTTCCACTTTTAATATGTATATTAGTAAATGAATATATACTAGTAATTTGGTGAAATGTTAATATAAATGTATTACATTATAGATTATGATATATATGTTATTTTTGTCTTTTTCATTTTAACAATCAAAAGTCCAATATCACCTAGCTATAAAAGGCTATAATATTTGAATATGTGTTTTGACACAAATACCCTTAGTATTCACATATTTGGAATGATTTCAGGGGCAATTTGGTCTTTTTGCACTCTAAATTGTTAAGGGTCCATCATACATCTGACGTCACGCCGGCGTTCCATTTCTTCAACCATTCATAGCATCTCAACTTTTCCGGACGATAAATCTGTATACAAACACTAAAACACCCAAATCATGTTAGAATAATCGTTCTCAAAAACGATTTTCTCGGATAATAGAGACTCTTGTACTCCTCTCGACCATATCATTATAAAGTAAGTTTTTTTCCAAACCCTGTTACACTGTAGTTCATATTTACGCTTAATTTAAAAAAAAATTAAAATCAACTACTCCAATGTGTATTTTGTAAGTAGAATGTCGAATACTAGAAGTCGCCTTTCATTAGATGATCTCCCACTGGAGCTTTTGAGTCGGATATTTGTAGTATTAGGGTCAGAATCTGCAAAACACATCGTCTCTGCAAGACTTTGGTAATTATCAATAAACATCAACTAATGAATGTAAATTTGATGAAATAAAACTTTATTTGTTTGTTATTTACTGTGTATTTAAATTTTTGAAGTTCAAAGAAGATGTATGAAGCAGGGGTGATCCTCAAGTGTACAGAACAGCATGCATTGACATCTTTGAAGGAATGGGTCCGAAAACTCTGAAAGCTGATTCATTTATATGCACATGTCCATTGCATAATAACATTGAAGCCATGTATACACAAGCAATTGTATGTGTAATTTCAGTAATTATATGTAATCTAAATATACAATTTATTAAGATTTTGTGTCATAGATGTTATATATTGATATTGTTATTGTATCAACAGGATAAGTGATTTTATTATGACAATTTTGATTTAGGATTGACTTTGTTGAGAAAAGCAGCAGATGAAGATCATCTTGAGGCAATTTATTTGCATGGAATGATCTACATTTCAAGAGTATCTCATCAATGTGATGAAGGTATATATATATATATATATATATATATATATATATATATATATATATATATATATATATATATATATGGTATGTATGTAAATTAAATTATATATATAGTTAATTAAGGCATGTTTGTAGTTTAGGGTTAGTATTTAGTGGTGTTGTGTTGTATAATATTTACTGTTTTATTGAAAAGGGTACATTGGATTAATTTATGGATATTTTAATGTGTAGGTTTACAATTACTTGATGCCTATTTTGGCTGGGCATTTTCGGATGATGGGGAGTATTGGGGTGTTGTTGATAGTGCCAAAGAGTTATTGCGGGCTATTGATGTTGTTCATAGACTTACAACGAATAACGTCACATTCCAATGTGAAGATCCACGTCATTCTGTTAAAGGTGCATTGGCAATAGGCTATGAAAAGGATGAGGATCAACAAAGATATTGCACGGTTTGTCATTGGTATGTAGAATACGGTAGGTTTTGTATATTTCTTAAAAATATTAATGGTTGATAATAGAATGGAAATTGAATATTACTGTTTTTATTGTATTGTATATGAAGTTTTATAGTACTACTATAATTTTATTTTGGTTCTGTTAAAAGGGCATTTTAGTCATTTTTGCTTGCTATGTTGTTTGAGTAGGATGAAGTATTTGTAAAACCCATGTTATTTTTGTGATGAAGTATAGTTAAGGTAATTAAAAATAAGTTTGTAATGAATTCGTCATTAACGAAAATAATCTACATAGATTATATATACTTTAACATGTCCGGTTAATGTAATTAAAAATAACTTTGTAATGAATTCGTTGTTAATTATTCATTATAATACTATGTTTTCAATAAATTATACACAACTTGATTACCACAACTGGCTTAACCGCACCCTTTTCTAGCATAAGCTTAAGTTCGAGTCTGATTGCCAGCAATATCTATTCATTTTTACATTTTTTAGCCATTAGTTTATGCCACATATTACCAATTCAAAAACATTTCATTCAAACCATATCTTACAAACTCTAATGATCATAATAATAATCCATCCATAGTATAACAAAATTAATTAAGCATACAACATCCCAATAAATGTCGTCACAAATTAGTTACGCGTTTTATTCCATAGCAAAACAAGCAAACGAAATCATATTCCATAGCAGAATTTCCTAGCAAATACCTATGAATGGTACTTCCATAGAAATTCAACTATGGAATTGGTTTCCGTCACAAACTCCATTGCATATTACCCACGATGATGAATTCCGTAGCAACAGTAGAACGGGAAGTGATTTGGTAACAAATGTTGTTAGAAAATTGCTACGAATTTTTGTTCCATATAACTATTGGTAGCATAATACCAATGGATATGGAGTCGGTAGCATTTTCCTGAGCAACTCCCACTCTCACTACCAGAAATAAAATCCATAGACAATGTGGTATCAACATTGCTATGGAACGATATTGCATAGCACGATCCGTTATAGATTAACAACGAAAATACGTTCCATAGCAACCTTCCCTAGCAAAATCGCATTTTTCTTGTAGTGACTTCTTCATTCTATCTCCGATTTCGAAAATCTTTATATCCATGGAAAGGTATTGAAGAGAACCACATTATTATCTAGATATCTTGGACTAAAAATTTCCCAAAAAAAACTATTTTTCATGCAAGAACTCGACCTATGACTTTTCCCTTTCCACCCTTCGGCCCAAAACACAATTCATGGGTTAAATTTCTTAACTATCATTACCTCTTTACAAAAGAACTAAACTTTGCCTCATTAATGTGGAAATCCTTACACAGTCAACTTCTAGAACACGACCTAGAAATAAGAAATGACAGGAAACAAGATGTTATAGGTTGCAATAGGAGGAAGAAGCAAAAGTAAAATTAGATGAAAGAAAGAGACAATCTGATCATCTGGTTGTTTCATTCAGTAGTTTGAGACTTGTATTTATACATAGAGTAATAAAGATCGAATAAATAACTCGTGAAGAATTAAAGAGCCCAATTAATTAAGAAATACAATATCTAATCATAAACGGTCTTAAATAAGGGTTTGTAACTGAAAACAGAAAAGAAAATAATTGCAAAAATGTCCTTGAACTTTTTTGGTCGACCGGTGATGAATTCATACCAGTGCTCACACAAAAGATCCATGAAACCAAGGCAAATTGGCTTGCATTTGCACTCTCCTTGCGTTCACGCGCAAGAGAGAACCTTGGTTCTATAAGTATTATAAAGGTAACAAGTCTTTGTAATTATAAACACATTTTCTTTTCATACTCCCATCAATGTAGGATGAGTTAAAACCTACTTAACTGACTTGTTATTCTCTTCCATCCAGCTTACTTTGATAAGTAATTTCTCATTCGTTTTTAATCTGTTTTTGGATATGTGATAAATCAGGACAAAGATATCATGGAGGAGAACATGAAAACATAATCATTCGTCTATTTTTACTATATTTATATTCCGAAGTTCATGCTTAGAAATAAGGAAAATCCCATTTTAGAAATTGGTAAAACAAATTTTGCAACAATCCCCCACATGAATGAAAATTGCTTCAATATTTTCGAGCTACTTTAGGTAAAATCCAGTAGTTGAATCATGCATAGGTTAGGTAGGTGTTACCCTTTGAACCTTCCCTTAAGATACATATTTATTTTACTAGCATACAAGTAGAATCGGTTTCCTTTAACTATTCTTCCACGTATGTAAATAATCAATACATATCTCACATGATTTTCCATAACCTAGTTAGGCTCTAATTGATATATCAGTTATGGTCATGGACGTTTGATTGGTTCTATAAGAGCTCTTAGGACTTTACCCATGCAATTTGACTCAAGCCTAATTCTATCTCATATAGGTGATTCTATCATAATCATTAAAAGCTAAAGCTTGATGATTTTCACCTTATCATCAACTACTATATGCTTTACCTGCATCACCATTAATTTGTTTATATGAATTGGACATTGTTTGTTTATAGGAATGGGTTGGGTTTGACCCCCACAGTGATTCACATATGTTATATGCAAGTAGGTTGTCTCATTCAACCAAGATCTTGGGATCTCCAGTAAAATAATTTGGGTTTTCCATCACAATAACTTATTCGTTCATCGGGTTTAATCACATTCCTCTTGACGATTTTGCAACTAACTTCTTGCTTAACCCATTGGTGTACGGATCTGCAATGTTATCCTTGTATGGTGACATCCCCAAAAATCACGGCCAAAAAAGACCGATTTTGTTTATGCTTTGTTTAAAAATCAGAGTAACATTTTAAATAAAAGTGTTGCGGAATTTGTCCCAAAACAAAATATGATAGAGATTTATCAAAAGCATTTTTGTAGAAATGTATTTCATTAAAAAAACTCGGGATGTCATGTTCGATACTGATCATAAGCATAAACAATACAACATAGGCCTTACTACACTATTCCATATTTACAGGCCTAAAATCCATTAATCTCTCATCCCAAGATATCACATGTATGCTCATGTGCCACTACCTGTAATACAAGAAACTGAGTGGGTCAGGTTTAGGAGCCTGGTGAGCACATAGGGTTTTCAACCCACAATAAATAAGTTTATTAATTTCCTCAAGCAACAATAACCTGATTACCCGTTCCCGTTATCCTCACATTACGTCCCAAAGCATCTATCATAAGGGGCCTATCCTATGGATTATCATCGGGACGAACACTACTGCTAAGGGGATTCCTCAGCAATAAATGTCCTTAAGGCAACCATGTGGGGGATGGAGTACATTTGGTGAACACACAGTTCAAATAAACACACAGTTAAAATAAACACATACAGGTTGCGAGCCTGCTAGTGTTCCACTGGACTGTCTAGAATAGTCCGTGGTCGTCATCTATATTCCACTAGATGACTGGATCATCAATAACATCTATAATGAGGCCTCTCATTATTTCATTTTATCACAAAGCAACTAATACATCTACCCATGTTTTACCCCAACATTTTCATAGATATAAAATAAATATACAGTTTAAATCCTTGAAAACATGTATAAAAATGTTCATCCAGCATAGATAGCAAGTATTCAGGTAATATGCACACATAGCACGTAATTTATATAAAATACTTCATATCTATATGTAAGCTGAAAGTAACTATGCACTCACTTGAAAAGGTGGTGAATCCGAACTCAGACAGCGTTTTGCTTCATAAAAATAATTTCCTTCGACGAAACCTACTATTATTACCACTAGAGTTTAGTCTATTATTCGCCGAGACTAATTTATAGTCTAGCTATTGTTACTATTATATAAGCGTCAAACAATACTTATATAGCCCATAATAATAGCCCAAGTACTTATTATAAGTTCCTAATAACGTTACTATAATTAAATAAACGATATATTAAAAATAGCGTAGGCGTAGCTCACTTACAGCAGGTTTTATAGAAAACCGGGCTTTGCTTGGAGCAGCATTCCCGAGCCAAAAAGCTCTTCTTCTCGGAGCCTTCGAGCACTCCGGGGCTTCCGCCTCGTGCTAGGGAGGTTTCCTAGGCTTTTCGGGGGGGTTTCGGGGCTAGAGAGAGGTTCTAGAGCGAGAGTAAAGAGAGGAAAGAATCAGAAGGGTGTAAAGAAAATGAGGGTGGGAGAGGTTCTATTTATAGGGTGAAAATTGGCTGAACTTGGTGCCACATGTCACCATCTAGTGGCAAGACTTGGGGAGAAAGCAATGGCCAAGATTGTGACACATCAGCCATTTTCGCACAGCACACTTCCGACTTCTAAAATCCGTAACTTTCACATACGACCTCCATTTTTGACGTTCTTTATATCCACGCATAGGTAAAAATAATATCTACAACTTTCACTTTTACTCTGTCGGCTAATTCTCGACTGATCTTAAATTTAACAGTATAAGGAGATTATACTGTTAAACGTCCGCGTAAAATTCATAACTTCTACATACGGACTCTGTTTTCTTCTGTCTTTTTACCGTTGAGTTCCTATTAATGAGGTCTTCAACTCTCATTTAGGTCGCGTAAGTCAAAAACCGCTCGAACTCAAATTCGAGTTTCGGGTCGTGCACTACTAAGCCGAATCTTAGAAAAATCATAACTTCCTCATACGAAGTCGGATTTGGGCGTTCTTTTTATGGATGTTCTCGATTTAACATATACTAAAACTTTAGTTTAGATCACTAAGGCTAAAAAGTCCTCCATCGTAAATTCACTATTTACGTCTCCCGGTGCCGTGTCGGTTTTGCCTTAAAACTTCGACGGGTCATAACTTCTTCATTATAACTTGGATATCGGCGCTCTTTATATGTACGGAAACCTTATAACATATACTACAACTTGGTTAAGATTAATTATTCTAAATAATCTTTTGCCAAAAATTTCTTTGCGACCCCTATTATCTCTAAATTTACTAGCCCGGATCTACGAGCTTTACAATTATCTCCCCCTTAGGATGATTCCGTCCCGGAATCATCAACGGAACAGGATTGTATAATGACTCCATACGTTATCTCTTCATCCTGGGTAATAACTATAACTTCTATGTTGCTTCGAACGAGTATCTAACTCTTGGACTCCTTGACTGCAGGCGGTGCTCGGTCTTGCACCTGCTCGTTAGACTTTCAATCATGACCTTCGTGTCACAACCTCATTCTTTATTAGAGACTCCTTCTTTTTCTTAACAAATTTAGGATAAGTTAATTTGATTACTACAATTGACCGATGTGTCATATTCTAATGACCTATCATCGTATGTAGCAATGCTTAGACTCAGGTCTCTGAGAGTCAAATTTCGGAATGGAATATGCCTTCCTTCATCGTCTAATGTGATATAATCACATATCAACATGTAGCATTTCTAGTTACCAACTTCTTTAACAACGAGCGTGATACTTCTATTGATCGCTTTGATTTCAATCGTTTGGTTTAAGTCGGACGCTACATCAAACTTGGTTCTCTGAACCACGAAACCTACTCATCGTAGTCGGACTCAATGTGATACGACCACTAGGTTCGGGATAACAACAATCTTCTTAGTCATTACCGAAACAATGGTAACGACATACTTGAATAAAATAAAATCAATTACTAGTTTCTTGGTAGCCTTGTGACTTTCCCTAATCCAAGTGTGAGTCCTATGGTTCCGGTAGTATAGGCCTCTACTACCTTTCACACCTACTGATACTCGTCCCAAGTATTGTCCCATAGTTTTCCAAGTCACCATACAAGAAAATCACATAGAAACTTAACACATAAAATATCAAAACGAAGGTTTTATATTATTCCTTGAAACGATTACATGGGTGTTCAAGTTCACCCTAGATTATGCCTCTAATAGGCTACACCATATGACACTATCTACATGGCTTCTTCATAACTTGATCTCCATGTATCCATCCTCACTCCTGATTCCCTGCATTGTCAGTTGCTTCGTATAGGATCATATGGAATGTTGTTGCCTTTGGTTTTGGCAGAATGTTTGGTCTTGCCGCCTCTTTCTTTTTCGGGCAATCCTTAGCAACATGCCCTTCTTCACGGCATTCATAACACACACTTTTGCCGGCGGTGCACTCGTTGGCGTAATGTCCGGTCTTCCCACACTTGTAGCAAGTCACTTCTTCATTACATTTCCCAAAGTGATTCTTCTTCCACTTCTCGCTCCATTTCACTTTGTTTCCTCCTCCGCTAACCATACTTGATCTTCTTATTGGGCCTCATAGACCCCTCAAACTTCCTCTTTTTGCCAACCTGAATCTTGTTGGCAGCTCTTCCCTTAATCATATCTTCCACAGACTTGGCAGCCCAGATAGCTACCTCCATAGTAGGTGCCTGACGCATTGGCACCGCGTACTCCCATGGAAGTCCCTTTGCGTACTTGTCGATTTTCGTCAGCTCATCCGAAACAAGGCGCAAGGCTAACTCCATCTTCTCTGTGAAGTTGTTGGTGTATTCATCAATTTACATGCTTCCTTTCTTCAAGGTCAGTGTCTGTAACAACCCGAAGTTGTTCCTCGCCGAAAACCCATTCTACCCATATAACTCGTCGGAGATCGAAATGTCCCGATATCGTTTTTGGGTTTAGTTAACTAAAATTTTATGTTTATTATCATTCAATGAGGGTCCAAATCATTTAGGAACTCATGAATTTAGCCCAAAACATTTATTTCATAAGTTTTAGAAATATCCTCGTCGAGTGACGGAAACTCAATCGGGTGCGACCTATAGCCTCGTTTAAGGCCGGTATCGGGTAGAATTCCACCGTGTCCAAGTTTTAGGAACTATATAAACGTGTTTAACCTTACATTTGAAACTTTTTCCTTCTCTCTCTACTCTGTCTCTAACCTCTCTCCTAAATCCAAAGATTAAGGGTCCAAAACTCAATTTTAAGGCCTCAAATCCCTAAAGTACCTTCCTAGCCTTAATCTATAGCATATTTGGCTTCCAAATTTGACATTTAATCATGAAATTGGACATCATATGTGATTTTACGGCCCAGGAGGTTGCCTAGGCCGTAAAAACCATTTTGAAGGGTTTTAAGCCCTTAAACTCCTTCCTAAACTCATTTGGACTTTAGATATGGCTAAGGGACTTCAAGGTATGGACGTAGAACATTTAAAACTTTGATTTTGAGACATTTGAAGGAGTTTATGGCCAAGGCATAAGCTTGGGCCGTAAACTCATGTAAATTGGGTTTTTCATGCCCTTAAACCCTTCCAAATCACTAGTATGGCTTAGATATGAGTTATAGAACAATAGTTTTAGCATTTGGACACTTGAAACATAATTTTTGGGGGATTTAGGTGAGTTTACGGCCAAGGCATGTGCTTGGGCCGTAAACTCCCCAAAACATGGCATAAATTCAATTCTAAGGTGCTAGAAAGCCATCCAACACCACCAAAAGCCTTGGAATAAATCAAAGGACCAACCAAAAATAGTTTAAGGACCTTAAACACACAAATTGAGGAATTTCTATGAGTTTACGGCCAAGACTTGTTCATAGGCCGTAAACTCCATGATTCATGGTGTTAGAATGCTAACTAAACACCCCTAAAGCCTTTAGATGAATTTTAGAAGCCCTTCTATGCAAGTTTTAGACCTTGAAACACCTTGTAGCAACCTATAGAAGAGTTTACGGCCATGAGAGGGGTCTCATGGGCCTTAAACTCCATAAAACCTTCAAATGTCCCTTGCAAACTCAAGTTAGGCCTTGGAATAATTCTGTTAATCACATGTGATTTGTTTTGGAACCATTTAACATCACTTTCTTGGAAAAATAGGAGTTTACGGCCATGGAGCCATGCTAGGCCGTAAACTCCCATAAGTGGGTCTATTTGATGTTTTAAAATCCTTTCAAGTCCTTAAACCAAGTCTAGAAATTATCCCCTAAATGTTAGAAGTCATTTAGCACCATAAACCACCCCCACCATGAGTTTACGGCCGTAAACTCATGGGGAATGGGTGTTTTAGACCAAAAACTCTTCTATTAGTTTACTCATGGGGAGTAAACTCAAGTCCCAAGTCCCTAGTGTCATTTCACGTCCTTAAACACCACCCGGGTCCCTCCAAACACTTGTATCGGAGTGTTTTCGCGACTTGAAGCAAGTGTCCCTATCATATAAATAAACTAGGTCCTAATTAGATACAAATGTGTATCTTTACATTATAATTAGGAACCTCGTGTATTTACAAGCCCCGGATCAACTCTTAGCATCCAAATCGTCACGTTTCTCGTCCGGTGAGTTCATACCCCTACCCTTTTTCACTGTTTTTAACTGTTTTCAGGGGGGGAATACAAGCAAAAGTACAAATGTATCTTGTACTTAAACTGATTTACAACTTAATGATTTTAGTTTCTAAATGTCATGATTTCCAAAGATTATGATAACTGATGTTTCGAATTGCAGGTTAATTATAGATTTCTTTTGAAAAGTGTTTTGATCTATATTGTCTTTTGTAAAAGAAATCATACTAATTATAACAAATATAACTAATAGGATAGAACGAATGCGAATACGAATATAACTAAGTACGAATACGAATACTAATAGGAATACGAATACGAATACTAATACGAACACGAATGTAATCTAGAACGAACACTAATTAGGAATACAAATACGTCTACGAATACAAATACGTCTACGAATACGAATACGACTACGAAGACGAAATAACGCCTTTGGTTGACATTCAGACTTCGAATATACAATTAGTGTACTCCTTGAGTGTCACCAGAGTTTCAAATTTATTACGAAAATACACCTCTGGACCTCTACTGAGTTTCGAATATATCCGCCTCAGAATGTCGACAGAGCTTCGAAGTCACAACTAAGTTAGTAGATTATAGTCATCTGATTGTAGACTAACTAAGGAAGTAGAACACATAACTAATACTACTCACATAGTAATTACTGGTACTTCGAAATTAGACTTAAGAACAAAACACCACACATAGGAAAATATGGGATTTTCCTGGGTAACACAACAACACACAAACGAATAAAGAAACAAACGAATAACTAAAACTATAAGGAAAATATGGGATTTTCCTGGAATGTCATAACCAACCGTTTTCGAAATTATAACATAAGATAACCAAACTGTTTTCATAAGAAAATATGGGATTTTCTTCATCAACAACTTTTCCCAAACGTAAAGGAATTCGTCGTTTCAAAACTAAACCGCTTATGAACTCACCAGCTTTATGCTGATTTTCAAACTGCTTGTATTCTCAGGTCAGCATTAGACAGGTACATCGCAACCTTTTGGAGAAGACGGAGCGTCCCGAAGACTCGTCTTTACTTTTGTTCATATTACATATGTAAAATACTTGTACAACTTTACTTTCAAACAGATGTAAACAATATTATGTAATGTAATGTTTTGTGGTTACTGCTTTACTATGTGCGTTGGATTTGATACTCAACATGGAGTCAACCCCGGAAATGTTTTCGCCTTTGGTTTTCGGGGTGTGACAGATTGGTATCAGAGCCCTTGTTTATAGTGAACTGGTATACCAAAGCTTACATGGTATAAGACTATAAACATTAAGGGGCCTAAGTGCTCTGAACTAAAAGTATCCTACAAAATATAAGTATTTTCAAAAGTATTTAAGTATGCCGAGCCGTCGAAATCCGTAACTATAAGTAGAACAAAACATAAGTAAATGGGTGTTGTACAATGCGGTTAAACCTGGGCAGTTATGTAGTCGTGTCTAGGGTTAATATAGCCTGGCCAAATATATTCATTCGAGACACGGCCAACATGTGCTTGGGAGTGACTGTGGCATGCGGCATACCTAAAATTTACCCAATATCCCAAACAACGAATCGTCGCTGCAGCGAACCATGAAATACTATGGGAGTATTTCTCGAGCCGATCCTTTGTAGAAATTCTCGTATATGCATTATTCCTTGATTATTCCTCTAGCAATAAAATGTTCTATCTTGATAACTCCTCTCTGCTTTATCGCTTAGTATGATGCTATATTTGCCTTGATGAGATATCTCGTGTCCCATATCTCTTGATTCACTTCAGAGGACTTATGATCCTATCTTTCCTGATCTTTTTAGATCAAGATGCCTCCAAGAAAGAGACCCAGCTCTAAGACCAACAACCCTCCGCCACCACCTCCTCTTCAAATCGATCTGGAAACACTTCAGGCAACCATTTCTGCCACCATATCTGCTCTCCTACCTCAACTAAACCCTAATGGTCCAGGAAGTGGTTCCCAAAACCAAGGAGGTAATTAGGGACACCGGAAGGAGTGTTCCTATAAAGACTTTATGAACGCAAAACCCACATTCTTCGATGGCACATGGGGTGTCATTGCTCTAACTCGGTGGTTAGAGAAAATCGAATCTGTTTTCGAGATCTGTGCCTGTTCGGATTCCGACAAAGTAAAGTTTGCCGCCTGTACTCTCCTCGATAAAGCTTTGACTTGGTGGAACGGCCGAGTCAAATCCCTGACCTTATCTGTAGCTAATGCTATGGGATAGGAAGTAATGAAGGAACTACTACGTGCGGAGTATTGCCCTCGGGGTGAAATCCAGAAGCTGGAAAACGAGCTATGGAACCTGAAGATGAAAGGTTCCGATATCGCCTCTTACACTTCAAGGTTTGATGACCTGGCACTCCTTTGTCCGGGAATGGTTACCCCGGAAAGCAAAAATGTAGAAAGGTTCATTTGGGGATTAACCCAGCCAACCAAAGGGAACGTTATAGCAGCAAAGCCAGATACCTACGACAGTGCAAAGTGTCTGGCTCAAACTTTGATCGATCACAGTGATGTGCAGGAAGAAGCAGACACCACCCCCGAGCCCACAGAAAAGAGTGGTGAGAAAAGAAAGTTTTGGAAGAAGAAGAAGAAGAGTCAATCTTCCCCAGAACTCTCAAAGAAACAGCAAATAGTGGCAGTCCATGCTGCTACTATCCCTGCTGTTGTTTCTGTTGTCAATTCAACATCTCAAGCACCTGTCACCGGATATGCCGGTATCCTCCCATGGTGTAACCATTACAGCTACCACCATCGCATCCCTGGCCCTTGTCGTGCAAAGTTTTGTAGAAGCTGTGGCCAGGAAGGTCACCTCGCACGAACCTGCAAAACCCCAACCCCGTCAATTAGTCAGGCTTCCGGAGCAGGTATCGGTCAAACCTGCTATAGTTGTGGAGAGGTCGGACACTATAAGCGAAACTGTCCGAAGACAGTAACATCTGGCAACACCGGGAGAGTCCTAACCATGGGTCAAGAAAGGACGGCCGTTGATACCACCGTTGCTACAGGTATACTTCTCTTTGATAACCCTTGTGCCCGCAATCCTTCTCGATTCTAATGTGGTAAAAATTTGCTAATCGTTCATTCAAATATCTATCTAGACTAAATCCTTCGCATGTAATCGAAATGTGCACCGTCGAGACGACTAACTAGTGAGATAGAGAACAGTAACTTCGTACCTATAGATTGAATCCTCAGTCCGGAGGACTATTCTGTTCCATTCAATTTAAAAAGGGGAAACTCTCCATGAAAATATTTTGATGCTATGTTTAACATGAAATGACCTAGTTTTCATTCGTGTTGTCATCCTTGGTTTCGAAAGGGTCGCTCGTCTAGATCTTTTTCTCGACCCGGTTCTCGTAATCTTCGGCATCAAACTTTCGTATCATTCTATGCCTTAGAACTCAAAAGTTTTCCCAATGTGAATTACCACGCATCCCTCGTTTCTGTGATTATTGAGAAACGGGAAGTTAGCAACTCTTCCCTCTAAATGTCTATCCTGAAGGATTCCCGGGAGTTTCTTTCGAGCGTCTAGTTTAGTCTCGCATCAGACCTTTCGAAATTTTCGTAGAGATCGATTCTGCAACCTTTAGATTTCGGATGCCCATAGAGCTTGGTAACATCTATCTAGACCATCACGTCTCGAATCCTTAGAAGTATCTGCCCAACTAAACCCTAGTTATTCCTTGAAGAAACCGAAGTCGTTCAGGGTTAGAACTTCAATGAGAAAACCGATTGATATCGTAGATTGAGAGAGAGTCAAAGTACAAAACCAAGACATGTCCCGATAATGAGAATTCGTTAGAACGCCCAACAGAGACCAGATTCCGCTTGAGAAAGTGAAGATCCGAAGCAACAAATCCATTCGTATCTCTACTCTTCGAATTTTGGGATGAAATTCCCTCTAACGGGGGGATAATGTAACAACCCGAAGTTGTTCCTCGCCGAAAACCCATTCTACCCGTATAACTCGTCAGAGATCGAAATGTCCCGATATCGTTTTTGGGTTTAGTTAACTAAAATTTTATGTTTATTATCATTCAATGAGGGTCCAAATCATTTAGGAACTCATGAATTTAGCCCAAAACATTTATTTCATAAGTTTTAGAAATATCCTCGTCGGGTGACGGAAACTCAATCGGGTGCGACCTATAGCCTCGTTTAAGGCCGGTATCGGGTAGAATTCCACCGTGTCCAAGTTTTAGGAACTATATAAATGTGTTTAACCTTACATTTGAAACTTTTTCCTTCTCTCTCTACTCTGTCTCTAACCTCTCTCCTAAATCCAAAGATTAAGGGTCCAAAACTCAATTTTAAGGCCTCAAATCCCTAAGGTACCTTCCTAGCCTTAATCTATAGCATATTTGGCTTCCAAATTTGACATTTAATATAGAAATTGGACATCATATGTGAGTTTACGGCCCAGGAGGCTGCCTAGGCCGTAAACACCATTTTGAAGGGTTTTAAGCCCTTAAACTCCTTCCTAAACTCATTTGGACTTTAGATATGGCTAAGGGACTTCAAGATATGGACGTAGAACATTTAAAACTTTGATTTTGAGTCATTTGAAGGAGTTTACGGCCAAGGCATAAGCTTGGGCCGTAAACTCTTGTAAATGGGTTTTTTCATGCCCTTAAACCCTTCCAAATCACTAGTATGGCTTAGATATGAGTTATAGAACAATAGTTTTAGCATTTGGACACTTGAAACATAATTTTTGGGGGATTTAGGTGAGTTTACGACCAAGGCATGTGCTTGGGCCGTAAACTCCCCAAAACATGGCATAAATTCAATTCTAAGGTGTTAGAAAGCCATCCAACACCACCAAAAGCCTTGGAATAAATCAAAGGACCAACCAAAAATAGTTTAAGGACCTTAAACACACAAATTGAGGGATTTCTATGAGTTTACGGCCAAGAATTGTTCATAGGCCGTAAACTCCATGATTCATGGTGTTCGAATGCTAACTAAACACCCCTAAAGCCTTTAGATGAATTTTAGAAGCCCTTCTATGCAAGTTTTAGACCTTGAAATACCTTGTAGCAACCTATAGAAGAGTTTACGGCCATGAGAGGGGTCTCATGGGCCGTAAACTCCATAAAACCTTCAAATATCCCTTGCAAACTCAAGTTAGGCCTTGGAATAATTCTAGTAATCACATGTGATTTGTTTTGGAACCATTTAACATCATTTTCTTGGAAAAATAGGAGTTTACGGCCATGGAGCCATGCTAGGCCGTAAACTCCCATAAGTGGGTCTATTTGATGTTTTAAAATCCTTTCAAGTCCTTAAACCAAGTCTACAAATTATCCCCTAAGTGTTAGAAGTCATTTAGCACCATAGACCACCCCCACCATGAGTTTACGGCCGTAAACTCATGGGGAATGGGTGTTTTAGACCAAAAACTCTTCTATTAGTTTACTCATGGGGAGTAAACTCAAGTCCTAAGTCCCTAGTGTCATTTCACGTCCTTAAACACCACCCGGGTCCCTCCAAACACTTGTATCGGAGTGTTTTCGCGACTTGAAGCAAGTGTCCCTATCATATAAATAAACTAGGTCCTAATTAGATACAAATGTGTATCTTTACATTATAATTAGGAACCTCGTGTATTTACAAGCCCCGGATCAACTCTTAGCATCCAAATCGTCACGTTTCTCGTCCGGTGAGTTCATACCCCTACCCTTTTTCACTGTTTTTAACTGTTTTCAGGGGGGGAATACAAGCAAAAGTACAAATGTATCTTGTACTTAAACTGATTTACAACTTAATGATTTTAGTTTCTAAATGTCATGATTTCCAAAGATTATGATAACTGATGCTTCGAATTGCAGGTTAATTATAGATTTCTTTTGAAAAGTGTTTTGATCTATATTGTCTTTTGTAAAAGAAATCATACTAATTATAACAAATATAACTAATAGGATAGAACGAATGCGAATACGAATATAACTAAGTACGAATACGAATACTAATAGGAATACGAATACGAATACTAATACGAACACGAATGTAATCTAGAACGAACACTAATTAGGAATACAAATACGTCTACGAATACGAATACGTCTACGAATACGAATACGACTACGAATATGAAATAACGCCTTTGGTTGACACTAAGACTTCGAATATATAGTTAGTGTACTCCTTGAGTGTCACCAGAGTTTCGAATTTATTACGAAAATACACCTCTGGACCTCTACTGAGTTTCGAATATATCCGCCTCAGAATGTCGACAGAGCTTCGAAGTCACAACTAAGTTAGTAGATTATAGTCATCTGATTGTAGAATAACTAAGGAAGTAGAACACATAACTAATACTACTCACATAGTAATTACTGGTACTTCGAAATTAGACTTAAGAACAAAACACCACACATAGGAAAATATGGGATTTTCCTGGGTAACACAACTACACACAAACGAATAAAGAAACAAACGAATAACTAAAACTATAAGGAAAATATGGGATTTTCCTGGAATGTCATAACCAACCATTTTCGAAATTGTAACATAAGATAACCAAACTGTTTTCATAAGAAAATATGGGATTTTCTTCATCAACAACTTTTCCCAAACGTAAAGGAATTCGTCTTTTCAAAACTAAACCGCTTATGAACTCACCAGCTTTATGCTGATTTTCAAACTGCTTGTATTCTCAGGTCAGCGTTAGACAGGTACATCGCAACCTTTTGGAGAAGACGGAGCGTCCCGAAGACTCGTCTTTACTTTTGTTCATATTACATATGTAAAATACTTGTACAACCTTACTTTCAAACAGATGTAAACAATATTATGTAATGTAATGTTTTGTGATTACTGCTTTACTATGTGCATTGGATTTGATACTCAACATGGAGTCAACCCCGGAAATGTTTCCGCCTTTGGTTTTCGGGGTGTGACACAAACCAAGAATGGCGGAAACGTTCTGGGTGGAGGACATCATGTACAGTATCACAACAATGAAAAGTAGTAAAAAAGCAACAACATCATCCATTGCATTAATAATATAATTTTAATACAAGTGTGTTCTATCAAATTATAATAGACACTAAAGAATAAATCAAAATGAAAGATGTGTTTTGAACGAGCACCATCTGCCCTGAACCTTGCATCGATACCTGTCTATGGTTGACCTGAGGATACAAGTTATTTTGAAAGAGTGTATCAGCTTTAAAGCTGGTGAGATCATAGGCATTTTAGTGTCTTAATTTGTATGTAATTATTTGTATGAATACAAATTGTAAGTATTTGTATGAATACCAATTGTAAGTATTAAAAATGTATATGAATTGTAAGTATGAAAATGTTTGTAAAACAACTGTAAACGTTTGAAAAACCCTAGAAATCCCTATGATTCCTACTATTATAAAAGAGAGTCTTCTACCAAGACCTAACTGCTCTGAATGTAGCCTTCTACCAAGACCTAACTGCTCTGAATGTAGCCTTCTACCAAGACCTAACTACTCTGAATGTAGTCTTCTACCAAGACCTAACTGCTCTGAATGCAGTCTTCTACCAAGACCCGACTGTTCTAAATGTAGCCTTCTACCAAGGCATCTAGTGTCTATGTGTGTCTCTTGTAAGAGTGTGTATTTTCCCAAGTCTGACTATCATTAACCAAAATATAGCTTCTACATTACCGTGCGTCGTGTGAATGTTCATGAAGTGAATGTAAAGGGGAAAATGAAATAGTACTATTGTGTAGTGTCGAACTACAACCGTACCAATTACCTCAAGTCTAGGGTAATCTTGTGAGTACTGTAGTATTTGCAATAAAGAACTACATCGGTACTCTTATTGCCTTATTTGAGGGATAAGGTATAATGTGATGGCTAGATCCCAGGCTAAACGCTCCCCTATCAAAGGGATTTTGGGACCTACACGCGACCCCTACATGTATGCAAGCCGTGAATATCCACATTACTATAATCATGTATACCCGATATAACTATCACAATTGCGTTGTGATTTATCGGTATAGTTAGCTCCTGAACGTGTTCCATGCTATAGCAATTAGTAACGTCTGACCTATGTATATGTAAGCGTACCCATGTAAGTGTAATCATGTAAGTGTACTCATGTAAGTGTGATCACGTAAGTGTAATCATGTAAGTGTACTCATGTAAGTGTGATCATGTAAACATATCTATGTAATAGTATAGTAATGTACTGTAATGTTCTACGTGTGCTAGCTGTAATGTGTGTTCTCTCTCTATCTAGCATGTATAGTAATGTATTGTGTGTACTAGCTGTAATGTGTGTTCTCTCTCTATCTAGCAAGTATTGACTCATGAATGAACTGACTCATTGTATGATATCGCATTCTATTAATAGTTCTAGTATCTTCCTAAACTACCCATATGGTAGTTTACTAGTAATCTAACTGGTACGTATGGACATGGATGTATACCCTTGCTACCCAAGGGCAATGGATGAACTGGAAGGGCCTTTATGACTATATATGTACATATGATATATAATTTATATTTAAACAACCTTCGGACGGATACCCGGTATCCCACCAGACCACATCCAAATCGAGGAAACGGAAATAAGGTGGATAGCCTTCCTAAGTCTTTTAAACATTTCTTATATATCTATACATATATAGGCATGGAATTGATAATATAAAAGCATAAAATAAGTTTTCTAAAACCTTTGAACATAATTATTATCTAAGAAAAGATCGACTTGATGTCAATCTATAAAACGGTTTGAAGGCATGGGTTTGATAAAATAGTTAGTATAAAGAAACATCTGTTTGAAACACAATTGTAAATAAGTTTGAAATGTAACATATAGAGTAATATGTACAGTGTAATAAAGAGTTTTAAACACATAAACTGTTTATGAAAAACATTTGAAGGAAACTGTTTGGTAAAACGGCTAATGAGTAGCCAATCATTTGAATGCTGCTTATTAATCACATGTGATTGATATAATAATTAGCATAATTCTACTTGTATCCACCCCCATAAAACATTTAAAAACAGTTAAAACATTGATTAAGGGGTATGAACTCACCTGTTGTGGGTGATACGGATGAACTGAAGAGGTAGGACTGCTAGGTGTCAAGTGAAGACTTTAGACACACACAATGGTCCTATTTACATATGAAGACATATGTATATAAACAATTAGTGATTATAACACTAATTAAACATGTATAAACATCCTAATGCAAGGAAAACACTTTGGTCAAGTGCTAGGAGGCTAAGGGGTTGCAGCAAAGGAGTGCAAGACCTCTTATGGGAGTTTATGGTCTAAACACCATGTGTGTTGGAATTTACGGCCCAGGGGAGTATACTCCTGGCCGTAAACTCTCTATAGGGTCACTAAATGAAGCTTAACATTATTACAACTTAAGTGGTGAAGTTCTTCTAGGCTTAAACAAGTGTTTGGGCTTCTTTTTAACTCCTTTGAGGAGTTCACGGCCCATGGACCAAATCCCATGGAGATTATGGCCGTAATTTCCCTTAGATGGGTGTTTGTGGTGTTTTCAAGCGCCAAATTTATCTAAGAATGAATCAAGGAATTTGTCCAAGGCTTTAGGAGAGTTTATAGCACCATTTGGCACTATTTTTCGGAGTTCACGGCCCTGGAACTTCTTGGGCCGTGAACACCTTACTCTTGGTGTTCTAAGGTTGTTTTCAAGTCCTAAACTCATTGGGGTACATGTCTAAATTAGTCTCTTGGCTTAAGGAAGGTTTTTAGGGTGTTTTGGCACCAAAAAATGGAGTTCACGGCCTAAGAACTTCCCTGGCCGTGAACTCACTTCTAGCCCTTGTTTGTAAGTGATTTAGGGGTCTAAACATGTAATGGTAGCTTCTAGTTTGAGTTCCAAGGCTTAGAGAGACATTGGGCACACTTTGGCCCTTAAAAAGGAGTTTACTCCCAAGGTGTTCTTGGGCGGTAAACTCACAGATCTTAGTATTTCGACATGATTTTGATGTTATTAAACACAATCTAAGCTATATATTACAACTAGATAGAAGTACTCACGATTTAGGATGAAAAGCCGAAGATCCGTGAGAGAGAATTTTGCCTTTTCTCTAGTTGGAAATATAACTAATGAATTATTTTGGTTCAGATTTCTATATATAGTCCTGGGATTTTTTTGGCAGAAAATATTTTTATTCCAGAATTGAACCCTAATATCCTAGAGTTTTGGAATAACAGTGTTGCACAAAACGCTAGTACATCCACTCTCCTGATATCCCCTTAAGTGTAAATCCTGAAAAACTGAAACTTATACCCAAAGTCTGGAATTTCACTGAAACTGACCTACCTTCTATTGACTTGATATGGTTTGTATAAAATGGAAATTTCGGGTTGTCATAGCCAGGAACTGGTTCTCTAGCTCGAGTAAGTTTTGATTTGAGCAGTATTTTCGTTTAAATTGCACCAGAAACTCTGCCCATTCCAGTTGCAGGGGCTCATTGGGGCTCAAAGTCTTCCCTAGGGTATTCTACCAGCGAACAACGCCTCCTCTGAATTGACGTACTGCAAACGTGGTTTGTATCTTGCCTTTGCAACCACATGTCATGAAGGCCAATTCCATTTCTTAGATCCAATCCATGACCTCGATCGGATCTTCCTTCCCAGTGAAAGTCGATGGCTTTCAAGTTAGAAAATCTTTGTACTTGCATCCATTCCTCTCGACTCCTTCATCATGATTGTTCCTCCTAATCATCGGGGGATTAGGTTGACCAACGGTCCTGCTGTCGTTCCCTTCCTCAGACTACCCGTCATTCAGCTCGGGCTGTTCAATAGGCATCGTAATTTCTTCTCGAGCTTGTTGAAGTAAACGCCTTGTTTCCTCCATTTGACGATCCAACATCATCTGGATCAATGCTTGCACTCCAGCCATCATGATTGGCTTGGGTGTAACTTCTACTATGACTGGTATTTGCTGTATCACTGGGGGCTGATCTCAGTTCCCATTTGCATTCACGTTTCCGCTACGGGTCCTTGCCATCTTGATCTATAAACCGAATAAGGTGAGTCTAGATCTTTATTTAGGATTGACGTTTAAATCATCCTTATCACTCCGAAACGTTTATATGCTAGTTCTAATATTGTATTTAAACGCTTAGAATCCTAAGTACATAAGGTTTCCAGATCCGGTCAGCAACAGACCATAGATCCGAACAAATAATAGCATGTCAGGCACAAAGCAATTAGCACATAAAAGCATTTTAGGCATAATTCCTAAAATAAGCTAGTGCTCACACCTCACAATCATCGCTTAGCATTCTAAGTTTAAGTCTATAAATCCTACAAATTCTTAGTTCACTTAAACTAATGCTCTGATACCAACTCTGACATCCCCAAAAATCACGGCCAGAAAATACCGATTTTGTTTATGCATTGTTTAAAACTTCAGAGTAACATTTTAAATAAAAGTGTTGCGGAATTTGTCCCAAAACAAAATATGATAGAGATTTATCAAAAGCATTTCCGTAGAAATGTATTTCATTAAAAAGACTCGGGATGTCATGTTCGATACATATCATAAGCATAAACAATACAACATAGGCCTTACTGTTGGAATAGTGTCTAAGGTTGTAACTATATTAGGCAAGTATTTGACCCGGTTGTGCATGGTCCTTTTGGGTTGCCTTCACCATAGCAACTTGATAGGATGATTTATTAAGAGAGAATAAATATTATTAATATATTATGAGAATAATATAAAGAATAATAATTATGTTATTTGATTAATATAAGTCATAGAATTAATTGGAATTAATTTGGTGACTTAAAGAGATTAATTAAATAAGAGGGTATAAACTGTCAATTGTTTGATAGTTCAACTTTAGACTGTAAATACATATAGATATGGATTGGACGAATTCTAGGAGCTAAAGGATAGCTCAAATCGTCCAAGAGTTATCTAAGGAATGGATTTGGATAGCCTTAAGAGAAGATTATCCAATTAGGGTTTAAGTTGTAACCCTTAAGGAGTCTACAAGTATAAATAGACCACAGGGCTAAGGGAATTCGGTACTTCACCTAAAGTAGAGAAGCCCTGGCCGAATTCCTCCCCTCTCCTCTCTCCCAAATCAACCTCCTTGCTATTTGGTGTTTGTAAGCCATTAGAGGAGTGACAATTGTGACTCTAGATGCTCCAAGACAACAAGATCAACAAGGAATTCAAAGGTATGGTAATAGATCTGTTTCAATGTTGTTATTTAACCTAAATAGTTATTAGAAGTCTTGGATTCAAAGCATGTTTAATTAGAAAGCCTAGATCCAAGCATTAGGGTTTTGCATGCGCACATAGGAAAGTTCTTATGGCTAAAACCCATCAGTGGTATCAGAGACTAGCTTGGTTTTCATTAAATTATTGCTTAATTGTATGAAACTAACCTGCAAAATTCGATTTTTGGGTTTCTGAGTCATGGACTCGGCGACTTGGCCTGAATCGGCGAGTCCATTTGTGCACTTGGCGAGTGCAAGCGTCAGGAATGGCCAGATTCGGGATTTCTTCATAATTATCTTATAGAAACTTACCTTAATCATATTAGATCAAACCTAATCCGATTTTTTGATATATATGACTATAATCTTGATCTATCTAAAGATGTTTATCAACTAATAAAATATTTAATTTCCTCATATGATAATTAATTATTTATTTTGATTATTTTGGTAATTATCTTAAAAGAAATCTTGAATAAATCAAATATAGATAATTAGGAAATTAATTGTTAATTGAAATTATTTGTTATTTGATCCTCCATGTTTTAAATGTTTAAAACTTGTCCTCAAGTTTTGAAATTTATATTTTGTGATTAAAAGTTTTAATTTAGACAACTTAAATTTCAAACCCTAGATTTTAAAAGGTTTAAAATACAACCCTCTACTAATATAATATTACTAGAATAATATATATATATATATATATATATATATATATATATATATATATATATATATATATATATATATATATATATATATATATATAACTAAAATGCTAGTCTTACCGTTAGTAGGCCTCATTCACGAAGCCGATCTATAAGGTGGGTATAAGGTTGCGGCCTATAAAATGGCGCTTAATGGGTGTACACTCACACCCAACGCTTCCTTGATTGGTGGAGGGTCGTTAGCCGAACGGGTAGGATAGGGCAACCTCATCCTCTCATTAAAAGTATAATAGTAATACAAAGTAACTATATTTTTTAAAATTTCCCAATATTAGTTACTTTAGGAAAAGTGAATTGATGCAATCCCGTGAAATTACACTTTGCACCCTTGATAAGAAGTTAGTGGAGCGTGTGTGGTTTACCGGCACACTAATTGGTTCTAAGCAAAGGTGGCAAAGGGTGATTCATTGTTTATCATAGTTTGATGGAGCGTGTGTGGTTTACCGGCACATCGAATAGGTGATCGTTACAATGAAGGCACCATGTGAATTTGCATGGTAATTCACACCCGCTTTGTGATCCTCGGTATCCCAGTCACAAACAAGAGGGGCATATCGAGATTTAAACATGCCATTGAATAGTTTCAATGTATCTCATCTGATCCTAGGAATTCTCAATACACTTAGGACTAATTGTTTAAGTTTTTGTGATGGAGAATTAGTGAATCGGCATTCACTTACCTTCAATTATTTGCATGTTAGATTACGGCATCCCTTTTCTAGTATGTAAATGTTATTGTTGGATCCTAGCCCTAATTTTTCTTATTGGGTGATAACTAGGGATTCTTATTCTAATCTATCTTTGTCCTTTCTTTCTTTTGTAGATGTCGAACGCAAACAACATTGCTGCTAGTTCTTTCACGTTGATGAGCCTATGCCAAAAGGTCACCTTCGATGGAACGAACTTTAGCGAATGGATAAGATACATTCGCACCATTGTTCGCTATGAGGATAAGGAGTATGTCCTCGATGAAAAGCTCGAGAAAATCAACCTTGAAATCGCTACTCCGACTGAAATTACCGCTTTTGAAACTCATGAGCGAGATGCAACGAAGGTACATTGCATCATGGTAGCCACCATGAACTCCGAATTCCAAAAGTCCTACGAGGACATGTACCCGTACGAGATGCACCAAGACTTATTGGAGAGATACCACCAGAACGCGAGACAAGAGCGTTATGAGATTTTCACCAACATGATTTCCGCTAAGATGGGTCATGGAGAATCTCTTACCGTGCACCTGCAAAAGATGCAAAGGTATGTCGACCGCCTTCGCAAGTTAAATGTTGACTTTGGAGAAGACTTGGCGATCGACATGGTGCTTCACTGTTTGCCTCCGATGTACAATCAATTTAGGATGACCTACCACATGAACAAAGAAGAGGTCACCCTAAGCAAACTCCAAGGTCTCTTGAGGGTCACTGAGAGCAACTTCAAAGACAAGTCTGTTGCACCAACTCCCAATCCGCTTGCTGCTCCTGTCTTGGCTATTGGTCAAGGAAAAGGAAAGAAGAGGAAGGCTTGATTGAAGAACTATCGCAAGGTCAAAGCCCGAGATGGTGCCTCTTTTAGTGGGACCAAAGTTGATCCCGCTAAGCCCTGTCCTAACCCGAAGGAGGCAGAGTGCCACCACTACCACAAGATAGGACATTGGAAGAGAAGCTGCCCAGAGTACCTGCAAACAATAAAAGAAGGAAAGATCAAGCCATCTTTCGTATGTATATACACAATTAAATCTAACGATTCTAATCATGCTATTTCTTGGGTTCTTGATACCGGTTGTGGTTATCACATTTGTTCTAATGTGCAGGGACTAAGAAGAAGTAGGGATGTGGAGCAAGGAAGAATCAATCTAATCATGGGGAACAGAAGATCGTCGCCTGTGACCAAGATTGGAGTGTATTCTTTAGTGCTTAGGAATAATTTATGTTTAGATTTGAACAATTGTTGCTATTCGCCAGAAATGGCTAGAAACATCATCTCATTTCATTGTTTATATAGACAAGGTTTTAGATTTTCTTTTAATAATGAGAATGGTTCTATTTTGGCTTATCTAAATGGTGTCTTTTACTTTGAAGCTATACCATGTACTGGAATTTATGAAACCGTTATGATTGTTGGTAACTTAGGAAATGATATTTTGAATATAGATTCTTCCACTAGTATGGATAAAGCATCCTTGTGGCATTGTCGTCTTGGACATGTCAACAAGAAATGCATAGCCCAACTCCAAAAGGATGGAGTGTTGGAGTCATTCGACCATAGGGAAGATGACACATGCGAGTCTTGTTTACATGGAAAGATGACTAAGTCACCCTTCACGAGTACGTGTGAAAGGGGTGAGGGTCTATTGGACCTAATACATACCGATGTATGTGGACCATTTAGATCAACCACGAAGGATGGCAACCGCTTCTACGTGACCTTTACCGATGATTATAGTAGATATGGGTATATCTATTTAATCAAGCAAAAATCAGAAACCTTTGAAAAGTTCAAAGAGTTCAAGAATGAAGTGGAGAATCAATTGGGCAGGAAAATCAAGATGCTTCGATCCGATCGAGGAGGAGAGTACCTAAGTCTTGAATTCCACGATTATCTCAAGGAGTGTGGAATAGTTTCACAATTGACGCCTCCTAGGACACCACAGTTGAATGGTGTGGCAGAAAGGCGTAATCGAACCTTATTGGATATGGTTCGCTCTATGATGAGTCGTGCTTCACTACCTATCTCTTTTTGGGGGTATGCCTTAGAGACTGCCGCCCATATCCTTAACCGAGTCCCTACTAAGAAGGTTGCCAAAACACCTCATGAGATGTGGACAGGGAAAGCTCCCTCGTTGGCACATATCAAGGTTTGGGGTTGCGAGGCTTTCGTAAGACGAGATACTCACGACATCTTTTGGATATCTCTTCTATAGACCGAAGGACAATGTTGTTTTTGTTGCGAGGAGAGGAGTTTTCCGAGAGCGAGAACTCATAGGCCAAGGAGATAGTGGGAGGCAAATCGAGCTTGAAGAGATTCAAGAGTCGATAGATGAAGGAACCTCTACCTCTGGCACTCAACCCGTCGAGGAAACTCCGGTTGAACCGATTGACGAGTCCTTACCTCTTAGATGTTCCGATAGAGTTAGAGTCATCCCTAGTTTTATGGTTTTCATATTACTACCGAAGGGGACACGTATATTAGTGATGGTACACTAGTAAATCTTGATGAACCTAATAGCTATAAGGAAGCCATGGCAGGCCTGAAGTCTGTGAAATGGAAAGAGGCAATGGATAGCGAGATCCAATCCATGTATGATAACCAAGTTTGGAATTTGGTTGATTATGTGCCTGGACGTAAGACCGTTGGGTGCAAATGGATCTTCAAGAAGAAGACCGACGTGGATGGTAAAGTACACACATATAAAGCGCGATTGGTTGCAAAGGGCTTTACTCAAACTCCCAGATTTGACTATGATGAGACCTTCTCACCAGTTGCGAAGATAAAATCTATTAGAGTGATGCTAGCTATTGCCACATTTCATAATTATGAGATTTGGCAAATGGATGTCAAGACCGCCTTCCTTAATGGAAAGCTGGCTAAGGATGTTTACATGGCTCAGCCAGATGGGTTTGTGGATCCGAAGCATCCGAATAGAGTGTGTAAGCTTGAGAAGTCCATTTATGGACTTAAGCAAGCATCTCGCAGATGGAATCTTTGCTTCGATGAGAAAGTCAAAGAGTTTATGTCATGTGTTTATGTCAAAGCCAGTGGGAGTATAGTAAGCTTGCTCGTTCTATATGTCGATGACATATTACTCACAGGAAACGACATCCCGACTCTGCAGGAGGTTAAGTCCTGGCTCGGGAAGTGCATCACTATGAAGGACCTCGGAGAGGCTTCTTACATTTTGGGAATAAGGATAGTAAGAGAAAGAAGTAAGAGACTAATTGGACTTAGTCAGAATACTTACTTAGAGAAGGTACTAAAACGTTTTAGTATGGAAAACTCAAAGAAGGGAGAATTACCGATACAAAGTAATGCCAAGTTGAGTAAGACTCAAAGTCCGAGTACCGAAGCTGAGATAGCAGAAATGAGCCGAGTACCATACGCTTCTGCAGTTGGCTCAATCATGTACGCTATGACTTGTACTCGCCCTGATGTAGCCTTTCGCTTTGAGCATGGTTAGCAGATATCAAGGGAATCCTAGCAGAGCACATTGGATTGCGGTGAAGAACATCCTTAAGTACCTTCGGAGGACGAAGGAATGGTTCTTGGTCCTCGGAGGGAGTGATGACTTGAAAGTGCGAGGGTATAGTGACGCCAGTTTTCAGACTGACAGGGACAACTACCGTTCGCAGTCGGGTTGGGTCTTTACCCTAAATGGAGGAGCAGTGACATGGAAGAGTTCCAAGCAGGAAACCGTAGCTGATTCAACATGCAAATCAGAGTACATTGCAGCGAGCGAAGCGTCGAAGGAGGCAATATGGCTAAAGAACTTCATTGGTGATCTTGGAGTTGTACCTGCCATAAAGGAGGCCATGGAGATTTTCTGTGATAACGAAGGAGCGGTTGCCTTGACCAAGGAACCGAGGGATCATGGTAGATCACGATATATCGACAGAAAATATCACTTCATCAGACATCGTATAGAAGAAGGACAACTCATAGTGAAGAGGATATCATCAGAAGATAACCCAGCATATTCGCTTACGAAGGGACTGAGTAGGGTTAAGCACTTGCAGCGTGCTAGGAGTATTAGGCTGAAGGACGATATTAGCATAGATTAGATAGTATTAGAAACGTGTAATAGATAAATGTAATTAACATTTGACGATTAAATAAAGGAGTTTTATTTATGAGTAATGTTACTGTCTTATGTTAATTGTTTAACTATTGTTTCACTTTGCATGTTTTGACTTCATGAATAATTGAGTTTATTAGGAATAATCGAATTGTTCAAATTGTCCACAATCGTTCATATGTTGGAAGTAGATATGAATGAAGATTATCATGAATTGGTGTGTAGATTGTCTAAATGGTGTTAGACATAGCAAAAGATTGCTGCGACGTTCATGAGTGCTTATGAACTGGTTTTGAGCACTGGAACAAACTCGCGCTTGCTGGAATCACCTTATGGAATATGCTATAAAAGGGTGATCGCAAGACGATAATATCATATAGTCTTAAAACCTAGATATATGGTTTGTTATTTGTTAATTGATTGTACATTGATACTGCAAAAACGCATCAGTAACTCGGTGTTATAAAACGCATTGTTGTGTATAGTTGATTAATGAATAAGTAAATGCATATAAGTCGAAGTTTATCTGTAACTTTTATCTAAGAAGGTAAAAGCGATATCTCGGTCGCTCGATGATTTGATTTGACTTATGTGCCGGGCCCGATCAAAACTGAATTGATGTGTTCGATTAAGTTTATGTCGAATAAATCGGAGATCGAGAAACCTAAATGCTTGACTAACCATTCCATAGGATTGTCAGCATGATATCTAACAGAGGACTGTACGATCCCTTATCTAAAGGACAAGATTGATTAGATCAGTGTTTGACAGCGTCTTTGAGAGCTACGATTGCAAACCGAATTGTACTTGTGCATATAGTTTCTAGACTTATCCAAGTGGGAGACTATTAGAATAGTGTCTAAGGTTGTAACTATATTAGGCAAGTATTTGACCCGGTTGTGCATGGTCCTTTTGGGTTGCCTTCACCATAGCAACTTGATAGGATGATTTATTAAGAGAGAATAAATATTATTAATATATTATGAGAATAATATAAAGAATAATAATTATGTTATTTGATTAATATAAGTCATAGAATTAATTGGAATTAATTTGGTGACTTAAAGAGATTAATTAAATAAGAGGGTATAAACTGTCAATTGTTTGATAGTTAAACTTTAGACTATAAATCCATATAGATATGGATTAGACGAATTCTAGGAGCTAAAGGATAGCTCAAATCGTCCAAGAGTTATCTAAGGAATGGATTTGGATAGCCTTAAGAGAAGATTATCCAATTAGGGTTTAAGCTGTAACCCTTAACGAGTCTACAAGTATAAATAGACCCCAGGGCTAAGGGAATTCGGTACTTCACCTAAAGTAGAGAAGCCCTGGCCGAATTCCTCCCCTCTCCTCTCTCCCAAATCATCCTCCTTGCTATTTGGTGTTTGTAAGCCATTAGAGGAGTGACAATTGTGACTCTAGATGCTCCAAGACAACAAGATCAACAAGGAATTCAAAGGTATGGTAATAGATCTGTTTCAATGTTGTTATTTAACCTAAATAGTTATTAGAAGTCTTGGATTCAAAGCATGTTTAATTAGAAAGCCTAGATCCAAGCATTAGGGTTTTGCATGCGCACATAGGAAAGTTCTTATGGATAAAACCCATCACTTACTACATTATTCCGTATTTACAGGCCTAAAATCCATTAATCTCTCATCCCAAGATATCACATCTATGCTCATGTGCCACTATCTGTAATACAAGAAACTAAGTGGGTCAAGCTTGGGAGCCTGGTGAGCACATAGGGTTTTCAACCCACAATAAATAACTTTATTAATTTCCTCAACCAACAATAACTCGATTACCCGTTCCCGTATCCTCACATTACGTCCCTAAGCATCTATCATAAGGGACCTATCCTAAGGATTATCATCAGGACAGACACTACTGCTAAGGGGATTCCTCATCAATAAATGTGCTTAAGGAAACCATGTGGTGGATGGAGTACATCTGGTGAGCACACAGTTCAAATAAACACACAATTCAAATAAACACCTACAGGTTGCGAGCCTGCTAGTGTTCCACTGGACTGTCTAGAATAGTTCGTGGTCGTCATCTATACTCTGCTAGATTACTGGATCATCAATAACATCTATAATGAGGCCTCTCATTATTTCATTTTATCACACAACAACTAATACATCTGCCCATGTTTTACCCCAACATTTTCATAGATACAAAATAAATATACAGTTTAAATCATTGAAAACATGTATAAAAATGTTCATCCAACATAGATAGCAAGTATTCAGGTAATATGCACACATAGCATGTAATTTATATAAAATACTTCATATCTATGTGTAAGTTGAAAGTAACTATGCACTCACTTGAAAAGGTGGTGAATCCGAACTCAGACAGCGCTTCGCTTCTTAAAAATAATTTCCTTTGACGAAACCTAGTATTATTACCACTAGAGTTTACTCTATTATTCACCGAGACTAATTAATAGTCTAGCTATTATTACTATTATATAAGCGTCAAACAATACTTATATAGCCCATAATAATATCCCAAGTACTTGTTATAAGTTCCTAATAACGTTACTATAATTAAATAAACGATATATTAAAAATAGCGTAGGCGTAGCTCACTTACAGCGGGTTTTATAGAAAACCGGGCTTTGCTTGGAGCAGCGTTCCCGAGACGAAAAGCTCTTCTTCTCGGATCCTTCGAGCACTCCGGGGCTTCCGCCTCGTGCTAGGGAGGTTCCCTAGGCTTTTCGGGGGGTTTCGGGGCTAGAGAGAGGTTCTAGAGAGAGAGTAAATAGAAGAAAGAATGAGAAAGGTGTGAAGAAAATGAGAGTGGGAGAGGTTCTATTTATAGGGTGAAATTTGGCTGAACTTGGTGCCACATGTCACCATCTAGTGGCAAGACTTGGGGAGAAAGCAATGGCCAAGATTGTGACACATCACCCATTTTCGCACAGCACACTTCCGACTTCTAAAATCCGTAACTTTCACATACGACCTCCGTTTTTAACGTTCTTTATATCCACGCGTAGGTAAAACTAATATCTACAACTTTCATTTTTACTCCGTCGGCTAATTCTCTACCGATCTTAAATTTAACAGTACAAGGAGAATATACTATTAAACGTCCACGTAAAATTCATAACTTCTACATACAGACTCTGTTTTCTTTTGTCTTTTTACCGTTGAGTTCCTATTAATGAGATCTTCAACTCTCATTTAGGTCGAATAAGTCAAAAACTGCTCGAACTAAAATTCGAGTTTCGGGTCGTGCACTGCTAAACCGAATCTTAGAAAAAATCATAATTTCCTCATACAAAGTCAGATTTGGGCGCTCTTTTTATGGATGTTCTCGATTTAACATATACTACAAATTTAGTTTAGATCGCTAAGGCTAAAAAGTCCTCCATCGTAAATTCACTATTTACGTCTCCCGGTGCTGTGCCGGTTTTGCCGTAAAACTTCTACAGGTCATAACTTCTTCGTTATAACTCGGATTTCGGCGCTCTTTATATGTACAGAAACCTTATAACATATACTAAAACTTGGTTAAGATTATTTATTCTAAATAATCTTTTGCCGAAAAGTTATTTTCGACCCCTATTATCTATAAATTGACTAGCTCGGATCTACGGGCGTTACATGTACCTTATGTAGTCGATTGAAAAAATATAGTTAATAGTAATTGTTGAATTGTGTTGCGTCTTCGATGGATATGTCGATACCTACTGTTATACATAACACTTTGTGCTTGTCTAATTTCTAATTCACTATCGCAATGGGATTGAGATTGCATAAACTGTTTTAAGCCGTCCTGGTATATCTTACAGAAATGGTCATTTCTATTTAGCCTCTTCTCCACTTTTATCAAGTGCTATAAAATCATATTCCATGGTGGATCTAGCTATAACTATTTGTTTTGATGATTTCCATGAAATAACTCTACCTCCAAGTGTGAATAAAAACCCGTTGGTTGACTCGGAATATTTAATGTAAGATATCCAATTTTGTTAGGGTGCAAAGTTCTTCTTGGATGTGGCTTACCCTCTTGTGATGTGTAATGGGTTTAGCCTTTCCTATAAATAGGAAGTGAGTGGCTCCCATTTTATGTAATACCCATTTTGGAGTGATTATTTTAGTGAGAGAAATAACAATACCGACTTGTACTCTTATTATTCTAAAGAAGCTTCAACGTGTTTATTTGCTCCTTGTGTTCTTCATGTTTGTGTGATTTACTTGATCTTTACTATTCCACACAGGTCATCGTATTCTAGGTCACTACAATTGGTATTAGAGCGGGGTTTGTTGAAGTTCTAAAGAATTGAATCATGATGACAACATGATTAGGTGAATCTCAAATGGGTGTAAGTTGTTCATCTTTGAGATATTTTTTTGTTCCAAAAATCGAATTTATTCCTTGATTTGATACAAAATCCGATTTTCCCTCCCTAGAATACTTGTTAATTTCACCTTCTCTCTTTAGAACTTGGTTCATATTCACTTTCTCTCTCCATAGACTTCTTTCAAATTCACTTTCTCTCTCTAGAAAAATCCAAGGTCTTGTGATTCTTGTTTTTAATAAATTAAAGATGGTGAGTTTGTATTATGATTCTTGGATCGTGATGATTAAAGATGTCAAATACAAAGTCAATGAAAAGCAATTTTATAGGTTATTGTTGAAAGGCGAGTTGATTACATGGGAAACTTTGATTTCTTATGGAAGCTTGAAAGATGATGATGGAAAGTTGATATTTTAACCTCTTGGTAAGATTTGTAGTTTGATTGATATTACCATGGATATGTTGTGTTGTTATGGTAATAAAAAAGAAGGAAAAGAAAAAGAATTATTCAAAAAAGAATATGCTTCTCTTATGGAAGACCTAAATGAACTTCATGCTCTTGAGTTTGTCGAAGATGTTCTTGAAGAAGTTCATCATGTTCATGATGTTCTTGATGTCCAAGACAAGGGAATTCAGTGTGATTATCATGAAGATGTGAAAGTTTTTCGTTCAATTGGAGTTCAAACCAATGAATGCTTGAATTCGTGTGATTCGTTTAAAGGAATGGTGCCATATAGAAAGCCTCCAATCTAAGAAGTTCAAATGTATCAAACTCCAAAAGATTTTATTAAAACTTGCAAAGTTGAATTTGTTAAGAATGATGTTGTTCTTGAATTCAAAAATTCAAGATCCAAAAAGATGAGAAAAAAGAAAAAGAAGAAGAGGATCAAAAGCAAGAACAATTGGGTTTCTAAACAAAAATATTCAAAAGTTGTCTTAAAGCCAAAATCTATTAAGTAGACTTAGGTTCCAAAGCAACAATCATCAAGTGTTGCAATGAATTCAAATTCCATACCCAAAGTTGTTGAAGATTCTCAAAATCGTTATGAAGATGAAGCTAGATTTTGGAAAAATGAGAAGAACAGATTGTACAACATGCATTATGGGTGGTACAATGTGAAGATTGGAGATTTTCTTGTTCCAAAAAAAGAACTGAGATCTTCAATGATGGATTCATGTGTTGGAAATGGTAAAAGAATTATCAAGAAGGTTTCTCAAATTCGCAAATGGATTCTGAAAAATTTATGTTGAGATTGATACCTTGTTCTTGAAGATCCATTGACGAACGATCCAGGTTTTCTCGAAATTCAATCATAATCTTGATTCATGCTTTCGTTTTTCATTTTCGATCGCTTTAACTTGATGGATCAAAATTGTTTCAACCCCATTTATGATCCAATAATTTTTTTAGATCAAGCACCAAAATCAAAATCAAATTCTCAATTTTTTTTGTTAATTTTCGATCCAAAATCAAGCCCAATTCCAAATTGTTCATTATTTACATCGAGTCCATGTTAGAATTTGGGATATAGTAAGGCTTGGAATTCTAAGTATTGTGTAAAACACTTTCAGGTTAAAGCATTTGGGTGGTACTCCCAATATTCTTTAATCGGATAAGACTTAGAGATACAAGAATTTAGAATGCTTTGATGATAGTTTCGTCTGTACCAAAAAAATGAGACCAAAACCGAATTTATGATCTTTGTCTGAAAACTGTCATATGACAGTTTCAAACTGTCATAAACTATAAAAACCAAAATAAAACAGAAGTTTGGAGAAGGGTCAAACAATGGTCAATTCTATGAAATAAAATAGAAGCTCGACCCCATCTAGGGGCTCTGCCCCTTGGACCCCGCCAGGTGCTGCCGCCCCTTGGACTCCGCTCCCAGGGGCGTTGCCCCCGAACCCCCGTTCGTTTAGGGGCTTCGCCCCTAAATGACAGTGTACTTTGAAAACTTTATCAAACTTAAACAAGTGTGTACTCCACACCTTCCTTACTTGTTTAATTTTTATCAAGATCACCTTTGGTCAACAAAATAATCCCATTACACTAAAATAATATTGATGATAACAAATCTCCAACAATCCTCCCCCATTTAAGTGTAATCTTGTTTAACTTAAAATGAAACATAACACCAACAAATTGATGCATAAATGAAATATCATGACAATTGAATTTCACCTTAGTATATTACACAATCCAAATATTCGAATATCAGGGTGTCACTAAGGATTGAACCCTTTCTATCCATAGTGAATACATGAAGATAATACACAAAACAATTTACATTCTCAAAAGTTCTAACTTGACACTATATTGTACTAGCTTGTGTCCCATCCTTCAATAAGCATATCAAAGCAAAGTCTTAACTTCTTGAAGCAGCTAAACTTCATGCTTATATAGGTAGTCCTTTTATTCTTGCACCTGCAAATGCAATTTTTCAAAAGAACTATTAAGAATATAAATTCAACCATCTTTACTTGCAGTACTGAACACATACCTTGGGATGATGATAATAATGTGTTCCAATCTTCAAATATCAAGCTTTCCACATTGAATTCAACATCTAATATCACATTAGATGGGAATTGGGTATCTCAATATAAAAAATTTTAAGTGGACTTTAAACCCATCCCTACAGCCGCCTTGTGCACAAGATCTCTTGCTAACCCTTTGGTTAGATGATCGGCTAAATTCAACTGAGTTCTTTCAAACTCCAAAGATATCACACCAGTCATGATGGGCTCACGAATCATGCTATGTCTAACACCTAAATTTCTAGACTTTCCATTGTATACTTGACTACAAGCCTTAGCCAAGGTTGCAACACTATCACATCTGATAGAAATGGTTGATATCGGTTTGGGCCATAATGGAATTTCATAAATCAAATTCCTTAGCCACTCAGCTTCTTTACTAGCAGTAGACAAAGCAACAAACTTATACTCCATGGTTGAGTTAGTAATACAAGTCTGTTTCTTAGATGCCTAAGAAATGGCACCTCCTCGAAGAAGAAACACCCAACCACTAGTAGAGGAGTGATCCTCTAAGTTGTTAATCCGGTTGGCATCTAAATAACCTTCTAAAACAGAAGGATATCCACTATATGTTAAATCATAATTCATGGTCCCTTTTAAGTACTTGAATACTCTACTTACGACTTTCCAATGATGTGAACTAGGATTACTAGTATATCTACTAAGCCTTCCCACAACATATGCTATATCAGGCCTAGTACTAATCATTGCATACATTAGAAAACCAATAGCCCTTGAGTATTCTAGTTGAGACACTGGAGATCCTTTATTAGGTAGAAGCTTAAGACTAGGATCTATAGGACTGCTAACAGGAGAACAATTCTCAAAGTTAAACTTTTTCAATATTTTCTCAATATAATGAGATTGAGAAATTGAAATCCCATTGTTTCCTTTTCTAATTCTTATACCAAGAATTACTTCAACCTCCCCCATGTCTTTTATGTGAAAACTAGATGATAAGAATTTCTTGGTTTTATCAACTTCTTCTAAATCAGTACCAAAAATCAACATATCATCTACATATAAGCAAATCATGACTCCTTTACCAGAAGTATCAAATTTGCTATATACACACTTGTCAGCTTAGTTTAATGCAAAACCATTAGACAAAACAACATCATCAAACTTTTGATGCCATTGTTTTGGTGCTTGTTTCAAACCATATAATGATTTCTTAAACTTGCACACTTTGTGTTCATTTCCTGGCATCACAAACCCTTCAGGTTGTTTCATGTATATTTCCTCATCCAACTCACCATTCAAAAATGAAGTTTTCACATCCATTTGGTGAATCACAAGATTATGTATAGCTGTAAGAGCTAATAATAATCTAATAGTAGAAATTCTGGCAACAAGAGCATAAGTATCAAAGAAATCAATGCCTTCCTTTTGTCTAAAGCTTTGGATAACCAATCTGGCTTTATACTTATCTATTGTGCTATCCACCTTCATTTTTCTTTTGAGAATCCATTTACATCCTAATGCCTTGCAACCAGGAGGTAAATCAGCCAATACCCAAGTATTGTTATGCATGATAGAATCAATATCATCATGAATTGCTTCTTTCCAGAAATGAACATCCCTAGAAGTCATAGCTTCACTGAAAGTCTTTGGATCCTCTTCAATATTAAAACAATACTGATGTTGAGAAATAGTCTCATTCCTTGATCCTTCAACTAAATATAGTTGAAAATCAGATCCAAAAGACGTAGCTTTCCTAGCTCTGGTGCTTTTCCTAGGTTCAGGTACAGAACTTGCACCACCAGAAACATCTTCAGCTTGAGTAGCACTCTTGCTGGAAGATTGATGAATCATGTCCCTTGGTCTAGGTATAGATGTAAATCTTTCTTCATCAAAAGTAGCATCTCTTGACTCTATCACTGTGTTTACAGACACAAAGTCATTAGATTCTAAAACATAGAATCTATATGCTTTGGAATGCTCAGCATATCCAATAAAGATACAATCTATACCTCTCTCACCCAACATTTTCCTTTTGGGTTCAGTGAGCCTTACAACTTCTCTATAACCCCAAACTTTGAGATAACTCAAATTTGGTACCTTTTTACACCAAAGTTTATAAGGAGTATTCTTACTCCTTTTATTTGGAGTTCTATTCAAGATGTAACATGCAGTTAACATTGCCTCACCCCAAAACCCTTCACTTAATACAGATTAGAACAACATGGAATTAACTATTTCTTTCAAAGTCCTATTCTTCCTTTCACCTACTCCATTTTGTTGTGGTGTATAAGGAGCTATGGTTTGATGTATTGTTCCAGTTGATTCAAAATAAACTGGATCATAATACTTACCACCTCTATCAACACGCAAGACTTTTATTAATTCATTGTTATGAAGCTCAACTTGTTGTTTATAAATTTTAAATTTATCAAGTGCTTCATCCTTAGAATGTAGCAAATAGACATAACAATATCTAGATGCATCATCAATAAAAGTAACAACATACTTTTTGTTTCCAAGGGAAGGTGTTGCATGGAAATCACATAAATCACTATGTATTAAATCCAACACCTTGCTTTCCCTAACAACATCTTTGAAAGGTTGTCTAGTGATTTTAGTTAGCATGCATGCTTTACATTTTCCATTATTTTGCATATCAAAAGCTGGAATTAAACTCATTTTAGACATGTCTTTTAATCTCTTATAATGAATGTGTCCCAGTCTAGCATGCCATAATTCATATTTATTAAAATTAATGCTAGTACTAGTAGAAGCCATGCAAACAGAATTATCAATAAAAGGATAATTAATATTTAGCCTAATCATTCCATTACATACATATCCAAATCCCATAAAAGAACCATGTCTTGACAAGATATACTTGTCACTTTCTAATACTTGTTTGTAACCACAATTATTTAATACAATTTCAGACACGAGATTCTTACGAATCACTGGAACATATAAAACATTGTTCAAACACAAACATTTCCTATAAGTAAAAGTAAGTAAAACAAATCCTATGCCCTTGATTGGTTCAGTTGCAACATTTCCCATTTTCACAACAGATCCATCATCAATTTGTTGAAAGTCCTTGAACCAATATAGATCTTTGCAAACATGACTTGTTGCTCCCGAATCAACCCACCATGCAACAATGTCATCCTGCACATAAAATGCTTCAGAAATCATAGAAATATAATTCTGAATATAGTTATAATTCTGCATGAAAACAAAATTCTGACCTTGTTGCTTTTCTGGATCCTTGGATCCACTTGGTCCTGCACCATCCTTGTTCACTTTACGCAAACGAAAATCTTTCTTGAAGTGACCTGGTTTGTTACAATTCCAACACACCACTTTAGCCTTCTTGTTGGAAGACTTGTCATCCTTTCCTTTAAACTTCCTTTTTCTATTAGACTTCTTTTGATTCTTTGATCCTTCTCCATCCACCATGTTCACATAAGAGGAACCAACTTGGTTCTTGCCTATGGGATTGTTATCAAGTTCTTGAGTCCTTAAGGACTCTTCAATCCGTAAATGGCTTCCAAGTTGAGCCAAAGTCAATTCATCTTTGTTATGTTTCAAATTGTGTTTAAAATCCTTCCAGGAAGGGGGCAGTTTGTCAATGATCACAGCCACAATAATGGCTTCATCCATTTTAAGATTGTGTTGAGCAAACTATCCCAAAATCCTTAACATTTCATGGTATTGTTCCATAAAAGGCCTGGAGTCAATCATCATGTAACCCATAAAGTTACTGACTAGAAACTTCTTGCTAGAAGCATCTTCAGCCATATACTTGGATTCAAGAGAATCCCATAATTCTTTTGCATTTTCGAAATTTTGATAGATATCAAAAAGAGAGTCAGACATACCATTGAGAATATGACCACGAAATATGTAATCATCATTTTCCCACTTTGATCTTCTTCTTGTTGCCTCCAAAGGTTCATCTTCAACAGATTCTGGTAAGACTGACATGGGTGTACTCAGAACATACACCACTTTCAGAGTGGTAAGGAGAAACTTCATCTTCTTCTGCCATCTACAAAAATCTTTCCCTTCAAACTTGTTTGGTTTTTCAAACTTACTAGTCATTTCCTTCACAGAATCACCACTTGTTATGATCATAGAAATGCTTTAATCTTTGTTAGAATTTAGGGTATGGTAAGGCTTGGAATTCTGAGAATTGTGTAAAACACTTTTAGATTAAAGCATTTGGCTGGCACTCCCAATATTCTTTAATCGGATAACACTCAGAGAGACAAGAATTTAGAATGCTTTAATGATAGTTTCGTCTGTACCAGAAAAATAAGACCAAAGCCGAATTTATGATCTTTGTCTGAAAATTGTCATATAACAGTTTCAAACTGTCATAAACTATAAAAACTAAAATAAAACGGAAGTTTGGATAAGGGTCACACAATGGTCAATTCTCTAAAATAAAACGGAAGCTTGACCCCAGCCAGGGGCTTTGCCCCTTGGACCCCGCTCCCAGGGGCGCTATCCCCGGACCCCCGTTCGTTTAGGGGCTTCGCCCCTAAATGATAGTTTACTTTGAAAACTTGATCAAACTTAAACAAGTGTGTACTCCACACCTTCCTTACTTGTTTAATATTTATCAACATCACCTTTGGTCAACAAAGTAATCCCATTACACTTTAATAATATTGATGATAACAAATCACCAACAACCCAACTTCAATTCGTTTGAATATTGTTCATGTTTTATCATCTTGAGCCCAAGATAATTGAAGTGTTACTCTAGATATCCAATTCCTAGTCTAAATAAATTTAATTACCGATCATCGTTCAATCTCAAATCTATTTGCTTCTCGTTATTTCTTTATCACATCAGACTTGAGTCAATTTGATACTTTGATTGTCAAGAATCGGTCTGGTATAGATATTGTTTTGATGTCAGTCTCCAAATCATAACCCACATAGTCAAAATTGTTCTTGAGTTTACAATCGAAATCAGTTTGGTTTGCTATCAAAATTGATTGGAATATATTCTTCTTTAGAGTCGATAGTGGGATAATTATTGTAGAAGAATTTGATTTCGACTGTTATGGGAACCATTAGAGTCTTATTCGATTTTGACTATATGTTGATTCGAAGCAACATAATTTCGACTTGTTTTGGTGATTATATTGATCTGAAAGTCAAAATCTGTTACAATGATAAAAGTAGAAGTCAAAATTGGGTTCAAATTGTTGAAAGTAAATTCTCATACGAAGTGATTCACATGTTCGATACTTTTTTATTGAATTTGCAAACTAGAGACTAGAATGAATTGAATACAAAATTGTAAAGTCAAACGATGCTGAAAAGTCAAAATTGATGTTGTTATCGGAACGAAAGTGATGATACGATGGGTTTGAGAAAGACTGGAATCAATTTTTGATGTTGGATAGGTGTTTCGATGGTAAAATGAAAAATTCAAGCATCCTAATTGTTGGGTTTTGAGCATTCTAATACTCCTAAGTGTACATGCAACCCTAAATACCTTGGATCTATGTTTTCTCTAATATACATGCAAATGCTAATATTCCAAGGTATTACCCTATCTAGCATACAATCATAGATACTTGGGTAATAATATAGATAGAATACATACCTTTTGTAGTGTACCTTGAATCCATGGGTCTTGAGTGCCTAGTGCCTCAAATGTGACACCTCAAATGGCTCACACAACATCAAATGCTCCTGGAATAACTTAGAGAGAAATCCACACTTCAAGAAATCGGCTAGCCCTTCTTTTTCAAAAATAATAGCCGATTTTGGTGAATAATATGATGCTTATATAGTATGTTACAATTAGGGTTACACCATGTAAACCCTAATTGTCATGACCTTTCATTTCCATGACCCATGGGTTAAGTAACTTCCATGGAGTATCCTATAGGTTTAACCCAACTTGATTATCCATGGAGCTTTGGCCCACTATATAAGTTATGGATGATTTACAATATCAACCCATATATTTAATTAGTCTTCTTTTGATCACATAATTAATTCTAAATTAATTCTTGATCAATACTAATTAAATATTATTATTCTTATTAGTAATATATTAGAACTTATAATATATTAATAACCATAAGTGTCTTATTTCTCTCAGTTAGTCTATCCAAGTGCATGATGCCATGCAACCCAAATGGACCATGCCTGGTTGGGTCAAGTACATACCAAATATAGTTATGACTTAGACACTAATCCAACAGTCTCCCTCTTGGATAAGTCTAAAACTATTATTTCGTATGACTTCAAGAACCAACTGGCAATCGTAGCTCTCAAAAGCTGATGTCGAACTCTGACCTTGTAACTGAACTCTGACCTTGTCAATGACTTGTCCATTAGATAAGGGATCATATATTCCTCCATTCTAGATATCATATGGACTAAGACATGGATTGTAAATCATTCTCTCTGTCCAGTTGTTGTTTCCTGATTTCCGATTTATGATGACTGACTGATTGAACAAATCAAATCAGTCCTGGCTTGGCCAAGCACTCACATGTGTCATCACTAGATCATCGAGGGGCCCACAGATATCGCTTTTATCCAGAAGGTAAAAGGAATGGATAAACTTCGACTCATATGGCTTGTTCTACTACTTGTTGAATCATACACAAAGGCACGTTTTATAACATTGAGTTACCAATGGGTTTTCGTGCAATCAATGTACTATCAACTCATAACAACGCCTATCTCTAGGTTTGAAGAACATATGATATTATCGTCACATGATCACTCGTGATAAAATCCATGAAGTGATTCAAATGAGCATGGGTTGAATCCGATACTCAGAACTTATGAGCACTCATGAGTGTTGTAGCACCACTTTGTCCACCAACTTGGACCTCTACAAGCCAACTCATGACAGTATTGATTCATATCTACTTCCAACATATGACCGACTGTGGATGGTTTGAATAACTTAATCATTCAGGAAGAACGAATTAGTTATTCTGGAAGTCAGAACATGTAGAGTGAAACACAAGAATAAATGAATCAAATATGGTATCAAACCCTATGAATATAAATAGACCACTTTTATTTATCACCATACTGATTACTCATTATTCATTGTTTCGGTTTTATCAACTTTATACTTGAATTAAAACACTAGGTGTCCCATGCTCCAAGCATATACACTATGTTTTTCTAAACAATAGCTTTTCCATACACCAAGTATGCACTCAATATTTATCTATGATCCTTACTTTGTGAACTAGATTGATTGAACATAATTTCAATGATTCTCTTTTCACACTTCCAAATCCTTGTCGTAAATGTAAGAATTCCTAACATTTATCGAAATCTGTTTAGATTTTAAACTTATAGGCACTGTTCCTCTTGTAATGATTATGCACAAAGCCACAAAGACTTGGCAACAATCATTACAAAGTATTCCAATGAAGAGCAATTCCATGGAAACGATGTCTCAAATTCAAAGCGCATTGCTTTGAACATGCTTCTTGCATTAAGTTTCTTTAACCTTACACAGATTGCATCCACCTATGAAGACAACTCTATCTTCCCATTTTGACTACCACTTTTGAACAAGAGTTGCCTCTTTTTAGACTATGTCAATATGGTCCTTCCAATATTAACAGTATACTTCCAACTGTCCTTGAGCAACCAATATTTGGTAAACCTTAGATTTTCCTCGACAATTGCATAATCAGTTTAGTCATATCCAATTCTAGACCTTTTCCTCTTAATGCCCCAAGGCATTTGGAAAATTTAGAAAGAATAAACATTATAGCACATGTAATCGATCTTGTACCCAGAGCAAATGGGACACAATTCATGATGTCTCACATAAAGACATGTTTCTAGACCAGTCTTTTGCTACAATATTTTTATTTTCCATGTTTCCAAAATTTGACTACGAAGAGGGATGCCGTAATCATAATCGAATTTTGAGAACACAATATATATAGTTTTTCCTTATGTTGAACCAATTCAACATGAAATTCATATATATATATATATATATATATATATATATATATATATATATATATATATAGAGAGAGAGAGAGAGAGAGAGAGAGTTTTTCCTTATGTTGAACCAATTCAACATGAAATTCATATATATATATATATATATATATATATATATATATATATATATATATATTCATGACTAAAGATGATTAAAATGTCAATCTAAGCTTAAAATCTCACTCTAAGCCATTTAGAATTGACATGAAGTATACTTTCCTCTCCCTTAATTATAGCAAAACAACTTTTTCAACCCCTGCAACCTCATGAATTAAAATTTTTGTTTTCTATAATTAACATTGCTAACTTGCAATACTTATCATAATTATCATGCTCCCACAAACATGATGATTAGCAGCATAATACTTATGCTCCCACTAGCTTTGACATTTATTCAGAAATTAGTGGAATTCTAGAAATCAATACTTTATTGACTTTCTTACCAAAGTTCAAATTTCTGATACTAGATTGCTTTGATAAGACTTTATCAAAATCATACACCTTATTGTAAATAGCTCACTGGAGTGTTTAAACAATTTAAGAACTATGAAAAAGGGATTCTGTAATCACAGTCTCAATTGGTTAGACCTTTGCTATTTCTCATAAGTCCATGTTAGTGTGCTCTACTAACGACTTTGAGAATGAAAAGATTACTATCTACTTAAAAATCTACTTAGTGAAAGTGTTTCCTCACCATCATTTTCATGAATTGGAGAGAAACCTTATAACACTTAGATTTTTATGGTGTATGAGTTCCTACCCATATGAATTTGTCAAAACCATAATCACACGACAAGGTTAGTGACAAATCCAAACTCATATGGATTGAACTTGTGCAATCTTAAGTTCTTTCCACCTGGCAGCACAAGGGCCTGCCATAGCTTCCAAATAGTTGTGCAACCAATTGAGAACTCTAAGAATTCAAATGCATAGCCAATTTTACTGGAATGGGCACAAAAATAAAGTATGTCAATACGATAGATTATAAACCTCACGTCGTGTGCTAGTGTTAAACTATAGGTTTTTATTCTTGATTACATCTTGAGACTTTCAAGACCATTAAGACTCTCACTGTCCTCTTGACATATAAGACTCTCTTGTCACATATTCAAGGGATAGTACGGATTCTTTATCAAGACAAACACTTCACACAATTGGCCTTATTTGGTCTTTGTTTAATCCAAAACATTATAACTTACCAACTTCAAATGTACAAGAGTAGGACACTTTTACTCTTACATTTGACAACTGTTATAAACCTTTCTTTAAGATGTGTCACTCAAGTTACATTTGTGGTGGGCTGATCAATGCACAAGAATTTGTACTCGATCCCTTAGTCCTTTACTTGACTCACACATCCATGTGAACAAGTAATTAGTCTTAATTTTCCAATGCTTGAAAGTTCTCATTCATCATACTATACAACATGCATGATTCTAAGTTTCTATCCAACTAAAACTTGGGTGATGAGAATCTTTCCTTATTTGCAAATTTTAGATACTACCACAAATGAAAGAATCAAATTCATATTTCCACTCTTGCTATTAATGGAATCATATAAGCAACAATTTTTTTCCTTTTCACAAATGCCATTGTCAGGATATTTTAAAATAAATAAAATCCAATTTTTTTTCCTTTTATTTTAAAAACTTTGTGGAAAAACTATCCTTACAGTGCAAAATCACATGAAGAACTTTGTTGTTATCTATTCCTAAGCAATATATCATAACTCCTAAGCAATAGCTCAAAATTCTGATCACAGAACCATGCGATCGAGATCCATCTTCGAGATCAGAATCAGCATATACTTCCTTTAAGTTTCTTCACTTTTCTTTGATTCTTAAAACATCAACATGTGACCCAGTCACATCATGTAACAAGAATCTCAGAATAGAAACTTAACAGAGTTAGATAGTGGACTTTACCTGAAGTAGAGTCAATCTTCTTGACTTGATCAACCTTATGATCTTTCAGGTAAATAGGCAGTTTCGCAATCAATGCCCCTTCTTTGGCAAGAGAAACATAGGGACTCTTTGGGAATAGTACATGGGACTATCGCAGACTTAGCCTTTCTCGTTACCATTTGGTCAACCTAGTTGACTATGGTCAATCCCTTTCCTTGGGAAGAGAAGGCTTTTCTAGATATCCAATGTTACCATTGTCAATGTCCATGGTAGTTTGGGAAGTTGATCTACTAATCAAATTTGCTCTCCTAGTGCTCCAACTTATTGGTGATTCAGCAGCACCAAGCAAATAGATAAGATCATTAAGGGTCATGTCATAGTCTATTTCATAGGAGTCCCAAAGGAACTCACTATGTGACTTAGAAAGTGATTGAACATATAACTTTCTCAAGACTTTGACACGTAACTCTCCCGGCTTGTCAATATGTGACTGCATCTCCAAGATGTGATCACACCTAGACCATGCCTTGCCAATAGGGCTTGAGTGACCTTGATCTTTTTCAAGAACTTGTGGGTTCGGGAGAATAACTGGAGGAGGTGAAAGAAGTAAAGTTCTAAGAGATTTGGGAAGATCATAGATGTCTGAACTTAGACATCTTTTGGGAGATATTCAAGATAGTTGATCTAAAGTCCTTAATATGACACCCAATATGAAATATTCAGGCTAGGACCCAACAAACTATTTTATAACTTAGAAGAGGGATGCTGTAATCCAAGCTATAAAATATTTGAATGTAGGTGAATGACGATTCACCAATTTCCACCAAGATAAACGAAATGTATTATTAGGTTTTAATTAGATTTGAAACTCCTGGATCTTTTGAGATTCATTGAACATTTCAATGGAATGTTTCAATCTCGAGTGTGTCCTTCAGGTTTTGTGACTGGGATGCCGAGGATCACAAAACAAGGTGTGAAGTAACCATGCAAATTACTTGGTACCCTTAAGTGTTTACCCCTCAATCGATGTGCCAGTTAACCACACACGCTCCATCGATACTATGATAAACATTAAGTTACCCTTTTCCTACCTTGTTAAATCAAGATAGTATGCCGGTTAACCACACACGCTCCACTAACTGACTTAAGCAAAGTGCAAAGTGTAATTTCATGGGTTAGCACCAAATTCACATTTTCCTATGTAACTAAGATTGGGTATTCATAAGAGTTTAGTTACTTAGTATTTATCATTAATACTTTTAATGAAGGGAGAATTATAGTCCTTATCCTACCCGTTTGGCTAACGACCCTCCACCGGTCAAGGAAGCGGTGGGTGAGAGTGGACACCCATTAAAGTGTCATTTTATAGGAAGTAACCTTATACCCCCTTATAGACCAGCTTCGTGAATGAGGCCTACTAATGGTAAGACGACTTTACTCTTATACATACATACATATATATATATATATATATATATATATATATATATATATATATATAATATTATTAACTTATAATATTATAAAGTATAAGGGTTGAATTTTAACTTTTAAAATTCTAAGGGCTAGTTTGGAATTAAAGTATACATGGGGGGTAACTTTACAAATTTCAAAACTTGAGGACAAGTTTTGAAACCTTTCAAAACTCTTGGTTTTTTCATAACTTATGAGTTTAATTAAGGTTTAATGAAAAAAATTCAAGTTCCATAACTTGAGGACAAGTTATGGAAGACATTAAATCATTTAATGATGACATTAAATCATTTAATAGAGACTCTTCTATTTTCATAACCTATGAGACTTAATGACGCTTTAAAAAGAAAAACTTTTCACTTTCTATAACTTGAGGACAAGTTATGGAGTTCATAAAAACCATTAAGATCAAATATTCTAATTAACACAATAATGAAATATTTTTTCTATGATCTAGATTAAACTCATAAGTAAAGATAATTCACATCAACAATTTTCAAGAAATTAGATAATCATATAAACTAATACAAATCTTGAAACTTTGACAATTATCCTTTGAAGACACTTGGAATTCATAACCTAAAGAGTTAATAAATGAGACATTTCACATCCATAACTTATGGAAGTTTCAAAGCTCTTAAGATCATAACTTTAAAAAAACTTTTGAGTTCCAAAATTTTATGAAAAAATTTGTAACTCCTTAAAACCACTTACATCAAACTTTTAAAACAAATAAAATAATCATATCATTCTATCTTTTAATAAATTGACCTAATTCAACTCTTGTAGTAAAGTGACTCAAATTTTACAAATAATTAGTTTTTCATAAAAAACAAGTAATTATCTTAAAATTTGACAAACGTCATGTTTTTTTCCTTTTTTTTTTCAACTTTGAAAATAAAACAGTTGCATGAATACAACAGAAAACAACCCATGGCTCTGATACCACTGTTGGGTTTTGAGCATTCTAACACTCCTAAGTGTACATGCAACCCTAAATACCTTGGATCTATGTTTTCTCTAATATACATGCAAATGCTAATATTCCAAGGTATTACCCTATCTAGCATACAATCATAGATACTTGGGTAATAATATAGATAGGATACATACCATTTGTAGTGTAGCTTGACTCCATGGAGCTTGAGTCCCTAGTGCCTCAAATGTGACACCTCAAATGGCTCACACAACATCAAATTCTCTTGGAATAACTTAGAGAGAAATCCACACTTCAAGAAATCGGCTAGCCCTTCTTTTTCACACATAGTAGCCGATTTTGGTGAATAATATGATGCTTATATAGTATGTTACAATTAGGGTTACACCATGTAAACCCTAATTGTCATGACCTTTCATTTCCATGACCCATGGGTTAAGTAACCTCAATGGAGCATCCATAGAGTATCCTATGGGTTTAACCCAACTTGATTATCCATGGAGCTTTGGCCCACTATATAAGTTATGGATGATTTACACAATCAACTCATATATTTAATTAGTCTTCTTTTGATCACATAATTAATTCTAAATTAATTCTTGATCAATACTAATTAAATATTATTATTCTTATTATTAATATATTAGAACTTATAATATATTAATAACCATAAGTGTCTTATTTCTCTCATTTAGTCTATCCAAGTGCATGATGCCATGCAACCCAAATGGATCATGCCTGGTCGTGTCAAGTACATACCAAATATAGTTATGACTTAGACACTGATCCAACACTAACTTCGATTGGTGTTTGTTAATTGAGTCCAATTTGAATGTAGATGTACTCTTGGGATTGAACGCTTTGAAGACGAACATGTTTGCTTGGGATCAAAATCGAGTTCGATCGTTTGTGTTATGTGGTTTGCATATGTGAATGAATTGGTGTTTTGAGTTTTCCTTGGAGTTGAACTGGAAACTAATTTGGGGTCGAATTCATTTATAAGGTCCAATCGATTTCGATGGTGAAACTTTTAGCCTAGAATCGATATAAAGGTTAAGAATCGAATATACGAAAAGTCGAAGTCGACTACTTGGAGTCAAATGGCTTGAGGTCGAAATCGAATTCAACTTGTATTATGTTGGAGTAGTTCGAATTTCACCTTATGATTTCGACTGATGTAAGATGTAGTTCTCCGTTCGCATTTGAAAAGAGATTTGGGGAAGAACAAGTATTCCAATTGGAGTTCTTATACTTTACACGAACTGACAATTTCTACCCGAATTGGAGTCATGAGAAAAATGAAGTTTTTCATTTCAAATCCCTAAAGTTTCAACAATTTGACAGATTTTACCCCGACATTGGGGTATAATTCTGAGAAATAGCCCAATTTTTCAAATTTAGTCCCTACAGTTGATGCAAATTGACACTATATCCCTAGTTTCACATTTAGGGTAAAGTCTCACATTTGGAGCGGATTTGGCACAACGACTCCTTGTAGAAATAAAGAAATTGACAGTTATTACCCATTTTTCGAATTTCTTGCAACTCTCACCCAAAAGTCGAAAATTTTCACAAAATTTGGAAACTCTTCTCAACTTTTCGTGATTTTTTTTCGTTCAAGATTTTCGCGGTTTCGTTTTTGTCACACATGGAGGGGGAGTTGCATCAAGTTTATTCCTCGAGCACGTGTCATCCTTTGTGGGTTTTATAATCACATGTTAATTAAAGGGGGGGGGGGGGGGTGGAATGTAGAATTGGGTATTCGAAGCTTCTGGTGTATTCATTTTATGGATTTGAAGACCAGTGTTACTTCTAGGAGGAGTTGGTCTTCATCCCGCAAGCTTGTTTGGAAATTGAAGCCAGAACATCCAATCCTAACTTTGAGGGAGAGGATGTTAGGGTGCAAAGTTCTCCTTCGATGTCGCTTACCCTCTTGTAATGTATAATGGGTTTAGCATTTCCTATAAATAGGAAATGAGTGGCACCCATTTTATGTAAGACCCATTTTGGAGTGATTAGCTTAGTGAGAGAAATAACATTACCCACTTGTACTCTTACTATTCTAATAGAGCTTAAACGTGTTTATTTACTCCTTGTGTTCTTCATGTTTGTGTGATTCACTAGATCATTATTATTCCACACATGTCATCATAATTCGGGTCATTATAAATTTGCATCATAATACCCTTCTATCACCTCAAGATATCGTGCATAGTGCAACCCACAATTTTGTGTTTACTTTACAAATTGTAATACTCTCTTAATACGCTTCCAATGTTCATCAATCAGATTACTAGTATATCTACTGAGTTTGTTTATTGCAAAAGCTAAGTTTGGTTTGTTACAACTCATAAGGTACATCAGACTACCAATAATTCTTGCATATTCGACATGTGCAACTCCTTCACCTCTCTGTTTACTTAGATGGTGACTAGTATAAATTGGTGTTCTAGCCACATTAGTATCACCAGAGTTACACTTCCCAAGATTTTAGTTCACATAATTCGTTTGACATAAAGTAAGTCAATTTGTTAATCTTGTATCCACTTTCCTTGTGATCTTCATGTTGGATTATGTGTCTAAGCCCATAACTATATTTGGTATGGTCCTTTTGACCCGGTTGTAGCATGGTCCTTTTGGCTTGCCTTCACCAAAGCAACTTGACTGGATGAATAATAGAGAAATAGATTATTATGGTTTATTAATATATTATATGAATAATATATTATAAGAGAAATCATATTTGTTTAATTAAAATTGGTCAAAATTTTAATTAGGATTTAACTTTGTGATCAAAAGATATTAATTAAAGCTAAGGGACTGATAATGTAATTATTGGATAATTGCAAAGTAGGGTAAGGAAACCTAGAGATAGGGTGGACGAATTCTTGGGGATAAGGCCTTAAGTATTCGTCCAAGGTAGGGATTCCAGAAGATTCTTATGGGCTGCTTAGATCCTAAGCAACCATATAAGTGTTTGACTAAAACACAAACACCTCACCTATATAAAGGAACCCTTGACTACCAAAACCGGCTACCACATAACCCTAAGAATTCTGGGAGCTGATTTTTAGCCTTCCCCCTCTCTCTCTCTTGCCATCGCCAATTGCTTTGGTGTTTGTGATTTATTAGAGGCACAACATTTGAGGTGGTAAGGTTCTCAAAGGCTCAAGTTCTTCAAGAAACAATCATAGTAACTTTCTATATAGTTTATTTTATATATATATATATATATATATATATATATATATATATATATATATATATATGTGTGTGTGTGTGTGTGTGTGTGTGTGTGTGATTTCGTTTTTTATGATATGCTACATTAGGGTTTATGCAAGTCTTGGACAATCATGCATGTACAAGTAGAAAAACATAGATCCAAGCATTAGGGTTTGCATGAACACCATAGGAATGTTGTTTTGCTCAAAACCCATCAGTGGTATCAGAGCTTAGGTTGTTTTTATTTTGTAGTTGATGCATGTCTTAATCGTTCAAAGCAAAAGGTTTTTCGGTTTTTTGCTTCTGCTTGGTGACCACTATGTGGCATAGATTGCCACGACGTGGTGGCGGGTCAGTGTGCAAATCTCGGGATTTTGGCCTAGTTTGGATTGGGATAATTACCAAAAAGAATTGATAATAAAATCTGATTTTTATTAAGCTTATATGATTATCCATATCAAAATAGAAGATAATTGTAAAATAATTAGATAATTATTGCCTTATATGATAACCCTAATTATTTGAATTATTTGTTTGAATAATCTTTCCATGTAATTGGATTAGGTCAAAATTTAGATAATCACTAATTAATTGTTTAATTAAATTATTTGTAATTTGATCTAGCTAGTTTTGAAAAGTTTCAAAACTTCCCCTCAGGTTTTGGAATTTAAGTTTTTAATTAAAAGTTAAATTTGAAATATTTAAATTCTAAACCCTAGATACAAGTTTAAAATTCAACCTTATACTAGTATAATATTATAAGATTAATAATATATATATATATATATATATATATATATATATATATATATATATATATATATATATATATATATATATATATAAGATTAAGGTAGTCTTACCGTTAGTAGGCCTCATTCACGAAGCCAATCTATAAGGGGGTATAAGGTTGTTGCCTATAAAATGATAGTTTAATGGGTGTCCACTCTCACCCACCGCTTCCTTGATTGGTGGAGGTTCATTAGCCGAACGGGTACTCATTAAAAGTATAATGAATATATAAAGTAACTAAATGTTTTTATAAAATTCCCAATCTTAGTTACTTTAGGAAAAATGTGAAATAATGCTATTCCATGAAATTACACTTTGTATCCTTGCCAAGTCGTTAGTGGAGCGTGCGTGGATAACCGACACACTAATATGGACTAGCAATGGTGGCAAAGGGTGACTCGATGTTTATCATAAATCAATGAAGTGTGTGTGGTTAACCGAAACATTGATTAGGTGGTAAATGACATCGAGGGTACCAAGTAATTTGCATGGTTATTCACACCTTGTTTGTGATCCTCGGTATCCCAGTCACAAACTTAAAGGACATATCGAGATTTAAACATGCCATTGAAAAGTTCAATGAATCTCAAAAGATCTAGGAGTTTCAATACATTCAAAACTTAATTTCTTTTTCATTTTTCATGGTGGAAATTAGTGAATCGTCATTCACTTACCTTCAAATTATTTGCAGTTTGGATTACGGCATCTCTCTTCTAAATTCTAAATAATGTTGTTGGATCCTAGCCCTAATTTTTTCATTTTCGATGTTTAATTAGGGATTCTTATCTAATAAAACTTTGTCTCTTTTCTATTTCGGATGTCTACTTCGAACAACAACGCTTTAGGCTCGACCCTTTCTGGATCATTCTCATTCATGAACTTGTGTGGGAGGGTGATTTCTGATGGGACCAATTTCAATGATTGGATCCGCAACATCTGCATGGTCACCCGCTACGAGGACAAGGAGTATGTTCTCGAAAATAAGCTAAAAGAGGTAAATGCCAACACTGCTACTCCCAAAGAAATCGCTGATTTCAAAGCTCACTAGCGAGATGCTACCAAAGTCCATTGCATCATGCTCGCGACCATGACTGTCGAACTCCAAAAGTCCTATGAGGACTACTACCCCTACGATATGCATCAAGATTTGATGGATAAGTACCATCAAAGCACGAGGCAGGAAAGGTATTAGATCATCGCTGCAATGATCACTACCAAAATGAAGGACGGAGAGTCTGTCACGGCCCACCTGTGGAAAATGTAGAGATACATGGATCGCTTGTTGAAGTTAAATGTTAACTTCGATGAGGAGCTGGCCATAGATATCATTCTTAACTCCATACCTCCTTGGTAAAACCAGTTCCGCATGACCTACCACATGAACAAGGAGGAGGTCACTCTAAGCAAGCTTCAAGGCCTTCTAAGGACTGTTGAGAGTAGTCTAAATGACAAATTCATTACATCACCTCCTACTACAACCCCCGTCTTGGAAATTGGGCAAGGAAAGGGAAAGAAGAGGAAGGCTCCTTCTAAGAGCCACAAGGGAAAGTCCCACGATGGCACTTCTTCTAGTGGAACCAAGGTTGGTCCCACAGCACCCTCCTCTAACCCGAAGGATGTAGAGTGATACTACTGCCGCGAGAAAGGGCATTGGAAACAAATATGCCTGAAGTACTTGCAAGATATCAAGGATGGGAAGATAAAGCCATCTTTCGTAGGTATTTATACTATTCATTCTAACAACTCATCACATGCTATGTCTTGGGTCCTTAATACATGGTGTGGTTTTCACATTTGTTCTTATTTGCAGGGCCTAAGAAGAAGTATGGGTGTGGAGAATGGGAAGATAAAATTGATCATGGGGAATAGGAAAGAGTCGCCTGTCACCAAGATTGGACTTTACTCTTTAGCACTTAGTAGTGGGTTAGGTTTAGATTTGAATAATTGATGTTACTCGTCAGAAATGACACGAAACATTATTTCTTTTCATGGTTTGTATAAACAAGGTTTTAGATTTTCGTTTGATAATGAAAAAGATTCTATTAATGCTTTCTTGAATGGTTCTTTCTATTTGGAAGCATTGCCTTGTAATGGAATATATGAAACTGTGATGGTTGTAGAGAACTGAGGAAATGATGTGTTGCATATCGATTCTTCCAATAGTTTGGACAAAGCATGCTTGTGGCATTATGTCTTAGACATGTTAACAAGAAACACATAGCCCAACTCCAATAGGATGGAGTGTTGGAGTCATTCGACCTTAGGGAGGATGACATGTGTGAGTCTTGTTTACTTGGAAAGATGACAAAGTCATCCTTCACTGGTACTTGTGAAAGGGCTGAGGATTTATTGGGTCTCATACACACCGATGTGTGTGGGCCTTTTAGATCCACCACAAAGGATGCAAGCTTCTTCTATGTGACTTTTACCGACGATTATAACAGATATCGATATATCTACTTAATCAAGCACAAGTCAAAAACCTTTGCAAAGTTCAATGAGTATAAAAAAGAAGTGGAGAATCAGCTGGACAGGAAAACTAAGATGCTCCGATCCGATTGAGCTGGTGAGTACCTTCGTCTTGAATTCCACAATTACCTCAAGGTGTAACAATTGGTAAAAATAGGAACGATCGTACGATGCTATGTTTTGATTATTAAACAATATGAGTATTTTATCAAGAATGGTTGAAAGAATTTAACCCACTTTTATTTAAATAAGTTCTTGTGAAATATAAAACAAGTAACTAATGATAATTTCGTTATGATGTATGACTACGAACCATCACCGGTTTGTGAAATTAGCATATAACATCATTTAAACGCAACAAACTTAATTTTTGTATCAACATGTCTCTAGTTGATAAGTAAGTTAGGTTCTATGTAAACGTTTGCTTAATAGATGTGAAGGATCTAAATTTGACAAATATACGAACCAAAGTGACAAAACGTGTTTAACGATATGGTTAACCGGTTAAATGTCACGAAATTATACATTGCTCAATAAATTTTATATTTAAATAAATTAAAATATAAAATGAATTATTATAAGGTATAATTAAAATGTATTTAAGTGTTTTTGAATAAAAAGAATAAAACATAAACATTAAAGTTTAAATACACAAAAACTACATTGTTATTTTATACTAAGTATACATGTATGTATTTGTATATATGTATTATTATCTAGTGAATGACTAGTTATAAGTCATGAATTAAAGTGATTTCATGTAAGTTTTATGATGTCTAAATCAATTAAGATAAGAGAATTGGTGGAGATAAGTGCCAACTTAACTAATAAGTGCTTAATCACTTAAGACATTTTACTAAGAATGCTTATTAATCCCTCTTCTAATTTTCGAGATTAAGACCTTCCCTCTCCTTAACTAGAACTCCTAACTAACTAAATAACTAGTAGTTAGTTAGTTAACTAACTCTATCTCTAAACAACCACCCAAGCAAGTGGCTAGACAAGATCACATCACTTAAACTCATATCCCATCACAAGCTAGTCTAGGTTTTGTCCCCTTATCCTCTTCCACTCTTTTCTCCTTCATAATCACGAAATTTCATCTTCATTTTACCCTTATTTGACCAGCAAATACTCCAGGGAATTACTCTCAACCTTCATCTCATTTTCAAGCACAAGAACTTCCTTCCAAAGCCATCAAAACCATGAACTAAAGGGCTGCTGTCCCTTTTGTGTTTCAGCCACCATTTCACCCATCTACACCTTCCTTTTGCTTGATATTTTTACCACCAAATACCCCTGGAAGTTACTTGTTTTGATACTCAAAATTATTGATTCAAAACAGTGAGTAAACTACCCTTTTTCTTGCTCTTTTGCTGTGAAATTTTCGTGACAGCAACATAGCCAAAAGAGTGGCTGTTTTGGAGCATCAAACCAAAAACCAAAAGTTCATCTTCAACCTTCCATTCTTCAAGTATTCACATAAGGTGAGTTCATACCCCTACATTTTCATGTTTTCTTCAAGTTTTAAGGGGGGGAATACAAGTTAGAACACTAAACATAACTTAAATTTAAATGACAGCTTTCTACAGAAAAGTTGAGTCCTGTTCACGGACTGTTTTGACCATCTTAAACTTAATATCTTTCAAAACTGTACAATATACAAATAGTTCAAGTTTATACCTTTCTATGGACTAATCGCACGCGTTCATACGATTTTTCTACAATTTATGGCGATTTTTATAAAACTGTTTGTCATTTCAGAAGTGATTTCGGACCAGTCTGTGAAGATGTTCATTTTCACACTAGTTTGAGACCACTAAAAATCATAATAAAAATTAGGAACAAAGTAGACTCATTTTATAAACTTTCAGAGGTGACGGATTCAGTTTTTGACTTACGATGATTTTTCTATGAGTTTTCTAAAAACAAGGACAGTAAAGGGTAAAACTGTCAAAAGTGGTTTATAGATTTATTAACACCTTCTAACATTTTTGAGCAATGTTTATACATTAAGGAAGTTAAAACACAATCATTTAAATATGTTTAATTACCATTTTTACAAAAGTGATAAGTACAAAAAGGTATTTAGTATCAAACCTAAGGATTATTTCATGCAAAGTTTCTAATAAAAACGTAAGAATATGAACAATAATTACGAAACATACCAAATCATCTTTTAAAACATATACATATATATAACCATATACATATATAGGTTTTGTTTACAAACTTGTCTTCTACATCGAAAATATACATATATATGTTTTGTTTACAAACTTGTCTTCTACATCAAAAATTACACTTTTCATAACAAGTGAACATTTTACTAGGGATTACTATGTAAACGAGACACATTTTTAGAAAACTATAATATGTATAGTTTTACGAGAGCATTACGAACTTTTACATACTAGAAACACTATTTCAAGAAGTTTACTTTCATATACAAGAACAAACGAACATTTTTTTTCATGTAAATCTGTTTTATACTAAGTTTTGTGAGACATCAACTTCACGTACGTTCGAGTACGCATTTCAAGTCCTATATTATATACCAGAATCCCTTGGAGGGGGAGCATGGTGTTTGTGTATAGATCTATACGGGATTGAAAACCCACGCCCTGACTGTTAGCTACAGTCCACCATTTGAGGTGACAAACGTCAAAACATTCCAACGCCTGAAGAACGTTGTGTATAGGCATTTCTAGTCAATAGCATGGTTATAAAACTCACATGGAGTATTGAAAACACATTGATTTACGGGGTTTTTCAAACGTATTGGAAATTTTATACTTACATACATTTTCTAGAAACAAACATTGGTCTTGAGGGAAGGCTACATTTATACTAGTAGAAAATATAGGATTTTCTAGAAGCAAACAAACAAGAACAAAACATTTCATTTCATACAAATATTGTCATTTAATACTTATGAAACTCACCAGCTTAAATGCTGATCTACTCTTTCAAAATTACTTGTATGTCCCAGGGATTCAGTAACTTCAGGTACTAATATGCTTTTGAAGAAGGGATGTTGTGGCGCCAGTTTAATCTCATATTTTGACATCATATTGTAATTGGTTTTGAACATGTAACTTTTGACAAATGTAAACTTTCAATTATATATATGATGGTTGTATTGCTTTCTTTACTATGTATTCATTTGTTACGTTACCACATGAAGTCATCCGCCCCCGAACGTTTCCGCCGTTCAGGTTTGGGGGTGTGACAAATTGGTATCAGAGCATTGTTTATAGTGAACTAAGTATATCGAACCACATAAGATATACAAACTATAAATGCTTAAGGGACTAATACTCTCTGACAAAACATTTTTCTTTTTACGCTTAAACAGCGTTACGCTTAACTTAAATTGATAGTTTATTTAAGTACAACTACATGCATACAACAAATTATTTTCATGATATCTAACTATACAACAAGTATTTAGACAAGTTGACACTACGATTAAGACTCTATATATGTAATCAGATTTTGGACAAATATAGCGTGATCAACTATATTTGCCCGCGATTGGACCAACGTATATCGAGGAATGATCGTAGTAAGCAACAAGTCAAAACTTACCAACAAACCATACAAAGAAAACTTTAACATACAAATTTAAAATACTATAGGAGTATTTTGCGTTACAATAGAACCACACACTTAGATTCTTCATATGCTTCTGACCCTTATTCTCGCATAGGCATATCAGCTAGACTTCATCTCCACATAGACCCCTACTATCCTGCCACCGAAGCCAATAGATGGATCAAGAAAGATCCAGAAGAAGATTTCGAAGAGTACCAATAGATGAAATACGAGGAAGAAGATTTCCGAGAAGGGACCAGATGGAGAAAGAAGTTCGGGAGATACCATCAATAAACCTTACCCTATCAAGAGGAGTGTGAGAACCTCCACCTCTCATTTCAGGAAGCAACCCGCAATTAACTACCTAGCCACACATATAGACTGGAGAGGACAACCGATGATTCACAACCGACATAAACTGACTGCACCGTACTTCAGGCCATAGCACCCATAGACCGGCAAGCAGATCAAAAGAACAATATGGATCACCTAGACTCCTTAGAAAAGGAGATAGTCGTTATAGGACAAAGAACCCTTACAGCTACAACCTGGACAGTAATCACAGAGCTGAGAATAGAGGAGGCCACTCGCAAAATAAAATCATGCCGACACATGAAGGTAATCAGCATACTGGTGCAACACTAGTTCTATAAATAGAGCCTACAACATTTCAAATTGCGGTAACAGCCGCCGTGACAGCAGTCATGGCACAACTCGGCGCTAACAACAAAAACAAAAGCGGGAACGGTGCCGAAAGTTCCAATTGTAATAACAACCAGGGACACCCCGAGTATGTTCCTGCAACGACGCCCCAAACCAAGGACCTACCAAAAAGACAACAAACAGTGACATTCCATACCACCACCATCCCTACTACCTCAGTGCCGACAAGACCATATGTTGGAAACCTACCAAAATGCACCAAGTGTAGCTTTCATCACAAAGGAAAGTGCAGGGAAATGAACTGCAAGGACTGTAATGAAAAGGGCATACCACAGATTTCTGTAGGGTGCCGGCTCAACAGACCGCCCAGAACTCAAAAGCTGGGATGAGTCGGACTTGCTACAGATGTGGAGAAGTAGGGCATTTCATAAAGGAGTTCCTGAAGACTAAAAACAAAGACGTCAGGAGCGTCGGAAGTGTTTTAGCAACAGAGCGTGAGAAAGAAGTAATAGACCCCGATGAGATTCCAGTACGTTCATTCCCGATAGCACATATGCATGGATACTATATAATAGCAACGCGGAGAGGAGTATTGTGAGTTGTATATTTAATCAATTTCTCAACCAAAAACCTCAAAAACTTAAACGAAATAATTACAATAGAATAGGAATAATCAAAAGTACTAGAGACATGTACATAGGGTGCACTCTAACACTAAATCAACCAATTCGTTCAAATCATCCTAAAACCGGTCACAATAAAAATTTACGACATTTTCATTTTAACAACGTATTAGTTAGTTTCCTCACCATACCGATATCATATATTACGAAAAGGCCATTCGCCTAAACCCATCGAGTAATAGAACCCTCGTTGTCTATGGCGACAAACCGGACACAATCCCCCGACTCACCTTTTACAACAAGACTCAGAAGTACTTACACAGGAGGTACCACGCCGTCCTAGCCCATGCTATGGATAAGAAACAAGAAGAAAAAAACATCATGGATGTTGAAAAAGCCCATAACCTTCTCGATATATTCCCAGAAAATCTCCTGGGAATACCATCCGTACAGCAACCCGAGTTCAAAAATCAACCTAAGTGCAGTAGTTGTGGAAAAGGGTTGTTGTAAATGTCATCTCACCCAAGTTAATCACCCCACTCAAGTAGAGACTATGGACCCATACTAGTGAATCTATGATTACTAAGTGTATATATTGGAGCCCTATATAATTAAGATTCTACGGACTTAGAGTTGGTAATTTCACTTTAAATCCTTTTCCTTGTTTGGATGTGGGCTTAGAATAGAATCACCGATTCGACTGTCTTTTCATTCTTAATTATATATGACTTATAAACACAAAGAGATGATAGATGAATCAGTTATGAGTCATACCATGAACTCCATGACAAGTTACCCAAGACAGCGGATGGACACGCTACCACTTGAGCGAGCGTAGACAAATCAAACAAACCCACACACTTTCTACCAACCAAGGCTACAAAGAAAAATAGAAAAGCTGATAGGAGCATATCACAAGAAGATTGCAAGACTGCATAGTATACCACTATCTATCATTTTGGATAAGGGACAGGCGATTCGCCTCGTGTTTTCAATAGTCATTAAAGAAGTCCTTAATATCACCCTCAAACTGAAAGACAAAACAGAAGAACCATTCATCTAATCCTTATACAACAACTATTACATTAACATCAAAGTCGCATCATTCGAAGCTCTCTACAGAAGCAAGTGTAGATCACCTCTGTGACAACCCCAAATCTATTCCCGTTACAAATCTCATCTTCACTAACGGAATGCATCATTATACGTTATTTTCTGTAATATTTGGAATCGTCAATAACCGAATATCTAGTTATATGCATGTCTTGATATTATCATAAGTAAATATAACTTGTATGTGTTAACCCTGTTTAACCTAATGGAGTTATATTACTTTTTCAACCACTTCACCCGGGTAAAAAGTTTTAACCCCGTTAAACTTTAGCATCGAGTAGCCGTGTATCGGGTACGATACCCGAGGCATATGAAATGAGTGTAAACAACATTGGAACACTCTTTTACCACACAATCACTCTCTCTCACTACTTTCTCTCTCTAGACCCGAAATCGACCCCAAATCCGCAAATTTCCGGCTTCCAAACGTAAGGACTCATTCCCTATCTTAATCTAGACATACTTTACTGCATTTAGAATCCAAAATCATAGAAAACAAAGAACAAAAAGGGAGTTTACGGCCTAAGAAGCCTTTAGGCCGTAAACCCCCCAAAATCATGCCAAAGACCTTGTTTTTCCTTCCTTTATGCTCATGGACTAATCAAGGAATAAACCTAGGAGAGTTTGGACACTAAAACACAAGGAATTAAAGCTTAAAAAGGAGTTTACAGCCCAAGCTTGTGCTTAGGCCGTAAACACGTCAAACACCCCAAAAACCCATGTTTAAAGTCCCAAAAACTCATCTAAGGTGTTTGGTAATTTAGACTTGACAACAAGGAAGGCTTAAATGCATCAAACAACATCAATTGAGGGCAAAAATAGGAGTTTACGGCCAAGGCTAAGCTTGGGCCGTAAACACCCATGTTTTTGTGTCAAACAAGTCCCTAAACCACTCAAATGCATGTAAGGAATTTAGCTAAGGCCTTTGGAGGTGTGTTGTACCATTAAACTTCCCATTTTGAGGCAAAATGAAGAGTTTACGGCCAAGGATATTCTTGGGCCGTAAACTCCCCAAATTTCAAGCCAAATTGTCCCAAAACTCATTATAGGGCCTTCTAGGAAGGTGAATGAGAACATGTAGTACCATTTAAACATACATCTTGAAGGATTTAATGGAGTTTACGGCCCAAGAACAAGTCCTGGCCGTAAACTCCCCAAAATGTCACAAAACAAGAGTTTAATCCCTCCATATTGGTCCAAGACACATGCCATTAAAGTAAGGAAGTGAAATAAGACCTTAAACAAGCAATTTGGAAGACCACATGAGCTTACGGCCAAGCCTATGGGGCTTACGGCCGTAAACTCCCAAGGAGTGGCCATTAGGCCATAAACTCCAAGGGAGTGAGCTCATGGATCCTTCCGTAAATCCTCTTTAGCCTTAAACCACTCCCGGGAACCCCTTCTAGGCCCTAAAACCCCGAAACGATGCTAGAATGTCCAAATTCTATAATGAAAAGCATAAGATGATTAACTTCTTGTAAAATACATATTTCATATGACATTAGGGTCCTAAAAGGTGCTCAAGTCGTTATTTGGTACCAAACGCTCAACCGACACTTTTACCCGATTTACCCGATTCACCCGATTTACGCGATTTTAGGTGAGTTCATACCCCTTTAATGAACCTTTCAAATGTTTTAAATGTTTTAGGGGGGAGATACAAGTTACTTATATACATGTTTATGGAAAGTTTTACAGAATGATTTTCCACGTTATGAGGAATAATCACATGTGATTCACTATCCTTAGTTCAAATCACATGTGATTTATCACTATGCCTTATAAACAGGTTTTTATATTTTCAAAACTATTTTTGGACAGCAAGCCAGATTTTAAATGTTCTTTTGGAAAATACTTTTATTAAATCAATTTACTTATAAAACGTAACCACTCTGATATATTTATATAAGTAAGACTTGGAGGACTTAGGACCGATATCTCGCCTTATTTCCTGTTCTTGTTTGATTGTGGGCTTAGGGTAGTAGTTATCTGTCCGACTGTCGTTGATTTCTTAGTTATATAGCTTGTATATTAGTATGGGATACGAATAATTCTCTTTCACTAATGTACTAAAGTCACCAACCTGTCAAGAACCATCCACACTAAGATAACTATAACAGCTATAGTTAATGTTGCTACTGCTACTACTCGCTAAAGTCACTACTCTCTACCCTATAATACTCACTATTACTAGACAATACACTAGTAAAAGAATACACTATGATCAATACTAAAAGATTTATACACTAGAACAGAAGAGAAAACACTAAACAAACAATAATACACTAATCCGCTACGAGATACTCTATTCGCTACCCACTATGCCCGGAGTTTTCCGGCAGGAAGACGACACTACATGTATAGATCTATACGGGGCAGACGCTATTACATCCCGACTGATAATTTCAGTCCGCGCCGTGCAGGCCCAGGGATGCCACTACTTCACTATACTGTGCATGACTGGAAAGGTCATGGGATCCGCTATTATCCACACTAGTAGAAATATACAAGGAATACACTATAACTACACTAAAATATTACACTAAACGCTAAACTACATCCCGAAGTAAGTAAGAATCTATCACTAAAGGAAGCTTTCACCACTATCAATGATTACAGGCTTAACCTATTCTATCACATTACTATTTGGAGATTTGCTAATATACTTTTACAATAAACTGTTTTCAAAAAGGAAGAATGCATACTTTTAACAGATTTTCACTTACAATGTATTTGCTGGAAAAATTGGGATTTTCTAGGTTTCTACTGCTTATGAATAAATGACGCATTTTTCGCACTATTGCTTGTATACAAAAACTCACACTAAACTCTTATGAACCCACCAGCTTTATGCTGATATTCGTTTTCAAAATAACTTGTATCTTCAGGTCAAAGATAGACAGGTACAGACGCAACATTTTTGGAGAAGGTGGAGCACACAAGACCCATCTCTTATTTTTGATTTACTTTTGGGTGATTGTTAAACATTACAAAACACACTTGTAATTAAATTCACTATGTAAATGAAATGGTTGTATATTTCCTTGTTTTTACTATTATGCAATTGTGATGATACTGTACATGACGTCCTCCACCCCGAGACGTATTCCGCCGTTATCGGTTTTGGGGTGTGACAGACTGGTATCAGAGCATTGTTTATAGTGAATCAAGTATATCAACCTATAAAAGATATACGAACTATAAATACTTCGGGACTAAAACACTCTGACCAAAAATATATACTGTTAAGTATCCAAAAGATCTAACTAAGTATATATATATATATATACACACATCACTATAAAACACCGAAGTCAGTATCATCCTAGAACAAAACGAAAGTATTAAGACTGTTGGACAGCACAATTGGGTTTAGAGACATATAGTCACATTCAGGGTGATGTAGCCTGATCAACTACGTTTTCCTAAGAGTGACTAGCATGTGCCTAAGTTTGGTTGTGATATTGCAACAAGTCTAAAACTTACCAACAATATCATAATAATGCTACCATAAGAATACTATAGGAGTATTCTGTATCTCTAGATAATACGTATGTGATAACAAAAAGGGGTCATTACTAGTAGGACAATAGTTGCTAAGTGGATACATCACGATTACATGTGATTAGGGCGTTATAGACTTAGAATCTGCAGCCTTTGCTTCATTCCCTGTTCTTGTTTGATTGGGGGTCTGAAGTTAGGGTGGTTTATTCGAAGGACTATCTTGCTTCGGTTACATGTAATCGGTATGCACCATGCAAGTATTGGGTCGACTAATAATGATTCATCCTATAAGTATCTTAGAATAGTACGTCTATTAATCCTCTTTTCCCCCCTTTCTCGCGTAGATAGCATGGCTGGCTTCCACCTACCCGACGATCCGTACTTTCCGAATCAGGGCAATGGAGGATGGCTCGAAGAGGAGTCAGACGACGATCACCCGATTCCTTTGGATGATCATCATGCTGAAGGTTTCTCGAATAGCTCGAGCTCCGAGCCAGAAGTCAACAACCAACCTCCTGGAGCCCCGAACCCTAACCCCCGAGCGGCATTTTAGGGCCCCACCCCTATATGGGCAATATCCTTGCACCGATGGAGCGAGGAGCAGGGTCAGCCCTTGCCTTACAATGGAGAGCGAAGCTTCTACAACATAGGCGAAGGAGGATCAGCTGATCGGGTTCTACCCATCATGATCCGAAGGATTGCCAGGAATGTTGAGCAAAGTCAAGCTGCTATTGGTCGAGTTGTAGAAGTGGATGCCAACTCAAATCTCAACACTGTTCGCATCCGTCAGCTCGAAGAAGCCGTGGACAGGACAAGGAGGACCAACGAGGTTCTGCAGCATCAGCTGGCTACATCCCGACCTGAAGTTAGGGAACTCCGAGCACGCCAAAGGACTCATGAGCGACACCTTCAAGAAGTTATGGGTCAACTAGCGGATCTAAGGATTCGCCCAACAAGCAACCATCGCCAGTAGAAGACGTCTACTTACCTCACTCTTTTGTTTAAAAGGACTAGCCTTTTATCTTTACGTTCCGTAGGTCTCTTGTCTATAAACATTCCTAGTTTAAAAGTACTCTAGTTGAACCTCTAAACTGCCAACATTTTCTCCATGGTATGATGTAAGACCTACTGATAGGTCAATTTTCATGAACTTGTGTTGCATCATTAATACCAGTATATTGGCAGTTGATTTCCCTCTTGCTATGACTCTCATACTGATCTTGGATTATGTTGATTTAATCCATGAAACACTCTGTTCATATTCGCAATAGGCTCTTACTATTGCTATCATTTCTATGGTTTTCCAGTGAAGGATGCCTCCTCGAAAGCGTCCAAACCGAGGAAGACCGGCTACTCAAACCCCTCCTCCACCACCTCCTCCACCTCAGTTCGATCTGGTGTTGTTCCAAATGGCTGTGACTACGGCTGTAACAGCAGCCATGGCCCAAATGAACTCGGGTGATGCAAGCGGTGGGAATTCTAGATTTGGTGAAGTCCACCAACGAGTGCAGGGATGCACTTATAAGGACTTCATGAATTGTAAACCTGCCTTCTTTGCTGGTACCGGAGGGATCCTGGCGTTGTCCCAATGGTTCGAAAGAACCGAAGCTGTATTCGAGATGTGCTCTTGTCCCGAAGAGAGCAAAATCAAGTTCGCTACTGCTACCCTCACTAACAGGGCCTTGTCATGGTGGAACGGCCATGTCAACGCACTCTCCTTGGTCACAGCCAATGCCATGGGCTGGGACACTCTAAAAGATCTTATGAGAGGAGAGTACTGCCCTAGGGGCGAAGTTCAGAAGCTTGAGGAAGAACTCTGGAACCTCAAGATGAAGGGGACCGACGTAACGGCTTACACTGCCAGGTTTTGCGACTTGGCGGCTGTGTGTCCCAATATGATTCCGTCCGAAAGCAAGAAAATTGAACGGTACATTTGGGGTTTAGTGCCCCCGTATCGAGGAAATGTTCTGGCTTCACGCCCTACCACTTTCGACAGCGCCAACGAATTGGCCCAGAGTCTGATCAACCACGAAATCTCCTCCACTCCAGCAACAACCACCACTGCACCATCCGGATCATCTGACAGAAAAAGGAAACGATGGGATAAGAAGAAAAGCAAGAAAACTCAAACCGCCTCCAAGGACCAGCAAATTGTGGCGGTCCATGCTGCCACCACCCCAGCCACACCAGCTGCTCCAGCCCCACCAAAGGCTTACAGTGGAAACTTACCTAAGTGTCCCAAGTGCCCTTTTCACCACAACGGTCCTTGCCGTGAATTGCAGTGTTCCAACTGCGGACAAAAGGGCCATACTGTCCGATTTTGCAAGGCCCCTCCCAAACCTATCACACAGGTTCCTGGTACGGAAGTGACCCCAACTTGTTATGGCTGCGGTGAAGCGGGCCATTTTAAGAAGAACTGTCCGAAGACTGCAAATGCTGGGGGAAGTGGAAGGTTACTCGCTATCGGTCATAAAGAAGCAGTAGTTGATCCCACGGTGGTCACGGGTACGTTTCTTCTCAACAACTCTTATGCTTGTGTCTTATTCGATAGTGGTGCAGAAAGAAGCTTCATAAATCAAAACTTTAAACACTTACTCAAACAAACCCCTCAACCACTAAAAGAAACATTTGTCGTAGAAATGGCTAATGGGGAGACAAAAAGGTCTAATGAAATCTATATAGGTTGTACTCTCACGTTAGATGATCACCGCTTTTTAATCGATCTTATACCAGTCTCAATCAAAAATTTCGATGTCATTGTTGGTATGGATTGGTTAAGTCTTCACTACGCCGATATCCTATGCTCCGACAAAGCCATTCGCCTGAACCTTCCGAATCGCGAAACCCTATTGATATACGGAGATAAGCAAAGTACGAGCCTTCGTATTATCTCTAGTATCCAGGCCCAGAAATACTTCCGCAAGGAATATCGTGCCTATCTTGCTCAGGTTGTCGACACTAACCAGAAATCGAAAGATCCAAAAGACATTCTGGTAGTATGTGATTTCCCTGATGTCTTCCCGGAGGATCTTCCAGGCCTACCTCCCAAACGACAGGTTGAATTCAGAATCGACCTAATCCCAGGAGCTACCCCCGTAGCTAAGTCGCCCTACCGTCTAGCGCCCGCCGAAATGCAAGGACTCTCCGGTCAACTCAACGAACTGCTCAGTAAGGGCTTTATAAGACCGAGCTTCTCACCTTGGAGAGCTCCGGTCTTATTCGTGAAGAAAAAGGATGGATCGTTTCGGATGTGCATCGATTATAGGGAACTCAAGAAACTCACGATCAAAAATCGCTATCCTCTCCCTCATATTGACGACCTATTTGACCAACTCCAAGGAGCAAGTTACTTCTCCAAGATTGATCTTAGATCGGGGTATCATCAGTTACGGGTGCTTGAGGAAGACGTTCCAAACACAACCTTCCGAACCCGCTACGGGCATTTTGAGTTCGTAGTGATGCCCTTTGGACTGACTAACGCCCCCGCAGTATTCATGGACTTGATGAATTGGGTATGTCGTCCATATCTAGATCAGTTTGTCATCGTCTTTATTGATGACATACTTGTCTACTCCCGGAGCGAGGAAGAGCACAGAAATCATTTACGATTAGTCCTGGAAACGCTGCGATCCGAGAAGTTGTATGCGAAGTTCTTTAAATGCGAGTTTTGGATCCGAAGAGTGGAATTCTTAGGGCACGTGGTCAGTGAAGACGGAATCCACGTGGACCCCTCCAAAATTAAAGCTATTGAGAGCTGGTCAGCACCGAAGACGCCTACAGAAATTCGTCAATTTCTAGGCCTCGCTGGCTACTACCGCAGATTCATCCAAAATTTCTCTCGAATTGCGAAGCCTCTCACTATGCTAACTCAGAAGGGTGTATCATTCGACTGGGAAGAGAAACAGGAGAAGGCATTTCAGACCCTGAAGCGAGCCCTATGCACCGCACCAGTATTATCCCTTCCCGAAGGGACAGAAGATTTTGTCGTATACTGTGATGCATCCAATCAGGGGCTCGGTTGTGTCTTGATGCAACGAGGCAAGTTTATCGCCTATGCCTCGAGACAGCTAAAGAACCATGAAGTGAACTACACTACTCACGACCTCGAGTTAGGAGCGGTCGTCTTTGCACTAAAAATATGGAGACACTACTTGTATGGGACGAGGAGCGTCGTGTACACTGATCATAAAAGCCTCCAACATATACTGAACCAAAAAGAACTCAACATGAGACAGCGTCGATGGGTCGAGCTACTTAACGATTACGACTTTGAAATTAGATATCATCCGGGGAAAGCCAACATAGTAGCTGACGCCCTGAGTAGAAAGGAATATTCCGGTCGAAGGACCAAGTCGTTGACAATGACTATCCATTCGCATCTATCCACACAGATCAAAGAGGCTCAGCTAGAAGCCTTAAAGCCCGAGAACGTGATAGGAGAATCCCTGCGCGGAATGGATAAAAAACTGGAGGTTAAGAGTGACGGAGCATACTACTTCATGGACCTAATCTGGACTCCATGCCATGGAGGTTTCAGAGACTTGGTTATGAGTGAAGCACACAACACTCGTTACTTCGTTCACCCGGGTTCAGATAAGATGTATCTGGATCTCAAAAAGCTATATTGGTGGCCGAACATGAAAGCGGAGATCGCTACCTTTGTAAGTAAGTGCCTTACTTGCGCGAAGGTCACAGTCGAATATCAAAAGCCATCAGGACTCCTCCAACAACCGGAGGTACCAGAATGGAAGTGGGAGCGAATCACAATGGACTTTATCACCAAACTGCCCAAGACAGCAGGTGGATTAGATACCATTTGGATCATCGTTGACAGGTTGACCAAGTCTGCCCACTTTCTACCCATCAGGGAGACGGACAAGATGGAGAAGCTCACTAGAACTTACATAAAAGAAATAGTGCGACTGCATGGCGTCCCTATATCTATTATATCAGACAGAGATAGTAGATTCACCTCTAGATTTTGGCAATCATTGCAAACGGCACTAGGAACGAGGCTGGACATGAGTACAGCCTACCATCCGCAGACTGACGGACAAAGTGAGAGGACGATCCAAACCTTAGAAGACATGCTGCGAGCTTGTGTGATCGACTTCGGGAGATCGTGGGATACACACTTGCCTCTTGTGGAGTTTTCCTACAACAATAGTTATCATACGAGCATCAAGGCAACTCCATTCGAAGCCCTCTACGGCCGGAAGTGCAAATCCCCTTTGTGATGTTTGTGTTAGGCTGAGGTGGGAGACACTCAGTTAGCTAAAGGACGAGTTCCTGACAGCGCCCTCACTGGTCCAGAGATCATTCGAGAGACGACCGAGAAGATTTTGCAGATACGTGAACGACTAAAAGCCGCTAGGGATCGGTAGAAAAGCTACGCCGACAAACGAAGAAAACCCTTGGAATTCCAGGTGGAAGATCGAGTCCTTTTGAAGGTTTCGCCCTGGAAGGGCACAATACGCTTCGGAAAATGTGGAAAGTTAAACCCAAGGTACATAGGGCCTTTTGAGATTCTCGCCAGAATCGTCCCTGTAGCTTACAAACTAAACTTACCCCGAGAGCTAAGTAACATACATCCTACCTTCCACGTCTCAAACTTGAAGAAATGTCTGTCTGACGAGACTCTCGTGATTCCCCTCGACGAGATCGAGATCAATGAGAGCCTCAACTTCGTGGAAGAGCCTGTGGAGATTTTGGATCATGAAGTAAAACGGACGAAACAAAGCCGCATCCCAATTGTGAAGGTTCGGTGGAACGCCAAGCGAGGACCGGAATTCACTTGGGAGCGCGAGGATCAAATGAAACTCAAATACCCTCATCTCTTTGCTTAGTAGTATTGTAATAACCTATCTATTTGAATTGTAAATTTCGGGACGAAATTCCCCTAACGGGGGAATGATGTGACAACCCCAAATCTATTCCCGTTACAAATCTCATCTTCACTAACAGAATGCGTCACTATACGTTATTTTCTGTAATATTTGGAATCGTCAATAACCGAATATCTAGTTATATGCATGTCTTGATATTATCATAAGTAAATATAACTTGTATGTGTTACCCTGTTTAACCTAATGGAGTTATATTACTTTTTCAACCACTTCACCCGGGTAAAAAGTTTTAACCCCGTTAAACTTTAGCATCGAGTAGCCGTGTATCGGGTACGATACCCGAGGCATATGAAATGAGTGTAAACAACATTGGAACACTCTTTTACCACACAATCACTCTCTCTCACTACTTTCTCTCTCTAGACCCGAAATCGACCCCAAATCCGCAAATTTCCGGCTTCCAAACGTAAGGACTCATTCCCTATCTTAATCTACACATACTTTACTGCATTGAGAGTCCAAAATCATAGAAAACAAAGAACAAAAAGGGAGTTTACGGCCTAAGATGCCCTTAGGCCGTAAACCCCCCAAAATCATGCCAAAGACCTTGTTTTTCCTTCCTTTAAGCTCATGGACTAATCAAGGAATAAACCTAGGAGAGTTTGGACACTAAAACACAAGGAATTAAAGCTTAAAAAGGAGTTTACAGCCCAAGCTTGTGCTTAGGCCGTAAACACCTCAAACACCCCAAAAACATATGTTTAAAGTCCCAAAAACTCATCTAAGGTGTTTGGTAATTTAGACTTGACAACAAGGAAGGCTTAAATGCATCAAACAACATCAATTGATGGCAAAAAGAGGAGTTTACGGCCAAGGCTAAGCTTGGGCCGTAAACACCCATGTTTTTGTGTCAAACAAGTCCCTAAACCACTCAAATGCATGTAAGGAATTTAGCTAAGGCCTTTGGAGGTGTGTTGTACCATTAAACTTCCCATTTTGAGGCAAAATGAAGACTTTACGGCCAAGGATATTCTTGGGCCGTAAACTCCCCAAATTTCATGCCAAATTGTCCCAAAACTCATTATAGGGCCTTCTAGGATTTACCTGAGGTGAATGAGAACATGTAGTACCATTTAAACATACATCTTGAAGGATTTAATGGAGTTTACGGCCCAAGAACAAGTCCTGGCCGTAAACTCCCCAAAATGTCACAAAACAAGAGTTTAATCCCTCGATATTGGTCCAAGACACATGCCATTAAAGTAAGGAAGTGAAATAAGACCTTAAACAAGCAATTTGGAAGACCACATGAGCTTACGGCCAAGCCTAGGGGGCTTACGGCCGTAAACTCCCAAGGAGTGGCCTTTAGGCCGAAAACGCCAAGGGAGTGAGCTCATGGATCCTTCCGTAAATCCTCTTTAGCCTTAAACCACTCCCGGGAACCCCTTCTAGGCCCTAAAACCCCGAAATGATGCTAGAATGTCCAAATTCTATAATGAAAAGCATAAGATGATTAACTTCTTGTAAAATACATATTTCATATGACATTAGGGTCCTAAAAGGTGCTCAAGTCGTTATTTGGTACCAAACGCTCAACCGACACTTTTACCCGATTTACCCGATTCACCCGATTTACGCGATTTCAGGTGAGTTCATACCCCTTTAATGAACCTTTCAAATGTTTTAAATGTTTTAGGGGGGAGATACAAGTTACTTATATACATGTTTATGGAAAGTTTTACAGAATGATTTTCCACGTTACGAGGATTAATCACATGTGATTCACTATCCTTAGTTCAAATCACATGTGATTTATCACTATGCCTTATAAACAGGTTTTTATATTTTCAAAACTATTTTTGGACAGCAAGCCAGATTTTAAATGTTCTTTTGGAAAATACTTTTATTAAATCAATTTACTTATAAAACATAACCACTCTAATATATTTATATAAGTAAGACTTGGAGGACTTAGGACCGATATCTCGCCTTATATCCTGTTCTTGTTTGATTGTGGGCTTAGGGTAGTAGTTATCTGCCCGACTGTCGTTGATTTCTTAGTTATATAGCTTGTATATTAGTATGGGATACGAATAATTCTCTTTCACTAATGTACTAAAGTCACCAACCTGTCAAGAACCATCCACACTAAGATAACTATAATAGGTATAGTTAATGTTGCTACTGCTACTACTCGCTAAAGTCACTACTCTCTACCCTATAATACTCACTATTACTAGACAATACACTAGTAAGAGAATACACTATGATCAATACTAAAAGATTTCTACACTATAACAGAAGAGAAAACACTAAACAAACAATAATACACTAATCCGCTACGAGATACTCTATTCGCTACCCACTACGGCCGGAGTTTTCCGGCAGGAAGACGACACTACATGTATAGATCTATACGGGGCAGACGCTATTACATCCCGACTGATAATATCAGTCCGCGCCGTGCAGGCCCAGGGATGCCACTACTTCACTATACTGTGCATGACTGGAAAGGTCATGGGATCCGCTATTATCCACACTAGTAGAAATATACAAGGAATACACTATAACTACACTAAAATATTACACTAAACGCTAAACTACATCCCGAAGTAAGTAAGAATCTATCACTAAAGGAAGCTTTCACCACTATCAATGATTATAGGCTTAACCTATTCTATCACATTAGTATTTGGAGATTTGCTAATATACTTTTACAATAAACTGTTTTCAAAAAGGAAGAATGCATACTTTTAACAGATTTTCACTTACAATGTATTTGCTGGAAAAATTGGGATTTTCTAGGTTTTTATTGCTTATGAATAAATGACGCATTTTTCGCACTATTGCTTGTATACAAAAACTCACACTAAACTCTTATGAACTCACCAGCTTTATGCTAATATTCGTTTTCAAAATAACTTGTATCTTCAGGTCAAAGATAGACAGGTACAGACGCAGCATTTTTGGAGAAGGTGGAGCACACAAGACCCATCTCTTATTTTTGATTTACTTTTGGGTGATTGTTAAACATTTCAAAACACACTTGTAATTAAATTCACTATGTAAATGAAATGGTTGTATGTTTCCTTGTTTTTACTATTATGCAATTGTGATGATACTGTACATGGCGTCCTCCACCCCGAGACGTATTCCGCCGTTATCGGTTTTGGGGTGTGACAACCTCTGTGTTGGGCTGAGGTAGGTAATACGCAACTCGCTAATAGGCAAGTTCCTAACAACACTCTCACCAGCCCCCAGATCATACGAGAAACTACAGAGAAGATTGTTCAAACCCGTGAATGATTGAAGGCATCCCAGGATCGGAAGAAGAGCTTGTCTGATGAGACTCTTGTTATTCCACTGGATGAAATTGAAGACAACGAGAGTCTAAACTTCATCGAAGAACTGGTGGAAATCATGGATCAGGAGGTAAAAAGGACGAAACAAAGTCGCATACCCATAGTGAAGGCCCGTTGAAGCGCCAAGCGAGGACCTGAATTCACTAGGGAACGCGAGAATCAAATGAAAAAAAAAAGAAACACCCCCAATTGTTTAGTGATATCCCGTCTACAAGTTGAATTTCGGGGCGAAATTCTTTTAATGGGGGGAGAATGTAACAATTGGTAAAAATAGGAACGATCGTACGATGCTATGTTTTGATTATTAAACAATATGATTATTTTATCAAGAATGGTTGAAAGAATTTAACCTCTTTTATTTAAATAAGTTCTTGTGAAATATAAAACAAGTAACTAATGATAATTTCGTTATGATGTATGACTACGAACCATCACCGGTTTGTGAAATTAGCATATAACATCATTTAAACGCAACAAACTTAATTTTTGTATCAACATGTCTCTAGTTGATAAGTAAGTTAGGTTCTATGTAAACGTTTGCTTAATAGATGTGAAGGATCTAAATTTGACAAATATACGAACCAAAGTGACAAAACGTGTTTAACGATATGGTTAACCGGTTAAATGTCACGAAATTATACATTGCTCAATAAATTTTATATTTAAATAAATTAAAATATAAAATGAATTATTATAAGGTATAATTAAAATGTATTTAAGTGTTTTTGAATAAAAAGAATAAAACATAAACATTAAAGTTTAAATACACAAAAACTACATTGTTATTTTATACTAAGTATACATGTATGTATTTGTATATATGTATTATTATCTAGTGAATGACTAGTTATAAGTCATGAATTAAAGTGATTTCATGTAAGTTTTATGATGTCTAAATCAATTAAGATAAGAGAATTGGTGGAGATAAGTGCCAACTTAACTAATAAGTGCTTAATCACTTAAGACATTTTACTAAGAATGCTTATTAATCCCTCTTCTAATTTTCGAGATTAAGACCTTCCCTCTCCTTAACTAGAACTCCTAACTAACTAAATAACTAGTAGTTAGTTAGTTAACTAACTCTATCTCTAAACAACCACCCAAGCAAGTGGCTAGACAAGATCACATCACTTAAACTCACATCCCATCACAAGCTAGTCTAGGTTTTGTCCCCTTATCCTCTTCCACTCTTTTCTCCTTCATAATCACGAAATTTCATCTTCATTTTACCCTCATTTGACCAGCAAATACTCCAGGGAATTACTCTCAACCTTCATCTCATTTTCAAGCACAAGAACTTCCTTCCAAAGCCATCAAAACCATGAACTAAAGGGCTGCTGTCCCTTTTGTGGTTCAGCCATCATTTCACCCATCTACACCTTCCTTTTGCTTGATATTTTTACGACCAAATACCCCTGGAAGTTACTTGTTTTGATACTCAAAATTATTGATTCAAAACAGTGAGTAAACTACCCTTTTTCTTGCCCTTTTGCTGTGAAATTTTCGTGACAGCAACATAGCCAAAAGAGTGGCTGTTTTGGAGCATCAAACCAACAACCAAAAGTTCATCTTCAACCTTCCATTCTTCAAGTATTCACATCAGGTGAGTTCATACCCCTATATTTTCATGTTTTCTTCAAGTTTTAAGGGGGGGAATACAAGTTAGAACACTAAACATAACTTAAATTTAAATGACAGCTTTCTACAGAAAAGTTGAGTCCTGTTCACGGATTGTTTTGACCATCTTAAACTTAATATCTTTCAAAACTGTACAATATACAAATAGTTCAAGTTTATACCTTTCTATGGACTAATCGCACGCGTTCATACGATTTTTCTACAATTTATGGCGATTTTTATAAAACTGTTTGTCATTTCAGAAGTGATTTCGGACCAGTCTGTGAAGATGTTCATTTTCACACTAGTTTGAGACCACTAAAAATCATAATAAAAATTAGGAACAAAGTAGACTCATTTTATAAACTTTCAGAGGTGACAGATTCAGTTTTTGACTTACGATGATTTTTCTATGAGTTTTCTAAAAACAAGGACAGTAAAGGGTAAAACTGTCAAAAGTGGTTTATAGATTTATTAACACCTTCTAACATTTTTGAGCAATGTTTATACATTAAGGAAGTTAAAACACAATCATTTAAATATGTTTAATTACCATTTTTACAAAAGTGATAAGTACAAAAAGGTATTTAGTATCAAACCTAAGGATTATTTCATACAAAGTTTCTAATAAAAACGTAAGAATATGAACAATAATTACGAAACATACCAAATCATCTTTTAAAACATATACATATATATAACCATATACATATATAGGTTTTGTTTACAAACTTGTCTTCTACATCGAAAATATACATATATATGTTTTGTTTACAAACTTGTCTTCTACATCAAAAATTACACTTTTCATAACAAGTGAACATTTTACTAGGGATTACTATGTAAACGAGACACATTTTTAGAAAACTATAATATGTATAGTTTTACGAGAGCATTACGAACTTTTACATACTAGAAACACTATTTCAAGAAGTTTACTTTCATATACAAGAACAAACGAACATTTTTTTTCATGTAAATCTGTTTTATACTAAGTTTTGTGAGACATCAACTTCACGTACGTTCGAGTACGCATTTCAAGTCCTATATTATATACCAGAATCCCTTGGAGGGGGAGCATGGTGTTTGTGTATAGATCTATACAGGATTGAAAACCCACGCCCTGACTGTTAGCTACAGTCCACCATTTGAGGTGACAAACGTCAAAACATTCCAACGCCTGAAGAACGTTGTGTATAGGCATTTCTAGTCAATAGCATGGTTATAAAACTCACACGGAGTATTGAAAACATATTGATGGTTGTATTGCTTTCTTTACTATGTATTCATATTTTGACATCATATTGTAATTGGTTTTGAACATGTAACTTTTGACAAATGTAAACTTTCAATTATATATATGATGGTTGTATTGCTTTCTTTACTATGTATTCATTTGTTACGTTACCACATGAAGTCATCCGCCCCCGAACGTTTCCGCCGTTCAGGTTTGGGGGTGTGACACAAGGAATGCAGAATTGTTTCGCAATTGACACCACCTAGGACACCGCAGTTGAATGGTGTGGCTGAAATGCGTAATCGAACTTATTGGATATGGCTCGTTCCATGATGAGTCGTGCTTCGTTACCTATCTCATGTTGGGGGTATGCATTAGAGACTGTCGCCCACATCCTTAAGCTAGTCCCGACAAAGAATGTTGCCAAAACACCTCATGTGATGTGGACAGGGAGAGCTCCCTCGTTGGCACCTATCAAGGTTTGGGGTTGCAAGGCTTTCGTAAGATGAGAAACTCACGGCAAAGTTGAACATCGTAGTGACCGGTATATTTTCATTGGCTACCCACAGAAGTCCTTTGGATATCTCTTTTATAGACCGAGTGACAATGTTGTCTTCATTGCAAGGAGAGGGGTTTTCTGAGAGAGAGAACTCATAAGCCAAGAGGACAGTGGGAGGAAAATTGATCTTGAAGAGCTTCAAGAATCAAGCGATGAAGGAACCTCTAATGTTGGCGCTCAACCCGAGGAGGAAACTGTGATTTAACCGATTGATGAGTCCCTACCTCTTAGACGTTCCAGTAGAGTTAGTGTTCCACCCGCGTTGTATGGTTTTCATAAAAAAAGTGAGGGTGATAAGTTTATTATTGATAGTACACTAGTACATTTGCATGAACCTAACACCTACAAGGAAGCCATGATAGGCCTGGAGTCTGCAAAGTGGAAAAAGGCTATGGACAGCATGATTCAGTCCATGTATGACAACGAAGTTTGGAACTTGGATGACAATATACCGGGTCGTAAGATGGTCAGGTGCAAATGGATCTTCAAGAAGAAGACCGACATGGATGGAAAGTACACACTTATAAAGCACGATTGGTTGATAAGGGCTTTACTCAAACTCTCGGAGTTAACTATGATGAGACCTTCTCACTAGTAGCGAAGATAAAGTCTATAAGGGTTATGCTAGCTATAGTTGCATTTCATGATTATGAAATATGGTAGATGGATGTCAAAACCGCTTTCTTTAATGGGAAGTTGGCTGAGGATGTTTACATAAGTTAGCCAAAAGGTTTTGTCAATGAAAAACACTCTAATAGAGTATTTAAGCTTAAGAAATCCATTTATGGATTGAAACAAGCATCTCGTAGATGGAATCTTTGTTTCGATGAGAAAGTCAAAGAGTTTGGCTTCATGTGAAGTAAGGATGTGTCATGTGTGTATGTTAAAGCCAGTAGGAGTATAGTTAGCATTCCCATTTTGTATGTCGATGACATACTACTCATAGGAAACGACGTCCCAACCCTGCAGGAAGTTAAGTCCTGGCTTGGGAAGTGCTTCGCTGTGAAGGACCTCGGAGAAGTTGCCTATATTCTTGGGATAAGGATAGTGAGAAACAGGAGTAAAAGACTAATAGGGCTTAGCCAACGTACTTACTTAGATAAGTTACTAAGGCGTTTTAGTATGGAAAATTCCAATAAAGGGGAGTTACCAATCCAAAGCAATACCAATTTAAGTAAGACTGAAAGCCCGAGTATCAAAGCCAAGATAGAAGAGATGAATCGAGTACCTTATGCTTCTACAGTTGGCTCGATCATGTATGTTATACTTGTACTCGCCCTGATGTGGCCTTCGCTTTGAGCATGGTCAGCGGATATCAATGGAACCCTGTTAGAGAACATTGGACCGCAGTAAAGAATATTCTTAAGTACCTTCAGAGGACTAAGGAATGGTTTCTTATCCTCAGTAGGAGTGATGAATTAAGGGTGCGAGGGTATAGTGACGCCAGTTTTCAGACCAACCAAGACAACTTTCGTTCTCAGTCGGGCTGAGTCTTTACCCTCAACGGGGGAGCGGTGACTTGGAAGTGTTCCAAGCAGGAGACCATAGCTGATTCAACGTGCGAATCAAAATAGATAGCAGCGAGTGAAGCGTCAAAGGACGAAATATGGTTGAAGAACTTCATCAGATACCTTGGAGTTGTGCCAACCATAATGGAACCTAGGAGATTTTCTGCGATAACGAAGGTGCAGTTGCCTTAACCAACGAACCAAGGGATCATGGCAGATCCAGGCATATCGACAGGAAATATTATTTCATTAGACATCGGGTAGAAGAGGGACTCCTCATAGTAAAGAGGGTATCATCAGAAGAAAACCCATCAGATCCCCTTACGAGGGGATTTAGTAGGGTTAAGCACTTGCAACATGCTAGGAGAATTGGGCTGAAGGACGATATTAGTTTTAGTGATTAGATAGCCATAGAAACTTGTAATAGATAAATTGTAATTTACATTTTGATGATTAATTTAAGGAGTATTATTTATGAGTAATGTTACTGTCTTATGTCATTTATTTACTATTGTTTCATTTTGCATGTTTTGACTTCCTAAATCATAAGATTATTTAAACTATCCACAGTCGCTCATACTTTGGAAGTAGGTATGAAAGAAGATTGACATGAATTTGTTTGTAGATTGTCTAAGTGTTTAGACATAACAAAGGTTTGTTGTAACGTTCATGAGTGCTCTTGAAATTAATCACAAGTGATTGTAAGACGATAATATCATATAGTCTTTAAACCTAGATATATGGTTTATTGTTTGTGAGTTGGTTGTGCATTGATAATGCCTAAACGCATCAGCAACTCGATGTTATAAAAAACATTGTTGTGTATGATTTGATGAGTAAATAGTAAATGCATATAAGTTGATGTTTATTTGCTCCTTTTATCGTACGAGGGTAAAAGCGATATCTTGGGCCCCTCAATGATTTGGTTTAACTTGTGTGTCGGGCCCGGTCAGGACTAAGTTGATATGCTCAATTCAGTTCTATGTCATACAGATCAGAGATCAAGAAACAAACTGTAGGACAATAAGTATGACTATGTTCCATGTTATTGTCCACATGATATCTTGAGAACGGAGGACTATACGATCCCTTATCTAAAGGACGTATCAGTGTTCGACGGTGGATTTTGAGATCTACGATTGCTAATCAGATTTTGAAGTCATACTTGCATCTATAGTTATTAGAATTATCCAAGTGGGAGACTGTTCGATTAGGTGTCTAAGCCCATAACTGTATTTGCTATGTACTTGAGCCGGTGTAGCATGGTACTTTTGGGTTGCCTTCACCAAAGCAACTTGACTGGATGAATAATAGAGAAGGAGGTTATTATGGTTTATTAATATATTATATGAATAATATATTAAAGGAGAAATCATATTTGTTTAAGTAATATTCGTCAAAAAATTAATTAGGAATTAATTTTGTGATCAAAAGATATTAATTAAAGCTAGGGGACTGGTATTGTAATTATTGGATAATTGCAAAGTAGGGTAAGGAAACCCTAGAGATAGGGTGGACGAATTCTTGGCGATAAGGCCTTAAGAATTCGGCCAAGGTAGGGATTCCAGAAGATTCTTTATGGGCTGCTTAGAGCCTTAGCAACCGAATAAGTGTTACACTAAAACCCTAACTCCTCACCTATATAAAGGGACCCTTGGCTACCAAAATCGGCTACCACATAACCCTAAGAGTTCTAGGAGCCGATTTTTAGCCTTCCCATCTCTCTCTTGCCTTCTCCAATTGCTTTGGTGTTTGTGATCTATTAGAGGCACAACATTTGAGGTGATAAGGTTCTCAAATGCTCAAGTTCTTCAAGAAACAATCAAGGTAACTTACTATCTAGTTTATTATATATATGATTTCGTTTTTTATGATATGCTAGATTGAGATTTATGCAAGTCTTGGATAATTATGCATGTACTAGTACAAAAACATAGATCCAAGCATTAGGGTTTGCATGAACGCCATAGGAATGTTATTTTGCTCAAAACCCATCACTTCACACCAAGAATGACATCTTCCAAACCTATATCTTTCATGTCGAATCATGCCTTTAACATGTTTTTTGTTGATTGAACCATTTTATCGTTGCTATCAACAATAAGCATATAATAAACCTAAAGGAACAAGATAACATAACCCTCAGTTATGTATTTAACATAAACACACTAGTAACATTTGTTAATCTTGTATCCACTTTCCAACATCACATGGTCAAACTTCTGATGTCATTCTTCAGGCGCTTGTTTACACCTATGTACTGACTTCACTAGTTTGCAAACCTTTGATTCTTGTCTTGGGGAAACATACTGTTCTGGTTGTTCCATGTAGATTTCTTATTCTCAATCCTGGTTTAGAAAAGTTGTTTTAACAATTATTGGATGTACTTCAAGATTTCAAATAAAAGAAATTACTAGCACCAATCTAATGGACGTGATACGTGTGAGATGACAGTACGTATCAAAATAATCAAAGCCAATTTTTTGTCTATAACCTTTTATTACAAGCTAGCATTGCCTTATACTTGCTAATGGATCAATTTTCTTTCATTTTCTTCTTGAAAATCTATTTATAGCCTGGTGCTTTCTAACCTTAAGGTAAATCCACTAGCTCCCATGTGGGGTTTTACAAGATTGAATTCATTTCGCTTTTAATTGCCTCTTTCCATTGACGTTCTTCAAAAGTGGTCACTGCCTCTTTGAAAGTTTGAGACCATGTTTAAACCATGAAAGTGTATAAATCATCTTCAAATTACTATTCAACTTGTGCAATCATGAATCAAGGTGACAAAGTAATTATTTTCACTCGATGGCCAGGTCAGACATCATTGTGGTAGTTTCCTTGAAACTTCTTGTTGAACGTTCCACCTTTGACACCCAAGTTTCCACCATTGTAGTTGTTTAGGAATTTACCCTTTCCAGACTTGTTCTTCCCAGAACTTTGACCACGCCTCACCACATTAGATTTATCAGAGATAGGGCTATAGGTACTCTTTTGGGCTACCTTATTGTCTTCTTCAAATCGTAGGCGAAAAATTAGGTCCTCAACGGACATCTCCTTTCTCTTATGTTTCAAGTTATTCTTGAAATCAACCCAACTAGGGGTAGCTTCTCAATCATGGAATCAATAGAAAAGGCTCATTAAACCCCATACCTTTGGCATGCATATTAGGTAGGAGGACTTGTAGTTCTTGGACTTGGGACACAACAGTTTTACCATTGGCCATTTTGTAGTCTAGAAACCGGGCAACCACAAACTTATTGATCCCGACATCTTCAGCTTTGTACTTTTTGTCTAATGAGTCTAATAGTTCTTTGGGTATTTTTGTTACAAAGTAGACATTATACAATGAATAAACAAGACCATTAAGATATAGTTCATACACAAGAAATCAAAATGTTTCCAAGCTTGAATAAAACTTAAACCTTGCACATCTCCTTCTCCTTGAACCATCCTCGGAGTCTCTTCAGTTAAGAATCTAGCAAGATTTAATGTGGTAAGGTAGAAGACAATTCTACCACCTCATAAAGTGCAGTCCAGAAAAAAAATCCGGTTTCTCAGCATGATTGACCGACATGTTCATCATTGGAGCTCATTGAGCATTAGGAGTACCAATAGGCTTTGGTTGTTGGGAGCTTTCATCAGTCATGATACAAAAGAAACAAACAATTTTATTGGTACCAATATAAAATAGTTAAAGATTATTGCACAATAACCACAACTAAAATTGTTAAACAAATGTCTTTTTCAAAAAACGAACTATGACAAGTGTAAAGACAAATTGAATCTGAAAACTATTTTAGAAAATAATTTTTGAAAACAGTCACAGCTTATAGATGCAATGGTTTACACTAAAGAGAAGGGTAGAATGTGTCTTGAAAATGATTTCTGAAAACAAATTCCGCAACTATAAGGAAGAAAAAATCGTTTCTATAACAAATGTAGACAGGAGACATTTTTTTTTATTTTTAATTGATCATTTCATACAAAAGAATTTGTTTTTAAGATAGATAGGAAAAATATAACCCTTATCATATGCACGAAAGAACAAAAAATAAATTTTTGCTGAGGCATGTGTTTGACACAATTTCTTTAAAACAATTCTCTTTATCTGGGTGTTTGTTTCCTTGGATATAACAACTAAAAGCAATTATTCAAGATCGGTCGAACCTTCTTTTGGACCGAAATATTCCTTTGTTACAGGAGGAAGAAGCATAAGTAAAATTAGAAGAGAGAAAGAAATGATTTAATCATTTGGTTTTTTTATCAATGGCCTGAGAACTATAGTAATAAAGGTCCAAAAAATGTAACTGATGAAGAATTAAAGAGAACAATTTAAGTAAGAAATCAAAAACTGAAATCTAACCGTTAATGGTCTTTAATATGACTTTGTAACTGAAAACTAAAAATAAATATTTTCAAAAGGCCCTTGAACTTTTCTGGTCGACTGGTGGTGCATTCGTACCCACAAGATGCGCACTCGCACACAAGTTAAGTGCCCAATCCGAAGTGGATCGCATTTGCACAACCTCATATAAATATCGTCATTATCATGCATTCTTACTAATTCTTATTTATTTTTATCAAGAACAAATTCTGACAGAATAGGAATCATAAAAAGTTCATAATACCCTTATAGAAGATTTTATTAGTGAAAATGAATGATAATGATAATAGTTATACGATGTTTGAACGTATTCATAATAACAAACAATAAATTTAAAATTAACTCTCTCTCTCTCTCTCTCTCTCTCTATATATATATATATATATATATATATATATATATATATATATATATATATATATATATATATATATATATGAGCATTCAATCGAGAACATTTCTTATCGCGAGAACATTTGATAACAAATTTGGACCACAAAATTTTTTTAATTAAAATCATAAAATAATATTCATATAAATAAAAAAATAGTTACAAAAAATCAAAAAACCCACTAACTAACACCACTCACCACCCAACCAACACCACCCACCACCACCACCACAACCCAACCACCACCTCCTGCCACCACCATCCACCTCCACCACTTATCACCACCACCTGCCACTACTACCTACCACCCATCATCACCACCACCACCTACCACCACAACCCACCACCACCAACCACTCCCCACCACCACCCACCACTCATCACTACCCACCAAAAACCATCACCCACCACCACCACCCACCACCCACCACCCAACCACCACCACCCGCTGCCACCACCCGTCACCACCGCTCGCCACCACCACCAACAACCACTACCTACCACCCATCACCATGACCCATAACTACCCTCCAACACCAAACACTACCCACCCACCACCCATCACTCACCATAACCCACCACCCACCCACCATAACCACCACCGCCTACCACCACTACCTACCACCCATCACCACCACCTATAACTACCTACCACTACCAACCACTACCCACCACCCATACACCACCATCACCACCCACCACCACCACCATCACCTGTCACTACCCATCATTACCCACTACCCACCACCACCTACCACCACAACCACCCACCACAACCACCACCACCACCCGCCACCACCATCCACACCCACCCACCACCCATCACTATCACCAACACTTGCAACCACCTACCCATCGACCACTACCCACCCAGCCACCACCCACCCATCCACCACCAATCACTATCACCATCACTTGCAACCACCCACCCACCCACCACCACCCATCACCACACACCACCACCACCTGCCTCCACTACCAGCCGCCCCCACCCCCGCCTACAAATATTTGTTATTGTGTTTTTGATTCATTAGTATTTCTCGTGTATATAATCACATGTGATTATATGTATCGAGTCACATTTGATTATATGTATCGAATCATATATGATTTATATGTTATTAAATACATATAATCACATGTGATTAAATACACGTGAAAAACTAGTGAATCGAGAATGCAAAAATGAATATTGTCCATGTAAATTATATGTGATTAGATACATATAATTACACATGATTATATGTATTTAGTAAAATAATATTTACGTGGGCTGTATTTATTTTCGTGTTTTCGATTTAACAATTGGCATCGTGTATTAAATCACATGTGATTATATGTATTTACTCAGATATGATTTGCATTGGCAATATTTGTTTTCAGGTGTTGATTCAATAGTTGTTCTTGAGTATTTAATCAAATGTGATTATATTTATTTAACCACATATGATTCGTATGGAAAATATTTGTTCTTGCTTCGATTCAATAATTGTTCTAATATGTTTAATCACATGTTATTATATGTATTTAATCACATATTATTTATGTGGACAAGATTCATTATTTTTTTCCCAATTCAATAGTTGTACTCATGTACTTAATCACATGTGATTATATGTATCAAATCGCATATGATTTTTATTGATATTATTCATGATTAGATATTTTTTCTTATGTATTTAATCATATGTGATTCTATGTATTAATCACATATGCTTAATGTGGAAAAAGAAAAAAATATTTAATCAAAAACGCGAAAATGAATCTTGTGTACAGAAATCATATGTTACTAAATCTACAAGAACAACTATCGAACAAGAATGTGAAAATGAATATTGTGCGTATAAATCATATCTAATTAGATACATATAATGTCATGTAATTAAGCACACAATATTAACAACTGAATCGAGAAGGTGAAATAAATATTTTTCACATAAATTATATGTGATTAGATACATATAATCACATGTGATTATATGTAATTAATCACATATGATATATGTGGACAATATTTATCTTTGTGTTCTCGATTCAATATTTGTTCTTGTGTATGTAATCATATGTAATTATATGTTTTAATCACATATGATTTATATAGACATCATTATTTTTTGTCCGTATAAATCATATGTGACTAGATACATATAATCACATCTGATTATATGTATTTAATCACATATGATTACAGTGGAGAAAGAACAATTATTGAATCGAGAATGTGACATTAAATCTCATCCACATAAATCGTATATGATTGGATACATAAAATCACATGTGATTATATTTATTTCATCACATATGATTCGCATGGAAAATATTTATTCTTACGTCGATTCAATAATTGTTCTAATATATTTAATCACATGTGATTATATGTATTTAATCACATATGATTTATGTGGACAAGATTCATTATTTCTTTCCCAATTCAATAGTTGTACTCATGTACTTAATCACATGTGATTATCTGTATCAAATCACATATGATTTTTGTTGATAATATTCATGATTCAATATTTTTTCTTATGTATTTAATCATATGTGATTTTATATATTAATCACATATGATTAATGTGGAAAAAGAAAAACTATTTAATCAAAAACGCGAAAATGAATCTTGTGTACAGAAATCATATGTGACTAAATGTACAAGAACAACTATTGAACAATAATGTGAATATGAATATCGTCCATATAAATCATATCTAATTAGATACATATAATCTAATGTAATTAAGCACTCAAGAACAACAACTAAATCGAGAACGTGAAAATAAATATTTTTCACGTAAATTCTATGTGATTAGATACATATAATCACATGTGATTATATGCATTTAATCACACATGATATATGTCGACAAAATTTATCTTTGTGTTCTCGATTCAATAATTGTTCTTGTGTATATAATCATATGTGATTATATGCATCTAATCACATATGATTTATATAGACATCATTATTTTTTGTCCGTATAAATCATATGTGACTAGATACATATTATCACATATGATTATATGTATTTAATCACATATGATTACAATTGACAAAGAACAATTATTGAATCGAGAATGTGACAATGAATCTCGTCCACATAAATCATATATGATTGGATACAAATAATCACATGTGATTATATGTATTTAATTAGACATGATTTATGTAGAAAATATTTATTTTTGCGGTTTCGACTGAATAATCGCTTTTGTATATAGTCACATATGATTTGAGGTGGATAAGATTTATTTTTTTCTTCTTGATTTAATAGTTATGCTCATGTACTTAATCACATACGATTATACATATAATCACATGTGATAGAATACATGAGAACAACTATTAAATTGACAAAGCAAAAATGAATTATGTCCACATAAATCATATGTGATTAGATTCATAAAATCACATGTGATTATATGTATTTAATCACATACGATTAATTTGGATAAAGATTTGTTTTCGCGTTCTTGGTTCAATATTTGTTATCGTGTATATAATTACATATGACTGTACGTATCTAATCAAATATGATTTAAATAGACAAGATTTGTTTTTTCCAAATAAAATCATATGTGATTAGAAACATATAATCACATCAGATTAAATGTATTTAATCACATATGGTTAAAGTGAAAAAACGATTATTGAATCGAGAACGCGAAATGAATCTTAGCCACATAAATCATGTGATTAGATTTACATAACCACATGTTATAGGGTATCTGTTAATAATAACATAAAACAAGTAATGCATACATAATAGGAGAGTTAGTACTCACCTCCTTGATCTTGAAAATTAGCTAGCATGAGCAAAATGGATCCTTTCCTTTCCTAGAACCTACACAAAAATTATAACATTATTTAGCTTCTGTTTGTTGTATTAATCTTATAAAACTTTTGTCCATATTTCCTCATTTTCTCTTTGATTGTAGTCCTCTATTTGGGATATGTTTTCTTAACTTTCAACCCATTTTTAAATTTTGATAAAATTAAACTAGTAAAGTTCCCCCTTTTATATTTTCAGAAATATAAAGATCTCATTCTAATGATTTTTGGCTTATTTTATATTAAATTTACAAGTTGGTAACTTTTAGTTGTCATTTTCTGGACCACTCAACACCCTTGGAATAAACTGTATCAATCTACTAAGAATTACATGAGTCCCTTTATATGTTGGAAACTATACACCCATATGTAACTATAGCATTTGCAATTTTGGAATTTGGAGTTCTGATGAATTTATTATGATTTTTTGAAGACAGTGCATGAAATTTGTGACAGCATGGACCAGCCTGAGAAGATTGCCAATTTTACCTCTCAAGGAGTTGGAATTTCGAAATCTGATTCAAAGTTTTAAGAAAGTAGACACACTAAGATTTCCAGAAAACTAAGTCTCATGATTTTTAGATGTTCATATTGACTTGCACGGATTTTAGAAGTTGGAGGACAGATTTGGGAAAATTGATCATAATATCTTCTAAATCATTTTTGGTGTTCTATTAAGGAATTAATGGTTAAGCCTTAAGTTTATCACTTTTAACATGATTGTTGGTTACTTATTAGGCTATAGATATGCGAAATTCAATTTAACCTAAGGGCCTTAATGTTTGGCTTAATGAGTGTTCAAAGTTAAGGATTTTCAAATAAAATGTCACTTTCATACTTATTAAGGTTAAGTTGCCAACTTAACCCATTAAGCTCTTTATGTCACCTCTTTCGAGTCCTACACAGAGCCAAATTAAACAAATATATCAAAATATTTTTGTGTAAACTATGCAAAAATATAAAATCCAGTTTATAATCTCAACAATCAAACATTCAAGTTGTTGAATATGTCACTACTAGAAAACAGCCCTTTAATGACATGCAAACAATGACACGCACCAATTTATGATATGCAAAAGTGTGTGCTCTAAAAATAATGTCAGCTCTCCAAAAATCTAAAGGATTTAGGACATACATTTTAGCGTGCCATTAATTTAGTGTCTCACAAAAAAAACACGGAGGGTGTTTATCTTAAACGTGTGTCGTCTACGAGTGCCGCTTTATAATTTTACAAATGCACGTCTCTTTATCACAAAGTTTAAAGGATCTAGGGCTTTTTTCAAGAATATTACAAAAACTCAGTGCTCTCTACAATCAATCAGTTTCGCTACCTCATCTCGCCTTGCCGGAAACCTCAGCTCACTTCTCCTCCGGTAAGCGCAACTCCTCGTTAGAAACGAGCCTTCCTTGTTTCTGCTATTTTGCCCTAGGCGTGTTCTTTTCCCTAAAAAATTATCGCCGCTCGTCCTCACCCTCCCTACATCGATCGTTGCTTTCCTCAATCCCTTGGACTCCGACCGCCTCCACATGTTCCTTCCTGTTTGTCGATGTCGATCAAAGCAACAGGCATGCAATCGTTGGAGTTTTGTATTCTGAGTTCAGATTAATCAACAATAAATGTCCATGCTTCTAGATCCCCTTTTTCCGATTCCATCTCCCTACTAACTATACCGGTAATATGTGAAGTACAAACCACAGCCAATTTCAAGCCCGAATTGGAACTACTCGGTACGACATTACAAAGAATCAAACCGATCATTGACGAGATAGTGAATATGAAACGAGAACTAGATCGTACAAACCTAGAGTTCAAGATGTACATTGAAGAAATTCAAGGAGCCGAAAAACTCGTCGCCGAATGTTCAAAAGTAAAGAGGAATATCATCAAGATGTTCACTTACTCACTGAAGCTAAAAGTCCTCAACAGTAAGATGTTAAGTTTCTTCCAAATCGAAGTTTAAGCATCCTGGATTCAGGACATTATGCATATTCTTTCAGTGGTGAACGATATGAAATTAAAATTGGATCGTATTTTTGCAGAACAGAGAGATACGACACATAGAACAGGTTTGGTTGGTAATTATCGTCGATCTGAAAGCACAGAACGTGATAAGTATGGTTGGCGTGTTCCCATACTTCCAAGTTGGATCGTGGCGTTTGGTGAGCCACTTGAGAAGCTCAAGGTTGCAATTAGTAATGATCATCCGGTGCTGGTTGTGGCCGCTCTTGGTGGATGTGGGAAGACTACTTTAGCGAAAATGCTATGTCATGATGCTGAAATTCGAGGTAATCCGTCAATTCGGGTGTATTTGGTCACTAAATTTTATTGCTTGATTTTGATTTGATGCTAATGTGTCTTACTTTTGAACCGAAATTTTTTTGGAAAATATCTTCTTTGTGACAGTTTTAGAAACACCCAACTTGATGATGATTGCCAGCGATCTCTTTAATCCAAATCCCTCCAATCCACGACTTCTGTTTTAAAGTAAGGGCAACGCATAAAACAAATTGGAGAATTTTTTTGAATGAGAAAGCATCAGATCCTATGCTTCTAGTATTGGACGATGTTTGGTCTGATTCATTTATTGAAGAAATCTTTCCATCCAACATCAGAGGATACATAATTCTTGTCGCATTAAGGACTGCCTTTCAGAAGTACAAGACATTCTGATTTGAATCTTTGAACGATGAAGATGCCAAAAGTCTCTTTCACAGTTCAACATTCACTGAAAGTGAGAGTAGACCCAGTCAAACTATTAATGATGATCTTGTGAATCAGGTACCTAACTATATGAATATAATATTCTTCTTTTCTTTTAGACTCTCATTCTATATTTAACGTATATAACCAAAGAACATATGGTTGATATATCATATATGTAGATGGTACCATGGTGTAAGAAACATCCACTTACCCTTTCTATGGTCAGCCTATCTTTTCAATAGCAGGGGAAGCTTTGGGGGCTCGAAGTCTAAAGAAAGCAGTGGTTTCATCGAGACCGATAGAGTATCCATCTCCGGCCAATCTTCAATCCAATTGCCTTTCCCTTCATGTAATTTATATGTCTCAATTCCATAATTCTCATGTATATATTTCTAGTTCTTACATCTATTTCTATTAAAATGAGACTTAGTATGTAATTTCATGTATGCTTGGTCCGATATAGTAGCTAAATCTCTAACACCTGCATTAAAAGCCGGTTTTTTTTTTTTTTACTAATTTGAGTTTATTATGCTCAGGTTAGTGACGACAGAACTTCTTGTTAGATTTATGTTGCTTCCGGCTGCCATATCTACAGAATTCTGGTTTTCTCTTCCTCCAATTTGCTTTCTTTATTTACTTACTTGAAGTTGGCATTTGGTTTATGCATATTAGGTCATGTATTAGGCAACATATATAATCTCTGACATGCAAGTTTAATTATTTTTTTATAGGTCTCTTTGGCAGATTCTTTAGTGGATAAAGGAAAGGATAGCCTCCTTATACCTGAACAAACTCAGGTAAGCTTTGACAGAGTCTTTTTGTTAATCAAGTAGTCCCATCTTTAAATTGGTGTAACTTTGAATGCTTCATAAATGTGCATTGATGTATTATTGTATGAAATATTAATGTTTGAAGGTTGTGGACTCTGCTATAGTGAATCATTGCCCTCATAAGTCGGAAATTCAGATGATAGTATTGAATGAAACAAAGAGTATGTGGCATGTGATTGTTAATTTGTGTGAATTATTGATCATTTTTTACTTTTTTTTGCTAGATAAAATATCCATATTTATAATCTAATACTCTAATTCTCCCATTTCATTTACCCTTCATAGACTGAGCACTAGCATCATAAATCATAAATAATGAATAATTTAGTCTAATTTATTTGTACTGTGGTGCCTAAATGTTAATGTTTTATTTCATTGTGTGTAATATTTTTCATATTATGTGATCCCACATCTGCAGGCTCTGACTTCTTAATATTGGGAAGTGTTGATTCATATGGACATCTTATTGTTTCCAGATTAGGTATTGATGGTAAATGTACCATTCTTTATATTTTTTCTATTGAATTGTTTAATTTCTATTTAAATCTTGAGATTGTCAATATTAATTTCCACCATCTTTTTCTTTTCTTTTTCAGTTCGAGTAAGCATTAATTATTGGTCTTTCCAAATCAATAATCTGATGTATAATCAACTAATAACTTTCTTAACATTCAAGTCAATAAATTTATCTAATTTTTCTTATACATTTTTAGATGTGGAAAGGCTTACGTTTTCAGTATCACCTCACGATTTTGGAGTTGGAGAAGGTGGGTGGGCAGGGCTTTGCTTTAGTTTAAGCCAATCGTCAACGGTACATGTTTAATCAGTCAAAGCTATTTTCATATTCTAATCTTTTACTCCTTGGAAATAATACATCATTATTGGTACTTACTATTTTTATTTATTTCACTTTTTTTCTACCTAAAAATATACTGACAAAAAATACATTACATGACATGATATGTTGGTTGAGTAGCTTTACGGGTTCTCATGGGTGGTGTTAGATGGAATTGTGATGATATACTCTCTAGTTCATAGGATCACGGATTGTCCATTAGCCTGAGGTATTATCTGCAACGAATATCCCTAACAATATCTTTATCTTATAGATTAGTTCGTGAAATATTTCAGGGTATGCTCCTACATTGATCTTTATATTGAAAAAATCATTATATTTTGACCAATTTTGCTGTTAAACCACTTATACATTATATTTTTCCTGTCAAACCATAAAAGTTACAAACATTTTTCCAATTTAACCATTGTGACATGTTATATCAAAATGGTGAATTTGGAAAGTTACATGTGAAACCTAATATGATATAACAACACGTAAAAACAATTAATTTTCAAAAATATCTGAAACTTTTATGCTTATTGATTGGAAAAATATGAAGTATTAGGAAGCTTTGGCATTGTGTAAGCTACTTCCACAATAAGATTCAAACCTTCGAGCCTCAAAGGAGCAGTCAATTCATATCAAGTAATATTTACCATTTGTATGGGGGTATTCTTGTCATTGTGATTGTCATTGTTGATATCAGGTAATTCATATTGTAGTGTATTTATTCCAAATTCCCCAAGTGCAAAGAAGATCAGGTAACTAACCATATGATATTCTTCTTTTTCGTCTCTTGCTCTTCCTTTTGCTTCTAACTTGTTTGTATCCCTTTCCTTGTATGTAGATGATACATTGGTGTAAGAAACATCCACTCAGGCTTTTGGTGGTTGGCCGGTCCTTAAATAGGAAAAATGAGTTAGCCTGGACACACTATTCCACTTGAATAACTTCTAACTTATAACAATCTGATTACATTTCTTCCATGTTTTGTAGTATTCTTTAGTTGTTTATATAACAAGCTACATAGTATAGTAAAAAACATTAACTTTGTTACATTTAATGGTTGAATATTAAACTTGATAAATAATTTATATTTTAATGGAACCCGGAACACATGGATCAAATATCATATCTCATGTGTGGTCCCATATTCTTTGGATGGAGAAAAGAATATTTTTTCTTTTACAATTTACATTCCATGTTTGATTCTTCTAATAATTATATTAGCATATTAACTTTTTAACTTTTATTTGATCAGGTCACAAATATTATCGGAGCAGGTGTTCATTAGTCTTAAAGAATTATGAAAGGCAAGATGCAACTCTACTTAGTTGGAATTTGATGTTTATCATCTTTGTGTATATCTTTTAGTTTGTATAGCATTACATTGCAGAAGGTGTCCCTTAATAGCAATGTAGTATTAGGTTATATAGTTAGGGAAACCCTCTTAATAACAATGTACAATTAGATCCCCTTAATATCAATATATTACAATTTTTTGACATGATGTTATTGGCTGAAATTGATTGTTTTGGTATATATTTGTTTACATATTTTTGTATTATGCGTAAATGACTATCGTAAAGACACGTTGTAAATACATATCGAAAATGGTTACCGAAGTTTATGACACACAAATGCGTGTCATCCTCATTTATGACAAGGGCTTCCTTGATACGCATTGTGTGTCATAAACACGTGCGTCATAAGGTTACAGCATGCAAATGCGTGTCGTCTTCCTTTATGACAGGGCCTTCCCTGATACGCATTGTGTGTCATAACTGTGCATCGTAAGTGTGTGTCATAAATGTGTGTCGAAAATAGACGACGCGCAAAAGCGTGTCGTCTCTCGTTATGACATGGCCTTCCTTTACACTCATTTGCGTGTCGTCTGAGCGTTTTACGACACACATTGCACGTCGTAAAAGACTATTTTTCTAGTAGTGTGTTTGGGGAAATGAAGTCAAATAAAAAAACAGAGGCAGATTAAACAGAGACATTAAAGTGATGTTGTTTCAACAAAAAACCATCAACAAGCACCTACAGGCTGCAACAATAAATACACCACCTTATTCTTGATTTATTTGTGGAGGTTTTTTCATTGAGACATTTCATCGAACACTTGATGTTCAAAAAATCTATAAGATATCACAATGTCTATGAGAGTA